>NW_022630997.1:31175808-31823680 GCF_010015895.1 Lontra canadensis
GGGTGTATTTTGGTCTGTTAGAGGAAACTGCCTCCCAAAATTTTGAAGAAAGAATAACTTTTATATATACCAAAATAAGGGTAAACATGATGAAGGGATGAACTATGACTGTAAATATGAAAATTAAAAATGTTCCAAAAAAGGAACTGATAAGATAGGAAGTTGGTTGAAAAAAGGGAAGAAAAAAAAAAAGGAGATAATTTGATCAAGCTGGAGACTAAAACAAAGCCATACAGTAGATCTAGGGCATATTTTGTTCTGTTAGAAGAAACTGTATCCAAAATTTTAAAGAAAGAAAAACTTATATGTATACAAAAAATGAGGTTAAATACAATGAAGGGATAGAATATGACTATAAAAATGAAAATTAAAAAAGATTTTTACAAAGGTATTGATAAGATAAAATAGTTAAAATAGGAAAGAGGAAAAATTTTTTAAAAAGAAAAAGAAAAAAATAGCAAAATTTTAAAAATTTAACTTTGAAAGACTAAAGAATCATGGGTAAAAAGCCACAAATTATATGTGCTGTATTTCCCGTGTAGCACCAGTGTTTTACAGTTCTCATTGATTGATGAACTTGGTCTTGGCTGAATGTTCTTGCTGATCTTCTGGGGGAAGAGCCTGTTGCAGTGATTTTCAAATGTCTTTGCCCGAGGCAGAATTGCACCGCCCTTGCCAGGGGCCCAACTGAACAGTCTGCTTGGGTTCACTCTCAGTAGCTTTTGTTCCCTGAATGATTTCTGTACAGCTTTAGAGGGCAAGAATAAAGATGGTGGCCTCCCAGTCTCTGGCCAGGCCCTGTAGGAGTTGAGAGCTCAGGGCCCCACTCTTCAGTGTGCCCTCAGAGAAAAGCACTCAATCCGTCCCATCTCCCTGGTCTCCGGCCACAATCTGAGTTGACCTGGCCTGTGACGGAGCATTTCTTCTCTGGCGCACAGCCCATTTGGAGTCTCCAAACCCAGCAGATTCCTGCAGCACACTCCCATGCCGCCACTCCTGGTAGAGGAAGGAGGGGCCCTTCCCAGAACTGCCGCTTGTGAGGTCCCTGCTCAAAGAGTCATGGTCCGATGATTTAAGGTAACCTTGAGCTGAGAGCCCATCCTCGGCTCCATCTCTGCAGCTGGCTTCCCCTCTCTGATTCCTGGGAACTCTGCCACATTCAGACACCCCTGGTCTTTCTGTGACCTCAGGGGTCCTGAGACCACACTGTCCCCATGAGGGCTTCACCCCTGCTCAACCTCTGGAGTGACC
Source organism: Lontra canadensis (assembly GCF_010015895.1). NCBI lineage: Eukaryota > Metazoa > Chordata > Mammalia > Carnivora > Mustelidae > Lontra > Lontra canadensis. The sequence goes on from NW_022630997.1 coordinate 31,177,060, forward strand.
TCCCTCTGTGGAGCAGACTTCTAAAAGTTCCCATTTTGTACTCCACTACTCTACTGGCTGGGAGGCAGCCCCAGCCCCCTGCAGTCTCTCTTCCTGTATGTTGCCTCAGATTCACTTATCCACATGCCCTACCTTCTAGAAAGTGGTCATTTTTCTGTTCTTAGAATTGCTGCTATTCTTCTCTTCCATCTCCTGTTTAGTTGGAAGTGTTGAGAATGGTTTGGTAACTATCCAACTGAATTCCTGGGACCAGATGAAATTTAGGTCTACTCTTCCACCATCTTGTTCCTCCCTCCTCAATGTGGTTTTGATTTGAATTTCTGTGATGGCTAATGATGATGAACATTTTCTCATGTGCCTGTTAGCCATTTGTATGTCTTCTTTGGATAAGTGTCTGTTCATGTTTTCTTCCCATTTTTTGACTTGATTATTTGTTTTTTGGGTGCTGACTTTGAGAAGTTATTTGATATCTTGGATATCAGCTCTTTGTCTGTAGTGTCATTTGCAAATATCTTCTCCCATTCATGGGTTGCCTTTTTGTTTTATTGATTGTTTCCTTTCCTGTGCAGAAACTTTTTATCTTAATGAATTCTCAAAAGTTCATTTTCACTTTTGTTTCCCTTCCTTTGGAGACATGTCTTGAAAGAAGTTGTTGTGGCCAATGTTGAAGAGGTTACTGCCCATGTTTCCCTCTAGGGTTTGATGGATTCCTGTCTCACATGGAGGTCTTTCATCCATTTTGAGTTTATCTTTGTGTATGGTGTAAGGGAATTGTTGACTTTTACATTCTTCTGTGTATAGCTGTCCAATTTTCTCAGCACCATTTATTGAAGAGACTGTCTTTTTTCCATTGGATATTTTTTCCTGATTTGTCAAAGATTATCTGACCTAGAGCTGAGGGTCCACATCTGGGCTCTCTATTCTGTTCCACTAGTCTATGTGTCTGTTTCTGTGCCAGAACAATGCTGTCTTGGTGATCACAGCTTTGTAATATAGCTTGAAATCAGGCAACGTGATGCCCCCAGCTTTGTTTTTCTTTTTCAACATTTCCTTGGTGATTCATGGTCTTTTCTGGTTGCATACAAATTTTAGGATTGTTTGTTCCAACTCTTTGAAAAATGCCAATGGTACTTTGATCTGGATGATGTTGAAAGTATAGATTTTTCTGGGCAGCATAGACATTTTAACAATGTTTATTCTTCCGATCCATGAGCATGATCTGTGTGTCCACAAATATATGTTGTCAGTGTGAGATATTTTTCTCTCTGGATGGATATTGACCAAACTAATTTGTAATGAGCTCTATTTCCTTGGTTTGGAGACAAGTACTTATAAGGATTGGGTATTCTAAAACTGTAAGAAAGATAGAAACTAACCTAAATATGTTTCAAATTCATGTAATCTCGGCAAATACTCCGTTATTGGTTTAAGTAAAATAGACATGGCTTTAGTTATCAGCACTAAAATTAAAACTTTCATGTGCCTTGGTTTACTAAAATAAGTAGATGTGATCTCTGTTCCAAAATGTTAAAAAAAAAAAAAACTTGGGAGAATGATGAACTTTTATGTTTCATCAGGGTTTTTTTTTTAATTTTTATTTTAATTTCAGTTAGTTAACACACCATGTTCTATTAGTTCCATGTGCACCTTATAGTGACCCATCACTTCCATCCATCAGCTGTGCACATCAGAACAAGTGGACCCCTTAATTCCAATTGCCTATTTCACTGATCCTCCCCATGTCTCATAAAGTTTTTATGGGTAATCTCAGCAAAACTGTTAGGAATAAGTACATTGAATAGATATAAATTAAATTAGAAATTTTAGATAAAAATAAAAGAAAATAAAAGTTTAATACTTTTAGTTCTTACATTTAAGTTTTTTATTCATTTGAGTTAATTTTTGTATATGACATAAGGTAAGAGCCCAACTACATTATTACATGTAGACATTCAGTTTTCCCAGCACTATTTTTTGAAAATAGTGTCCTTGTCACATTGAATGTTCTTGATATCCTTCTTAAAAAATCAATTGAACATACATATGAGGGTTTATTTCTGTGCTCGTTATTCTATTCCGTTAGTCTATATGTCTGTCTTTATGCCAGTATTACACTATTTTGATTATTGTAGCTCTGGGGGTTTTGTTGTTGTTGTTTATTTTGATTTTTATTTAAATTCTAACTAATTAACATTTAGTGGAATACTCACTTCAGGAGTAGAATTTAGTGTTTCTTTGCTTACTTATAACAACCCATACTCATCATAACAAGTGCCCACCCATCACCTATTTAGACCACCCCCAACCTAGCTCCCTCCATCTACCCTGTTTGTTCTGTATTGTTGAGTGTCTCATGGTTTGCTTCTCTCTCTGTTCCCTGTTAACCTGTTTTGTTTCCTAAGTTCCACATCTGTGTGAAGTCATATGTTATTTGTCTTTCTCTGACTGACTTATTTCATTAGCATGACACTCTTGCTCCATATGTCACAGCTATATATACATGTATATATATGTCCCAACTCTTTTATCCATTCCTCAATGGGTGGACAGTTGAGCTCGGCCTATAGTTTGGCTATTGTTGATAAACCTGCTATAAACATTGGGGTACATGTGCCCCCTTGAGTCTGTAATTTTGTATCCACTGGGTAAGTACCTAGAGGTGCAATTGCTGAGGCATAGAGTAGTTTCCTTAAATCTTAGAGGATTACACAGGCAGTAACTTCTTTGACTTTAGTTATACAAAAATCTTATTATTTTATTTTATTTTTTCAGTGTTCCAAGATTCATTGTTTATGCACCACACCCAGTGTACAAAAGTCTTAATAAGTATGTCTCCTGAGGTAAGGGAAATAGATTTAAAATAAAGTATCTGGGTTTCATCACGAGGAAAACCTTCTGAACATTGAAGGAAACAATCAACTAAACTAAAAGGCAACCTTTGGGATAGGGAAAGATATTTGCAAATGACCTCTCTAGTAAAGGGTAGGATCCAAAAACAGATAAAGAACTTAGCAAATGAACACTTAAAAAACAAGTCATCCAGTTTAGAAATTAGGCAAAATAGCATGAATAGATTTCTTTCCAAAGAAGAAAACCAGATGGCCAAGGGGCCCATGAAAAGATGTTCAACATCACTCATCATCAGGGTAATACAAATCAAAAGTACAAGGGGATATCAACTCTCTCCAGCCAGAATGGCTAAAATTAATATGGAGAAAGGGGAACCCACTTACACTGTTGGTGGGAATGCAAACTGCTACAGCCACACTGGAAAATGGAGTGGAAATTTCTCAGAAAATGATTATTGTAGCTTTGTAATAAATTTTGAAACCAGAAAATGTGAGTCCACAAACTTTGTTTTTATTCAAGACCTTTTTTTAAGATTTATTTATTTATTTATTTGAGAATGAGAGAGAGAGCATGTATGCGGGTGCACACAAGCTTAAGCCCGGGATTGGGCAGAGGAGTAGAATCTCAGACAGACTCCCTGCTAAGGGAAGAGTCTGTAGGGCTTGATCCCACAATCCTGAGATCATGACCTGAGCTGAAATCAAGAGCTAGGCATTTAACCAACCAAGCCACCCAGTTACCTCAAGAAGTTTTTTAGATATCTGAGGTCTCTTAAGATTCCATATGAATTTTAGAATGAATTGTTCAGTTGCTGCCAAAATAAAAAAATGTTGAGATTTTGAGAAAGATTGCACTAAGCCCATAGATGGCCTTGGCTACTATTGCCAGCTTTAAGATATTAAGTCTTCCAGTGAATATGTAAGGTTCCTCCAGTGATTTGAGTCTTTTTAAATTTCTTTTAGCCATGTATTATAGTTTTCAATGTACTAGTCTTCTGCCTCTTTGGTTAAATTTATTCATAAGTATTTTGTTCTGTTTGATAATATTGTAAATGGATTTGTTTTCTTAATTTCTTTTTGGGAATGTTCATTGTTAGTGCATATCAAAATGTAACTGATTTTTATAATTCTGTATCCTATAACTTTGCTAATTTCTTTTATTAGTCAAACAGTTTTTGTGTGTGTGGAATCTATGGGGTATTCTACATGTAAGATCATATTGTTCAAGAACAGAGACAATTTTACATCTTCCTTTTCAGTATGGATGCCTTTATTTCTTGTCCTTGACTAATTGATCCAGCTAGAACTTCCAATACTCTATTGAACTGAAATGATGGAACTGGGCATTTTTGTATTACTTTTGATCTTAGGAAAAGTTTTAGTCTTTCACCACTGATATGTCAACTATGGGTCTTTCATATATGGCTCTTAATATGTTTATCATAGAACTTTTCTCTCATTCCTAAACAGAGCATTTTTGTGACGTATGTTGATTTTTTCAAATGCTTTTCCTCATGAATTGGAATGATCATCGAATTTTTTTTTGATCTTTTAAGCCTATCATATTCTATTCTGTTAATTACATTGTTTGATTTTTGCAATGAACCGTGTTTCCATTGTGGAAATACATCCTACTTGGTCATGGAATATAAATCTTTTAATATGTCGTTAAATTCAGTTTGCTAGATTCTTTTGTTGAGGATTTTTGCATCCGTATTTATATGGGTTATTGATCTGTACTTGAAGTATTAGTATGGTTTTGATTTTGGGATAATGCAGATCTCATAGAATGAGTCTGGAGGTGTTCTTCAATTTTTTTGAAGTGTTTGGGAGAGATTGGTGTTAACTCTTCATTAAATGTTTGCTCAGATCAACCTACGAAACCTTCTGGTCTCAGGCTTTTCTCTTCTAGGAAATTTGTAATTACTGATTCAATCTCTTTACTAGGTCTATTCAGGTCTATAGGTCTATTCAGATTTTATGCTTCTTTTTGTTTCAGTTTTGGCACGTTGTATGTCTCTAGGAATTTATCCATTTGCTATAGGTTATCTAATTCATGGATGTATAATTACTCTGACTAGTTTCTTATGATTCTAGTATTTCTGTAGTATCAGTTGCAATATCTCCTCTTTCTAAATTAAATTTATTTATTTCAGCACCTTTTTGGTTTTGTTCTCTGCTAACTTTGAGATTCATTTGTTCTTTTTTTTTTCTAGTTCCTTGACATTTAAAGTAAGATATTTTATTTGACATGTTGCTAATTCCTTAATATATGCATTCCTCATTATTCATTTTCCTCTCAGAACTGCTTCTGCAGTATTCTATAGGTTTTGCTATTTGTTTCCATTCCCATTAGTTTCCATTAGGATTTTTTCTTCCATTTGTTTCTTTTTCCCATTCTAATCTTTGACCCATTGGTCATGCAAAAGTATGTTTTATTTCCATAAATATATGTTTGTTTTCCAGATTGCCCCTTGTTTTTTATTCCATGTTATTAAAAAAGACAGCTACTATGACTTAAATCTTCTTAAATTTGCTAAGACTTGTTTGGTGTCCTATCATAGGATCTATCCTGGAGAATAATCTGTGTGGACTTGAAAAGGATGTGCATTCTGCAACAGTTGATTGACATGTTTTATATATGTCTTTTAAGGCCACTTGGCCATAGTATGGTTCAATTCCAAGGCTTTCTTGTTGCTTTTCTGTCTAGATGATCTATCCATCACTGGAACCTAGGGTATTAAAGTTGCTATTTTTGTGTTGTTACCTTTCCTTCCTTCAGATCTGTTAATATTGCTTAATATATTTAGGTGCTCATGTTGGGTATGTATATATTTATGATTTTTGTATCATCTTGATGTATTTACTCTTTTATCATTATGTGATAGCTTTCTTTGATTCTGTTACTGGTTTTTGGCTTAAAGTCTATTTTGTCTGATATAAGTGTAACTATAATTTTTTAGGTTCTACTTGCATGGAATACCTTCAGTCCCTTCATATTGAACCTACATGTGTCTTTAAAGCTGAACAAATCTCTGGTAGGCAGCAAGTAGCTGGGTCTTGTTTTTTATCTGTCATTTTGCAGATTTTTTGTCTGATATTATGCTGTTTCTAATACCATGCTAGTACTGATGCTGTTTGTTGCTGTTTGAGATTTACTTACTCTCTATTGTCTTCTGAGGGAAGAGAATTTAGCTTTCTTACAGCTTAGGTTCTCTACATGATTTCCCCCCATCCTTTCCATTCTTCCAGCATAGTTATATCATTAGTGTGTTTTGGCCTCAAGCTTTGATGATGGAGATGTCTTCAAATGTCTGCTGGTGCTCTTCATTCTCATTTAAGAGTGAGACACTAGAACAGGATTGGAGCTCTGTGTGCTGGAAGCCCACATAGTTGCTGTTCCATATTGCCTCCTTCCTAGTGACCTGATTGTCCCTGCAGTATTTTCCGCTGCCCAGGAGCACTCACATTGATCTAAAAGTTTCTGGAGTCTAAACCTTTCTTCAAAATCATCACAAACTGGAAACTTCCCCAGAGTAGGTGGGTGAGTTGAAGATTCTTATTTCCTGTAAATCTTCTTTGAAATATCCTCTTCACTCAGGGGAAAAACAGGAGAGAAAAGTAATGAGAAGGAGAGTGGACAGGGTTTCCATTAATTAAGGAAGTTGTCTTGCACTTTAACATGGAAGCTTCTAAAAAAAAGTCTGCATTGTGGGATGGTTGTCAGAGTCTAGTACTTTCTTACTCAACCAGAGTCACCCTGATCTGCCTAGTGTAATGGGTAGAGCATGGGTTTTAAAGCTAGATCTGCATTCAGATCCATGCTCACTATTAATATTGTGGCAAATGCCATGACCTGTGAGTCTCATCTGTAAAATGGGAATACTGCTGATATCATAGGGCTGTTCTGGAATTGGAAATCTTGCTTGTAAAGTGTCTATTATATACATACACCATGAATGATAATCCCGACTTCGTTAGAAACCACCTGCTGATAGTTTTAGATATAGCCTAGAGGAGGCAAAGGAATGATATAAAGGAAAATCCAGGAGCATTTTGTTGGGATGTGGTGCCAAAGAGCTCTCCCTCCAACCCAACCACAGACACCTTCAAGGGGCAGGGGAGGAGCAGACATCTGAGAGACAATGGGCAACCCGGAAAGCCAACAAATCAGAATCACTGGAGGCTTTACCAACCAATGCATCCTCCCTTGTTTCTTGTCCAGCAACCCTACCTAGCATGACCATACATCCTGGTTTGCTACCACAAGTCCCTCATCCTTTGAAGTTCCTCAGCCCAAGCATACAGATACTGTTAGACAACCTTCGCACAACTCACACTGATGAAAGTCACTACAAGGGTGACCCACTAGGTCACTGAGGATGTGTGGCAGGCTTTGCCTATGTTGAGGAGAGTAGAGGTGAGGAGCTTGCTAAAGGACCTGCAGGAAATCAGAGAAGACAGGAACTATTCCTACACAAAAGATGTGATTCATCTCTCTGACTCGTGTTTCTTCATTTTCAGGTCGGGCAGTGTGAACAACAACTGGATGGACATTTATGACATGGTGGAAGATTTGGTCAATAAGTTTGACAAGTATGGCTTCTCTGTGTTAATAGGGTGTTGTTTCCTTCTGCCAGACGTAGTACAGAGCTGTTTAGACTCAGTGGGCACGGGAATCCCTCCAGTCAAGAACACAGAGCCCAGAGTGAAGTTCTGAAGCAAGAAAGGAGAGATCACAGTGATTCCAAGGGTCTCAGCAACTTTACTTCGCTCCTGCCTGACAGGCCATATTACTAGAGACACAGTAATATGCCCTGAGGACCTAACAGATTAGGAAACAGGCAAACCAGTAACACAGTAATTAAACACCTGGTTAAAGGTGTCAGGGGCCAAAATAAAAAGGCAAAGGACTTAAATGAAAGCTTACAGAAAAAGGAAAAATTTTAATTCAAGGATGGCTTCCCAGAAGATGTGGCAATATCAACTAGGTTTTGATGGATAGGAAAGACAGGGCAACAGGAACCATCAAGAATACTTCTTATGAAATGAGTGGTCTGTTTGGCTGCAGAGTAGGGTTATCTCAAGAGAGGACTAGGAGATGAGGCTGGGCATGTTGGCTTGTAGCCAAGGCCATAATAGCTCATAGTGCCATGCCATGGGGCCTAGGTTTCATGTTGTGAGCAATAGGGAGCTACAGATAATTCTTGTTGAAGGGTTTGACATGACCAAGGTTGTGTATTAAGAAGAAAAGTCTGACAGAAATGGGTAAAATGAGTGGAAACAAGAGCCAAGAGCAGTAGGGAACTCAGCTAGAGACGTATGGTACCAATTTAGCCAAGGATAATGAGGGTCAGCATACCAGAAGACAATGGCCAGGAGCAGAAAAGCCTGGAGGGATGTAGGGATGTAGGGATACAGGCCAGGAGGGATGTAGATGAATGGCTGCCAAGAGGGAAAATAATTTCTTTGAGAGGAGGAGGGAAGAAGTGGGGAAAACAGGCAAGAAAGGAAGGGCAATGAAGTTCCAGAGAATGTTAGAGAAGGGAGGTCAGGTGGGAGATCCTCCTGCAGGAGTGTGCAGATGTTTCTCTGTCTCCTTGTGAATGCAGCTGTCTATGTAAGTGCCTCTGTGTGTTTGTGTGTGGTGTTTGTGTGTGTGTGTGTGTGTGTGTGTGTGTGCATCTGCACGCACATGTACATAAGAGAGAAAGATAGAGAGAAAACTCTAAACAGAAAACTCTAAAACAGAAAAACACTATTGGGTGTTGTGAGGTAAGGATGGATCAAGATGCCATTCTGGCACACTCTTCCAGAAAGGCCAGATATCTTACAGGCCTCTGAATTCCTTACTAAAGTTATGGGAAGTTCTGGGGTTTGGGAAATGGGCCCCAAAGGATAAGAATTAGGGTGAGGGTAGGGGAACTGTCATGTATCCCCTCCCTGGCTGCTTCATTTCCTGGCTTCATTTTGAGCCTCTTTCTATGACTTCTCACATGCACATTCTTCCTCCCCAGCCCAAACCAGCGGATGTCTTTCATCACCTACTCCACAGAGGGCCACACACTCATGAAACTCACATCAGACAGGTAAGTGTTGACATGGTGACCCCCAAGACAGGCCCAGAGGGTAGGACTACAGAAAGAGCCAGGGAACGAATGAGTTCCCTGAGACCACAGGGGGGAGCCCACTGGAGTGCAGGCTGGGCAGGCCTAGACTACCCTCATTGTGCACCCTGACTCACAGATCTGGCTCCCCAACCCTTTCTGACTCCCAGCTGCTCTGACATTGGCCACCCTGTGCTACTAGATCATCTCCACTCCTAAGCCCTGCCTTTCACCTGTCCTGACTCTTTGTTTCTGCATTCTTCCATCTTCTTAGAACATACTGGCTGTGAGGACTCCCAGGATGGTATAGAACAGGTGTATGGTTCCTTTACAAACAGTGAACTGCATTGATCTGTGGTCATGTGTCACTCTCTGCCCTGGGCCAGTGGGGGTGCCAGTGAAACAGTCATAACCAAGGAGGAAAGGATGAGCAACATCAAATTATTGATGGTCTCAGCGAAGGGGATCTTACTTCCATGGTGGGTCTGAGACAGGGGAGCCCATGAGTAGGATCCTGAACATCAGAATTGAGAAAGACAAGACATGTGCAAAGCCTAGGCCACGGTGGGCCCAACAGTTTGCCCAAAAGCCTAGAATTAGGGAGTTATAGAGGTTCTGAGTAGCTGACTAAGGAAGTTAAGATTCTTGAGGGCACAAATGATCGGAACACAACACGGAGAAAGTTAAACAGCAAAGAGAGGGTGAATATCCTTAGGACTGGATGGGTGCCAGAATTTGAGTCACAGAGCCACCATTCAGGACCATGGAGAGAAGCCAGGAGCAGCAGAGTGAGCAAGAACAACCAGACTGCAGGAGAAGGGTGTCATGATGTCAGTGCATGCAGACAGCACTCTCATCTCTGACTCCAGGAAAAGCAGTGAGTGGGATGACTGCTCCAAGCATTAGTGGAGGCACAGATTTGTGGTTATGTGTTTAGAACAGAGAGACCTGAATGGATATGAGCTGAGTGGAAGGAAGCAAGTCCATCAGGGGTGACGCTGGCAGGTGGCAGAGAGATGCAAGGCTGTTGGGCAGGGGCCTCTGGTGGAAGAGCTGTCACTGGGGAGGGGAAGGCTTCTGCCTTCTCTAAGGTGGGAGTCTCAGGGCCCAGATGTGAGAAGCTGTGTAGGGGCTTAGGGAGGGCCTCCTGGTCTTCTCTGGACAAAACATGATGTCTTCCACAAACAAGGTTTCAGGAGTGGCAGTGTACCCAGGGGAGTGGAAAAGATGTGAAATGAAATGGGACAAGATGTGCAGCTGGGAAGAGAGCTCACACTCAGATCAGGGTCCTAAGGCTGTCAGCTCCTGAGAAACCCAGAGAATCTTGAGTGGAGTTAGGCTCCACCTGAGACTGGGCCTTCCCAAACGTGCCCCACTGCCTAGGAGTTGAGGAGGCCTATGGCTGAGAGACCAGGTGGAGCCTGACATTCAGAGAAAATCCCGGAGGGGGCAATGTTACCTGATACAATTGTGACTCTGGAGGTTCTGCAGAGAATGTGGGACCAAGGCTAGGACCTTGCTTGGTGCTTTCTGAGCCCTTCCTGCTAGGATCGAGTAGGGTGAGGAGACATAGTCCAAGAGGGGTTTCGTCTGGATGTTGGAGAAGCCAGATGGCCCAGAAGCTAAAAAGACCGAGAGGTGTTGCCCACGAGGGTGACAACAGGAGAGAGATGGAGAGACTCCAAGGAGTTGAGATAGGTATTAAAGAGGAAGAGAGACTGCTAGGGGACAAGGAGCCTGGTGTCCCTCCCATGGACAGAGCTGGGAGTGGAAGGAATCCCTCCCTGGAGGGAGCCTATTGGGCTAGACAGTGGGAAGAGATGAGAGTTCCCCCATACTTGGGATGCTGCCACAAAATACGAATCTTCCAGTGTATGATGAGAGAGGAGGGGAGAGTGCTTCCACTGAACAGACAGTGCCTGGTGTAGTTTCCACTGGCCCCAGGTCCCAGGCCTCACCTCATAGGCTGGGCTGGGCTGCGCTGGGTGGGGCTGGACCTGGGGCTCTCAGGTCTCCCCCATAGCAACATCTGCACTCTCCACAGTGAGAAGCCTTCTTGGGTCCACATTCTCCTAGACTGACCGTGCCAGCCTAGCTCATCACATGGGATTAGCCTGAACCTAAACCCCCAGCCTCTCCTGTGTCCCAGTCCCACCCATGAGATCTCCCTTCACAGCGGTTGTCTGGCCACAGACCCATGGCTGCCAGGGGATCACTCCTCAGGGCCACTTCAGGCTTTGGCCTTTTCCAGGAGCACATGAACTCAGGAGCGCTAGTGTGCTCATGAAGCAAGCTTGCTACTTCCTTTAGCACCAGTCCAGAAGGGAAAGAAGCTTGGGGGGACCAGGTCAACCTCAGGGATCTTTGGCAGTGGAGGATGGGACAGAGCAGGAGCATCAATCAGCAAGATGACTCTTCCAAACTCAGCCTTACCTGTTGAAGGATAGTGTGCCTTCCTGAAGGACCTGGTAGCTTCTAGCAACCCTGCCCATCACATTGTGAGTGGGATTCACAGTGACACCTCCATGGGTGTGCCCCACATTCACCCTGGGGCCTTGGGGGGTTCCCCCAGGTCTGTGTGCCTGAGACAGTGATGAGTGCAGAGAAAGCCAGGCCATACCCATGGGACTAGCAAAGCAGCATCTCCCACCCTATGCTCACCTGATGGGAGACAGTGGAGGCCTGAGCATGGCCTATCAATATCAAGGACAGGGGGCTGAAGGTCATGACCGGGCTACTTGACTTGTGTCCTGTCCCAGCCAGACAGATGTACACTCTGCACAGTGGTTCCAGAACAGCTTGGGGCTGTCTTTAATATCAAGCCCAAATTACACTTCAACCACCTTTCAGATTTTTTTTTTTGCTTCTTTTTTCTCCAGCTCCTTTAGGTGTAGGGTTAGGTTGTGTATTTGAGGCCTTTCTTGTTTCTTGAGAAAGGCTTGTATTGCTAAATACTCTCCTCACTGTCTTTGATGCATCCCAAAGATTTTGAACAGTTGTGTTTTCATTTTCATTTGTTTCCATGAATTTTTTTTAATTTTTTTAATTTATTTTCAGCGTAACAGTATTCATTGTTTTTGCACCACACCCAGTGCTCCATGCAATCTGTGCCCTCTCCAATACCCACCACCTGGTTCCCCCAACCTCCCACCATGAATTTTTAAAATTCTTCCTTAATTTCCTGGTTGATCCATTCATTCTTTAGAAGAAGGATGCTCTTTAGCCTCCATGTATTTGAATTCCTTCCAACTCTCCTCTTGTGGTTGAGTTCTAGTTTCAAAGCATTGTGGTCTGAAAATATGCAGGGAATGACCCAAATCTTTTGGTACCAGCTGAGACCTGATTTGTGATCCAGGATGTGATCTCTTCTGAAGAAGAGATCATGTGCACTGGAGAAGAATGTGTATTCTGTTGCTTGGGGATGGAATGTTCTGGATAGATCTGTGATGTCCATCTGGTCCAGTGTGTCATTTAAAGCCTTTATTTCCTTGTTGATCTTTTGCTTAGATGATCTGTCCATTTCAGTGAGGTGAGTGTTAAAGTCCCCTAAGGTGGCTCCAGGATGGCTTGGGGCTGCTTTATTTTGCTTTCCTTTCTTCTTCTTCTTTTTTTTTTTTTTGAAATATAACTGACACACAAAGTTATATTAGATGTAGATGTGTAGCATAGTGATTGTACAATTCTATATGTATGTTATGCTCACCACAAGTGTAGCTACCATTTATCACCATACAACATCGTTACAGTATCATAGACTATATTCCTTATGCTCTACCTTTCATCCCTGTGACTTTTTCATTCCATAACTGGAAGCTAGTATCTCTCACTCATCTTGACCCATTTTAACCCTCCCTCCAACCCCTTCCCTTCTGGCAACCATCAGATAATTCTCTGTGTTAATGAGTCTATTCCCGCTTTTTTGTTTCCTCGTTGCTTCTTTGTTTTGTTTTTTGATTTCACATATAAGTGAAATCATGTGGTATTTTTCTATCTGACTCAGTCATTTAGCATAATAACTTCAGATCCATCCATGTTGTTGTAAATGGCAAGATCTCATGGTGTTTATGGCTGAATAATATTTCTAGATGGCATAAACCAAACTTCTTTATCCATTCATCTATCATTAGACACTTGAGTTGCTTCCATATCATGACTTTTGTAAATAATTTTGCAGTGAACATGAAGGTGCAGATATCTTTTTGAGTCAGTGTTTTCATTTTCTTTGGGTAAATACCCCATTGTGGAATTAATGAATCATATAGTAATTTTATTTTTAATTTTTTGAGGAATGTTCATACATTTTTTTTTCCAGGATGGCTGCACTAGTTTCCATTCACACCAACACTGCACGAGGGTTAGCTTGGGCTCGTTTGAGTAATCCACACCTCATACCACCACAACCCCTTTTCTGATTTTTTTCAGAAATGAAATACGTGACAGTCTTGCTGAACTCCAGAATGTAGTGCCTTCGGGAGCCACAAACATGCAGGAAGGATTTAAAATGGTACCGAAACTAGAGCTCTGAGGACTTCTGCTTTATGGAGTTCTTAGAGTGTTCCTGGGTCCTCCCACTGCCCTCCCCCAATACTCCTTCATTTCCTTGCAGGCAAATGAGCAGATTGAACAAGAAAACACTAAAGGTAAGTTGCCTGGTAACTTCACTGTGGGCAGGTGTGGGGGCAGAGCAGGCCTGGGCCTCAGGGAGGTGTGATGCAGACCCTCGTCTTACTTACTATCACTGACCTTACTATCACTGACTCTTGGAGCAAGGTGCTGTCCTCTCTAGGCCATGGGTCCCTCTTCTGTGCAGGGAGGATGAAAACCATCCCTAGTGATGTGTCTCAGAGTAACATGGGGCCATACGTGTACGTTCTAGGTTCTTGGTAACTGAGAGGTGCTTGAACTACACTTGGACTGCCTGAACAAGAAAACAGAAAAGCTAGGGGACTGAGAGCAGACAATATTCCATTTTCAGAAAAAAAAACACTGGATTTCCCCCTTGCTATCCACACTTTGTCTCCACCGCATTTTTGGCCCTGGTTCCTTTCCCTTCAGATCCTTCCCTCTGGCTAATGTCATCCTGTGACTGTGTCCCCAACACAGGAAAAGGCTGTGCTCTGCCCAGAAAAGTCTTCATCTAGACTGTAGTGTTGCAGCCCTTGCCGGGAAGGAGGCGTAGGCCGAGTGGGGAAGGGCATTGAGCTGCCATGGGGTCCACAGCCCGAGAGTCTCCACCTTGTCTTCTGGACCCCTGGGTGCATAGATAGAGCAGAACTTTCTGAGGGCACTGCCCTGAGCCAGAGCCAGGCTTTCCACTGTCCTGCGGGACATCTGGTACAGTCGAGTCTGGCTGTCCGTCCCTTTGCTCAACTGAAAGGCTGATGCTTGTGCAGTGAGGTAGCTGGAGTTACCTTTCAGAGCAAGGGTCGTACGTCTGGTCATAGTGACGGTTCAGTAGGAAAGGCCAGAGCAAGGCTCAGCACTGTCATCTATAATGTAGGTCCTGGCTAAGGCCCTTCTCCCTCCAGGGCTGGGCTGCTAGCCCTCCAGACATCGCTGATGGTGGGTACTCGGGTTGGGGGGCCTCTCCTCTGGAGGAGGAAGTGTGGGGAGCAGCACTGTGCTCCAGCAGCCTGTGGAGAGTCACCCTGGGGGCCTTTACTGATCAGGCCACTGCGTGCTGCTTCTGCAGGGAAAAAGATTCCCATCGTGATTATCTCTCTGACCGACGGAACTCTGCTGCCACAGCCCTTTGAGGATACCAAGTTCGAAGTGAGTCCCATCCATTGTTACCAGTATTCTGCTCCACATAGCTGGTGACTTATACTCAACACTTTCATTCTCTTAGGCTGAAGAGGCTCGGAGACTGGGGGCCACTGTTTACGGCATTGGTGTAAAAGACTATAGGAAAGACCAGGTAATTCCAAGCAGGTAACCAGGTGCCACCTGTGAGCCTAGATGAAGAAAGCTTTCATAGGTGGCTTTCCCAGGGTTACATGAGGATGGACCTGTAACCCATCACTAGTGTCTGGACAGCAGATAGCCACTGCAGAAACAAATGACAAGTGTGTAAAACCTGCTGCTGATGGTGCTGGTGGAAGGGCTTTCCCTTTCCAAAGGGTGGGCTGCTGGCCGATGCCAGAGTCTGGCCATCGGAGTCTAACATGACATGAGGGAAGAGACTCTTTCCTGGGATGGGGACTTCTGTGTCCTCAACCCCTGGTCATGGGCCCCAGGCACCTCCTCTGTCTTATAGCTGTTGGAGATTGCTGACAGCCCAGACCACGTGTTTGCAGTGGACAATGGATTTAAGGATCTACGAAACATTGTAGGAAAAGTGAGTGAGGGATGAGAGAAAGGGAATGGGGTGACATCTCACCACAACTCCCCATTACTGTCCCTGACCTGCCACCCACCCCCTCTATTCCAGCTCGCAGCTAAGTCTTGTATTGATATTACAAAAGTGGAGCCTTCCTCCTTCTGTGCAGGAGGTAAGAGCTGGAGTCACTGTTGTCAACCCGGGGTGGGGGAGCGGTGTTGTACGTGCTGGATGCATGGTGCATGCGGTGGGAGCATGTGTGCGTTGTGAGTTTCAGTGTGTGGTGCGTGCATGCAAGGGGTGGTCTAGAGAAAGGTACATGGGTTATAGAAGTAAGTAGATCTTTCTGTGAGGTGTGTATGCCAGGGACCGTCGTGCAGGTATGCGTGCGACTCTGTTTTTTTGGTTTTTGATGTAATGTACGTACGCCTCTCTGCGTAAGTTTAAAATAGTACCATTATTTCATATGCACATATGGCAAAATGATTACCAAAGAAGTTTCATGTGGTAATTTTTCTAAACCAGAAAACCAAAAGTTGAATACGTAACAAGAAAAAAAAATATATTTACAAACCTTCAACAGAGAACTGTAAAATGAAATCTGAGAATATATAAAAAGCACAGCACAATAAGAATAATTAGGGACCACTCCTACAACACAAGTCCGATTCAGTATTTAAAATATCAGTGTAACTTACCACATCAGCAACATGCAGAAGAGAAACATTATCTCAATGGATGACTAAAGAATTGGACACTGTTCAATGGCCAGCGTCATAATGGGAACGTAGCCAGACAGAAGGCATCCATACAGATACAGCTAACATCTCATCCAGTGGTTATGGGGAACTCCTCTCCCTCACATCTGGAACTTCACAAGGGTGCCCTCTCCCCATCCAGGGGTCCCTGTGTCAGTCTAGTGAGGACTCCTATGCAGTGACTACTGGGACAGAAGCCCCCTCTCCGTAATGGACTCTGTGTGTGCCCTCTGGGGATCAGTATAGCGGAAGTGGATGGATAAGCACATTTCTTCCACTGCTAACAGCACTGAGCTGGATCCAGCCAGAAACACACCCAGAGGTTGGTTCTGGCCTCTGCACTCCTAACAGTTGGGACATAGTGCCACTGACTATGGGGTCAGACAGACCTGTGTTCACATCTGGCTGTGCTGCCCATGAACGTGCCACCCGGAACAAACCACTGAACGTCTGTGAGCTCCCCTCTTGTCTCCAAGAAGTAGCAATAACAACACCCATGAGCAGATGTGAGACGTAAGGCCAGGGGATTTTACGAGGACTGGCACAGGATCTAGAAGTTGGTCAGCCCTAAGCAGGAGTAGTGGTACTAATATTCCCATCATCATGGTGCCCCTGGCCGCAGGGCTGAGGCCATGTGTGGAGGGTGTGGGGAAATCATCCCAGATGAAAGCATCTCCAGCCCAATAAGCTGTGAGACGCAACTCTCTGATTCCTCCTGTCTTCTGCACCAACCTGCAGCGCACAAGTAGGCTTTTTTGGTTTAAATCACTGAGCCGTGTAGCTGACCTGACAGCTTCATTTCTCTGATTATGTCCCCTGGACACGCACAGGCCATGGCGTCGCAGCAGCCTGTCAAACTGCAGGTGCAAATGACGGTCATCTACGCTCCCCCATGGTGGCCAGGCCAGGGTGACAGGTGCCTGCCACACACCCACTGACAGCTTAACTCAGCATTTCCTGTTCTGACCTTTTCAATTGTTGCCCTCTTGAGGAAGCTGCCACAACGTGACAGTCACTGGGAGGCCAAGCTCAAGGCAGGATCCTGGACCCCAAATGAAATCAAAGGAGGCATTTCATCAGGCTGTCACTCGAAATAAATCAGTGGGTCAGGGAGCCTTGGGAAGCAGACAGGGGACGAGCATGAGACTCAGGACCTTTTCAGCCTCTCGGGGTGCTCTCCAGGGTGAGGTAGAGGCCTCTGCTGACCTTCCTGCCTCTATGCCTGGTGTCCAGCCCATCCTCGGCTCAGTGCCCTCAGGCCCTGTGTGAGTGTTTGGTGTTAGTGTGACTTGTGTGAGTGTCTGGTCTTAGCATGGTGAATAAATCCCATGGCCATAGCACCTAGAAAAGCTGGCAGGAGTGAGAACAGACTCGTCATTTCTCCACCGCGGTGGCTCATGCTGGCATCTCCTACACAGGGCCCGAGCGCACTGAGCAGGCCACTTCCTGAACCCCAGCCTGGCCTGAGAGTGTGAGGTCCCTAGCCCCCATCAAGGCCAGGCAGGTCTCCCCTCAGCTCTAAGGCTGGGGCGAGGGGTGACACTGGGCTTCCTGCAAGCCCCTCCGTCCACTTTCCAGGGTTCAGTCCACCCCTCCTTTGAGGCCTCACTCCCAGGAGTCTGCCCCTTGCCCCTTCCCTGATTCACTGGCCCCTCTGGATTCCCACAGCCCTTGCTCTGTCCCTCTCATTAGTCACTTGTCACTTTGTACCTGCCGTGACTTTGCCTCGGCTGTGTCACCGTTTATTTTTACCATTCAGTACTTTGATATTTTCTCGGACTTTGTGAAGGAAATTTCCAAACCTACAGCAAAGTGGAAACACCAGTACAAGAAACAGCCCCATCTCCACTACCTGAGTTTTACAGTTCATATTTAATATCTGACCATATTTCATTATAATTTTGTCTATCTAGTGCTCTCTCTCTGTCTTGCAAACACACCCATCTATGCCCACACACAAATACAGACACAGTGCATCTTATTTTTTTGTGCGTTTCAAACCAATTACTGCCATCAGGCTACGTCATCCCCAAAACGCATCATTTTGTATGTATTTCACTATTTATACCGATATTTGTTACGAGTTCTCTTTTTAAATTGCAGCAAACTTTAGTGCATCATTTGATGACTTCTGGTAAATGCACACCTCAGGAAGACCCATAGTTTACCATTGACCCCAGAAAACCCCTCAGATCACTTGCCAGGCGATCCTTGCCCTCCTCCCCCCATCCTGAAGGCAACTGCTCTTCTCAGTTTTTCTCCCATAGGCTAGTTTGCTCCTTTACAACATCCTCTCGGTGGACCCATGTGGCACGAACACTGTGTTTGAACATCATGCTTGCTCTGGTACTCTTGGCACGGTGGTTTACAGATTCATCCTTCCTGTGTGTGTGCTGGCTGGACTTGGAGTATCGTGTCAGGGAGGAAGGCTGGAGGGGGCACCTTGTCATTCTTTCTTCTGTCTGTGACTGGCCCAGAGCGAGTCCGTGGTGGCACGTAGTAGGACCCAGGGCAGAGGAGGGCTCTCCTCGGAGATCCAGTGAGCAGGGCCTGCACTGGGTGCAGAGGGCAGGGCGGGCTGTGTGGGGCAGGAGCCCCCAGAGGGGGAAAGCAAGACCCACGGTGCTGGGCAGAGACACCTTTGCCACCAACATGGATAGCCGCTATCCATCTACCATGATCAAGCTCCCCTTTCATCCCATCCTCTGTCTGCCAGAGATAACTACCACAGACAGTTCATTGTTTATCTATACAGAGCTATCTAAATATGCTTTCCAAGGATGTTTTTACATGAATGGGGTCATGCAGTATGTAACATTCCCCAACCATCAGCACATATTCCATTCTACAGAGGAAATTTCTTTCTCTAGTCTCCCTGGTCAATATTCTGGTTGTTCCTAACATGTGGCTACAGCAGGCTGTGAACACCATGAGGCTCACTCTCTGTGGGCATGGGTCAGGATTCCCTGGGTCAATCCCACAAGTAGGATTGCAGCATGAAGAGGACACACAGGATAAACATTGGTCAGTAGGGTCGGATTTCTCCCAAAGAGCCTGTGCTGAGCAGCAGGGGATGTTCCCAGAGCCCGACCCTCCCCAGGGCAGTCACGTCCACTCGCGTGACCTTGTCAGTCTCACGGTCAGTGGGTTGCCCTCCCTCACTGCTGGTTTCCTCCTTCTTAGGGAGCTCCTCTCTCTGGAGCCCTGGGAGGCCCTCTGTACAACTTCTTCTCCAGAAAGAAAATTCTCCATCCAGAAGGACCAGTCTCCCTTCCAGGGGATCCGGGTCCTCGTGCCACCTAACTGCTGAGATGCAGTGGCCCCTTGTGTAGGAAATGCAGCTCCCACAAGCCGATATTAGTCTGTGCTTCATTTTCATCCAGTGGTGGTTACTGTTGGAGGAATTAGGTGGGGGGTCTTGGAGCAGAAGGAGCAGTTACTGGACAGAGCAAAATCCTTTAACTCCACATCTCTTCTGCTCAAAAATCTGAGCCCATCACCCTGCTTTCAACTTACTGAGTCTTGCCAAAGTGACAGGACCCTCTGAGAGATGCAGTGCCTGTGGATACAGATGGCACTGCTACTGAGGAGGGCCCCGAGGGCTACAGTGCACACTTCATGGGAAGGGGGCATGTGGGCAGAAGGACAGTGTGCAAGATTCCCGAGGAGTGCAGGCTTTGTCAGGCAGCCCTGCCCTCAGCGGCTGCCCTATATCCTGGGCAAACTGGTGATAGCTGCTCAGAACTAAGAGAAGAGCAGAGGGGGAAGAAGGAGGACTTGCCTTGGGCACATGAGGTCAGATCCTAGCCCTGTACCTGCCAGGGCTCCAGGGAAAGCCACCTGCCCTCTCTTAGCCTCAGCTTCCTTCTTTGTAACTTAGGGCGTAATGCCTAGTGCGGGCATGTTGGGAGGTGAGGGAAAGTATAGATCAGCCCATAAGCTGTTCATGGGGAGTGTTATTTTGGATGAACGCCGGCGTTACACACCTTGGCCTGGCACAGATTTGCCCACTTCTGGTTCCTTCTGCCTGTTTGCTAGTGGCAGGAAGAGTCTACTTGCTGTTTTGGCCTCCTTTGGAGCATGATCTCACCTGCAGCCACACACAGCCCGCTGAACTTTCCCTTCTCTGCCTGTATCTAATAACAATGTAGGTTATGCATTTACAGTTCTGTCTTGCAAGGAAATACTTCTTTGCAATAAAAAATCCTGGGATGTAAAGTGTAAATGCTACTTCTGTGATACTGAGGGGCGGCAGCTGTTCTTGGGGTGGCCCTAGCTGGGCTGGCAAAGGGGTTCACAATCTCAAGGAGACAATCTCAAGGGCTCCTTCCTGGCCAATCTCAGAACCCTGTGTCATGGAGGGACAGGTCCTCAGAGGGTATGACAGGGAGCCTGGAACAATCAAATTCAAAGCAGCATTGTGAGATTTGGCTACTGTGTGTGGGAGAAGACATGTCACTTAGAGTCAACAAGTCAGCCCTGAGTGGGCCATTTCCATCTGTCAGGGGCCAGGCTGGTGCCACGAGTAGGAGGGGTGAGTCGGGATGAGAGGCTGCAGTGTGGGGTGTGCTGGAGTAAAGCAGGTGCTGGCCACGGGGAGTGCTCCCCCAAACTGAAACTGGGCAGTGGCATATGGAAATACAAACCCACTGATGCCAGCTGTTCCTGCTTTCCAAGAAAGCTAGTGATCTGGATTACTAGGGAAATGTGCGGGCTTTACAATGCTAACTCTCATTTTTGGAAAACACCTGCAAGCCTAAAAACCCACATCAACAGGCCGGCATCGGGCCACAGGTCTAGAATCTATGTGCTTCAAAGCAGAGCATTTGCTGACACTGCCCTGATCAATGGAAGCTTCGGGGAGACGGGAAAAAGGAGGAATCAGGACAGCCGGTCCAGTTCTGCTAATATGAAGAATTATACCCAGAGAGTAAATTGAGCTAGGGCAAATCAAGCTTCAGGAAGGGGTTGGGCTTGCTGCTGAAGACCTGCCTGTTAGCCTGGTGAACTCCCAGAGGGCCAGGCCCACCAGCTGCCCCCTGGTTTTGCTTCAGAAGCCCAGAAGCTCCAGGGGAGCTGCAGCACCTTGTTTGGGGTCTAAGGCCTTCACCTGTCTCCACACTGATAGAGGAAGTGTTTGCTGAACCCCACGTGGGTTGGTTGTAGCCTATCAGGAGGAGGCAGGGGAAAATCATCTGTAGAGTTCCAGAACCACTGCAAAGACAGGAGCTCTCCTTCCCTGGGGGATTCTTCTCTGCAGGGTCACAGACTCATAGGATATGCAGAGCAAGAGGCAGGGGCTCTGAATGGGCTCTGAATGTCAGGAGTGGAGGTGAGAAGCCCCCCAAGAACCTAAGCCTCCCCTGACACTCAAAGTGCACCCTTGGTGACACTGGGTGAGGATCTGGCCCAGGGGAATCACATCTTGGTTTTGATATGTTTGCTTCCTCATAGGAATCCCTAAACATTCCATTTTGGGGGTGGCCTGCCATGGAAAACAGAGGTGCCCTCAGCCCCGCCTCACACAGTCTTTTGAATGTTGTCTTTGCAGAAAACTATGAATTGATGGTTACTGGAACAGGCTTTAATAACGCAAAAAAGAAGGATGAAGTTATTTGTAAATTCATCTTCAGCGAAAATAAGTCCTTCAGTAAGTAGCCCCATTGGTGGTGACTCCAAGTGACAAATTTCCCACCTCAGGCTGCCTTCCCCTCAGCCATCCAGGCCTTCAGAGCCCTTGCTGACCGTGCACTGTGAACATTGTGAGGATAGACCCATGTGGACAAGGGGAAGGAGGGATCTGACAGAGAAGTTGGGAAGTCATCAACCCCAAAACACAAGAGCCTCTTGGAGCAGGGCTTTCCCCCTACTGGGAATGGCTCTGGGTACGGAGTGTGCCCCAGAGCTGCTCTGCCCTCCCTTGGCTCAGCACTCACTTGCCTTGAGTGACAAGGACCCGAATCCATGGAGATTGCTGGTAGAAACAGGGCAGCCCTGGGGCTCTGAGCGTGGGCCAGGCTCACTGGTAGTTTCCCCGGAGGGTACGTCACCTGGGACAGATAGAGGCTGCCAGCTACCAGGCCCGGACCCTGGAATCCTGGCACAGGCATATGTCACATGTGTGATCTTCAGCAAATGAGGAATCTATTCTCAGCCTCTCTTTTCTCTACCGTAAAATGAGGCCAATATGGTAGCTGAACTAACTAAGCCATGTTGCCTGTGTAAACCAATGTTTGGGAAACAGGCTCAGGCGTACCTCTGTAGGGTCGAGTGGCTTGAGGAAGTACACTGGTGGACAGGCAGATGTGCCCTCAGTGCTGAAGTGGGTGTGATTCTCCCCAGAGATCTGGGAGGGCAGGAAGACTTGCTGTATCCTCCTTTGCCTTCCCAATTAGCCCCCTGATGCCATCATTTGACTTGATTATAGTATGTTCAGTGACATCTTCCTCCAGGGCCATCTGGTCAACCCAGAGCTACTTCCGGCCAATGCATCACTGCAGGATGAATGTTTCAGTCCCCTAAGGGAAATGGTGTCTCTAAAGGTCAGGACAGGTCCCCCATTCCTAAGCACCTGTTCTCCTCCACTCTCTGTGCCTTCCGTTGCTTCTTGTCTCAGAACTTGTCACTCTCTGCATCTACATTTATTTTGTTCTTTGTTAGTTGGTTCTTAGTCTGTCTCCCTCCAGTCCCTCAGATGTAAGACTCTAGGGAGCTGGGACTCAGGCTGCCTTTTCTATTCAACCAGAGCATTGCACAGGCCTGGTACACAGTAGGGGCCCAGAGGAAGGCAGAAAGAGAAGCTGGTGTCCGCCAGAGTGTTAGCTCTGCTTGCTGGGGACCAGCTGAAAGGGAAAGATGGGTGGGTGGACATGCCATTGACAGTATTCTCTCATGATTTTCATTTAGGTAAAAAAGCCACCTCTGTGGAGGAAAACACCGTGATCTGCCCAGGAGTAAAGATAGATAATCCAGATCAGTAAGTGCCCAGGTCAGGGGCCACACCTGTACAGTTTCCATCACTGTAAGGTGTATAGAATGTGGCATGCCACCTGTGCTGGGGAAAACATGTCTCTCCAAGAAGGCTCAAGGCATTGTCAACACTTGTCCTTGTCGGCAGTCACACAAGACGCTCAGGGATCTGCTGTGGCGGGGTCTCTGCTGAGGAAGGAGGATACTGGAGATGATGACTCCAGGAATGGTATCTCAGCTCCAGGCAGCTGGTGAGAGCTAAGCCAACATATTCTGTAAATGGAGAGGAGTCCAATGTCACCAAGCCACTCTCCCTGGGAACTTAGCCCATGGCCACAAGGACATATGACCTCATGTAAGGCTCCCCATGCCTGGTCAGTCTTCAATGCAGAATGTTAAACTCAAGTGCTTATGATGAGCCCCTCCCTTTCCCCATGCCGTGTGCTCACTGGTGACCCCACATTGCAATGAGCAAATCAGTGCAAGGAGAGCCGCTGGCTGTGGTTTGAGCAGAGTGCAAGAACTGTGCCCACCCAGGCTGCTGATCACTTTCTGCCATTTCTCTGCTTTAGGGTGGTCTTCGTTGAAGTCAGCCTAAATAATGGCATCAACTTCATCAGCAGCGGTGCTAACATCACGAGCAAGAACTGCATGAGCGCCAGGGTAAGACTTCAGCCTCCCTCCTGGGCTGTCCAGAACACCTATGCTGAAGGAGCACACACCTTGGGGGGCAAGAGGGAAGGACAGGGTGCCAACGGCCTGAGTAGTGGCTCCTGCAGACAGACAGCTGGGGCATCTTCTCATAGCCAGCCTGTCATCGGCAAGCTGTCCCCACACTCAGGCTTCTCAGGTGCCCTGAGAGTGGGACCACAGGAGTTCCTGCAATGCAGCCACCTGTTCCGGCCTTGCAGAAACTCTGCTCTCTGTGAACCAAGTGTCATTGGAGGCACATGAAAGGGGACAGTCAGAGCCCTGAGCAGACCCTAGAAATGGTGCTGAGCCTCTGACACCTGCCTACCCCCTTGCCACCTCCCCTGGCCCAGCTGTGGAGGGGTGGGGAGCTCAGAGCTCCATCCTGCATTCCAGCCAGGCAGCTGAGAGAGGCTGAGGGGCTGTGGGCTAGGAGCCAGAGTCCGGGACCTCTGGGACACTGGGACACTCCAAATCCAGGTCCCGGACAAAGGGCATCTGGAGGGTGGGGCCGGGTGTGTTTCCACCATATGGATGCAGCTGCTGGTACAGCTGAACCCACACATGCCCATCACTGGCCTGAGCCCCAGCCCACTTGGGAACCACCACCGCCCCCCCGGTCATTTGGCAGAGACCATCAGCCTCCCCTTTACCTCCACTGCTTTCTCGTGATCCTCAGCTGTCCCTCTCTGCTAGTGCTCTCTAACCCTACTCTCCTGCAATGGGAGGGGAAGCAGGGCTGTGGGAAGGGCCTGAGGCTCAGCTCAAGGACAGGCACATAAGCAAAGAAGGTTCTGCTCCCAGGTTCCTCCTCCTCAGAGCTCCGTATCTCCTCGACAGCTGGCATAGGGCACCATGACATGGGCGACAGAGAGCATTAGGATGGAGAAGACAGCTGCCTGGGAGGAGGGATGATGGTGCCTAATTGCCACCACCCTAGTGTCTAGTCCCAGCCTGGGAGGGTTCCAGCAGTGCTGACAGTCCTCCGACTGGGTCTTCGCTTATGCCCAGACATACATTCCTGAATCAGCAGACTGACTCACCCATGTGCCCATCAGGAGTCCCATTAACTGACAGCCCGCCCCCTGCAGACACATGTCAGAAAGACCTCAGGAGGAGCCACACCACCCTGGGCTCCGACCCTGCCTCCCCCTTCAGCCGCTTTGTCTCCTGGACACAGACCCTCAGTCTTCTCCCTCCCCTGCCTCTGGGAAAGGAGACCAGTTAGCTTAGGGCAGGACTGTGTAGCGTGTCCGCTGAGGGATATAGTGAGGACTGGCTTTGTCCCACCATGGGGATTCTGCCCCCTGGTCGGAGCTCTGGGACAGAGCCTCTGAACAGGGCTGGTGGTGCACTCTGACCCAGAGCTCTTCAGTGGCTCTCTGGGTGCTGTCTCTGTCCTCCAGCCTTCAGTGTTCCCTGGGGTGGGGAAATCTGAGGTCCATGGGAACAGGTGGATGGGGAGGTCTGGTGTGGGTACTAGGGTATGCTCCCAGTAAGAGGTCACTCATGCCCACCCCTGTCGCTGACATGTGTGCTTTCTGCAGAATGCGCCAGAACAGATTCCACTTCCCGTTCCAAATGTCCCTCTACTACCAGTCCAGCCTGTCACATCATCACCACCTAGCAAAACATATCTTCCAGATATGAACCCTGTCATCTTGGCTGGGATCGTCATAGGCCTGGTCTTAATCCCGTTTCTTATCTGGTGCATCTGGCGATATTGCTTCAGAAAGGTAAGTAGCATCACAAACACAGTCCCATTCCTGGGACCATGCCAACAGCATGAGGGACTCAGCCTCTCAACCTCACCCCCAGATTCTGCCTGTAGCAGCTGCCCATCAGCAACCAGGTCCTCACAGGAACAACCAGAGGCACCGCCTGTCTTCTGCTCCCAGGCAGAGACTCACCCTGTGGCTAAGGGCCGCTGGCCTCATGCATATCTCTGAAAGTGGCCCGTGAGCTGTCCTGGCTGCTAGGGAGAAGCCACCTTAGGGCCCAGATGCCAGGGAGGCCTCATAGCAGCCAGGCTTCTGGAGACTCAGACAGACTGAGCTCCAGACAAGGCCTCTGGTGCTGAGGGAAAAGAGGCTGGGCCCTGCAGGAGGCACTGAGGGCCCCAAGGGAGGATCCTGTTTGCTGGGAGGGGTCCTGACCTCTGGGACAACTGAGCCTCAGACACCAACAAGAATCTTTGCCCTTATCCAGGATGTCTGGCCTTCCTTCCTCCTTGTTAAGGGCCAGGGCATGCTGGGCCCCTTGCTGGCCATAGAGGTCCAGGAATGGACCTGACACCAGCCTTGCCCTCAGGAGCTCACAGTCCTGTGTCTGGTCTGGATGGGTACCTGGGGGTGGAGGGTAAATTGTCACCTTCATAGGGTGTGGCAAGCAGAGCCTTAGCAAAGGACAAATACTGGCCCTGGGGGGAGGGAGAAGCGCAGACACACTGGCCGCTGGGTTTGAGAGGGCCCCAGCCAGAGCTGGTGAAGGAAGAGGGGACGACAGACGGTGGGAAAGGACAGAACAAACCTGCAGGACACAAGCAGGTCTCATTGCGGGAGAGGTGGAGCTCCCTCTGCCTCTCCCTCCGCCTCTCCCTCCTCTGCCATGGACCAGGGAGCCTAGTCCGGCTGCCTCCCCGCGCACCCTCCAGGGAGCTCCGATCCCCCTTGAATAACCCAGGAGCCTGAGGCTCAAGGCGGTGCAGCTGGTTGACCAGAGACCCATGGGCAGTGGCTTGTACAGTGACACTCCAAAGTCTGTGTTCTGTCCAACTGCTACTTTATAGGGACCCCTCCTGTCTGCATGGTGGAGCCAGCTCCATCCATGCCACTCCAGCCTGTGTTCATGTCTCTTTAACATTCTAGAAAAAGGAGATACCAGCGGTGCATATAATAGAAAGGGTAAGTCATGATTTTGGTCCTGATGCGGTCTGCATCCTCGATGCCCACACTGAACTTCACACACAAGAGCTCCTGCTGCCTGTGGGATATTTGCACCCCCTGCCCCAGCACCTCCCAGCTCCCTGGGCAAAGAGAGCTGGCAGAAAGAAGAGAGTAACCGAGGGACAGGGGAGGGCCTCAGAAGGTTTGGGACTCATAACACCCTTCCCATGTATGCAGCTCTGCTGCTCCAGGGCCTTTGCCCCCGAATTAGCAACTTGAGGGAGCCCGTTTCAGCAAGCACCGGGATCCCTATTAAAATATAGGGACTTTGGGTCAATTTCCAAAGGACTGTTTGAGAGAGTCGGGTGAACTTTGAGAATAGGAACCTTAGATTTCAAACATTGGTTCTCTGCCCAAACTCTGATGTATGTTGTGCTGCATATCGTTGATCTCCATCCCTGTCCCCTGACAGGGCCAGGAGCTTGGCTAGGGTGGGACACTAGGAACATGAGGGGCTGTGAAGGTTGGAAGGTGTCTTACCTGGCATCGAGCTGGGAGACAGGCCCAGTCCAGGTGAGCACAGAGAGCCAGGGTCAGGGGAGCAGGCTGGGATATCCCAGGGTGGGGGCCCAAACCAGGTCCCAGAAGAAGGAGTTATATGGGGACACAGTGTCCTGAAGAGGGTACCGGAGCCTGACGGCTGGTAGGAAGCAGGCCTCACCGCCTGTGGCTGTACAGGGACTGGGTGCAGTGCCACGTGCTGAGAAAGGATCTGCCAGGGTCAGGTGAGTGCAGCCCCGTTCCCTGCCAATGCTCCCACACAGACAGCCCTCCTGTACACTGCACAACCCCAAGACTGGGCTTCTCCCCCAAGGGAGGGTAAAGCCATTTCTGCAAACAAAAGGAGTTTGCTTATTTTCACATGGAGAACACTGTCCTGGTGCAGGGTGCTCCTCATTTGTCCTTTGAAAACTCTCTTGTGCTTTTTTTGAGTGGGCAGAGCTTGGACAGGTGCTAGAGGATAGATGTCATGGGTCTACACGGAGGAGCTGCCAGACCCAGGAGCAGACTCTGCTTTCTCTTCCTAGGAGCCAGCGAGGAAATGTATGGAGACATGCCCAACAATGGTGATCCCCTGTGGGTGCCAGGGAGGTGGAATAAGACGGATCGAGGTGAGAGGGGCATTAGGGAGGGTGCGGTGACCCTGCAGGTGGGGCTGAGGGAGAACGAGGGCAGCCACTTCATGCTCCACAGGCCTGGACCCAGAAACTATGGCTGGGGTGGAAATGAACTTTACTGAAACTGACATTGATCCCTTGGCACTAGAGAAAAAGTAGAGAGCACCCTGATCCCCAGGCCCAGGAGAAAACAGAAAGGGAGGGCTTCTGCCACCACTACCATGCGGGGCCCAGCACTAGGGTCTCCCCCTCGGCATGGGTCCAGGCTTGCAGAAGCTGGTAGCTGGCTACAGCCTGCCAGTCCTGGGCTCGCTCAGAGCTGCTCAGCAGCTCCAGCAATGGCTTGGTGTTCAGCAGCCAGCAGGGGGATGATGAAACACAAGCCCAGTCATAAACAGGCTCCCATGGGTCAGATGTTATGTTAGTCACTGTACAGTACATCATTAGTTTTTGATGCAGTGTTCCATGATTCATTGTTTACATATAACACCCAGTGTCCCATGCAATACGTGCTCTCCTTAATACCCATCACCAGGCTCACGCATCCCCCCACATCCCTCCCCTCTAAAACCCTCAGTTTGTTTCTCAGAGTCCACAGTCTCCCCCTCCAATTCACCCCTGCTTCACTTCTCCTTTTCTTCTCCTAATGTCCTCCATGTTATTCCTTATGCTCCACAAATAAGTGAAACCATATGATAATTGACTCTCTCTGCTTGACTTATTTCACTCAGCAGAATCTCTTCCAGTCCCGTCCATGTTGCTACAAAAGTTGAGTATTCATCCTTTCTGATGGAGGCATAATTTTCTGTTGTATACGTGGACCACATCTTCTTTGTCCATTCTTCTGTTGAAGGGCATCCCAGCTCTTTCCACAGTTTGGTGACTGTGGCCATTGCTGCTATGAACATTGGGATACATATGGCCATTCTTTTCACTACCTCTGCATCTTTGGGGTAAATAAGGAAATTTTTTACAGGAGAATTCTGAGCAAGGTTTGTTCACTATTAAAAGTATCCAGAAATGCGAGTGGTTGCTGCAAGCCTTGCATCCGTCTGCTCAGCTGAGTGAGGGACTGAGCTAACTCCATTGTTCTGGGGACCCAGTGACATGGAGAGACCAGAGCCTCATGGAGGACAAGGTCTGCAGGAAATGTTCTCACCCCAGGACATGCTAGGCCCCCACCCAGTGAGGGAGCCCCCAACCCTGCAGGGGGCTTTGAGGACAGGGATGGGGAGGCCCCAGGCAGCCCAGTGTGAGGAAGATATGTTTCAGATTCCAGAGACCCCAAACACACAAGACCACCAGGCCCCTGCCCTAGGTAGATGCTACAGGGCTCCCTCAGTGTGTTCCTGGGGACAGAGCCCTCTGGAACCATCTCAAGTCAGAGAGGACTATACCCTCTGGAGGTGACCGCCATGCCTACAGCTTCCCCATGGCCACATCTGCTTTTCAGGGCAAACTGGATACCTTGTGTGACTTTGTTCAAAGCTGCAACCAAGTGCCATTGATATGGTGTCAGCCTAAGAGAAAGGTAAGCAGGGGCACAGGGATGCTCCCCATGGGCCAGCAGGCCTTTGCTCTTTGCCCTTGACCGTTGCACTCAGGGACTGTGGGTCAGAGACGGTGTCCAGGCACCGGCCAGGGAGGATGCCAAGACGTGGAGAGGTGGTGTTCATGAGCCTCACAGGCCGATTTGGGTCTGGCATCTGCATTTTCATGCACATCCACTCCAGAATAACAGGAAAGTTCTTATGACCTAGCGCCTCCAAACTTAAGTCAAAGAAGCTATAAAGGGAGGCCAGCCACAGAGTTCTCCTGGCCCCTCACCATCATCCCTCCCCACTGTGCTCCCCGTGGAGGTCTGCTGGCTGCCCCCATCCACTGAGACTCTCCTGCATGGCTCAGTCTTATGCCAGGACTGGTGGAGGGCGTGGCGACAGCTCCATGTTGCTGGCAAACACTGACAGCTTTTACCAGGTAGTAGAGTCCCTGCTTGTGTCATTGCCTGTGACAACAGGGAGAAGCCAGCTTGTTACAGGTGTCCTCCATGGAACTGAATATTAGTGACAACTTGTTGTTCTAAGTTCCTCCTGTGGGCCAGCTGCCAGTCTAAGAACGCTGCATATTTTCACTACGTACTCCTGCCAGCAGCTCCATGTGCAAGTACTACTAATATGCCCTTCTTTCCAAAGGGGGTGCTAAGGCACAGAGAGGTCTAGTGACTTACCCCAGGTCACAAAGCCTGGGAGTGGCAGCACTGGACTTGAACCCCAGACCCTGGCTCCACCCCTCTCCCTGCCCTGCCCCCTGTCAGGTCAGGATCCTGATCCCATGATGGTTACCCCACAAATACCTACAAGGCTCAGACCGAGGGCCCACGAAGAGCATGCTCCTGGCTTACCTGGCTTCCAGGTCTCAGACCCTTTGCTCAGACTGGCCCACGGGCCTGGAGGACGTTGAAGTCCCCAGAAGCCCTAGTGAGGACCACATAAGTCACTTCTTTGGATCGGGCAAGCACAGCTCTCCCTCAGTACCAGGTGGGCATTTCGGAGTCCTGGGCAGGCCTGAGGGGCTTGGGACACTGCTGAGGAGACACCCCCGATGCATGCTGACCCCCAGCAGGGCCACCGTCTGGTGTCAGAGGTGCCAGGGCTCCTCTGGGGCTGGGCTCCGGGCTCTGGGTCTGAACAGGGCTCTCAGTCCCAGCCATGCTCACACAGAATTCCCTTCTCCATCTGATTCTCCTGGAGCCTCTTCCCAGAACCGCAGCCCCACGATGGTCACATGAGCACCACACCAACCCTGTGCCCTGAATCCACCCAGCGGTGCCCACTCAGGGCGGAGGGATGGAGCAAGACATGGAGGGAGGCCTGAGACCAGATGGAGAACAAGGAAGGGATACCAGAAAGGGCCATCCTACCCATCCAGGTGAGGGCAGGGTGCTGAACAACCTTCCAGAAGGGTCACATTCCTAAGACCCCGGATGAAGGGTGGCAGAATTCAGACTCATGCATTGTGGGGCACTGCCAGCTGCCCACGGCTCTGCGAGACCCCTGCCATGCCAGCTCTGGCACTGGCCCAGCCCCCTCTGGAGCCAGGAGGGACCCTGTGTGTGTGCCGATGGCCAAACACTATCCGAGAGGTCAGGGAAGCAGCAAAGTCCAACGGAGAGCAAGTTCAGCACCCAGGGCTGTCTGAAGTCAATCCTCTCATCCTGAGCAGACCTGCGAGCCCATTAACTAAGCCCTGTGGGAGGGGGCTCCCTCCCCACTCATCTGTCCCCTCCTGACCTTGTCCCTCCAACCATCCTCCCGGAGTCCTGAGTATTGCTGGGCCCCCAGGACTGCAGTATGTGCAGGGTTCTGGCACCTTCTCTTTAAGCCTTCAGTGCACTGGTCCCAGGCCCTAATCAACCAGAAACCAAAGGGTCTGAATGTCACTGGTACCTGCAGTCTCTGCATACCAATGCGGCCCCAAGCCCAGACCCCCAGCCCAGGCTGCTTGGGGTCAGAGATGGGCGTGCCTGGGGCTTCCATGTGGGAAAACAGATACTGCAGATGTTTGTAAAATGACTACGACTCTTCGCACCACCACCCCTACCACCTTTAAATCCCCAGATTTTTTCTGAAAAATTTCCCTTCTAGACTGACTTTCCTTATTGACATATACAAAATGGTACAGCAAGACTCAGTCTAGTTGCTTAATCTTGACCCAAACCCTGGCTCCCCTGTGAGGTCAGTGTCTCTTCACTTGTTGCCTTATCCCAGAACAGCGCACTAGTTCACAGATGCTGGTACTGTTAGTTCCGACAGGAAAATCAGGCCCCCTTACCCTCCCCCACCGCAGGTGCTGCCCATAGTCCTAGAACTGTGTCCCGGGGCGTGTAATCCGTGTGCCCCCCGAGAGGCTCTCTGCACAGCAGCTCCTTTCCAGGGACTGCCCCTGCCATTTACACAGAGCCCGCAAACGGCTGGACACTGTCCTGAGGGCTCTATATAACTGACTCCTCCATCTCCCACACCTCCATGGGGGAGAGAGCTGAGGCCCACACAGTTAAGTCTCCTGCCCAGACTGGCCCCGGCATGAAGCTCTTGGGACAGCAGCCCAGCGCCTTGCTGCCGTATGACTGTATCTCTCTTCTGCAATGTGGTCACTTCTCAGCATGTCACAGCTGTGGAAACTGAGCCTCTGAAGTTAGTGATGGACTTGAAGTGACAGGGTTGTGGAGGGCTGTGGCAGGGCAATGAATGACCCCAGGGGAGGCTCACGTCCAAGTTCATGCTCTGACCCTGTACCAGACTATGAGGGCAGTAGGGTAACACGTGGAATGCACTTCTGTCCACAGTACAGTGTCTTAGATGGGCAAACAGTTGTGAATGTTAACACCTTACTTTCCTAATATGCTGCTGACAGACCTTGGGCATGTTTGCTGGAAAAGAGTTTCTCTAGGGAACAAGCAGAGCTGGATACAGATGGGCCTTATGATGCATTCGTGGTCGAGGAGCTCCTGAGCCTTTGACCTTACCTACAGAGGGAGCTGCACCAGGGAGGCGTGTGTGACAAAGCTGGGACATGACTTTACCCACCCCCCCAGGAAGGCCGAACTTGACAGGCAACTACCAAGCCAGTGAACTTGGGGAAGGTCTCACATGTAACTCTGGGATTGTGATAGCAGCTGGCCCCCCTGTGCTCTGCAACCCTCCCCTCTCCCTGACCCAAAATTCACACAATCTCTCTCTCTCTCTCTCTCACACACACACACACACACACACACAGAGAGAGACATGCCCAAGCACGTGCAAGGACATGTGCACACATGTACATATTCCTCGTGAAGTAGCAGGAAATGCAATAATGGAGCCAATGCTTTAAAGCACCGGAGGTTAGGGCTAGCAAGTCACTGTTTGCCGGTAGATTCAAGGATAGTCCTTCACCTGTGCAGGCCTGAGCTGATGGAAGAAGTGATGGGTCACTGGCTTAGATCATCAAATGGTAAGAAGGCAGAGAGGAAGGAGAGCCCCCTCAATGCCCAAACTCCTCCACTCACCCCTTGACACTTGCACCACAGGTTCAGGGCCTCTGTGTCCCTCCAGGTTTCCCCAACACATGGGGCCCCTCATTCCTCCCAGCTGCCTGTGGGCAGATCCAGCCCGCAGCTCCCAGGGATAGGCTCAGGCATGGGAGAGAGAGTGGACCTCAGCACAGGTGCCCCACAGTCATCTCTTAACAAAATCAGAGGGATCCTCCAGCAGTTGCTAGGTCTAGAATAATCTGTTCACATTCTGGAGTAAATAAGCAGAAATAAAAGAGGTAGAAATAAAGATAAGATACAAGGTTCCAATCTATTCTCAATAGCAGCACTCCCATGCATCTGGGCAGCACGAGTGTATTGAACTATAATGAAACCACAGAGCTTTACTCATCACTAGAAAGAAGATTTGAGAATGTGAAAACCTAGACCCTCTGCTTTTCCCAGAGGAACTCATGGGCTTAGTTCTCCTTTAGTGGAATTGTAATGAACATGTTTAGGAAAAACTGATTTTAAGTTTACACACACACACACACACGCAAAAGAACAGTTAAGAATAGTTTAGGAGTTTTTGATGTGATATCCTGGAGCAGGGATGGAGCTAGGGGGTTGCTCGGAGGAGAGGATCCTATGTGGTCTGAACTAGGGGAGTGCAGAACAAGGTGACCAGGGGAATGGATACAGTCGAGTGGGCCTAAACAGGGAGCCTGAGGGCCTCGATGGTCCATGGGTGCACAAGAAGGTGAGAATGGACAGGTGACCGGAGACACAGGTGGCTCAGGACAGGGTCTGGGCCGAGTAGACCCTAAGGCTGGGCCTGATGCCCTGGAGGCTGGGGAGAAGGAGGCAGGCGAGGCGAGCAGGGATAATATGGGGGGCGGCCGAAGAGTGCACGCCTGGGCTGTGGGTCTGGAAGTGAGAATGGCTAGCTAGGAAGTAGAGATCTTGAAAGGGATTGCTGATAAAGGATCAAAGAACTTGCTATCTGCATAGAGTTCAAGATTCTATTCAGAGTGGTTACCGTGGATCATTAGAAAACAAGCAACTTCTGTTTCCTTGTGCATGTTTGTCTGGATTGTCTGGATCCTCTACAACGGGCAAGTGTTACCTTTTACGATCAGGAAAAGCAAAAATACTTACGTGTGAAAGATAAAATATTAACCTAATGGACACTAAGATGATGCTGCATAGAATGTGGCCTAGAAAGTGACAGTTTAAAATGTATGTGAGTCTTGCTGTCCCACTAGCAAAAGTCACCACAAGGAATCCTTGCCCATCTCTGAGCTCATCTCCACTCTGCACAGAGGGGTGCAGGTCCCCAAGTGTGTGTTTCCCAAAAGTTCAATTGGCTCAACACCCTTGTGGGTGTGAAAAAGGATAAGGTCTGGCTCCAGGTATCCCAGGCTCATTGAGAACACACTTAGAAACCCAAGGGGTCTCAGAGGTTTTAGGTATGTTGTTTTTCTAATGTAGCTACATTAGAAGGGAAAGCCAAGGTCATTCTCAAGGCTTGGAAGGGGTTTTTATTAAAGATTTTATTTATTTATTTATTTATTTGACAGAGAGAGATCACAAGTAGGCAGAGAGGCAGGCAGAAAGAGAGGGGGAAGCAGGCTCCCTGCTGAGCAGAGAGTCCAATGCGGGGCTCCATCCCAGGACCCTGGGATCATGACCTGAGCCAAAGGCAGAGGCTTTAACCCACTGAGCCACCCAGGCGCCCCTGGAAGGATTTTTAAAACTAGGGTGATGATGATGACAGTCCCAATAAGAGAAAGCAGCTGTCCAGGCCCTCTGTCACTCACAGGCACTCAAGATAACACTTCGAATGAATGAATGACAGGTCCACAGAAGTCCCAAGTCTGCCTCACTGCACGTGAGGACTGAAGGGTCTTTCTGGGGACCAACAGGCTCCCACAGATCCAGCAGAGGGATCACTGGGGATCTGGGCAACAGGAATAGCATGGGCGTAAGTAGAGAAGGTGCTCGGCAGGCCCCAGCAGCCGGAGAAACCCCAGCATTCTGCTCCAGCGCCATCTCAGCGACCGTCTCTCTCTCCTCTTCCCTGCAGGGCCGGTGCTTCAACTTCGCCCTAGTGAAGCCCCTCTGCAGGCAGTTGCCCTGCAGCGGGAAGGTCTGCCTTCCGTCCAACCAGGCATGCTTCCCCATCAACAGCTGCTACTCACGGTGCCAGCACCCCCTCCCCACGTGCTCCCGGCTCCCCTCCCGGATGCTGCCGCTGATCTCTCCCCCTACCCGGGCAGTCTGCGGAACCACTTTGTCACTCCCGCCCCCTTAGCCCAGCCTCTAATGCACCAAAACCCCCAGATTATTAAGAGCCCTTGTGCACTGAATTAGACATATGTATTGAGTCTTGGTTTGCAGTCAAAGGAGTTGGAATCTATTGCTGATCAGCAAGAGAGTTTGTTACCGGGAGAACATCGCTACACTGTGTGAGAAGTGTCTATACTGCTCCTGCCAGGACAGAGCGCCCTGGTGTCTGCTGGATGCAGACATGGATGCCTCCCACCTCCCACAGCCAGCTCTTCATCGGTCACCAAGGGCTGCAACGCCCGGGGTCTTGGTCAAATTCTGCTCCTTGAAAAAAATGCCCCAATGTCTCTGAAATATGAATGCAATGCTGTGTTTTGTTCCCTAACTTTGTGCAGAGGGAAAACTTGAATCTCTCCCCTCCTTCACAGTCCTTGTTTTCATAGTTTGGCTACCCCCACTTCTGAATGTGTCCTAGAAAGAGGCAAACCCCTACAGCTCACCAGCCGCCAGGGAGACTTCTCTTTTCCAGATACCCCAGATAGTCCCTAAGCCCAGAAGAACGTTAGAGGACCCTCTCCATTTTCCTAGAGAATGTACAACCTCCCCTACTGGCCGTGAGCCCTCGACGGGACCATACCCAGTCATCTCCAACCCAAGCTGATAGGAAATGAAAGTCCTCTCTGCCTCCACCCTCATAGCCTTCAATGTCATAATTACGCTTTTCGGTGGAATTTCTGTAAGACAAGTGTAGGTAAAAAAATGTCAGGTTTGGGTTTTTAATCTGTATGGATTAAAGTGGCTGGATAGCCATGACCCTAATTTAAAAAAAATAAATAAGTAAAAGTCTTACCTGGCGTGGCTTGTGTATAAGTATGTGGTGAGTGTTTGCAGTGTAACTCTCCAAAGCATTTGTATCTGGAGCTGCTCTTTCTCAAGGACCCCTTCCCGACCTCCCCATCCTGTCATGGCTTGGGCCACAGATCCGTGTCCTGCCACCAGCCAGGATGGGAACAGTGACAGAGAACATCTCCCACCCCATTGTGGGCCCTTGGCACGTCCCCCAGCCCATCCATCTCACAAGCTGGTTTTGTTGTTGTTGTTGTTGTTTTATTTGTTAGAGAGAGAGAGATCACAAGTAGGCAGAGAGGCAGGCAGAGAGAGGGGGTAAGCAGGGTCCCCTCTGAGCAGAGAGCCTGATGTGGTGCTCGACCCCAGGACCCTGAGATCATGACCTGGGCTGAGCCACCCAGGTGCCCCTCACAAGCTGTTTCTAAGAGAGCTTTTCCTGGCACAAAATGCCAGGTGCACCGTGTCTCAGAGAAATAAGCCATTTCAAAATGGAGGAAGTAGAGGAGGAGGCTTAACCCTGCGGCATGGACTCATAGTATCACTGGACCGTGCTCTTGGCCCCATTCCAGAACAACTATATAGGTGTGTGAAAGAGAACAAGCAACTGCTCCAGGCCCCACTTCCCGAGGTCCTTCATGAAATGGGAGGCCCTAGTCAATGCTTGGGTTCGCTCTGGGGTTACAAGAGTGAAAACCACAGGTGGTATAAACACGGTGAGGGGGACGCAGGACACCCAGCGGGCAGGTGGCCCCACCCTTGCACAGCCCCATGGGGAAGCCTCCGGATAGGTAGGTCACAGACGCCTGTGCAGCGTGGGATGGGACCGCTGGCTCTGGACCACCTTCACAGAGCAGCTGGTGCCCACGGGCCAAGCACTAATGAGCCAAGAGCTACCACATCCAGCTCTGAAAAGGTGGCTCGACTCTCAGTCTTCTGAGAATTGGGGAAAACATGTTTATTGTATTTGTGATACCAAACATGTTTATTGTATTTGTGATACCAAGAAAAATGTGTGAAACATTTTTTTACTGGACAGAATGGGAGTTAAAACAACATGAATGTGTACAGAGAGATTTCATCTCTTCCCAAAAAGTGGGGTCTTTTGTCTGTAACTGGTGAAAGCATGATCCCGGCCTGAGAGGTCCAAGGACACTTTTCTAACTGTCTCTGGGCTCCAACGTTGTAGCTACATTGAACCGTAGGAGGGTACTAGGCCATCTCCAAGCCTCTGTGACCCTATCTGGAGAAAGGTCTGGTCCTGACCGACGTCAACATGCCTGTTCGTTAGCGGGCGCTGGGAGCTGTCTTACTTTCAGCCAATACAAACCTGGGCTCATCGCTCCTTCCTCATCCCTGAGCTGAGGAGGGAAGTAGGCACAGACATCTGAGAGAAACATAGGCCTGCCCCCACCACCCCCCACCCCAGCCCCACAGCCATGGACCCGGGCCTTGCTTCTGGTGGGGACAGTATCAGGAGGCATCAGGAAAAGGGAGTTTCTTTGGAGACCCCTTCCTGGACCCTGCCGTCCCGGGATCTAGCTCAGCAGATTTTCTGGCTGGTCATCAACCTGGGGCTCCTAGGTTTTGTGAAGGAGAAAGGGGCACAGCCCACTGCTGAGAGCTGACTTGCAGATCACCTGTCTCCACCTCCTGCCTGAGGTTTTTGGGCAGGGCAGGACATTTTCAGAAAATGTCTGACATCTGAGCTGTCCTGAGCTGAAACATGTGCAAGGGGGAATATACTGGGCAATGCTTACTCCTTCCCTCAGACATTTTCTGAGTACCTCTCGGTGTCACTTGGAGTGGCCCCTGTAGACGCAGAGTGGACCTGGGCCAAAGCTTGTTCTTCTGGAATCTGGGAACTTCCCTCAGATCCCACCCGGCTCAGCCACAGGCCTCCTTCACAAGTGTGCAAGCCACAGTGCACTCACAGCCATCTCCATGTTGGAACTCCTCCCCTGTCACAGTCCATGCACCGGGACCCCCAGAGTGGGCCCCGGAAGTTGAGGCGGCCAGTGGGGCAGAAGGAAACACTATTTCTCAATCACCACCCAGTGCTTCTTGCTGTGCTGTTCTCAGCGATCTCCTCAGGCACTAAATTAGTCTACAGAAACATCCATCAGCTCCCCTCGCTCTCCCTGTTTCCCATTCCACACCCCAAGCAGGTGGCCAGGCCCTTGGTACCATCTGGCCGTTTGCAGCAGGAAACAAGTGGTCTGAGCTCCATCTGTCTTCTACCTTGTGTCAAGAGGGCCCAGGGACCTAGCCTCGCCAGAGCCACCAGGACGGAAGGCCTGTGCAGGCCTGGCACTGGGTGGTTTGGGAACAGCCATGCAGGCCTCCTGCACACAGGACTTTGGTCCAACCCTGGAGGAGGAGGAGCCCTGGGGAGCATATGAAATCTACATTCTTCAATATGAAGAATTCTACTGTGAAGTCGTGAATCTCTCAGATGAGCCACAAAGCTCACAAAAATTTCACAGCCCACTTCAGAATGTGCCCCCAGCTTGCTCACAATTTCCATGGGAAGGTTGGCGACATCCTGCCATAAGGGGTCCCCCTGCAGGAGAGCACAGCCTGACCGCACAGCGGGCTGCAGCAGGACAGAATGACATTGGCTACAGGTCCGGACCTGTGGTCAGAGAGGCCACCAGTCCAGGCGAGACCAGACACTGGAAAGCCCATGGGAACAACACCTTCTCTTTCAGGCCCTCCTGCAAACATGGCCGCCTCTGGGCCTTGTGGTCTCTGAGTTCTGTCCATCCCACTCTCTCCCTCCCATCTCTGCCTCCCTGTGCCCTCAGCTGCCCAGAGGCCCACGGTCTCCAGTTGCCGGCCCCTGCTCAAGTTGAACGGCTGCTCCCCAGTGCTGTGCCATGGGGGAAGGATATCCCTGTGGGCGCACGGCTGCTGTCAGGCCCAGCACAGGGTGTGGGAGCAGGTCGAGGGTGTGACCATGGGCTGAGCAGTTGCCTCCAACATCCTCTGCCACACACTGGGGAGCCTGATCCATCTGTCTCTCAGTGAGTGGCCCTTCATCGCCCACCATCCTTCACTCCTGCTCCTTTCTCTCACTGTCTTTGGCTTCACGATGCCCCAAGAAGCTGAGCCATGTGAGCAAGTAGGAGCCTCTCAGGGTCCACTCTCACCTGCCCCTGGCACCTGCCCTTTCTCTCGGGGTCCCACATCCACCTGCTGCCTCCAACCTACAGACTCAGCCTGTGCCAGTCGGGGGAGGGGACTGGGCTTTGACAGTGGTGGGAGACAGAGAAGTCTGGCCCCTCGTGTGCAGTCTGGGCTCAGTTAACAGCAGACGGGACGTGCGGTGTCTGTCCATCTAGGGGTACCGTGTTTGCACGGGCTGCCGGAACAAAGTACCAGAGACTCAGTGGCTTAAAGAGCAGAAATTTATTTTCTTACAATTTTGGAGGTTAAAAGTCCAAGATCAAGGTGTCTGCAGGTTTCATACTTGCTGAGGCCTCTCTACTTGGTTTGTAAATGGTCAGCTCTTCCTACGCCTTCACAGACCTCTGCTCTGTGTGTCCTCATCTCCCGCTTAAGGACAACGGTCATCTGAGAACAGGGCCAACCCTAGTGACCTCATCTAATTTTGTTATCTCTTTAAAGACCCCATCACCAAGGGCTCCTGAGTAGCTCAGTTGATTAAGCCACTGCCTTCAGCTCAGGTCATGATCCCAGGGTCCTGGGATCGAGCCCCGCATCAGGCTCTCTGCTCCATGGGGACCCTGCTTCCTCTTCCCTCTCTCTACCTGCCTCTCTGCCTACTTGTGACCTCTGTCTGTCAAATAAATTTTTAAAAAAAATTAAAGACCCCATCTCCAAATAGTCACATTCCGAGGTACTGAGGGGATTAGGGCATCCACAGATTAACCTGGAGGGGACACAGTTCAGCCCGTAACAGCCATTTATCAACTGATATTGTCAGGAGTCCCCTTCCAAGTGGTGGGCTCTGGGGGACATGGGGGATCCTGTGAAAAGACTCCATGGTTAAGGACCATCTGGGTGACCACAGGCAGACCACTGTCCCCTCTTTAGAGATGACAGCTACGTGGAGATGGAGCATGAAGAGTGCATGCTCCCAAGTGGCAGCTCCCAAGAGGCTCCCAAGTGGCAGCTCCTGGGAATCTGAGACAATGCTGGGTCAGGACCTAGTTGCTCAGGTCAGATGGCAAGATCGGGAAGGGATCGTGGGGACTCATCTTCTCTTTTGACAAGTGAGGAGCTGAAGAAAAGCATGTTGGTGACTCGACATTCCGGGGGGCCACTGCCTTATGTTCATGATCCTTGCAGAAATTCTGGGGCTCCAACGACATGCAGAATGCCCAGGGTTGCAGCTCGTGAGCCCAAAGGTGAGATGGGATTCTCAAATCCAAAAATGGATTTCTTGTAACCAGAAATCCTGACCCTTCATTTTTTTCTTTCCCGCTACCCATGGGTGGGGGACATCCCTGGGAAGCACACTCTGGCTCAGCAAACAGATGGCTGGTGGTGAGAGGAGCTGCCTTACAGACAGGAGGCCATAAAGGGGAAGAAGATTAGGAGCTTCTTCCTTTCAGGGAGCTGGGGCCAGGAGCCCACTCCGAGATGGGCTTGGGGCTCAATCAGCACAAGTCCCCTGGGGTCCCAGAGGAGGGAAGGCACAGGAGGCAATGGGCATCTCCTGCAGTGCCCCCACCCCAGAGGCTGTCCTAACTTGTGGCCTCGAGCATTAGGTGCCCAGTCGCCTCATTGAGAATGGGCATGAGAATGACGGGAGGCCAGGATGATGTGGTGGGTTGTTCCAGAAGATGGCGCTCAAAGCTTACACTCCTTTACTAGCCTAGCTTAAAAATCTATCTTAAAACGTCAGCCGTCAGCAGAACCATGGAACAAACATGGAGACGTTTGCATCACCATTTAGTTAATGGCATGTCCGTTAAGTGTTGCTTTCTGCCACACCATCATTGATGACACTATTTTTCCTTTTTCTGGAGACTGCAGATATTTCTTTAAAACTTGGAGAAACGGGAGAGTACTTGGCAGGGGATGGGGGGACCTGCAGTGCCCTAAACCCTCAACAAGTACTTTTCCAACCCACAGGCCTCCCATGCCGCCTCCTGTTCTAAGCAGACTCGCAGCTGGGGCAGCCAGGTCTGTGCCAGTGACCCATTTCAGCCCCCCTTCCAGAGCCCAATGGGCCCCAGGGCATGGGCCTTGCTCACAGTCAAGGACTCAGGGAAGAGCCCTGCCACTCTGCTGTGCCACTCTCTGCCCTCTCCCTCCAACCATCCCTCTCCTTCCTTTGAACTATAGACCTCGAATTCAGCTAACATGGCCATGCAGCCCAAAGCCCACTGTTATCCCAGCAAACCTCGACATCCATGGGATGTCACACCCAACGCCATGACCTCTTAACCTTGACCTCTCGGCCTCCACCTGTTTGCCCTACAAGCCACCTGCCTACCCCCGACCACACCCTAAGCCTTGTAAGCCACCAACCGCACAATTGAGACATCTCCCTCTTGCCAACATCATGTACTTGTCCAGTTTATTGACTTATTGTTCCCATCCCATTGTTTTTTAACCCATCAGGACCTCCCACCCACAGTCATCCCCACTTTCTTTCCAGCACAGGCCCTAGGGCCCAGCACCCAGGTCAACCTCCCTCCAATATGCTGCTCTTCCCTGGCCTCATTTCTTTGTGTCACATGCCCAGGGTAAAACCTCTGAGTCAAGTGGATGAAACCAACTGTTTGCCTCTCCTGTGCCTGTCCTGGGCTGAGGAACACCCTCCGGGGGGAACCCATACCGCTGCCAGGCTCGTGCCCTCAGAAGCTAGTGCCCACCCATCTCCCCTGAAGCCTCAAAGCTGAGAACAACTTTTAACACAAATTCCAGTTAAAAAAAAAATAAGGAAAGCCATGTTCTAATTGCCAGAGATGTAAGAAGAAGAGGAGGAGGAAGAAGAAGGAGAAACTTGAACTTAAATGAATTCACAACAGTGAATGGCTCTTAGACTTTGAACACTTGACTTATGTCAAGTCTTGAACACAAGACTTACGTCAGGGGCACCTGGGTGGCTCAGCCGGTTAAGCGGCTGCCTTCAGCTCAGGTTGTGATCCCAGGGTCCTGGGGTCGAGCCGCATCGGGCTCCCTGCTCAGCAGATGGTCTGCTTCTCCCTCTCCCTCTCCCTCTGCCTGCTCCTCTGCCTCCTTGTACTGTCTCTCTGTCAAATAAATACATAAAATCTTAAAAATAAATAAACAGATAAATAAAAAGACATGTCCTGGCCAGAGGAGCTGAGAGGTGAAGTCTCAGTGCTCAGGCACACAGACAGCTGGGTCTACTCCATTTTATGTCAGAGCTGCAGAGGGCAGTGCTCCCCATAAAACAAGACACAAACCCTCATCTCCAGCCCAAGCCATGACACAGAGGAGGACCACATGTCCCAAGTTCCTGTGGGAAATGAGGGTCCCAAGTCAGCAACGTGGTGTGCATGCTGTGGGAAACCTGAGCTGAGAAGATAGCATTGGAGTCTATCCGGACCTAACAGAATCTCCCAGGTTCCGGCAAAACCAAACACGGCCCTGTCCCGCTGCGGTGCCTCCCCTATCCGGGCTACTGGGATTGGGGGCGTCTCATGGAAAACATTTCCTGCTGAAGATGAGCTCAAGGGAGAAGAAAAATCCTAGGCATCTAGCCAAGGAGAGCCAGCAGATAAAAGAAACAAAGAGACTCAGGGCCCAGAATGTAGAGATAATAGAGCAACCTAAAAGGGAAATAAAAAAACAGTGTGTGAAATGTTCAAACAAAATAAAGAAATAAAAACTAGAAGACAAGAACTACTAATTATGAAAATGG
Source organism: Lontra canadensis (assembly GCF_010015895.1). Lineage (NCBI taxonomy): Eukaryota > Metazoa > Chordata > Mammalia > Carnivora > Mustelidae > Lontra > Lontra canadensis. The sequence continues at coordinate 31,219,826 of NW_022630997.1, forward strand.
CAGAGTTTAAAAAAGATCAACATTTTAAAATGGCATTAAATTAGAAACTTAATATGATTCGACATAATTGAAGAGAAAAAATGGACTCAATCGAGAGACACATCTGCAGATGCTGTCCCTGTTGACTGAGATGGAAACCAGAAGGGGGAAATTAATAAACTAGGAAAGAATGAGGAGCTACAGCCATGGCAGCCCATTCTTTCATCCCCAGTGGTTAAAGGATAAAACAAAGGCTCTGGAGCTCAAACACACAAAGGAACAAAGCCTTTTGCTGACTCACCAGGCCAGAGAGCAAACACCAGGAGAGAAACCCACTGAGTGCTCTGCTAAGAGAGAGAGTCAGCAGACTCTCTAGAAGGTTCTGGAAGGACTGGTGGGGCTGATCAAAGATGGAGAACTAGCACTCTGGATGGAACAGAATGCGTTCCTAGGTCTGTACACAGCTGCTTAATACATGCCCCATGTTCCTGGACCAAGGGGGTCTTCACTCAGGCCTGACCCGTCAGGTTGACTCCACGTCTGGGATCAATACTCAAGAGGGATACCTGCCATAGGTTAATTTTCACCACAGTGACAATTTCAAACCACCTGCCTCTGACCTCACTACTTCACCCCACACTCAGCACCCGTAATCGTCTCCAGACAAATACCACCTCAGAGCAGTGGAAAGAAAGTCCTCTCTTTCCTGACATGGCCCCATTCCCTGCCCATTTCCCTCAAATTTCACAACAGAGGGTTGGGGTTGGGCTTTGGGTTTTCCTTCCTGACTAATGCCAGAGTCTCTGCTCATACCCTGGCTCCTATTCCCTACCTGCCTCTTATGGAACTGGTGTCTCTGTTGTCCCCTCTCCTGCATCTTCATCCTTCTCTGCACTCGAAGAGCATTAAACACGTTCAATCCCCCTCCTTCCTTAAAAACACCTTCCTTGGCCCCACACGCCCTTCCAGAGAAAGCCACCCTCTGCTTGTGTTGCCTTCATTCTGAGTCTGTTGCTCCCACGTCATCCATGTCTACACGGTACCCTCCCATGCCCACGCTCAGCTGAGTGGGAGCACGGCAGCTCCTGTCACCCTTGGGCCATGAGTGAAATATGGGGCAGAGGATCTTGGCACCCCAAGATCATAACATTACTCAAGAGAAGTCCAGCTCAGCCTAGCTAGGAGCACCCACAGTGCACTGGGGCAGCTTTGGCCAGCCTTGTGCCTGGGTGTGGTCTTCACAGTGTCTGCCTGGGCTGTGGGAAGGACAGGCTATGGTGATTTCCCCCATGGGGAGCCCTTCCAGATAACTCAGACAGTCACCCCAGGGAGGGGCCCGCTATCCATTCGCTGACCCCCGGGCCTGGGGCTCACTCAGCAGGGCCAAGGGAGCTGCCCACATCTACCCAGGAGTGAGGAAAGGTCATTCAGGAGGGGGAAGCAGGCACAAGGGCAGAACGTGGGTACAAGTGGGCAGGTGAGAGTCTCCAGAGTTGGCATGAGGACAGAGGCCCACGGCATGTGGGACCCAGTGGGCGATCCAGGGAAGGGGCTGATGAGCCCAGAGACCCTGCAGGAGCAGATGGCGCCTCTGGACTTTCATCTCTGGGGTGGGAGTTGCCCAAATCCTTGATTCCAAGTCCTTGGAATCAAATCTTCGGAATCAAATCCTTGATTCCAAAGGATAGCCAAGGCTCAGAACCACTGATGAGGAAGGGGAAGAACAGAGGGTCCAGGAAGGAGTCCTGGGGGTCAGTTAGGGTGATAATCACGAGACTAAAAAGGCTGGCAAAGGGTGCAGGATATCCCAGAAGGGAAGCAAGAGATGGGCTGGGGAAAGAAGGTGAGGTTCTGGCTGTTGGAGCAGTCTGCACAGAGCCTGAGGAGAGAGCACAAACGCTGTTGGGGCTTGGTCTCATCCGGTGACCTGTCTGGGTCACTGTGCACTGCAGACCCTCAGAGAGCCAGGTCACGTCTGCACCAATCTCTGTGGTCTGTCCTGGTCTCAGTGCCTGGCATGGCTCTCCGGGCTCTGCTCAGGGCATACCACGCCGGCCCTATCTAAGGTCATCTTCATAACTAGACTTTGACCACAGCCTCCCAGAGGGTACCTACTACCCAGACACGCCCAGGCCTTGGTGCGGACACCCCCTAACTGGCACATGGGTGTGGGTAGCTGAAGTCCCGAGAAGGCCCACCAGGGAGGGCACCTCCCTTATGACCAAAGGACTCCCGAGAAGAATGGGAAGTCTGGGCCTCCAAAGGCGGGGATAGACCTTTCTCAGTCTGTGTGACCAGAGGCAGGCTGAACGCTTCCTCTTCAGATGGCATCCCACAATTCTCTCTAGCAGTTATCCCTAGTCCTCCGGCTGCTCTGGGTGGTGCCTGCCCCCACTATGCAGACCAGCCCAGCTCTGTCCCCACCCACCCCATCCCGTACTTCCAGAAAGAACAGCCTGGAGACACTGTGTGTGTGTAAAGCAAAGAGTGCTAGACTCCGGGTCAGGAAACCAGACGACTTTGCATCAAGGGACAACCCTTATCTGTTACTCTGGAAGGTTTCCCTGAATACAAAACAATGACACCAGCATGGAGCTAGCTTTCACTCAGAAGGCAGGACATCCTCAAAGCCCCAGTCTCCCCCGACAGAGGCGCCTCGGGGTGGTCCCTGAGGCACTGGTGTTTCCCCTGAAGGGCAGGTTAAGAGTTGGATGGAGAAAGTCTGCTGCGGAACATTCTAGTCAGGGGACCCAGGGAGAATTTAAAAAAAAAAAAAAATTTCTTCCAGAGAGGAAAAAATTAACCTCTTCCCAGTCTGCCTCCCTCGACTGGCAGCTGTGGTGTCGTGCGGGACCCCGCCCCGGGCAGGCGCAGAGCGGAGCCCAGAGAACTGGTGGGTGCCGACTCTGCTTCTCCCGAGCAGTGGGACACGTGCAGATGATCTGAGCTCTGGAGCCTGTTTCTTCCTGCAGGACACGGAACTTAACACTTGCCGCTCAGGACTGAGGCAGAGAATAAAGGGGACAGATGGGTCACAGGGATTAAAGAAGTCTCCAGACTTAAGAGACACCCCCAAAAAATGGAGGCTGCTCATACTTATGTCCTCTGCCGGGCTCCCCACTACACTGTTAGTGGTGTAGAAACTGTGCAATTAAAGAAAGGGAGACATAGTATCCTTCCCTTTTTTCTACGGCTCAGGTCTGGCAAAGACAGTCTGAAACTACAGCTGTGGTTACTAAGTGGGGTGGTCAAAGGCTGGGACTCAGAATTTCCAGCTGACATTACAGCCTCAGCCCAGACATCTGGCAGTGAGTGGCAGCATTCCACAGGCGGGCTTTGGGTGGTGGCTGGCTGGGTGCGGCCAGGGAGCCCCGGGAGGGGCCCAGAGCCAGGCGGAGCCCAGAGGGGAAGGGGTGGGGCCTGAGGCCCCACTTTCACCACCACACCCAACACCCAGCCCCAAGGACCTGGCTTCTTATATGGGAGACAGTGTTGTGGGATCTCCCGAGTAGAGAGAAGGTTGACTTGTAGATCTTCATTTCCCTGGGAAAGACAATCGAGAGAACAAGATGGCCTGGTGGAAAGCCTGGGTAAGTGGGGAGCAAGCCGCGGTGGGCTGTGGGGTTCCTGCAGAATGCCGGTGGAGAGAGGCCTGCTATCTGCTGGCCAAGCACCAGGCTGCCCACTGAGGGGGGAAGAGAGAAGAAACCGTCCCAGCCCTAGAGGCGCTCACAGCTAGTGAGACAGATAAAGGAAGCTTTTCTTCTTAAAAGATTTTTTTTTTTTATTTATTCATCTGAAAGAGAGACAGAGAGAAGACAAGCAGGGGGAGAGGCAAGGGGGAGAGAGAAGCCGACTCTCCAGTGAGCTGGGAGCCCAATGCAGGGCTCGATCTGAGGACCAGGAGACCATGACCTGAGCCAAAGGCAGACACTTAACCAGCTGAGCCACCCAGGCACCCCCGGATAAAGGAACCTTGAGATGCACTTAAGGAAGCTGAGGGGATGGGGAGCCCAGAGGAAGAGCAGCGACGGGAAGTGTTAGGCTGCTCGAAACTAGGGGGTGTCATGTTTGAGTGAGATGCGCATGTGTGTGGTATGTGTGCCCACACATGTGTTTGAGGAGAATCAGGCAGATTGTTCCTTGCAAAGGGAAAAGTATGTGCAAAGGCCCGGGGGCAGTGAGGGGAGGGAAGCTTGGCTTTGGAGAGAAGTAGCTCGTCATGGCCTGAGGGCCCTCTGGGGTGGGGGGGCAGAGGAATCAGGGGAGATAGACCTAGAGAAGCAGGCAGGACAGCTCCTATAAAGCCTCACATGGCAGGATAAGGGGCTTGGGCTTTACCTTAAGAGCAGTGGGGAGCCATTGAAGGCACTTGAGCTGTTGAGCAGCACAATCAAATCGGCTGATGGTGGAGATCTCGTCGATGCCCACACCTTAGGGCATGGGAGGGCAGGCAGTCTTCTAGAAATCCATGGTGTTTATTCAACAAGATTGAGGAGAAAGGAGGGAGGGCAAGAGGACCTGGCCTACAGGGGCCTTGAGTGTCTGAAACCTATGCTTTATAGAGTTCTGGAGGACTGAGGCGGGGAAGACAGCACAGCCTGTCCCCAAGTCTCCCACCTCACAGCTGAACTACCAGATTCTTGGGAGTGTTTCATCTGGGTTTGAGTCGAGGCCATCTTGTCCTCATGAGCTGAAGACACAAAGATGACAAGCCAATGACATCTTCTGGCCAGGCATGACTCCTTCATTTCATCCCCCAGGCAGCCCAGGACATCAGGGTTGCTCTTCCCTTTCCATGGATGAGGACACTGAGTCTCAGAGACACCAAGTGACCTCTGGGTCCCACAGCAAGCAGTCAGGGGTCTCTCCACCCCCTCCCCCAGGCACTCTGTGAGCCACAGTGGATGACCCAGCCTTATCCTGCTTCAGGAAATCTCTTTGTCACACATGGGACAACCCAGGGGCTGATGGGTTCAGACATGCCAGGCCTGGACAGTCAGGACAGAGAGGCAGCTAGGGACAGGGATAGGGGGGCAGCTGTCTGGGCCCCAGCACAGCAGCCAGGACAGGTCAAGGGCCTAGAGCAGCCTCCTGTTTCCACCTGGCCAGTGGGAAGCTTCTTTTGAGGAAGCAGGCATGGCAAGGAGAGCCCAGTGCTGGGCACTCTTCCACAGTCAGCTGCTGCCCTGGATGGCCTGATTCTAGGCCTTGCTCCCAGGGGACCAGGGGCCCCACCCAACCAGGCAGGCAGAAGCCTCCTTGCAGGGACCTGGCCCACCTGGCAGGTTAATGGTGACCCTCACCGAGCACCTACTGTGCGCCAGACATTCCTCTAAGCATCTCACTTCTAAGCGTCTCGCTTAAGCCTTGAACACCTCTACAAAACGGACGACAGTATCTTTATTCACAGATGAAGAACGGAAGCACAAGGAGCCTCAGCGGATGCCCAGGGTTGCCGCACGAGCAAGTGGTAGAGTCTGGGTTAGAATCAGAGCAGCCCAATTCCAGAGCCCAGACTGGGGGCCCTGGCAGCCCACAGCCTACTGGCTTGGGCAGTAAGACCACAGGCAGGGCCCGCCTGTGACTGGCTAAGGACCAGATGTCCTCTGGGCCCCCAGCCAGACCAGGACAAGGACTGGGGGTGTTGGGGGGTGAGGGTATGAAAGATCAGCTAGAGGGACCTGTCTGTGCCTCTCTTACAGAAATGAAGTTCTGTCTCACAGGTTCCCCAGGGCAGGCAAAGGTGGGGCAGCTCCTCAGAACTGAGCTCTCACAGACAGAGTCACGGGTAGGACTGAGTCACCTTCTCAGTGAAAATATTCCTGTCTGGACAAGCCAGTCTGGGCACAGGGCCCCGGCAGGTTCTCTAACAGCGGGGCCTTTCAGATAGGAAGATCTGGTGCCCTACCCCACCCTGCTGATGTTCAGGGGTCTGATTCCAGATAATGGTACTTTTTATCCCCTAAAACCACAGAGAAGGAAGAGAGACTGAGGCTCCTCAATGCCTCAAAAATCACAACCCCCCGGGAAGTGGGTTGACAACTGTTCCCCCTAGAGCTGACCTCGGACCCGCTAAAGGGGCCGCTCCCAGGGACTCAGTCCCATGGTCTGGCCAGTCCCTGATGCCCAGCACCATGCGTTGGCCTGGGGGCAGGGAGACAGCCCCTCTCGGGTGGTCCCCAGACCTCACACTCCCTCCCGGATCACCTGCATTCCTGTGGACAAGGCTTCCTTCAGTAGAGAGTTCCGGGAAAATTCCCTGTCCTGAAAAAGTTGAGTCATCAGTAGAGTAGGGGGAAGTAGACAGAGCTCAGCTTCTGAGTCAGGCTAGACTTGATGTGGTCTAGCCACATCAGCTTGACAAGCACTCTGAGCCCAGCTCCCTTGCCTGTAAAATGAGGCATTCATGGTTAGAGAGGTCCAGGAGTATGAGCACCGTACTTCTGGCCCTGGAGGCATCAAACACAGAGGCCTGGCACAAAGCAGCCGCTCAGTGGCTAAGGGTGGTCACGGCAGCTCAGACTCCACAAACAAGGGATACTGTGTATGCGTGCACACAGCAGGGCCACCTCTGGGACCATACAGGCTCTTCTGGGTGGAATCTGCACAAGGGATTATTTCTAACACTTTTTGCTGAGAAATACGGTGCTCAAAAATGAGATAGGAAAATGTTAGCAGACATTTGAAATTCAAGCAAAGGGAACAGAAAGACCTTTTACCTTTTACTCAAAAGCGATATCCCTACAGATAGCCCCACAGATGGCAATCTGCCAGGTATTTTCAGGATCTAATTAGAGCTTGAAGGATGGAAGGATGGATGGATGGATGGATGGATGGATGGATGGATGGATGGATACAGTGATTAAATGAATGGCTGGATGGGTGATTAGATGGATGTAAGGATGGATACAAGGATGGACATGATGATTAAATGAATGAATAAATGGTTGGATAGATGGATGGATGTGGCCATTGAGTATCTGGGTGGAGAATGGATGACTAGATGAATGAATGAATGGGTTGGTGGGTGGGAAGGTGGGAAGGCAGATGAGTGGATGAGGGGCAGACAGAAGGAGGAAGTGAATAGTTTCATGGGAGACCAAACACGATGGGACTAAACTTCTTTCAACTCCTCCTTTCCACTGAGGAATCTCTGAGTCTTCTTCAAATTCAATGCCCGTCTCCAATCTCCCTCCACTCCTCTACCAGCCTCCTAAAAGCATATACTTAAGAAAGATCATTTATTTTCATCTGAGAAATTCTACAAGGCACAAGGCTAAAGAGTCCTCAGGCGAGCCCTGGGGTTCGAGATCTGGCTCAGAGCAAGGGCCCAAGAACTCTGGTTATTGTGTTTACTTCACAATTTCCAGAGCAGCATGCCGTTCTTTCTAAACCTAACCTTCTGTCCTCCATGAGCCTGCGCACTTTCAAAGGCTCTGGGCTGTTGGGTCTCTACCTGCTTGTGAACACCCACTTCTCAGAAAGAAGGCAGCTTGACCTCAAACCACACCTCTCTTCCCAACCTTGTCTGCACACTCTCAAAGCAGCACATGCAGCTCCACGAAGCCTGTCCTTACTTGCCCATTGCCCTGTGGTTTGGGGGTAGGTGGCCCTTTCCCACCGACAGCAGTGCCTGTCAATGGTGCTGGAGGGAGCTCTGGGGTGTGGGTGGGCAAGCCTGCTGTTTGCCCTCAGATGACGCCAGCGGGGAGAGGCTTGGCCTGATCCACAGCCCACACCCCAGGGCAGGAGCGGGAGCAGGAAAGATTCTGTGGCTTCTTCCCACAAGCTGTGGTTCTGGCTGGTGTCAGCCTATTAATCAAAGAGCCATTCTGTGGAGGTGACATGGCAGCCACAGAGCCCAAAGGGGAAACAGCAACCCCTCACAGCCAGGCCAGGCAGGCTATGGTCTCTCACAGTACTCTCACTTAATGGTAGCTTCCCTACTCAGCTGATGCCTCTGAGGGCCTGGCTTGAGTCACAGAACCCCCCCACCCCACCCCAGGAGATTAGATGCAGCCTGCCTAAACCCAAGAAAGCTACCTCCCATAGGACATCCTGCTCTTTGTGTTCCTTCATAACCCCTGTACGCACACCCTGTGGTGTCCCCACCCCTTCTCCCAAGTTCCTGTTACCCCCAGTGAACCTCCGGCTAGCCACGGGAATCCTATCACAAAAGATCCAGGGACAGGTCTGGCAAGGAGGCTGAGGCAGGGAAAACTGTGGGACCCTTCTGAAGACAGCCAGGTGGCCAGGAACACACTCGTGGTCATTGTTGTGCCTTGTCACCCCCAATAAAATCACTGCTGGCCTTCTCTGGGGCCAGCCCCCTCTCCTAGGACTTCCTCCCAGTGCTTCCTTCCTCCTGACACTGAAGGCTGGGCGGCGGGTCTGCACACGGCCACAGTACCAGCCACCTTCTAGGGTCAGTGTACGCCAGCTCCGCAGGGCTGGCCCTGGTGCTGAAGGCTGAGATTCCCCCCACTCATGGTGGCCCTGGATGCAGACGAGCTCGGTCCTGCCTCACTCCTCCTCAGGCGGCCCCTCCTTCCTCCTTGAGGCCTGAGCTGACAGGACAGGCCTCCCCTTAGCCAAGGCAGCTAAGGGCCACACGGGGCCTCCATACCCACCCCCAGGCTTCTGCAGCCCCGTAGTGGAAGACCCATAGGGCAACTCGGTGCCAAGTGGACCGAGGCACCCCTTCCTCGACACATATCTGCTGGTAACTGTCATATCCAGGAGCTACAGTCCTGGGCCAGGAAGGACCCCTCAGGCCTCCCTTCATCCAAGGCAGACCATCACAGAGACCCATGCCAGGCTGGGGCAGGAGGGACCCAAGCCTCCACCGTGATGGGCTGGTGATCTGCCCCCCACCCACCCACCCACCCCTGCCAGCCTTCCCACTTGGAATAAGCCTGGGCTCTTTTGCAGGTGGAACAGGAGGGGATTACTGTGAAGGGCAGCTCCCACTTTAACCCGGACCCCGACGCAGAGACCCTATACAAAGCCATGAAGGGGATCGGTAAGTTCATGTCTGCAGACCTGCCCACCGGCCTCTCTGGGGTCTGGCCACTCTGCTCAAGACCGTGAGCCCCACAGCTCCGGAGGGGTGTGGCCAAGGGACACTGTGCTCCCGAGACGGACTCCCAGCCCAGAGAAGCATGGGCGCTCCCATCCCAGCACTGGTCTACACCTCGCCCCCACGGCTGGAGAAGAGGGAAAGTGGTTGTGCCTCCCTGAGTCATGAGGGAAGGAAGGGGTCACCATCACCTGTGCGTGCCTGCGCATCCTTGTGTCGGCAACTGTACCCCACTCGTCAGAGCTTTCACACTCACAGAATGGCCTCGGGAACCTGGACCTGTAGGGCCGAGCTGGACTTCCCCATTCAGCTCGGGCTGGGCACAGTCAGCCTCTTTCCAGTCTCCGACGCACATTCCTGAAGCAAGCAAGGGGTTGCCCTCCTTCATAGATGAACCTTGACGGCATGTTCATGACCTCTGTTTCCTGTGAGATCTCTGCTGTTACCCCCACTTCCCAAAGGAGAGAGCAGATGCTCTGGGCAATGAGACAGCTGGGCCAGGACTCAAACCCAGTTTGCTGGGCCCTCAGTCCTGACTTGCCCCTGCCACCACCAGCCCGAGAGAGGACAGGGTAGAAGGTCCTCCTATCTGAGTACCAAAGTCCCCGGAGGATGTCCAGGGCAGATCAGATGATCAGAGGGACCTCAGCACTACCACTTTGAGACTGTCCTCAGACAGCACCCCAACACCTTGTGGGTGGGAGGCAGGGGAGGGATGGATAGATTTTCTGCTTGGGTGTTCTAGCTACACCATGAACATTTGTCAGTTCTGGGAGCTATCCATGCATTGTGTGCCCACTGCTTGGCCACCCAGCAGCTTCTCGCCCTCCTCCTCAGCCCCCTTGGGGGCCATAGGGATGTTCACACTGTGCACCCCTGCAGGGACCAACGAGCAGGCCATCATCGATGTGCTCACGAAGAGAAGCAATGCTCAGCGGCAGCAAATTGCCAAGTCCTTCAAGGCGCAATTTGGCAAGGTAAAAAAGGAGGACAGGAAGCTTTCCTTGGGAAGCTAGGGGAGCTGCTGTGGCCAGAGACAGCCTGGCAGGCAGCTTTGTTCTGGACCAGGCCTTTGGCTAAAGACCAGCTTCTAAAAGCATGAGGCACAGAGGGCATGCTTACACTAAAAATTTTATTAATTGTGTATCTGAAGTTAAATTTTCACTGGCCATCCTGTGTTTTATCTGGTTACATTATTTATGGCTCCCCACACCCCTGGCTTGGTGGCCGGCCTTGCAGTCCGCTGTACCCCTCCACCCCGTCTCTCTCACCGACCTCCTTTACTTTGTCTCCATGCCCCATCCTTGAGCTCGGTCCCTGCCTCTATGCTTTGTTCACGCTGTTCCCAAAGCCTGGGAATCCTCCTCTCACCTACATGCAGAGGAGCCGGCCAGGCTCCTTTCTGTCCTGCGACCTGTCCACTCTCTTCTCACGTTAGAGCTTCCATGTCTGTGCCTGCTCCCTCTGCCTCAAGGGAGCTCCAGGGGCAGGGAACACATGCACTGGACCCTTTTTCTCTCTTCCCTCCCTCCACCACCCCAGGATAGAGCCAGGCACTGGGGGTACTACCTAAACACAGAAACAAAGGCACACATAGCCTAGGCTGCCAGAAGCTTCTGTCGCTGCGTCTCCTTAGTTTGGAGATTGAACGTCAGAAGGTGAGTGATGAAGCCCAAACATTCCAAGGGGTGTCAATGCACGTCTTTCTTTCTTCCTGTCTTCCTTCCTTCCTTCCCTTTCTTTCTTTCTTTTTTTTTTTCCTTAATTTCTTTCTCTTAACTTTCACAACTGTGCATTATTTCCTACACTCATCATTAGGGAAATTGATGTTCTAAGAATAAGCTCTAAGAGTAACTGCCCAAGATCCCAGAGCTTATAAGCAACAAGGTTGGGATTTAAATCCAGGTCCAACAAGGCCCTTGGTCCTTGGCTATACTGTGCAGATCAGCAGGGTATGGCCTTGTGGCTCCTTGTGGAGACTGGTGCCGTTAGAAGCAGACCCACGTGAAATGGATTCCTTAATTCATTCCTGAATTTATTGAGTGCCCACGGGCTATGACGGGATTTGATGGTGAGCAATGACAAACACATATTTCGGGCTTATAATGTGCCCAGCATGGCCTTGAGAGCTGAGTCGAGCCACACACATCTCTCCACCGGTCCCCTAAGCAGTGGTATAAGGTGGGAGTCTCACGGTCTCCAGTCCACGGGTAAAGGTAATGCTGCTCACAGAAGCTGCACCGCTGGCCCGCAAAACCCCAGCTCCCTCCCACTCAAGGTAGAGGTCCTCCGGAGCCTCCAAGACTGGCTGCCACCAAGCTGCCTGCCCTTGGGGGGGGCACAATGTCCAGATCATTGCTCTTCCTTCTTCTCACATTAGGATCTCACCGAGACCTTGCAGTCAGAGCTGAGTGGCAAGTTCGAGAGGCTCATCGTGGCCCTCATGTACCTTCCGTACAGATTCGAAGCCAAGGAGCTGCACGATGCCATGAAGGTAGCCAGGGGGAGGGGCAGGAATGTCACAAGGGCCGGCTGGGGCCACAGCTGGGGACGCGTTCCCCAAGAGAGCCTGGCACTGGGACCTCCAAGCTCCCGGTGAACCACCCTTTGGAACGGCCCAGCCCGGGGAGCCTGCAGCCTGCTGCCCAGACGGGCCGGCTTTTGCTGTCATGTGGCCACCAAGAAGCCAGAATCGGCACTTCTCAGGACAGGGCCATACCAGGTGTGCAGGAATGACGGGGCGATCCCTGAAGCCTCTTCCCCGTCCTCTTCCTGCAGTCATCTCTTGTGACTCCCATGGCTCCTTTATCACTCGCAGAGAATGAGGAGGGAGTCAGGGCCCAGCGACTATAATCATCGCCGTTGAAAGGACACTCACTGGGTGTGCCCGCCTGGCCTTTCCCATCTGTTCTCTCCGATCCACCTTTGGGCTGGGCCGGCTCCTTACCCCCGAGGACGGATGAGGACCCCTAGGCTCGGCAAGGTGGAGTGACGTGCTAGAGACCACCCAGCATGGAGGGCAGAGCTGAGACAGAACTCTCCCATTGCCTCCCCTGCCCGCAGGATCCACCCCTGGAGACAAACACAGGCGACTTCCCCCAGTAACACCCTCCAGCAGAAGCCCCCATCAGAGGGGGGCAGCGCACTGACCAGATCTTCCTGAGGCTCTTCCTCTCGCCTCTTGACAGAGGAGGGTAGGGACAGAGCAGACAAGCCCGGCGGAGCTCTCCAGCTGACAGAGGTTTTTGTTCACAGGGCTTGGGGACCAAAGAGGCTGTCATCATTGAAATCCTGGCTTCTCGGACCAAGAACCAGCTGCGGGAGATAATGAAGGCCTATGAGGAGGGTAAGGGAGGATGTGGGGCCTGGATATAAGGGCTTGCTTGGGAATGGCCACAAGCTTTGGCAGCCTGAGAGGGGATGAGGGACAAGCAGTGCCCTGGGCCTTCGCTGGAAAAGACCCTTTCTGGGCTTTTCTATACATGGGTGCTGAGCACCTGCTCTGTGCCCAGTCCTGTGGTCTGATGGTCTCTATGCCTCCTGAAGCCCACGGGCTGCAGGGGAAGGGACATGTGCCCCTAAACTCTCTGCCCCTCAAGGGCATTGCAGTGTGGGTCCCCGGCTGTGTCAGCCCTGGATGGGGCTGGCTCCTTCCTGGCCAGGCACAGGTTGCCCCTGGGGACCGTGCAGGGCCCTGCTGCAGTGCGGGCTACAGACCACAGGCTGTTGTGGAGCCTTCGGGATGCAAGGTGACCAGAGGCCAGCCTGGCCTCCATGTGGTCTGCCCGACAGACAATCTGCCTGAAGATTCTGGCTTTGCCAAACCACAAACAAAGCGAGCTCCGTCGTCCCCTGCAGGGCTCTCAGCCTGACCTCGCTCTGTGCTTCGATCTACGCTGGCAGCCTGTGTTATGTTCTCCTGAATGACCGCCAGGTGGTGGAGCCCCTGCCACTCAGACCCCCGGGCGGTGTGTCCACTCCGATGACTCGTCCCTACCAGACGGCTTGAACTGGGAGAAGTGTGGGAAACCCGGGCTGGGAGGAGGGAAGCCAGTCCATGCCTTGTGGTCCTGTTTCCCCTGCAGACTATGGGTCCAGCCTGGAGGAAGACATCCGAGGAGACACCAGCGGCTACCTGGAGAGGATCCTGGTGTGCCTCCTACAGGTATCGGAGCCCAGGCTCCTGGGAGCCCCTTGCCTGAAGGACCCCAACAGCTGGGCTCCAAGGATCAGTCCTTGGGGAGAGCTGCTGGGGTGGGGTGAGGTCAGGGCCTGGGTAGGGCACCAGTAACCAGGCTCCTTGGATACCTCTCACCGTGGCTGGAGGATTCTCATGGCATGTCACTGACCCAGCCACAAGGGGACACCCCAGAACCAGGAGGAGACTACCCTGTCACCCAGCAGGTCCTACCCATCATGCCCCATGCCTGGCACTCTGCTCACCTCAACTCACTGAATCCCCCGGCTCCCTACGAGGCAGCCCTTACTACTGTCACTTTATAGATGACAAAATCTGGCCCTGGAGAGGGTAACTAACCTGCTAAAGTCCCCATGGCCAAAAAGCAGTAGAGCCCTGCCTGCCCTCCCGCCCAGCTTTCCCCTCTGCCCCAGTTGCTCTGCTGGGCTAGCCTGCTTTACATGCCTCCCCTTCTGTTCCTAGGGCAGCAGGGATGATGTGAGTGGCTTTGTGGACCCAGGACAGGCCGTCCAAGATGCACAGGTGAGGCCACATACATACACTCTCAGCAGCTACCGCCCCGTGGGCCACCTGCCCCATCTGCTGGGGGCTGATGCCTGGAAGCCCTACACAGCCCCTCTGTCCATGCGGGCTTTCTTTGACTCTAGGCTAGGCTGGGACCCAACTCAGCTCTCTGCAGAACTTTACCCTCTGGGGTTCCAGAAGGAAAGTGAGAGTGTTTGGGGGAGAGTCAGGAATAGGGAGGGGAGTGACTTGGGAGGGCTCCACTGTAGCGCTGTTCTAGCAGGAACAGCCCACGAACCTGGGGACCAGATGGCACTATTCAGATCACTATACTTCAGTCTACTGACAGAGTGCTAGGGATGCTCAGAGGCAGAGCAAAGCCCCAGGGGGAGGCAGGGGAGTTCCCAGAGCGGCTTCTGGCCCCATACCCAGAAGGGATTTTAGCCTCTCAGGGATAACAAGAGAAGAGAATGCTGACCTGGTAGGTAGATGGGGGCTGACCATCACCTCCTTCCTCTCCTTCACTGGCTTCTTGTGGCTGCCCCAATGCTAGGATCTGTATGCAGCGGGCGAGAAGATTCATGGGACAGATGAGATGAAATTCATCACCATCCTGTGCACGCGCAGTGCCACACACCTGATGAGAGGTACCAGGGTGGGGGAGGCACTGTCGGGCTCCAGCTGGGGGCCCTGGCCACATGGCCCGTCCCTTCACACGGGCCATCCAGTGTACGTCCTCATCTGGTAGCGATGCTGGGGAGAGAGCCAGGGAGATTGGACCCTTTCCCTGGCAACCAAGTGGAGGTCCGGGGTGACACATGGATGTGCGGTCTCGGATCTGAGATGCTGGTGGTGTCGCCCTGAGATCTGCATATCCCACAAGAGAAGATGTCTCTCTGCAGTGTTCGAGGAATATGAGAAAATAGCCGGCAAGAGCATTGAGGACAGCATCCAGAGTGAGACCCATGGCTCCTTGGAGGAGGCCATGCTCACAGTGGGTAAGACATGGGGCTTGGCGCTCAGACCCACAGGTGTCTGCAGCCATGGGGCTCAGCAGGGGGGCAGCGCCCGGGGTGGCAAGAGTAAACGAGTGGGTCCCTATGTCCACTTTCCATGGACCCTCTCCCCCCTCCAGGCCAGACACGCATGTACCCTTCAGCCCAGGACACTGGAACTATCCTGCCCTCGTGTCTTCAGTGAGTCAGGTCCTGCCCCCATAACCCTTGTGCTGTGTGAGTGTGCAAGCATGAGTGTGAGCATGGTGCAGGTGAGAACATGTGAGGATGTGAATGTGTGTGCGCACTTGCAGGATTATGCCCGACCCAGGGCCTGTGCTCACCCACGGTGGCCACACAGGGAACATCCTGGTTCTGATCATAAAGCCCTAAAGAAAATCACCTGTCTGGACCTTAGCCAGGGTGCTGGTCTCTGCCTCAGTGGCTCACTAAAGAAATGATGATGTGTAGTTGGAGTCCAAACTCAATGATTGATAGTCTGATGCTGGGCAGCCCTGAGAACCTTCCCTTAAGCATGATGTCAGGTCTACTTAGGAGGACCTGTTCCAGACAAAACCAAGATCACCGTGAAAGAAGTCATTGCACAGTGAGGAGCTGAGGCCCAGAGGCAGGGAGACTTTCCTCTCCTCCCATCCATGAAGGAGCCAAGGACAGGGCCCCAGGGTTAGGGTGCTCCCCTCCACACCGGGCTCTCCCCATTTTGTGGCGAGCAGTCCGGGGAGATCCACGACATGCCCAGGTCTTTCAGAATGGACTGGAACATCTGACTGTCCCCAGCAGGCTTTGGCTGCTGTGATAAAAACCTTCTATGTTGGAGCAGCTCAGCGTCCCCCTGCCCCAGGCTCAGCAAGTCAGCCCCTGCACTGAATTTGAACAACCTCCTGAATAAATCTTCCAGAGAGGAAAAGCAAGCCCCGGGTGCTTCCTACCCCCTTGCCCTTGAACACTCCCACAATTCACGCCACAGACGAGGACAGTGCAGAGCAGGCAAGTCAAAGAATGAAGTCATACCATGCCATCAGGGAAAAGCCAAACACCTGCCTCCTTCACACAAAGCCCACGCTCTTTCTGCTGCCCTGAGCTTAAGTGCCGAGCTCCCTGACCCAGATGCCGAGCCTCTGAAGTGGCATCCGTGAAAGCAAACAGGGGCCCACTCTCTGGGCCAGATGTCCCTGGGTGCCCCGGTGCTCCAGGGCTGGGCCCCACTGTCACGTGGAAACTCAAACGCAGGGACCTTCCTGATGAGTGGCAGTGTAAAGTGGGCACCCTGAGTCCCGTGGAGTGTTTGGGTGCCTGGCAAAGCTGGTTCCGGAGTGTAAGAGCCCAGGGATGGGGCTGGACAGAGCCATGTTCAGAGCGGCCAGCCCCGCAGACCCCAGGACATTTTCACCTCACCCTCTGCCTGCCCACTCTGTGCCTTTAGACCTGTGCCCAGTGACCTAGGCTTCCTTCCCTGTCCCACCCCACCCAACGCCAAGCCTCTCATTTTGGAACTAGGCAACGCATAAATAAATAGGCCAAAAACTTCCTAACAATCACCCTTAAGATCCAAGGCAAGACATAAATAAATACACATGCACCAATGCCCTACAACCTCAAGTTTTAACAGAGCTTTCCTGTTTGCCAGTGAAATGCACCCGGAACCTGCACAGCTACTTCGCAGAGCGACTTTACTACGCCCTGAAGGTAACTCTTCTGTCTTTGGTGCCCCCTGTTCTCAGGTCTACTCAGCGGCCGTTGCCAAGCCAAGGCACTCAGAGCCACTGCTGCCTCCGACACCTGTGTCTTCTCTATTTCCAGCCTCTTATGATCAGCATGCTATAGCTCTCAAAGGGTAAACTGAGTCTGGGGAGGGGAAGCCCCAGCTCCCGAAGGCTGAATTTGAGCAGGTGTTTTCACAGGTGTGCATTGCATCGACTTCTTGCAGCAATCCTGGGAGACCTAGGTCATAACTGCCGTGCTAGAGGTGGTGAAACCAAGGTTTGGGTCAAGGTCACACATCTGGTGACTGGCAGAACCAGTCCAGCCTCCTGTAGTAGGTGGAGTTTCTGGCACCTGGAACCAAGCTGGAAAGTAGAGGAATTCCCTGAGCCTGAAGTCAGTGCCCACTTAACACCACTGGAAGTGAGAACCCCAAGTGCTCTAGCCAGAAAGTGGGGGGGGGCATGGAGTTCCCTTGGCTGCAGGTGCCATCTAACCTGAGACTAGTCAAAGATGGACATAGGCAGGAAGGTCCTGCCTGAGAATTGGCCCGGTAAGCTGAATTTCCTGGCATTGCTCCTCTAGGAAGAAGTCTTACTTTTAGAGCAGTGAGTACTCTGTGTCTAGAAGCTGATGTGGCAAACCAAACACACACGTCACTTTGAGGCATTGGGCTCCCAATAAAGACACACACGTGGGAGATGAGGGAGAAGAGATAAAGGGAACAGAAACTCGGAGTCATTGAAGCACCCCTCGCAGTGCTTTGCCCCCTGAAGCGGAGGCTCATTCCCGCATCTCTGGGCCCCTGTGAAAGCCCCCTGGCCCCAGGGCACAGGTCGGTCCATCATCACAGAGCTGCACCAGAAAGACGGGCAGTGACTGTTGACTGCTGCATCTTGTCCAGGGAGCAGGGACGCGCGACGGGACCCTCATAAGAAACATCGTTTCGAGAAGTGAGATCGACTTAAATCTCATCAAGTGTCAGTTCACAAAGATGTATGGCAAGACCCTCAGCAGCATGATCGTGGTAAGTCGGGGTCCCCAACTCTACCCCCAGTTTGAAGCAGACATTACTGGGGGACCTGGATACTGGGACTAGAGTCCTACATCACATGTGTCCATGCCTTCCCGGTGGGGGTCACACCCGTGCATTCACAGCCACACAGTATGTATAGAGCTCGGCAAGGGGGTCAGTGTGGCTAGGGCCTGGAGGGGGCTTGGGGGGACGCACAGGGACCAGACCATGGAAGCCCCTGTACTTGGCCCCCAGAGTCGGCTTTGCATTTGAGTTACGCTTGCTCCTTTGGAAAGGACACAATGAACCCTTGCCAAGGAGACCACATCTGAATGTCAATGACAGTGAATAGTTCAGTAGGAATCAGGCAGCAGCCTTTAAAATCCAGACTGATGTAGCCCTTCAGCAAAATCGTGAAGCAGCACGATTTTAAGGAGACAAATCAGATGGGTTCCAGCAGGCTACCTAACCAGATGCCAGTCAGGGAACGTTCTAGAACTGAGAAAACGCACAGTGATCCTCACACCATCACAAGGCCATACTGTTGAGAGAAACAGTTCTTCTAGAAATTAATGCAAATGAGGACTTGACCATATCATTAAGAGAAGTCAAACCTCGAGAAGTACATCCCTGAGTCTTCATTGACCCTTAAGTCAAGTCTGGTTACTCTACAAATGTCTGTTGTCAGCCTCAATTTCCAATAAACACATAACTCACAATATGTTAAAAAGACATTTCTCCCTGAAAACGTTTCAGAAAGGGGTAATGGATAGATGGGAGTGAGGGATGGTAGAATTCTTCTTTGTTTTGTTTTTGGCTTTCCAGCCATTCTGGTCAAAAGACAGGAGGGCTACCCGCAGACCAGCCCAAGCTGCTGATGGCTTTCCCAACACCCAGCCCCGGCAGAGAGTTAGGAATTCTTTCACCCATCCGTGGCTCCTGTGGCCATCACGGAGATTCCTCTACCTTCTCACCACCACAGTTGGATGGAGCCACAGTCAGACTTCAGAGGAACAACCACCCTGAGACGGAAGGATCACTTGGATCCATCCAGGATCCAAGTGGTGGAGTGGATCCAATCACGGTGGAGAAAGGCTTAGCAGTCTATTTATCACATGATCAGTATAATCGATAATGGAGTCCCCTGTCTAGACACACAAGAAGCCCGCCTTCTTTAGGTTTTGCCTACAGATGTCGCTTAAGAAAACTGAGTTGGAATTGTGACTTACGTGGCCAAATACTTTCTTTTTAGTATAGACCACTCTCTATAGATGTCATCAAAGCAAAAATGATTTCCAACAGTGATACTAGCATTCAAAACTCCTGCATAGAAATTAATATGGAAAATTTATAAAAGCCCTATGTATAACCTTATACCCATGCTTTTTTTTTTAAGATTTTTTTATTTATTCATTTGACAGACAGAAATCATAAGTAGGCAGAGAGGCAGGCAGAGAGAGAGGAGGAAGCCGGCTCCCTGCTGAGCAGAGAGCCTGATGTGGGGCTCGATCCCAGGACCCTGGAATCATGACCCAAGCCAAAGGCAGAGGCTTCAACCCACCAAGCCACCCAGGCATCCCTATACCCACACTTTTAAAAAGATAGACAAGATGAATAGTTTTCTAAAAAGCACAAAACAACACAGAAAAAAAATACCTTATTGCAAACATTGTGGAAAGAAAGCAAGGAAGGAAGGGAGGGAGGAAAAGGAGGGAAGGAAGGAAGGAAGGAGGGGAAGGAAGGGAGGAAGGAAGGAAGGAAGGAAGGAAGGAAGGAAGGAAGGAAAGAAGGGAGAGAGAGAGGGAGGAAGAAGGGAAGAAAAGGATAAACTTAAAATGTGGTTGAAAATCTACCAGAATATTTCAGGCCCAAATGATTGCACAAGCTAATTTGACTAAAAGTTAAGGACTAGGTGATTCCCATGAGGCATAAACAACTACAGCACATAGAACAGTGGAACTAGCCCAGCGCCATCACTTGTCATGTGGCCTTGATGAATACCACAGCCTCTTGCTCCCATTTTCCTTAAGCACATAAGAAGGGAGTTGGGTGATATGCCCTCCTCTGTTTCCCCTGGCTCAGTGTGCAGATCTTAAACCAATCAGACCTATCAGGACCTGCCTGACAGCAAGGAGGCATGGTAGACCAGAGAAACGGGGTTCAGCCATGGCCATGTGGGGTCAATCCTACTGGGAGACAGATGCCGCTTGACCCCGAAGTGAGCCAGCCACTGTGTGGGCAAGCCCACGCTTCTGCTGTTTACGCCTCACCACATCTCAGCAAGGCTCATATCAGCATCAGTGTCATTTCACAGACGAGAAGGTGGTGATAGGACTCATCCCAGCTGCGGGGTCAGGGCGTGGTCCAGGTTCTGCATGGACCCAAAGCCGGGCTCTGCCCACTGCATGCCCTGCCTCCACTGGGCACCCCGCAGTTCCCACCTGCAGCAGGAGGTGTTGAGTAAATGACCGGTCATGTCAAATAAACAAATAGTTGGACACTTTGGGGTCCTGAATGGACTAAGGGGCAGAGCCCAGGGGGGCTGGGGGCCGTCAAAATGCCTTCCTTGCTCCAGAGCAGAGCTGTGTCTGTGACTCATTTCCTACATGAAGCTGCCTGGTAGTTAGTAAGAGAATCAAAAGGAGATACAAAGAAGTATCCCCAGATGGCAAACAAGGAAAAACAGGTGGCATCGTGTGGGCCTACAGCATAGGAACTGCAGAGGGACATGCCAGGCCTCTCCCCAAGGAGCAGGACTGTTGTAATAACCACAGCTGGCAAATACCCTTTGTGACTCCCTGTCCCTCCTGTCCTCAGGGAGACACCAGTGGCGACTACAAGAACGCCCTGCTGAACTTGGTGGGCAGTGACTCCTGAAGGCCCGGGATAGAGCAAAGGCCAAGAAGCTGAAGCCACCAGACCCTGCCTGCTCAACCTTGGCCGTGCAATGGGGGGGATGGGGGGAGTAGGGAGCCCCAACTTGCCTTTCAGTCTTCTATCTCCCAGCTTCTGGTGCTTTCAAGTCAGTTCCAAGTATGAGCACAGGGCCAACCCTAGCATAATCTGGCCAGATAAACACTTCGGCACAAGGGGCTGTTTCTTCTTCCCTACCCATGGGTTTTCCTGAGCTCGACGGGTCACAGAGCGACCTGGGCCCCGCTCACACAGATACCCAGCCCCACCCCATCTACTAAATCTAAATCAGGACCTGCAGAGGACAGGCCAGAGGATAAGGAATTTTAACAAGCATCTCAGCAGATGAGCCTCCCTGAAAGGCCACAGGGAGGCTAGGAGAGCCCATATGTTTCAGGGTACACACATGTGAGCCGCCAAGAAAGAAATACATGCATTCCGGCTGACTGGGATGCCACTAATACCCGTTCATCTAAAAACATTAGGATATAGGCAGAATGAAAATTCTCTACCTACAGAGAAAGCTGCACATCAATGTCCCGACCCAAGGGCACTAAGCTCTAAGGGGCCCAGGCTTACCCAGTACTTGCTCAGCGGAGCTGCTTTTTCCTTCCCTGACACAAGCATGGAGCATTTCTTATTCCGACCCGATGCCAAGATGCAGAGACGCCTCTGCTGGTCTTTCCAGAATAATAAATCTTGTACACTTGAATCTAAGTGCCTTTGGATTTCTAGCAGTGACCAGAGCAGGACCAATTTAATTTGTCAGTGTTCATAAAAGAAATGTTATTATAAAGAGCTTCGTGGGGAGGGGGGGAGATGAATCAAACCTGAGCACACAGGTGGACGTTTCCCCATGGGGACACACTGATCAGACTGTGCCCTCTGTACCCTGGGGACAATCGAGTAAATGAGGATCCTTCCTATCGCCTAAATCCTGATCTCTCAGAGGTGGGGGGTGGGGGGTAAAAAGTCTTGTGCTCCTATTCCAACCTGTGGCTTGCTTGTTTCATGGCTTCCATCCAGGGGGATCCAGCTGTCCTCCACTGCCCCCCATGGATGGGGACTCCCAGCCTCCTTGGACAGCCCAGTCTTCTTCCAACAGGAGTGATCTGCAGAGCTCTTCCTTTAACTGAGCCAAACCCTGCCCCAGACAGCCCTCTGATCTCAAGTCCCCATCTAGGGCCACAGTGCCTATTCTTTCCCATCCCCCCTGTCTATCCAAAGACGACCCAGAGATTCCACTAAGACATCTTCTGTCAAAGCTAAACTTCCCCTGTCCCTTAACTGTCCCTCCCAGAGCCTGGTTTGGGGCTACATCCTCTGAACATGTTCTAGTTTGCAAACTCCCTCTTAAAGTATGACCCTGAGGAGTCAGGCAGATCCGAGAGATGGCACAGTGGACCCACTGAGCTCACACAGGTGAGAAGTAGGCTCCAGTTCTGCCCTGTGCTGGCTGTATGACTCTGACCTAATCACTTCCTCTCTTCCTCTGAGCTCGATTCCCTCAACTTTCAATGCAGGAATTCAGTCCCAGTTACTTGCTGCATTTCAAACCACCCTAAAGCTGGTATAAAACCATCATTTTACGATGGTCATGGGTTCCACAGGTTAGAAATTCAGTCAGGGCCCAGTGCAGATAACTCAGCTCTTCTACGGCAAGTCTGGGGGCTCCGTGGGGAAGACCCAAAGGTTTGGTGGAACTCTAAGGCAGGATCCTGAAGTCATCTGGAGGCTTCTTTCCCCAAGGGCTGGAAGGCTAAGCTCAGCTGGAACTGTCCGCCAGCACTCCAACATGCAGCCTTCCCGGTACGCAGAGGGTCGCGGGGCTCCGTACATGGCAGGTCAGTGCCGCATGGCCTTCTGGGAGGCACCTCGAGTAGCACACAGATCACATCCACGTGCCCTGTCAAAGACATCACAGGCCAGCCCAGCTTTGAGGGAAGCAGACACAGTCCTCAGCTGTCCACAGGAAGAAGGTCAAAGAATGAGAGGCCATTGTCTTAAGTCCACAAGTGGTTTAAGTACTTGAACAACGGGTGTAGAATCCCTGAGCCATGAGTGCAGCTGTGGGTGGGCCCGAAGCAAGGTCCCAGAGGCCCCCCAGAGCGTGCTTAGTATGACCTGTGTGGCCCCAGGCCAGCCTCTCAGGGGGTCCTGATGCTTTAATTTTTTTTTTTTTTAATTCAAGTCCTGCCCTGAACTTTCTTTCTGTGCTGAGTCGCTGAGTCACCTTCTGCCTTTAAAAAAGACTTAGAGGATTTCTCTGCCCTGCAATCCCTCTGGTACACCCACTCTCTGGGCACTCTCCATCCCAAAGCTAGCCTGAGGCGGCCAGATGGGAGCCTCCAGAAAAGCTGGAGCCAAGCAGACAGCTCAGGAAACTCTGTTGTGCCCAGCTAGTGGCCGGCAGGGGAGCAGGTTTCAGCGGAACCGTGCAGTTCATCCCTCATTTCAGCTGAGCAGAACGGAGCTCCCTCTGGCCACAGAGGGCAGAAGCAGGTCTCCTGAGATTACAGAGAGGCTCTCTCCCCCTGGGGTGACAGCTAGAGCAGCACGGGTGGTCCTGTGGCCTCCCCGGGAGGTGGCTCCTGTCTAGCTGAGGTAGCAGCTGGGGACGGGAGCCCTGGCTGGCAGAGGGACTTGGCCAGGACACTGAATGTGTCCTCAGCACCTCCAAATCCTTTTTGCTGGAATAACCTTTTGAGCATTTCTGATAAAACAGACACAGTCCTAAGGTACTTTTATAATTGCTCTGGGATTTTTTCTTTTCTTTTCTTTTTTACTTTTAATGCACCCGTCTCTTTAAAGAGAATTTGGAGTCCGCTCCATTTGAATTCAGCAGAAGAGAAAAATGAGAAGCTAGGAGGTCCCTGCTTGCAGCCTCACCACAGGTCTATAATGAGAACGATTGTTTCCTAACTCTCTACAGAAGATTATATACTCATAAAAGCCCTTTCTATTCTCAAATCCAAGATGCCGCATAACTTCGAAACTGGACCTGCTCGCTCCCTTAGCAACACCAGCTAGTTGCAAAGAAAGACCTGTTCTAGTGCACTGAGTTCAGGGTTCGTCCTACGGCATGATTTGAGGCAAAATTTTCATCTGACACAGGATCCTGGGAGTTATCCAACAGCTGCTCATAAATTCCTTTTCCACTTAAACTATCCAGAAGGGAAGCTCTTGTGAGCAATTCAAAAGTCTCTCAGTTACGAAGAATCCGTGCCCTTATGGCACCAGAGGATAATTACCTGTTTCGGCCTCTCCCTCAAAAAAGCTGGGAGCCAGGAGAGCAAGAACCTGGTTTCACTCATTCCTGAACATTCAGTGCCTATCGTGCCACAGGTCCATGATGAATATTTTTTTTAAGATTTTATTTATTTATTTAACAGACAGAGATCACAAGTAGGCAGAGAGGCAGGCAGAGAGAGAGGGGGAAGCAGGCTCCCCGCTGAGCAGAGAGCCCGATGCGGGGCTCGATCCCAGGACCCTGGGATCATGACCTGAGCTGAAGGCAGAGGCTTTAACCCACTGATCCACCCAGGCGCCCCACCATGATGAATATTTTTGAAAGAACAAAAACAAACAAGATGACAGGCTTGGAGGATGGAAGACCCATCTAGCCAGGACACCTGAGCCCATCCTTCCTCATGTCTCATTCTGAGAAGACACGCGGCCTCTCGGACTCTCCTCAGAGTGAAGCCTACTCAGCCAGCCCTACTGAAAACGGCCCCAGAAAGATCTAAGGGGGAGTGTGCCTACTTGGCCCTATTTCAGGCTTAACACCACATGACAAACAAACCCATCAGGACCCACCCCGGCCTGAGCCCCTTTGGAAATGCTCGCCGCTCCCTGCCACCAAGCACCAGTCCAGTGGGGTATGCAGACACGGCCAGAAGCAGACCCGTGCCCACCAGCATCCCTTCATGCTGCTGGAGGGCAAGGGCTAGCCTGTGGGGCTTGGCCTCTTTCGGGTTTATCCTTGAGCAGAGGAAGGGCCACCTCACTGAGAATTGAGTGCTTGGGCAAAATCAGGATCATCTCAGCAAAGGAGTAAACGGGGAAACGGATCTGCACTTAGCACCCATCCAACACTTCTGTTACCATGCCCACGCATTGTACCTGCCGCCAGGTCGGGGCTAACCAGGGACGGCTTTGTAAGGAAGGTGATGTATGAGCAGAGCCTTGAAGGATGACTAGGTGCTTCTCAGGTAGACTAGAGAGGGGACCACAATCCAGGGCCGAGGGAGGAATACAAACACAGCAGGGCCTCTGGCCTCCTTCAGATTATAGGAATGGTATGCTCAGGCCTCCTGAGGGGGCGGGGGAGTCCAAGATAAAGGTGTTTTCAGGGGGCAAGTCAGGGCAGACTCGAGCTATCAGATGGAGAAGCTCCAAGTATTTCCAGGGACAAGGGGATCTTTTAAGGGGTCAGGCAAGGGAGCATCTGGGAGGGATCTAGGGAAGATTCCTGGCAACACCGCAGCAGAGGAGTCTGCCTGCGTGAGTCTGGAGGTAGGGAGCCCCACGTGGAGACCTGTCCCACAACCCTCCAGCCTAGTCCTCTATGGTCCTGAGGCACTCCTCCAGGAGGAGGCTGGCCTGGCCACTATAGTTCTGCTGTAGCCCCAGGCCACCGCATCTTTGACCCCGTGGTGAGGAGCAAAGCTGACTGTCTCGCCTCCCACCTTAGCACATTCAGAGCTGAACTTGCTCAGAGGGCCCTGGGCCTGCGCGCGAGGGTCCAGGGATTTTCATGGCCCATGTAGGTGTCCAAGCTCCCCCATGGGTTTGGGCCAAAGCGGGCCCTGTGTGACCATGCCCCATTGGCCTGGGACTACCTTTGTTCCTCTCCCAGCCCCTTGCTGGCTGTTGGGCTCTCATCCAGTACCATTCTGGGGCCCCCAGCTTGGAGGGAACACCCTTGTGGGCCCTTCCACAGCACAGGTGAAGGCACCGCTCCGACCTCCTCCCCACCTCCCCATATGACCATACAGGACTTAGAAAGCACCCCCCACCCCCGCTGCCCCTCAAGAGCCAGTACTATCGCCTTTGCTGCAGGGACCCAGCGGGGCATCCATGCTGCAGGCAGCTCCAAGCCGGCCTAGAAACCTGCTCACACAGTGCCCTCTTGTGGCTGCAGGGTTACCCGTCAGCCTCGGGGCAGACACCCACTGCCGGGTAGAGAAGGCTTGAGAGGCGGCGGCGGTAGGACCCTGACCCTCCCCACCACTGGGTGCGGGAAGTCGGCATTTTATTGCCCACCAGCTCTAAAGTGCTGCGTCGCCTCAGCTTGCTCCAATTACGTTGCGAAAACACTTACCTGGGGCGGGGCGTTGGTGGAGCAGGGGGTGGTGTGCCTGGGTGGCTCGGTGGGTCAAACCTCTGCCTTTGGCTCAGGTCATGGTCTCAGGGTCCTGAGATCAAGCCCTGCACCGGGTTCTCTGCTTGGCGGGGAGTCTGCTTCCCCCTCTCCCTCTGCCTGCCTCTCTCCCTGCTTGTGATCTCTCTCTCTGTCAAATAAATAAATAAAATCTTAAAAAAAAAAAAAAACAAAAAACAACACTTACCTGGGGACTCCTGGGTCAGTGACTCCATTGGTTAAGCATCTGCCTTGGGCTCGGATCCTGATCTCAGGGTCCTGGGATGGAGTTCTGCAGGGGGCTCTCAGCTCAGCTGGGAGTCTGCTTCCCACCTCCTCCCTCTGTCCCTCCTGCTGCTTGTGCATTCTCTCTTTCTCAAATAAATAAATAAAATCTTTTTAAAATAATTACACACATTTACTGTACTGACACTCAGTGGGCCATTGTTACACCCCTTTGGCCATTTTGTTCCCTGAGGAGCGACCTAAGGCCATCTGACTGGACACTCCCAAGCTACACCCCAGGCTCCAACGCCCAAGAGCTCTTCCCACTGACTCCCCTACACGTCTTCCTCTAATTCAGTATTTTTTTAATATTAAAGGTAACATCCACATCTGGTTAAAAAAAATTCAGAAGGAGATCAAAGACATACACCTAAAAGCTTACAGAATAAAACAGAATATCTTAACCACCTTAGGGTAGGAAAACATATTTCGATAAGACACAGAAAGCATAAACTACCATGTAAATCATTAATAAATTAGACCTTATCAAAAATTTAAACTTCACCAGTAAGAAAATCAATAGACAAATCAAAGATTAGAAGAAGGATTCACAAAACATACCAAATAAGGGATTTGATGCCAGGATGTTTAAGAATTCCTACAAGTCTTGGTCAAAAAGTATAAACTCCCAATTAGAAATAGAGTAAGTTCTGGGGATCTCATATACAGCACAGTGATTATAATTAACAACACTGTATTATATACTTGAAAGTTGCTTAGATAGTGGATGTTAAATGTTCTCACCACAAGAAAGAACTGGTAATTACCTGAGGTGAAGCAGGTGTTAGCTAAACCCACGGTGGTCATCATTTTGCAACATGTAAGAGTATCAGATCAACAGGCTGTTCACCTTGAACTTACACAATGTTATATGTCAGTCATATCATAATAAAGCTGGAGGGAAACGATTTTTTACAACTCAATAATAAAAAGCCCAATTAAAAAACGGACAAAAGACTTGAGCAAATGCTTCCACAAAGAAATAAATAAAAATGGCCAATATGCACATGAAAATGGCATGCTTATTAAAAATTTTCAATGGGGGGCACCTGGGCAGCTCAGTCAGTTAAGCGTCAGGCTTCAGCTCAGGTCATGATCTCGGGGTCCTGGGATCGGGCCCCGTATCAGGCTTTCTGCTCAGCAGTGAGTCTGCTTCCCTCCTTCCCTCTCCCTCTGTGATCTCTCTTGCTCTTGGTCTCTCTCAAATAAATAAATAAAATCTTGAAAAAAAATTTAAATAGGCCCATCCATTTTGCTGTGAGAAATAAATGATGGAAAACTCTAGAAAAAAGATCAGTGGGGGCACCTGGGTGGCTCAGTCAGTTAAGCCTCAGACTCTTGTTTTCACTCAGGGTCGGAGGACTGAGCCCCACACCCCCACTGCACTGATAGCTTCATGCTCAATGTGCGATTTTCTCTCTCCCTCTGCCCCTCTCCCTGCTTGTGTTCTCCCTCTCTCTCTCTCTCTAAAATAAATAAATAAAATCTTTTTTAAAAAGGAAAAAAAATTTAGTCATTTCTCATAAATTAATAATATGCCTTACTCTATGATCCAGAAATTCCATTCTTAGTTTTTTGTCCAAAAGAAGTGAAAAGTCATCTCTTTCAAAAAGATTTACGTGGCTATGTTCATAGAAGCTTTATTCATAAAAGACAAAACAAGAAACAATCCAAACATCTATCAACAGGAAAATGAGTAAATAAATTGTGGTGTATCCGTGCAAGGAAATGTTAGCGGGCAATTAAAAAGGAAATGAGCTGTTGGTGCACATTACAACACAGAAGAATCTCGGCTACATGTTCCTGAACAAAAGAAGCCAAACATAAAGGAACATATAGTGCATGATTCCATTTCTCTGTAGACTGATCTACAGTGAAAGAAATCAGACTAGTACTTGCCCTGAGATTTGCGGGTGGGTTGAAGGGGCAGAGATAAATTGGAAAGGGCCCAGAGGAACTTTCCAGGATATTAGAAATATTTTAAATCTTACAAAGGTGGGGACTCCAGGCAAGGCGTGAATTTGCCAAAACATATCAAATTGTAAAACCTTAGAGTTGTGCATTTCACTGTAAATTATCCATCAACAGAAATAATACAGATAAAGCTGCTATGAACATTTGTGTGCAAATTTTTGTGTGGATTTATATTAATGTCTGGTACAGCCCAGGAATGTGGTTGTCGAGGGACACAGTGAATCCAAGTCTTTGCTCAATGGACATTTAGGGTGTTTTTGGTCTTTTGTTTTTGGAAATAATATGACAATAAACGTACTTGTAAGAATGTCATCTTAACAATATTGAGTCTTCCAAATCCATGAATATAAAATATCTTTCTACTTATTTAGGTCTTCTATTTTAACAGTGCCATGTGGTTTTCAATATATAAATTTTGTATTTCTTTTATGAGATTTACTCTTAATTTTTTAATTTTTTTATTTTTCCATTTTTTTATTAAAAATGGAATCATATTCTTAATTTTATATCTGGATTGTTTGTTGCTAGTGCATACAAATACAATTACATTTTTTATATTGATTTTGTATCTTCAAACTTGCTAAACTCATTTATCAGTTCTAATAGTTATTTCGTGAATTCCTTAGATCATATCATCTGTGAATATATGTTTGCTTCTTCCTCTACAACCTGGATGTAAATTATTTCTGTTTATTTATTCACTTACTTATTTACTTGTTTGCATAATTGCCCCGTCTTGGACCTCTAGGATTGTGTTGAATGAAACCGGTGAGAGCAGATTTTTTGCCTTCCTCCTGGTCTTAGAAGGAAATCATTCAGTCTTTCACCATTAAATATGATGTTGGATATGGCTTTTCATACCTATCCTTTTTCAGATTTCAGAAGCTCCCGTCTCTTTCTAATTTGTTGAGTGTTTTATCATAAAAGGGTATGGGACTTTGTCAAGTACTTTTCCTACGTCTATTGAGATTAAGTGATTTTGTCCTTTAACGGTAATTTCAATGTCTGCGCTTCCCCTGTGGCAGTTTCTAATGACTACTTTTTTTTCCCCTATGAATAGACCATTTGTTACTGTTTCCTTGCATCTCTCATAATCTTTTTCTTGAAAACTGACATTTTAAAAAGCATAATGTGGGAACTCAGGACAACAAAACTCTTTGAGTGTTCATCTTGTTATTGCTGCTGATGCCTTTTCTGTTTCTTTGTTCAGTGATTTTGCTAGACTAATTATCTAATTCTATATTCTTTGTCACTAGGGTTACTGATTCTCTTCTTAGTTAGTTTAGTGATCACCTAATGATGGACAGAGGCTTCCTTTAGTTCCCGAACCTCTAAGTACCACCCCTAGCCTTTTGCTATGAAATTGTGTGTGTGTGTGTGTGTGTGTGTGTGTGTGTATTGAGGAATGTCTTCAACATGCCAGCAAGCAACTTACAGCTCTGTCTCTCTGTCTCCTCTTTACTTGCTGCTTGCTCACAGCCTCAAGGTCAGTCATAGGTTAAGCCCTATACAGGTCTTTCTTGGGCTTGTGTACAACCCAGCACATGCACATGGCCTTCTAAAATTCCAGGAATATGCCAGAGCTCCTCCAAGTCCCTATGTATATTTCACTCACCAGTTTTTCTTTTTAAGTGTTTTGATCAGCCTCCTGTTAGCCCCAGATGGTGTTGTTGCCCCAGGCTGCTGATTGTTTTTGACAAATGCCCTCAGGATACGGCTGTTTGCACAGAACAAGCACTGAGCCGCATCAAATAAAGATAATCCCAAAGAAGGGAGCTTTTCCAGAGAACTGTCAGATCAAATAGTGATGATTCTCTGGGAATGGGGTTTTTTGGAAAGCTCCAGACCCATTCTGTCCTCTCCAGTGATTGCCAGGCTGCTGGCTTTCCCTACTGTAGCTGTGAGAATTTTGGTTTGCAAGTGCACCATTGACTTGAAAGGATGATGGGAGTAAGGCAAGTTACAACACCACAAAACTTGGCTATCCTTACCACAATTCATTCATTTTTCTTGAATCAGTTATTCTGAGATTGTTGAAAGCCTTTGGTTAATTTCCAGAGCTCTGAAAAAGTTCATATTGACACTTACCACTAGTGTTCTCCTTGCTTTTATGAAGATGTATATTTCAGAGCTTTTTATTCTGCCATTTTGGAAGTGTTTTTCCTTGGCCTGAGTTTTTGTGTGATTGTTGTTTTAATTTGGGTTTTGGTTTTTTTTTTTTTTAACCTGGCTTTTGGAGGGATGGTTTTTCACTACATACCCTTGGAATTTTTTTCTTTGAGGTCAAATATTCATTCATTAACCTCCGCTTCCATGTTGACCACTCTGTATATTTTCCTTTCAGCCAATAAATTCAAGTCTACTTTTGTTTCAGGAAAATTGTTTTGAATTTTGACCCTAATATTTTTTTTTCTGTTCCATAGTTCAGGTTTCCCTAACCAAGAAACAGAATGTCCTCCTTTCTTTTGAATGGCTTCTGTCTTCTTTTACTGAGGACTGCCCATACACCCCTCGCCATTCAAAACAAGGCTTCTCCATGGAGATTTCTCTGTACCCGACACAAAATTTAGAGACCTATCTGTGCTTCCACACTGATGGTATTTATCATAGTAATCATTATTACAAGGTAAGCAACTAGTGCTTCAAAATCCGATGTTATTTAATGACCACAACTACCTAGTGAAGTAGGTATTATCTTCATTTCAATGTGACGATACAGTGGCTCAGAACTTTTGGAGAACTAGTCCACTGCCTGCCAGCAGTGACATACCAGGATCAGAATTTGTGTTGAGGAACATCCAACCCCAAAGTCCATGCCTTCTACAGAATGGCCTCCTTCTATCTTCCTCCCCCAGGTCACCAAACATCAATCTGGAACACTTGCTAGCTCATCATCCCTGATACACTGTGAACAAGCTGAAGGCCAGGCCCATCTATCTTATTTAACAGGGCCCCTCTCAGAGCTTAGAAGGGTTCAGTGCAAAGACAGCAAAAGATGTGATGCACATGCCACTTCTCACCCTCTGGGCAACGTGGAAGACTTTGTTCATTCAACATGGCATTCTTCCCTCTGTGCTCAGTTAGGTCAAAATCTTTCTAGACCCAGTTTTTAGAGCAGCCACTACCAATCTATTGGAGCTGACATACAGGCTGAAAGATGCCCTTGTCTAAATAGTTCATTAAATGAGGAGGCTGAACTGGGCAGGGGCAGAGGGGGGATGTAGCAGAACTAGTGAAGTTCTCACAAAATGAAGAGGCTAAGTCCATGGGACAAATGTAATCCATCAGAAATTTCCAGGGGGGGAAATCCTCAATAGTCCTAGAACTGAGGAGGAGAGTATGAATCTCAGAAAAATCCGGAACCTTCTGGTCATGGCCTGATGCCAAGTCATGGAGCCCTTGTCTAATAGCACATTTGCACTTTTGTTTGAGTGTAACTATTTAAACCTCTTTGGAGTCAGCTTTCTGTATTGTTGAAACCCTCACGTCTCATTTTCTAACGTCTCTGCTTTAACGTTTGTTGCCAATAAGTAATCCACGCAGCCTCAGGCCAATGGCTCAATGGTGGGTGGGTTTAGAAAATACCCAGGACCTCCGAGACTATGTGGGATTGAGCTAATGAAATGCCTCTAATCACAGACAGTCTGGGATTGTCCAGAGTGTCCCAGTCCCAGGGATCAAGGAGAGCCGGTCCCCTGGAGCTCTGATTCCAATACCTGAGGCTTCCGTGAGGATGAGGAGAGCAGCCCAGGCCCCTGACTAGAGGGTCAGAAGTTTGCCCTTCAGACCTCAAGGAGCCTTCAGCTGGAGAAAGAAGGATGGCCGGGGGCTGTGGAAGGCAGTGAGGGATAAGAAATGATGCAACCCTTAGCTCTAATTGGATTCTGGGTTTCCGTAGAGTGTGCTATCACTGCTTACAAATGTGGCCCAGCCACCGAATTGAGTTATCAGCTAAACAGATTCCTGAGTCACGGATCATCTTGTTCTCTGGAACATGATTAAAGACTGAACCCTGCTCAGGAGGACCGCAG
This sequence comes from Lontra canadensis, assembly GCF_010015895.1. NCBI lineage: Eukaryota > Metazoa > Chordata > Mammalia > Carnivora > Mustelidae > Lontra > Lontra canadensis. The sequence continues at coordinate 31,251,886 of NW_022630997.1, forward strand.
CTGTGGGCTTGGAGGAATGTCTTTTCCTGCTAAAGCATGAGAGAAAAAGAGGCCAACAAATAGAATCTTAGGTCTGGCCATGTTTCTCACCAACCCCGAAAGCGTGTGTGTGTGTGTGTGTGTGTGTGTGTGTCCGTGCATGCGTGTGCAGGGTCACATAATTGGGGAGGGGTAGGTGAAAGTTGATTCCCTCTATACCTTCCCCTCCACTAGGTGTATAAAGAGTGTTCTTCAAGTTGAAGTAAGTAGGAAGGAGCACATCTCCACACCTTGGCATTCACGCAATTAGCAAACTGCAGTAGGGTGCCCACCGTGGGCAAGGCCCTGAACTCAGACATCATGTCCCAAACCAGGGGATGAAGGGAAGGGAACCACTCATGGAGGGCTAACCACAAGCCAGGCATGTGCTAGTTTCCCATTATGTTGTGAATACGCTGGGCCCATGGCACACACATCCCTCACTCCCACATTCCATGAAATTATGTCATTAGTGATGCATTCCTTTGGGTCTCTATAAGTTCCCTGGGAGGAAAGATAACCACAGTAATGGAAAGAGCACTGAGGGTCTCCTTGGGAGATGACCCCAGGTCAGCTGTGTGACCTTAGGCAAATCACTCACCCTCTCTATACATGTTTCCTCCTTCATAGAATAAGGAGTGGTGTTCATAAGTCGTCCTTTATAATCTGACTTCTCCTCAGTCATCATGTCTCACTCCTGAGCCCACTGGAGTAGAACCAGGAAAAGTTCAGGGAGTGGGGAGGGGGACAGGACATGGGACTCTGAGTTATTCCTTTGATGGCTGAGTCTGGAGGCCGGCATGAGGCCCTAACCTTCTCCACTGGGACCACACACCCTGCTACCATAGTTTCTGCCCCAGCTCAGACTCTGGTCCCAACGGGTCAATGTAACAAGGAAGGCAAAGCAGAGAGGGACAGGCCACCAGTGCTGCTATGACCAGCAGGCGGCCTTGAGTAAGTAACTGCACTTCTCTGACCTTCAGTTTCCTCTTCCCCACTCCTTCACAAAGACAATTCCTCACTGCCTTTTCTTTCTTTTTTTCCTAAGATCAATTTATTTATTTTGAGAGAAAGAAAAAGAGAGAGTGCATGCACATGTGTGAGGTGGGGGTTGGGGGTGGGCAGAGGAGAGAGTCTCAAGCAGACTTCCCACTGAGTGTAGAGCCCTACACAGGGCGATCCCTTGACCCTGAGATCATGACCTGAGCTGAAACCAAGAGTTGGATGCTCAACCGACTGAGCCACCCAGGTGCCCCTCAATTCCTTTTCTAAAGTCTAACCTAATCTTATCATCACTATTTTCTCTCCATCTCTTGTTTTTTCTCTTCAGGGAAGTCACTGCTTTTGTACTTGTCTCTGTGTTAGGGGAGGGAATGTCTGTCTCCCCCTGGAATGTGAGCCTCATAAGAGAGGGACTCTGTCCCTCATGTCATTCATGTTTGATGTCCAATGCTCATCACAAAGACACTCATCATGTGTTTCGATAGCAATAATCTAACAACAATAACAACTGTACTAGTTTTGCCCTTTCCCAACCTGACCCCATACCTACATGTCACTTTCAGAAAAGAAACAGACATTGGGGAAGGTATGTGCTATGGTGAGTGCTGTGAATTATGTAAGACTGACAAATCACAGACCTGTACCCCTGAAACAAATAATACATTATATGTTAATTTTAAAAAAAATTTTTAAAGAAAAGAAAGGAAATAATTCCTGGCTTGGACCCAGCCATGCTGTCAGGGGCACCAGACCATAGCGACCCTGTGATCCTAGACTGTGGCCTGTGGCTATTGTACCAGCCTGGCCTTTCTCCTGGGCCTAGTGCTGGCAGCCTGGGTATATTCCCAGAGAGAGCCCTGTCTTCTTGGGCACGACCCTCCCACACCAACCCTTCCAAATCCCAACCAGCCTAGCCCAGAAAAAACACAGGCAGAAGCTTCCAGGCCCACCTCTGCTACCCTCCTGGTCTCAGGAAGACTTGCCAGTGGTGCCTGGTCTTTTTAAGCACCGTGGTGAATGGGTAGGTTCCAGCTGGCCACTCTTTTCCCTTCACCCAAGGAATATCTCAGTGTCCCTCACTCCCATCAGCCTGTGTCAGGCCAACCTGGAGGCTTAAGGCTTTAGCAATTCAGGAGTTGCAACAGGGGAGATAAATGGAATGTCTCCACTCCCAGAAAAAAGGCATGACCCTCATTCCCTATAACTCAGCACCTTAGCTCCTCTCTCCCCTCACCTTTGCCAATAAGAAGGCACTTCCAGTGCAAGTATCTCCCCCTTCCTTCCGCACGATGGGTTGGGTTTCCTCATGGCCTCAAAGTCAGAATGAGGAGAGTATTACAGGAATACCACCCTTTAAGCGCACATAACCACCCATATTTGAGAAAAAGTGCTAAATAAGGGGTAGCAACCAACTAACCAGATTCTCATGGCCATTCTGATCTTAGAGGTTTCAGTGGTAAAAGGACCTTAGAGCATTTGGGGATCAGAGTGGGCAATAACTTGACTGAAGTCACACAGCCAAAAGGCAATAGAGTCAGAATTTCACCTGCTGGTCCCCCAGAAGCCTTTGCTGCTGTACCCTGCCTACCAGTCAGTTGCCGCAGGCTCTTTGGGATCGGTCCTACTGAAGGTGTGTTCAGCAAACTGATCATTGTAACACAATGTCCTGCCTCTTGTGCGGTGAACACCCCAGCTGACACTTCCCTCAGTGAACACAGCCCACACCTTCCTCCTGAGAGCACTGCAGGGCTGTTTCACTCATGATCAGCCCAGAACACAGGGCCTTTTGGCTTTTCCAGGGCTTATAAAAATGTCTGATGCATGGGAAACTCTTGGGAGTTCTGAAATACTTAAATGAAACTGCAAAAAAATCTTATTAACAAAATGTCTTATAATGTAGCATTATGTTAACTTGTGAGCTTATTTTCAGTAGTTACATATGTTATATATAACTTCTGTCATTATATATAAACTACAATTAACGATGTTGGATGTGGTGGTTTTATGGTGTGGGTAGGGCCTCCCAAGGACAGTGCACAGTGGCCAATGACTTTTTTTTTTTTAAGATTTTATTTATTTATTTGACAGACAGAGATCACAAGTAGGAGAGATGCAGGCAGAGAGAGAGAGGAGGAAGCAGGCTCCCTGCCGAAGCAGAGAGCCTGATGCAGGACTCGATCCCAGGACCCCAGGATCATGACCTGAGCTGAAAGCAGAGGCTTTAACCCACTGAGCCACCCAGGCGCCCCAGTGGCCAATGACTTTCTTAAAATGGCCCTAACCCACTCCCTTGCTCTCAGCTCAGCCACCAGGAAACCATCCTCTCCAAGGGGGACATATCTCCTTTTTGGGACATTCTTTGATACCAAAAGTGGCTAAGTCAGACCTGTTTCAGGATCCAGTGAAAGAGGCCTGTGGTCACCCCTCAGGGCTGAACTGCACCCACCTGGTCCTCAGCTTTGGACTGGGGTATAGGCATGCAGATAATGAGAGCCCTTAATTGAGCTGCTCTGTGCCAGGCCCTGAATCTGACTCCTCACACATGCCATCTCGCTCATCTTCCAGCAACACTGTGCACTGCCCAGGAGGACACTGGGACTCAGTGTGATTGCACATGCACCCAGGCCACACAGTAAGCAAATGAGCAGCGCTGGCTTTTGACTCCCCAGGTCTCCCCAGAGCCAAAGTCCAGGCTTTTCCTACTCTCTGTCTTTAAGAGGACCCTTGGAGCTTTCCATTCCTTAAAACTTCACCTCCTGTTTTTCTGAAGACATCACTAAAATGGAAGCTTGTTAATTCAAAATGGAAAAAAAAAAAAAAACATAGGGTAGAAGCCAAAGGAGAGGAGGGCCATTCATAAATGAGAGAGTCAACACAGTTCTGCAAGACTGAAGGTTCACAAAGTGTGGGGAAAAGGAATGGGGGGGGGTCTGCAGAGCCAAATATATTATCGAGGATCCCAGGGGAGGTGGGAGAGGTTCTTTTCACACTTTCCACAGACCTGACAGCAGCTGCAAATAGGCAGGGTTTAAACACTTCACTGGAAGCGGTAAAATGTAGAGACTAGTAAACTTTGATAAGACATGCATGTGCATTTAATGTCCAGAGCAACAACTCTGAAATCTGTACAAAGAGATATACTCTTAAGCATGATAAATTAATCACAATGGAATCCTAAACAGTGTTCAAGTAACCCACAAGAAGACCCCCAAAAAAGAGAAACAGAGGAATCCTAGGAAACAAACATACAGCATATAACAAAATGGCAGATTTAATCCCTGACATATCAATAATTGCCCTCATGTAAATGGTCTGACTACAGCACGCATGGAGAGAGATTGGCAGAATGTTCACAAAACATTTGCTGTTTATAAAAAGTCTCACTTCAAATTCAAGGACAGAGGTAGGCTGAAAATAAAACAATACAAGATACACAATGCATCCATTAATTTTTTTAAAAATTAGGTGTGGGGTGCCTGGGTGGCTCAGGGGGTTAAGCCTCTGCCTTTGGCTCAGGTCATGATCCCAGGGTCCTGGGATCGAGCCCCGCATCGGGCTCTCTGCTCAGCGGGGAGCCTGCTTCCTCCTCTCTCTCTCTCTGCCTGCCTCTCTGCCTACTTGTGGTCTCTGTCTGTCAAATAAATAAATAAAATCTTTAAAAAAAAATTAGGTGTGGCTCATTAATGTCTAATAAAGAGAAGTTACTAGGATCAAAGAGGAACATTATAAAATGATGAAAGGATCCATTCAGGAGGAAGACATAACGATCCTTTATGTATATACATCAAACAACAAAACTTCCAAAAACATGAAGCAAAAACTGATGAAGCTGAAAGGAAAAGAACACAACTGCAAAATTATAGTCGAGGACTTCAACATCTCTCTCAGAAACCCGAAGAAGTACTACCCAGAAAATCAGCAACGATACAGAAGATCCAAGCACCACAGTCAACAGGATTTAATTAACATATATAGAACAATCCATCCAACAATAGCAGAATATGACTTTTTCATGTGTCCCTGGACTGTTCCCCAAGATAGACTATTTCCTGGGCCATAAAACAAAAAACAGCAAATTTAAAGGAATTAAAATCTTCAAGTGTATTCTCTAACCACAATGGAATCAAAGCAAGAAACCAAAAACAAAGACTACAGGAAAATATTTCAACACTACAGACTAGACTACACACTTCTAAGCAATCCCATAAGTGAAAGAGGAAGTCTCTAAAGAAATTTAAAAAGTACACAGGACTGAAGGGAAGTTGAAATACAACATATCAAAACATCAAAAAACATAAGTTACAGCACATCTTCAACAGTACCGAGAGTGAAATGTATAGCACCAAACACATTAGAAATAAAAAAAGTTCTCAACTCAACAATCTAAGTTCCTAATTCAAGAACATTAAAAAAGAAGATAAAATAAGCCCATAGCAAGCAGAAAGAAGGAAATAAAAACGAAACAGAAGATGTCAGTATAGACCCTATAGCCATTTAAAAGATATAAAGGAATGATATCAACCACTTGACATTCATAAAGGCGGAGCTTAGAAAAGATAGACCAATTCCTCAAAAATCAAAAACTATAAAAACTAAGCCAACTTGTAATAAACAATCTGAATAGCCTTATAACAATTAAACACACTTGACTAATAATTAAACAGCTCCAGTAAAATAAAACTCCAGGCCTAGAAGACTTTCCTTGAGTGCTCTATCAAACATTTAAAGAAAAATTAAGATTGATTTCACACAATCTTTTCCAAGACACAGAAGAAGAGGAAACACTTCCTAACTCATTTTATGAGGCCTATATTACCCAGATAAAAACCAAAGACAAAAAGAGAAAGAAACAACACATCAATATCTCTTCTGAACTTACACCCAAAAACCCTGAACAAAATGTCAGCAAATCCAATCCAACAATGTGTAAAAAGAATTAGACACCACAGCCAAGTAGGGTTTATTCTAGGTATGCAAGGCAAGTTTGACATTTGAAAATCCACTCATGATATCCACCACATCATCAGGCCAAAGAAGAAAAATCATATGATCATACAAATTGATGCAGAAAAAGCTTTTGAAAAAACCCACACCCATTTATAACAAAAGCCCTAAGCAAGTTAGGAATACAGGGAACTAACTCAAATTGATGAATTGCATCTACAAAAAGCTATAACGAACATCATATTTAGTGGCCCAACAGAATATTTCCCTCTAGGACTGAAAACAAACAACAACAACGACAAAAAGCTGTCCACTCTCAACACGGTATTCAATACAGCACTAGAAATTTTAAGACTGTAATAACTCGGGAAAGAAAAGACACACAAATTAAAAAGGAAGAAATAAAACTGTTTCTATCTCAGATAACATGACTGTCTATGTAGAAAATTTCAAAGAACTTAAAAAACAAATAAAAACAAAAAACACCTCTCATAACTAATAAATTCTGGCAAGATTATGAGATATAAGATCAACCCAAAAATCAACCTCAAAATTCAACAATTAAAAAAAAAAAAAACCTCAAGGGGTGCCTGGGTGGCTCAGTCGTTAAGCATCTTCCTATGGCTCAGGTCATGATTCCGGAGTCCTAGGATCAAGTCCCACATCTGGGTCTCTGCTCGGCAGGAAACCTGCTTCTCCCTCTCCCACTCTTCCTTCTTGTGTTCCCTCTCTCATTGTGTCTCTCTCTGTCAAATAAACAAATAAAATCTTTTAGAAAACTCAATTAAAAGTGACAAAAGATTTGGACAAAAGAGAAGGCATACAGATAGCAAATAAGTACATGAAAAGATACTCAACTTTACTAGCCATTAGGGAAAAGTAAGTTAAAGTCATGTGGTTTTAATATCTAAAATTTAAAAATCTGACATTTGCTGGTAAGGATGTAGGGTAACTGGAGCTCTCCTATATTTTTAGTAAGAATGAAAAATGGTACAGTTGTTCTGGAAAATGGTGTTCAGTTTCTTATAAAATTTAACATATACTTACCATATGACTCAGAAATTCCCCTCCTAGATATTCACCACAGAGAAATAAAACTTTCATTCATCTTATACAGATGATTAGAGAAGATGATAATGGGTGATCCATAGCCGCCAAAAACTGGAAACCCCACCCCCAACATCCTTTCAGCAGGTACGTGGATAAGCTGGGCCACATCTGTACACTCCATTCTACTCAGTTGTAAAGGAATGAACAATTGATACATGAACCAACACGGATGAATCTCAAAGACATTATGCCAGTGAAAGAAGCCATTTCAAAAATTACGTACCGTATGCTTTCATTTATATAACAATCTAAAAAAAAAAAAAAGGCAAAACAATGGGGACAGGGAGTAGACCAGTTGTTGCATGGGAGAGGTTCTACAGTCAAAGGGGCAGCACAAGGGAACTTCTAGGTGACTAAATTGTTCCATGTCCCAACTGTGGTGCTTTAAAACTCATAGTACTGTAACTACCCCAAAAGTGAATTTTGTTGTCTGTAACTAAAATGAATTCTAAACCACAAGAGATTCTGGACTCCAGGAAACAAACTGAGGGTTGCAGAAGGGAGAAGTGTAGAGGGATGGGGTGACCGGGTGATGGGTATTAAAGAGAGAACATCTTGGGATGAGCTCTGGGTGTTATATGCAACTAATGAACACTGACCACGGCAACAAACACTTACGATGTACTTATATGCTGGCTAACTGAACATAATAAAATAATAAAATAAAAAATAAATAGAAAGTTAATCATATGCCTTCTGATGCAATGCAATGCAAAATTCATAGAACATCTCTGAAGAAAAAAAGTTTAAATATACACTTGCCATATGATCTAGTCATTTCATTCCTAGGTATTTTCCCAAGAGAGATGAAATGGTATGTCCACATAACTGGAACAATTCAACATCCATCAAGAGCATTCACCTTCCACAGAGTGCTAATTTTAAAAATTGTGGTATGTCCATACAATGGAACACCACTCACCATAAAAAAAGAACATACATGCTACAACATGGGTGAATAAATCTCAAAATAATCATGTTTAGTTAAAAAACAAAAAGACCCAAAAAGCAGGTATACATATGGTATGATTCCATTTATAAATATCTATGAACTTCTAAAAAGCCCTGTTGAGGGGTGCCTGGGTGGCTCAGTGGGTCAAGCCTCTGACTTTGGCTCAGGTCACGATCTCAGGGTCCTGGGATCAAGCCCCACATCGGGCTCTCTGCTCAGTGGGGAGCCTGCTTCCTCCTCTCTCTCTCTCTGCCTGCCTCTCTGCCTACTTGTGATCTCTGTCTGTCAAATAAATAAATAAATAAATAAACAAAAATTTTTTTTTAAATCTCTGTTGATGGGGTGGGAAAGGGAGGAGGAATCGATTAAAAATGGGCATAAGGACACTTTGAGAGTAAATGGACATATGTTCATTTTTTTAACCTGGTGATGGTTTTATGGATGTATATATATGCTAACATTTATCAAATTATACACTTTCAATATGTGCCATTTAGTGAATATTAATTTTATACTCCAATGAGCTGTTTAAACTTAAAAGCAAAAGGAAAGGTAAGTGTGAACTTAATGGGGGTTGGGATATGAAATTTCATTTAAAATGTGAAGGCTGGTAGGCAGAATAATGGCCCCAAGTTGGTGTCAGAGAACCAAAGATTTGGTGTTGATATTGGAGAACTGGAGAATTGATTGGTGTTGGAAAAGACACCACACATTAGATGTCAGAAGCAGTGTCAGAAAGCACATCACAATGGCAAGGGGGAGTTAGGGTAGCAGATGGAATTGGGTTGCTAATGAACTGACTTTAAGAAATAAAGAGCATCCTGGATGGTCTAGGTGGATCCAATGCAAACCCAACAGTCCCTGAATGGGGAAGATGGAGGCAGAAGAGGAGGTGAGAGTGATGCCATGTCAGAAGGACATGCCTCCCACTCACTGCTGCTAATGGTGGACATGGAGGGAGAAGTCCTCAAACCAAGGAAGCAGGCAGCCTCCAGAAGGTGAAAGTGGCAAAAATCAGACTCTCCACTAAAGCCTCCAGAAGGAATATAGTCCTGCGGACACCTTGACTTGAGCCCAGTGAGACCCACTTTGGACATCTGACCTCCAGAACTATAAAATGTGTAATGTTGTAAGTCACTACATTTGTAGTAATCTGTTACTGCAGCCAGAAGAAAATAATGCAGAGAGCAGAGCTGCTGATTCTCATTTCCTCTTCTACACAATGGGGTGTTCGCTCTGCCATGATTAGCAATGTAATAGTCAGAAAGCTAATATAACTGGTTGAAGCTAATAATGAAATGTTCAAGCTCTTGTAGCTGTGAAGGTCGAGAGGTGAACTAGTTCCAGGAGAGATGGACCAGCAGCCTTTGTCATCATCAGAACTCATCTCTCTCTCTCTCTCTTTTTCACCACTGTTGACCTCTGCATTGGTCTTGTCAGGTTCTCTATCTGCGGTGGCCCAGAAGGACACTACCCATGGGAAAGTTCCATTTTCCTGCTGGAGGTAACCCCAGAGAAGAAGAAAGCAGTTTTAATAGTAAAAGTACAGGGCGAGGATTCTTTTCTTCTAATTAATTTTGTAAATTCCCATATAATTAACGTACAGTGTGATATAATTTTCAGGTATACAAAATAGTGATTCAACAATCCTATACATTACTCAGTGCTCATCATGATGAGTGTCCTCTCAATCCCCTTCACCTACTTCGCCATCCACAACCAACTGCCCTCTGGGAACCATCAGTTTGTTCTCCATAGTTAAGAGTCTGTTATTTGGTCTGTCTCTTTTTTTCTTTGCTTGCTTTGTTTCTTAAATTCCACATATGAGTGAGATCATATGGTGTTTGTCTTTCTCTGACTGGCTTATTTCATTTTACATTATACCCTCTGGATTCTTAATGGCCTATATTGGGGAACATGCCCAGGGGTCAGGCAGTTGCCATGACTGGGGAGGCAGAGTGTCCTTGATGAGCCAGCCAGGAACATCTTCGCACACACCTCTGGGAGAGAAGGGAAGTGTCCTTCCTAAAAGAAAGAGGAGTGGAAAGTATGGGACCAGGCCAAAACCACCTGCCATGGTCCATTACCCTGCCTGAGGTTGACAAAATGCAGAATAAAGGTATAATTACACATTCTAAAGTTATAAAACTAAATAATGGAAGAACTAAAAATAATTATGGGAAAACTATGGAAACTTGGGATAATGAAGGGAGGAAAGAAAGGTGTATACATGGAGCAATTTCTCTTTTTCCACTGTAGGGGATCCATAAACTTTCTACAGACAATAAGTCAAGAACTAAGAGTACATATACATGCTATTTAGAGTTATGGATGTACCCACTGGAAGTACTAAAAATGGGAATGTTTAAAAGAAGTTTGCTGCAGAGCGAGGGTGGATGCTGCTTTCTTTCATCATAAACCCTTCTCTCCTGTTTGATTTGTTCCTATTTGTAGGCATCGTGTCAATGACCAGACTCACTGTGATGATAGCAAAAGATTTTTAAATATTTGGACGAATGACCTAAGCTTGGAAAAAGGATTTGATCAGAATCTAGTATGGTGACTCCCTTTAGAATGCAATTTTAGGATCATAAGGAAAAATGTATAATTTGGAATGATCTTTATTAATATTTGAGTTATTTTTTTAAAAAGGAAACTACCTTATTTCTTATCTACTTGGATGAACCTCTAGGAGTTTGACCTGTTATATCACAGGTCAGTAAAAAAAAAAAATTGATGTTCCAAGTCTGGAAAAAGAAAAAACCCTCACCTGCTTTAATTTTTAAAAAACCAACCACAAATGGATGAGTGAATGGACTTCTTGCCATCCCCTTCTCTCCAGGAGACAGGAAGATGCCTTAATTCTCACAAGAAGAATTGCCCCTCCCCATTTATCTGCTTCCCAGGCATATGGCTCATCTACCTCCAGTGTCTGTCCAGAACACCGACCACACCTGTCCATTCTTCTATCCCTGACAGCTCAAGCCCAGGGGATGGTCAAAAACCACCTCAGCAGCTGACCAGGGTCCCATTTGCCTTTGTTCCTCTGGGGCCTGACCTGGTGCTCAGACTCTTGGCCTAGATCCCCCACCTCCACTTGCCCAGAATCTAGGTCTGGCTTCTTTGGACCTGAATCTCCTATTGACTCATAGGTCAGAGTTCCCTGAAACCCCAAGGTCATTTAGGACCTATGGGTTATCTGCATTCCTTCTTCATCAACCCAAGCTTCCAGATGGCCTTGAGCACCTGCAGTGACAAAGACACCATCCCTCCCTGGTGGCTGCTCCTTCTCCAAGTAAGTCAATAATCATTCCCAGGTTTCCCTTCAACACAAGTGACAGCACTAGGACCAACATGTGGGAAACACTGAGGTGGAACTTGGCCTGCCCTGCATGCTGACCCTGAGGCAGTGAGACCACAGCCCTAGGATGCCCATACACCACGACATAGGCCTGATGCTGACTTCCAGTTCCCCTCTGGGTCCCCCTTCGTCCACACAGGGCTCCTGGACTAGAGGTTCAGAGTGTCACTCTTCACCCTCCTCCAGGGCCCAGGTCATTTACTTATACTGATGCTGAGTGCCATATTGAGCCATAATTGATCCCACCCCTGTAATCTTTGGCCACCATCCCAAAGGCAAGCTCCTGGCCACCCACTGTTTCCCTCTCTCCCTCCATCCTGCTCAGGGATTCCTTCTCTGTCAGGTTCTTGCCCCATGGCTGACCCCAAGTTCTTGTCACTGTACTCTTGGGAGCCCCATTCCAGAGCAAACAAACCCTCCATCATCAGCCTCTTTGCAGAGCTCCCTCCCTCCCGGGATTTTCTGAGGATACAAGCCCTTTGCCCTCAGTCAGGGACTCTCAGTCTCCACATCCAACTGGGTCAAGGATGGAGAGGGACCCGGAGCCTTCCTCTCTCTCCTCTAGCCTTCTGAAGCATCATCTGCTTTCTGAGGGCTGGAAGAAACTGCCTCCCCTGAGCTTCCCATACCTGGGTCCTCCCAGGTCCCCCTGCTCTCCACCTGAGGATGGACAGTGCCTCTGGGGACAGCATCTCCCATGTTCTGCCTGGAAGCTCCTGGACTTCCCTGGCTTCATGCCAGGCTCCCAAACCAGGAGCCTTCCTTTGTTTCAGCTGCAGTCCCTCTCCTTGAAGGACCCCTCCCCATGGGAAACCTCAGTCAAGAGTGGATTCAGCATCTTCATTATTTGGAGTCATGGCAGGAAGTGGAATGCATCCCAGGTGGTTCAAATCCTGAGACTTTAATGACAATACTCCCAAAGAAAGGTGGGCCGGGTGCAGAGACCTAGTAAGGGATGTAGAGAACATGGGAGCAGCAGCTGTAGGTTGCTGTTACCACCCACAGGGCTGAAGAGACAAAGAGACAACAGTGCCACCACTGCCAGGAAAGCTGGAGGTATGGAGGGGGGCTTCCCGCTGGAGTGAGGTCTTAGAGGGACAACACCCTGACCTCTCTTCCTATCCTTTCACCCTCCAACCAGAGCCTCCCATTGGCTGAATCCAACCTATGCCCAGCAAGAAAGCCCTGGAAAGGAAGCCTGTGGAGGTCTTGTTCCCAAGCCAAATGGGCCAGAGAATGACAGCAGGAGGTAGAACAGGGGCTGGGTGAATGGGTAGGAACAAAAGGGAAGTTGCAGAATCCAGGGCCATCAAAATCATTCTCAGAGTCCACCTCCCTTGTTTTGCAAATGGAGGATCAGAGGCTGGAAAAGGTTGGCCTCACAGAGCTTGTGGCCTGGCTAAGCCCAGACCCTGGGTCATCGTGTCCCCTGCTGCTTGTCACATGACCAAGTCCATGACTCCAGTCCTCCTTTCTATGCAGTCTTTTCAAGTGTTTATGCACTAAAAATAATTCTTAAACCATTTTAATTGGGTACATGGCTTTGACTCCCTTCCCCAACAGGAAATATGCCGGCTGGCTGGTGGGAGGCTTGGCAGCTGGCCTTGAACTCCCTTGACCTCCCCACGCCCAGGCTGAGGTTTTCCATCCAGAGCTGTTGCCCGAGCCCAAGCTCCACAGTGGGGCTGGGATTCAACAATCATAACCCTTCTAGTTATTGCTCTGTGGCCAGGAGCTGGATTAATATTCGGAGAGAATGGGAGGAGAAATCTAATTAAATTCAAAACATAATAAATTGAAGCCAACTCATTCGATTTATGGCAGTATCTTCTGGCATCTTTTAATTTTGCGTCACATTCATTAGGAGCCAATCAAATTAGGGCGCTCATTAGCGGCTGAGGTGGGCAAGGCTGGAGCCACACTCCCTGCTCCCGGCAGTAATGAGATCTGTGCAGCAGAATAATTCAGGGGTCAGTTTGGGAGTAGGGGATGGGAGGCTGTGAGGGCACAGTGGTCATTGACTCATCCTCAGGAAAACTGACTTGCCGAGGGGGCAAGTGTGGACTGCAGGTCCGGCTACTTGATTACGGGATGGCCTTGGCCTTCACTTTCCACAGCTTTGCCTCCTCCTTGAGAGCATCAGCACGTACCTCTGAAGGCTGAGCATGAAGTAGGATCAAGATGTAATAAGTATCTCCTCCTCCAGTGCCCAGACTCTGACCTCCGCTCTCTCCACCCCGAGGAGCACCATCAGTAGGCCACCTCCGTGCCTGATCCTTGCACACGGGCCTCTGGCTTCAGTGACCCCCTGGATTCACCCGCCTCTCAAGAGGTGCTCTGTCAAAGAGTCTATGGCCATCATTAACTTTCCACAAGGACACACAACTTAAAGCACCATCAGGATTTGGGGGTATGGTTGGGCCCCAGGAATTCAAGCAAAGTTCTCGGGTTTTACTGCTCTACCTCTAGACTCTACAGGACTCTGCTTAGCTTCGGTTTCACACACACTGTCTCCATGAGCCAGCAAGACTGTGGGAAGAAGGCCCAAGCTCACACAGCCCCCCAGGTACATTTTGAAGGGGAGTAGACTTTTATCCCAGAGTTCATTCTCAGTTCCTAAAGATGGACTCTGGCTGGCCCTGCTGTGTCACATGCCAAGGCCCGAGACAACAGGCATGTTCAGTGTGATAAGTCTCCTTATTATTACCACCAACATCTAGAGGGCTCCCTCTCTCCAACTTCTAGGGAAAAACCAAGGGAACACATCTGTCACAGTCTAGGAACCACAGGGATTCTCTGATGCCCAGGTGCACCTACTCAAGGCAGAAGGGAACTTTCAGTGGGATGCACAAAAGGGATCACATCCGTGATGTGGAGAGACAACAACTGAGATGCCACCTTTGGATGGGGAGGCCTTGGCTTTGGACGGCCATGGGAGCCAGACCCTGGCCTAGCACAAGGAAGCATGGTGGAGTGGAGTAAGGGGGAGGGTGCTTCTGCCCTGAGCTATGGACAGAAAAAGCAGTCCCTTCGTATTATGTTATGTTAGATCCAGAGTCTTCAATCTAGATGATCATAAGCCCTGCTTTGCTGGGGACAATCCTGATATAGTGTCTTTTGTCCCAGTATAATTACCAGTAAAATCCTGTAGTGTGTTGAGTTATGTCTCCCAAAATTTGTCCCCATGTCCTTACTTCTATAACCTGTAAGTGTGACCTTGTTTGGCAAAAAAAGTTCCCTGAAGATGTCATTAAGGATCTCAAGATGAGATCATCCTGGATTATCCAGGGGGTTCTAAGTCCAATGACAAGTGCCCTTATAAGAGAGAGAAGATTAGACGCAGACACAAAGGAGAAGACCATGGGAGGACAGAGGCAGAGATTGGAGGGAAGCAGCCACAAGCCAAAGAATGCCAGGAGCCACCAGAAGCCAGAAGAGTAAGGGAAGAACTTCTCCTAGTGCCTTTGGAGAAGACAGCCCTGCCTGCCCTTTGTTTGCAGACTTCTGGCCTCCAGAACTGTGAGAGAATAAATAGCTATTGTTTTAAACCCCCAAAGTTGTAGTAATTCACTATATAAGCCCTAAGAAACTCATACAAATCCCCTTTCATTTCCAAAAGTATCCAAGTCCACATAATTTTATTATGTTCTCCCCCCTACACACACATACACACACACACACACACACACACACACACACACACACACATACTCCAGAGGGAGTCTGGGGAGAGGGAACATGAAGCAGGTCTCCTAGGCCTGTGTCTATCTCCCACATAGGACCAGAGGCTCAAGGAAGGTGCTAGAGACTAGCAGGGCACCAGCCCAGGTCACCAGCACAGGATATGGGCAGAGACAAAAGAATATGTGTCTGACTCACACTTTATGATTTCAAAACTCACTATAAAGCTACAATAACCAAAACAGTGGCATATTAGCATAAAGATAGACATTTAGACCAATGGAATAGAATTGAGAATATCCAGAAGTAAAACCATGCTTCTATGATCAATTGATTTTAACAAGGCTGCCATGTCCATTCAGTGAGGAAAGAACAATCTTTCTTTTTTTTTAAGATTTTTTATTTATTTATTTGACAGAGAGAGATCACAAGTAGGCAGAGAGAGAGAGGAAGGGAAGCAGGCGCCCTGCTGATCAGAGAGCCTTATATGGGGCTCGATCCCAGGACCCTGGGACCATGACCTGAGCTGAAGGCAGAGGCTTAACCCACTGAGCCAACCAGGCACCCCCGGAAAGAACAATCTTTCAACCAGTGGTGCTCGGATAACTTGATTTCCACATGCAATAAAAAGAGTGAAGCTGGAACCCTACCTCCCACAATATACAGACATTAACTCAAAATGTATCAAAGACCTAAAGGTAAGAACCAAGACTGTAAAACTCTTAGAAGAAAACATAGGGGTAAATCTTTATGACCCTAGATCTGGCAATGGATTCTTAAAGACACCAAAAGCATAAGCCAAAAAAAAGAGGTGGGGGAATAAATAAACAGACTTCATCAAAATGTAAAAACTTTGGGGAATCAAAGGACATTATCGAGAACATAATATAATGTACAAGATGGAAGAAAATATTTGCAAATCATGTATATCAAGATTCAATACCTAGAATGTATAAAGGATTCCTAAAACCCAACAATAGAGACAAACCCAAATTTTAAAATGACAAAGACTTGCGTAGGTATTTCTTCAAGGAAATTATATACAAATGGCCAATAAGCATGCAAAAAGATGTTCGGCACCTTTGGTCACTAGGGCAATGCAAATCGAAACCACAATGAGACACCACTTCACCTCTATCAAGATGACCATAATTTTTTAAATGGAAAATAACAAGGGTTACCAAGGTTGTAAAAGAAATTAGAACCCCCATACATCTCCAGCGAGAATATAAGACGACGCCGCTGCTTTGGAAAACAGTCTAGTCTCCTCAGGAAGACCAACAGAGAATTAACCATGCATGACCCGGCAATTCCGCTCCTGGGTGTAGATCCAAAAGGACTGAAAATACATATTGCAATGTTCACTGCAGCCCTAGTCACCGTAGCCAGGCGTGGAAACAACTCAAGTGTCTATTAACAGCTGAACAGATACACAAATGTGACACATACATACAGTGGGAAAGTACTCAGCCATAAAAAGGAATAAAGTTCTGGGGCACCTGGGGGCTCAGCCAGTTAGGCATCCGACTCTCGATTTTGGCTCAGGTCATGATCTCAGAGTCACGGGATCCAGCTGTGTGTTGGGCTCTGTGCTCAGCCAAGAGTCTGCTTGGGATTCTCCCTCGGTCTCCCTTTCCAAACTCTGCCCCTCCCCACCCCAAAAAAAGGAATGAAGTTTTTTTGTTTGTTTTTGTTTTTCTAAAGATTTTATTTATTTATTTGGCAGAGAGAGAGATCACAAGTAGGCAGAAAGGCAGGCAGAGAGCAAGAGGGAAGCAGGTCCCCCGCTGAGCAGAGAGCCTGATACGGGGCTTGATTCCAGGACCCTGAGATCATGACCTGAGCTGAAGGCAGAGGCTTAACCCACTGAGCCACACAGGCACCCCAGGAATGAGGTTTTGATACGGGCTTACCACATGGATGAACCTCAGAAACATTATGTTAAGTGAAATAAGACCGTTACAAGTAGACAAATACTGCATGACTCCACTTGTAGGAAATATCGAAAACAGGTAAACCCATAGAGATAGAAAGTAGAGATGGCCAGGCGCTGGGAGGAGAGGGGAGCGGGGAGTTAGTGTTTAATGGGCTATAGAGTCTGTCTGAGACGATGAAAAAATTGGGGAACACTAATGATGACTGCTTAGTATGAATGCAGTTAATGCCATTGCATTGTACACTGAAAAACGTTAAAATGGCAAATCATACATTATATATACATTCATTACCGCAATAAAAAAAAAAAAAAGAATATGTGTGGAAAGGGATATGTCACGCTGTCTTCAGGCACCTGGCAGAATTCAGCAGCTAGTTGAGGTCTTGGTGTCTTATCCTCAGAGACCCAACTGACAGGCATCTTAACCCATTGTTGGCCTGAAAGCCCTGAAAGCCCTCTCTTCTGAAAAAGAAGGAAGTTCAGGGCACAGAGAGACTCATGAATATTCATAAGCTGGTAACAACAGGCCCCTCTCGCTGAAAACACTGTTCCTCTGCACACCACCAGACCCTAAAGCCTAGAAAATCCATCCATGGACGGAGGCACCGTGTTCCACAGCCATGATGTGCCTCCCTGGGGACAGTTGCTGAGACACGAGGGAGGGGTGGAGTGTGGAGACTTTGGAAAGATGATTATAGCTGTGCCAGGAAATTCAAGAAGCCACAGAGGGAGAAACAGAGGGCTAGAGGCAGTCTTGGCATCCCAGAGGGAGTGACATGAAATCTGTCCATAACAGGTTAGTTGGGGGTGGGGGTGGGGGAGCGGGTGCAGGGTTGAAAATCATTCCAGGTGGAGAGAACTATGTATTCAAAACCCAGGGAGGAGGGCAAGAGGGAGCAGGGAGTGTTTAGAGAAAAGAGGAGCCCACATGGACCTGGAATGGGGGTGGGGGAGACAGAAGCCCAGGCGAGAAGAGCTGGAAGAGGAGGGTCCCGAGCTATCAGGAGATCTGGTGGGACCTCCCTGCCTGGCCTCTCCAGGACTCAGATGGGAGTAAAGTTCAAAGGCCAGCATGCAGTTGGGGAGGAGCTGTGATGAATGGGGTGCCCATGGAGAAAGGGAATGTCTACAGCAGGGGCTTCAGGCCAGGCACTGTCCCTCGGGAGGCCTCCAGCCCTTGCCAATATTGAAAGAGTGAGGCTCAGGGTTACAAGGGGCCTGGCAGACTGCCTTGGAGTAAGCAGCCGCATTTACACAGGAGACAAGCACGGATGCCAAGACTGCCTACACAGCAGAGCAGGGCCCTGAGCCCACACCCAAAGCCCTCCCTTCCCACTGTACCAAGCTGCATCCCACATCACATTCTGTGGTTCAAGTGCAATTCAAGAAGTGACGGCAAGGCTGGGAGACCTGCCCTCTAACTCAGGCAGCCAGCCTGCTGGACACTGATGGAGAGAAATCGACTGCCATCCCCCCACCCATAGCTCTACCATGACACCCCAGGAGCCACATCGTAGTGGTGCCACCAGCCTCAGTGACCAGACTCAAAGGGAATAAAAGGGGCTGAGACAGCCCGTTCCTGCCCCTCCCTCTCTTTCCACTCCCCACCTCGTGAACAGCCCAGGCCTTCCGCCGGGAGTCTAGCAGGGCCCCAGAGGGGACAGTTCCTTTCTCTCCTTTCTGACACAGTCTTGGAGTTTCTCCTTGGGGGCTTTTAATCCTACAGCCTCCCCACAAAGCACGGCGAGGCAGAAAGCACTTTGCTTCATTGTGCCCACCTCAGTCTCGTAAGGACAGCTCGTTGCTCATCACACATAGGAGGAAATCATGCTCAGAAGTCCCAGCTTGCTCTGCTCCTCCCTGGGAGGCAAGCTCAGACAAAATGTCTCAGGGAAGCAAGCGGGTGTGAGGGGCTCCACATGGTCAAGGGAGCCTCAGGTGTCCTCTCAGCTGACCTCCAAATGGCCATGGGGCTGCAGGCCACTCCATGCTTCCAGGTTTGTTTCCTCATCAGTAATGGGAGAGTCTTAACCCAGCCAGATCCCACCCATAACTCTCTGAGCTCAAACAACCCCGATCTGAAGTCCAGGGCCAACTAAAACCAGAAAACCTTAAATGACACGAAGTAAATCCAGCGAGCAGTTTATCTGGTCCTGGGGTGGGGGAGTGCCCTGATGGTTTACCTGGCATCTCCTTATACCAGAACATGCAGAACAGCCAGATGGTTCAGCAGGAAGGACACTAGAATGCATGTCATAGGTGTGGAAGCTATGGCCCAAGACAGGGTAGTCACCTGCCCAGGGTCAATGGCCGCCTGGTTCCCCAGTCCGGGCTTACTCTGCTATGCCCGCTTTGTTTCCTGCCTCCTGTATTCTTAGCAGCGTCTTAGCGACAGACAGCCAGCAGAGCCAGCCTCCTGCAAACTTGATGTCGTCTCTCTGGAGATAACAGACCATTCAGTCAGACTCTGCGACTTCCGACTGAGGCAGAGGACAGTCCATAGCAACGGCAGGACAAGTACACTCTGGGAGATAGTACGGCTGCAGGCTGACTGAAGGGAGCACTAGCCTTTTGTCAAAATGCATGTATTCCTGATCTCTTAACCAGGCCTGGATGTTTGGAGATAAGATGGGATGTAAGCAGGAGTCTTGGTGACTAGCTGAGCAAGTGTGCTATGGGAGGCAAGTGGGCCTGCCACCAAATGTCGCCAGATGGAACACCTGTCCCCTCAGCACCAAGGCATCTGCTCCAAGACTTTGTAACTTGTCACAGAGGCTGTTGGAGAAGGTGAATCAGCACAGCCTTGTTGGAAAGAAGTGTCGCAAACCCATCAGAAGCTTCGAAATGGGCATATCCTGTTTGCCCTTCATTTTGCTTTTAGGTAGCTCTCCTAAGGAATTGTTAGAACCAAGTTCTCCTAACAGAAAAGCAGAACCCGAGAGAGCCCACAAAGCTTCATGAACAGTCTTTTTCACCCAGGCATGAAGACTTTTAAAAATCGCTTTTTCTGACTGTAAATGCAATGGCTGCTTATTGTAGAAACCTTGGACAATGTAAGAAATATAAAGAGAACAAATAAAAATATCACTGTAATCCCGTAGTCACTGCAGTCTTTCCTTCCAGGGATATTTTTCTCTATGAATGCTAAGTGCACTTAACTAATAGCGGGGAGTATATGCTACAGTTTGGCATGGTGATTGTAAAATATTTAACAGATCAGAAGTATCCTCAATATTACCAAAGCGTCTCCCCTCCCAGCCAGTAGCCCACCCTCCCACCTTGTTTAGACTCTATTGATCCTTGGGCGTTTGCTTGATCCCCACGTATGATACCGTACACAGAAAGGCCTTTTTGTACATCAATCTTACACCAAATATAGGTTTCCCTTAAAAGCTCTGAGTTCCTCCAGACTGCCTTATGCATGTTTGCAGTCCTGCCTTCCTCAGCCCCGGTGCCTGGCACGTGCCTAGGCATTTAATGATGTTGACTGAATGACCCTCGTTCATCGATGACTCACACAGAGTCCATTCCTCCTCGCCGGTAAGTGAGAGAGTCCACGCATGGGGCACGCACCCGCTAAAGAACGTGTTAGTTTCAATGAACCTGACAATGACCATTGAAATGCTCAGAATGACGCGGGGAAGACTGATAAAGACAGATGGATCAAGTTTTTTTATTGAAGTGTAGTTGACCTATGATATCACTTTCAGGTGTGCAACATAGTGATTCGACAAGGATATACATTACAAGATGCTCGCCGCAATAAAGTGTGGTTACCATCTGTCACCAACATAATTACCATATTATTGACTATACTCTCTGGGTTGTACTTTCATCCCTGTGACTTACTGGTTTTGCCCATGACTTACGTATCACTGGAAGTCTGTACCATCTGGTGTCCTTCCATATTTTGCCCATCCCCCTCCCCGCCCTTCCCTTTGGCAACCATTTATGGGACTGTTTCTCTTTTTTGTTGTTGCTATTGTTTGTTTACTTGTTTTGTTTTCTGGAGTCCACGTATAAATGAGATCATATGGTATTTGTCTTTCTTTGTCTTATTTCACAGAGCATAGTACACTCCAGGTCCATTTAAAAAATTAAATTAATTAAATACATTTAAAAAGAATAGAAAAGAAGACAGTTAGGAAAGACTTTAGTAATAGTTCATTCTAAAGTCTGTGTGAATAAATTAATAGATTTCAAAAGGGGAATATGCCTACAAATTGAAATGCAAACAGTCATTCTTTTCATTTGTCCGTATTTCCTAATTTTTGTTTAAGTTAGACAAAGTTAAATTTGTTTTTTTGTTTAAAAATAAATATAACTCCCTTGTATAGCGTTCGTTTCAAGGAAAGGGAACTTACTTAAAAAGAAACCAGAGGCATCTAGGCACCTGGCCACCTGGAGCAGGGTGCAGAGGCTGACATCTCGTCTGCCACCCCTATTTGTTAAATATTTCTAAAAAATAAATATTTCTAAGCCAAATGTCTGCTTACTCCTGTCTGCATAAGGAAGTTTCCATATTTACACAGGAACACATGCATTTGTTAATTGGTCTCTGTTGATATATACAAATGTTGTAGATTCCTGTGTCAACAGTCCTGCCTGGGGAAAAGTAGAGGAAGTATGATCAGGTGATAAACTACTGAGTCCAAGAACGTGCTTCCATCATGCCCAAAGAAACTACAAGGGATAATTGTTCTGCCTAGGTTCCTTTCTCCCTTCTCTCTCTCTCTTTTTAAATAATTTATATTATAGTTTCCTGCTTACTTAAATTCAAAAAATAGGCCCCTAGACCCCAAAGTCTAGTTTAAATGCTCTGTATGGAGAGTTGCTTTGTGCATGTTGGAGCCTGAGATGACTGTAGACTCGATTAGCTGCACTGTAGGGAAAAAGATTTGCGAGCCCTGCTCTTCCTGATCTCCTCCCTGAGGCCTCTATCACCTCTGACTACAAGTTCATTTGTCTGTTCTTCCTGGGGAATTTACTCAAGGCCAGGCATTATGTGGCCTATCCAGAAGCTGAAGTCCCTTTGCTTGAGGGGGCTACAGTCAGGTGGAAAGCAGAGAGACATCCTTTCTTCTCTCCAGTTCTAAGACTCTTTAAGGGGACAACTGAGACATTGCAAAGTATTCTGGGCACACAGACAATGAGACAAGGCAGCTGCAGAAAATTTTCAGAGAAAGTAAACTTAGGGTGCAAAGATTCAACAGGCATCAATCTGAGCAAAGTGTGGCACGTTTGAGGAACAGAAAATAAGGTGTCTGGTGGACTGGAGCAGAGGGTGGGTGGGTGGGTGAAGGTTAGAACAAAGATTAAGAAGACCAGGTAGAGGTAGACCACAAATGACCCAGGGACCATGTAAAAGCATTGGAACTCCATACTATAGATGGTAGAAACTACCAAATGATAAAGTCAAGGTCAAATGTGTGACTAGAGTAAGATGAAACCACAAGACAGCAAGACTGAACATAGAGATACCATTGAGGGAGTCTCTTGCCAGAGTACAAAGTAACGGAAATGACAGATGTTAAAAGGTAGGAAATCAGGTGGTTTTTGGTAGGGGATGACTATAAAGGAAAATCCAGTGGGAATGCAAGAGAAGGGTTTGTTTGCTTTGGACTTGCACTCCCAGTGTGTGTGTAGACGGTCAGGTATCAAGCAGCAAGTAGATGAAGTTTGGGGACATGTAATTTGGGACTGGTCAACTTCTAAGGAGCCGCTGAAGCCAAGGGAACACAATGCAATTGCTCACAGAAAATATGTCAGGTGGGACACAAAAGCCACAGCAGAACCAGGAAAAGCCTGACATTTGAGGGACAGAGTCACCTGAGATGAAGCAGCCAGAATTAGGAGAATGAGGCTGGGGTCCTGTCATGGAAGCTAACAGTGGGGCGGGCAGCGCTGGGGCGTGGTTCAGGAATGTGAAATCAAGAACAAAATGCCAGAAAGATCAAGTAGGGTAAGGACTCAAAAGTGCGGCGATTAACTTGCCACCTGGGATTTTATGGGCAGGAACTTCAGCAGCTGTGGTTATAAAACATCCATCAGTTGAGAAGCAAGGAGAAGGGGAGACAGTGGTGGCCATGTGCATAGAATTCTCTCCGAGGAACTTGGCTTTGGAGGGAAGGAGGTCCATAAAATGGGCTGGCAAAGTCCTGGGAGGAATTGTTCCAAGGTGGCCCCTCACAGGGTTTGTAGGCTGGAAAGACAGAGCCTGTAGAGAAAGAGTCTGAAGATGACTTAGAAGGTGCTAAGCTGAAAGACTGGAGAGCTATGATGCCTTTAATTGTGGGCTAAACTTTCCCGAAAGGAGTAATCCTCCCATGCTGTGGATCTGTCACCCTCCCCCAGGCGCAGATACTTTGACACTGACCAGTCCTGAGCCTCGGGCCAGTTCAGGCAAGGCTGGAGGGAGGAAGAGGCTCAGGGCCCCATGGAGAAGTTGCCTGGCCAGGCTCAAGCTCTGACGTTCAGAGTCCCAGGAGGGTCGCAGAATGCAGTGCTGGCCACAGGCCCGAGTGCAAGAGCCGGGGATGGCATGCTGGCAGAAGTGTGACATGGGAGTCTCCGACCCCACTCATCCCACATTCTTTCTCAATATTTTGGACATTTATGGCTCGTTATCTGGCAACACGTGTTCATCAGTGCTCAGTAATAATTCAGACAGATGATGCTGTTGTCCGGCTTTTAATAGCCAACTGCACAGCTCTGACATGGCTAATGCTAACTTAAAGGACTCAATTAACTAACTGAGGCATGGAATCAAGCTCCGGCCAGAGTGCGCCGGGCCAAAAAAATTGGGACAGTCCTCACGAAAATGAGGTTGCAAATTTAACAAGATGCAGGCAACTCCCACCATGTACTGGGAATCCTGCGCTTTGGTCCTGATGCTGGTCCTAGTGAGGGTTTTGGCTTCATTGCATGGAGAGATCAGAGGGCTAAGGAGATCGCTTTATTTCCCACAAGACAGAGGAATCACAGACTCGTCTAAAAAAGCCCAGAATCCAGAAAATATTCTAGCCCCGACCACCCCATATGACTGATAGGGAAACTGAGACTCAGTGTTAGCAACTTCCAGAACTTTCTCCGTGAGCTGGTGACACAGAATCCACAAACCATGAGAAGATGGCTCCCATGAAGCAACAGGGCTTCGATGATGCCTGGTCATCCCTCCTGCACAGCAGACTGTGTGTCTCGGAACTGGACACTGAGCCCTCTAACTTCTGTGCTGGAGGAGGCCTGAGCGAGAGGTGAGTGGACACAACAGTTCACAGCCCTACCCTCGAGATGCCCTTACACAGCCTCATCACCCTCCCCCGTGCCTGCGTTTGTCAGGACTCGGTGCCTAGGAGCAAGAGGGGCCTCTCTTTAGCAAGCTGAACCAAAAAGCTACGGAAATGGCCTCCGGGCCCAAACTGCTTTCGCAAACAAGGGAAAATTACCTGACGGTCCACGCACTGCGTGCTGGAACAGGGGTCAGTGAGGGAAACACACAGAGATAAGCTCAGGAACAAACGTGTTGACCCATTCCAGGGCAGTGCATAGGGTTCTGGCTAGCTGATGTCAGAGTCCAGGAAAGGGACCCCAGACCTCGGGCTTTTATGATTAGGGACGAACCAGCCCTCTCCTGTGGGGCCAGGACTTGGGATCTGATCACCATGTGGTGTGGTAGAACTCTGGTCATCTGCCCTGCCCTCGCAGCTCAGCATTCATAGCTGGGGACACTGGCCATGCTGGCATGGTCAAGGGTAGGGTTCCAGCTTATGATAAAGCAGCGTTCCATTACGAGAGTACATTAGTTATCACTCCCATGACCCTTCTCCTCACTGCAGCCAAAGACAGCTTTTCTAACCTCCAACCCAACCCTGATACCCCCCTACTCCCCACTAAAGTGTCTTAGTGTTCTCCCCTCACCAGCCTGATGGAGTCAAACCACTCCAGCAGGGAATGCAAGCCTTCAGCACCAGAACTCAACCCCTGCTGTTGCCTGCCACTGATGTCACCCTTTTCCCATCCTGCCCACTGGTGAACTTAAAGGCAAAGCCTCCCAAATGCCCTCCTGGAGAATGACTGGCCCGACCCCATGCCCTGACTCTGCGATTGCTCTCACGGCACATGGTACTTATTTTTATACCCGCCCTTCTGAAGGTGTCTCCATCATGCCATCTGCAGAGAAGGTCCCAATGAATCAGGACGAAATGCACCAGCTGCATATGCTTCTCCCCAAAACTCTGGCTCTGCGCCTTTCTGCCCTGGCCACAGCCATAGACCCCAGATTTCATAGATGGTGAAACACCCCCCACCATATATAAACCACATTATCTTTAACTGTTTCAAAGCTATATACAGGGTTGGGGGAGAGGAGCGGTATAGGCCATTACCTCTGAGGTTTTGAACATACTGATAAGAGACCTCAGTATTCCTTCCACCAGGATGTGACTGAGGCCCCACGGCCCATTGGGAGCACAGTCTGACAGTGCCCAGGAACCCAGGGAAAAGACTAGTGCTCACACCTGCCCAGGTAAGCTACAAGTCTCCCACTTGCCCCAGGTATGTGGGTTAAAGAAATGGGTCTATAAAAGAAAAAGTAGGAAAAGGAGGTCTTTTTTTGGGAAATCCTTTCTGGCTCCACAGACCCCCACCCTTCCCCACACCTTAAAGTCATAAAACCCAGAAGGGGCTTCAGGTGACGTTTACGAGGTGGCAACGGGTGGTTGGCCATCGCAAGGCGCACTATCTGGTGAGGGAGATAAGGCTATCGCAGGGTTCTTGCCAGTGAGTTGAAGTTCTTTGTTCTGAATTGGTGCTCTACTTTCAGTACGGTTTCCTTGGCAGTCGAGAGAAAGACTAATCAAATGCCCATTAACAGCTTTATGAATGAAAGGAAATGTATTTTAAGAGAGCTTTGTGCTGACACACAATTGCACTGATAAACTTTCCAAAGTCTGACGGGAATCAATTTCAAATAAATGGTGACATTTAAACAACTAGAAACCTCGAAGGCCATGAGTGCACAACCATATTCACAAGTAGCCTCCCGCTCTGTGGTTCACTGGCAAATCCACCCAGCAGATACATTCTCAGCTGTCCAGGGGAGGGAGTGCTGGGCTGCCGTCAGCAAGGAAAGCATCCAGTCTGCTCTGCAAACCCCTTCTCAGTGTCCTCTCAAGACCCAAGGGCCCCGGGCTGGTCTCTGTCTGTGTATTTGCAGCAGTCTTACAACGTGCACCAGAACCTTGAAGAGATATTCTAGGGAGAAGCCCCACCATGAGACAAGGCCAAGCCAAGAGCTTTGTCACCAAAAGATGTCTGTCCAAGTCAGCATAACCCAATTTAAGACAGAGACAGGGCTATGCTCATTCCTCTGCCATCAGACCATCCCTTAACATACTGTAGGAATCAAAGATTTCTTCTTTGAAGAACTTTCAGATCTTTTCAGCATTTTCTCAGGCATTATTGTATCCCTGCAAAGAGGTAAGTCACAGTAACAATTCCCAACTTCCAGCCAAGAAGCTTGACCTTAAAACTGCCCTTCACTCTCTGAAGAACTGAGGCTACAGAACAACTTCCCTAGTGAGGATAATTTGCCTGATATCATCCCTGGGCTCAGGTTTAGGGAAATAGCCCCAGTTTCTGATTTATAATGCCCTGTCCACCAGGCCTCCTTGCTGGGCATTGTCCCACCCCATGTCCTAGGACTCCAGCTGGTTTGCTGACCTCAATGTCCTATCACCAAATTCAGCTCCAAGCACCTGGAATTCCTTTGGCCCATGCCCAGCTCCAGATCAACCCACACCCCAATCTAGTGCCCATCTTCAGGGCTTGATCAGGCCTTGATCCAAGCTCTCCCTAGAGCTCCAGACTCAAGTATCTGACCATCCATTTGCATGCCCAAGTGTGCCACCAACACTATATCCCAAGAGAAGCTACCCACCCCCCAAACTCGGCTCCATCTCACTAAATGGACCAATATACACCACTCTCCCGAGTCTGGAACCTGAGAATCTTCCTCCTCTCCCCCACATCCAAGTTCATGCCATCCATCCAATACCTAAATATCCTTCCAATCCATCTCTCCTCTCCAAGCCCGCTCTGCTTTTGTGTTTTGGCCTGCCTTGGCATCACTTTCTTTGGGATACTACTTCTAACCCCTGCTAGAATGATCCTATCACCAAAACCACAATGAGATACCGCTCACACCGGTCAGAATGGCTAAATGAACAACTCAGGGAACAACAGGTGTTGGCGAGGATGCAGAGAAAGGGAAACCATCTTACAATGTTGATGGGAATGCAGGCTGGTGCAGCCACTCTGGGAAACAGTATGAAGTTTCCTCAAAGAGTTGAAAATAGAGCTACCCTACAAGGCAGCAATTGCATTACTGGGTATTTATCCAAAGGATACAAACATACTGATTCGAAGGGGCCCCTGCACCCCAGTGTTTATAGCAGCAATGTTCACAATAGCCAAACTATGGAAAGAGCCCAGATGTCCATTGACAGATGAATGGATAAAGAAGAAGTGATATATATACATACAATGGAATACTCTACAGCCATCAAAAAGAATATCTTGCCCTTTATAACAATGTAGAGATAACTAGAGGTATTATGCTGAGCAAAATAAGTCAGTCAGAGAAAGACAAATACCATATGATTTCATTCATAGGTGGAATTTAAGAAACAGAACAGATGAACATAGGGGAAGAGAAAGAAAAATAAAATAAGATGAAAACAGAGAGGGAAGCAAACCGTAAGAGACTCTTAACTCTAAGAAACAAATATGAGGATTGCTGGAGGGGATATGGGTGGGAAGATGGGGTAATTGGGTCATGGGCATTAAGGAGGGCATTTGATGTAATGAGCTCTGAGTGTTATAGGCAATGGATGAATCAGTAAATTCTACCCCTGAAACTAATAATACACTATGTGTTAACTAAATTGAATTTAAATCTTAAAAACATGAATAATAATAATAATATCTTATCACATCCATGTGATTCAAGTGAGCTTGGCCCAAGCACCCTGATGCAGGAATAGCCAAGGGATCAAGGCCTGGCTAAAGAAAATATGCAGCAACTTGGCCATGGTCATCTGTTCAGGACTGAGCCATTGGAATCCTCCCCAGAGTTCTGACTGGTCATGGGGGAAGATACACTCCTTCTCCCCGGGCTTATGAGGACCAAAGGTGGAAGCTATGGAGCCTCTTATGGTCACATGTAGGAGTGTGAGGCCATGAACAAATCAGTAGAATTAAGGGATCAGAGAGAGTGGTGGAGAGGAAAGGAGAGCCCCAATGTCATCATTTGAACCTCTGAATCCAACCTAAAACCAAAAAACTTCTTTTGGAAGAACTCTACCCCATTACATGAATCTATAAATCCCTATTTGGTCTTAGCCTATTTGAGCTGGGGTGTCTGTCTCCAACAACGGAGCACCTGGCAGACACCATAGCTCCCATGGATGGGTGTACCTGCATTCAATCTTACCTCCTGCACTAGTCTGTTAGGGTTGCCAAAACAAACTGGGTGGCTTGAATAACAGAAATGTATTGCCTCAATGTCCTGGAGGCTAGGAATCTAAAACCAAGGTGTCAGTAGGGTTGGTTCCTTTGAAGGCTATGAGAAATAATGTGTCCATGCCTTTCCCCTAGTTTTTGATGGTTTGCTGGCAATCTTTGACCTTCTTTGGCATCATTCAGACCTCTTCCTTCATCTTCACTGCATGTTGTCTCTGTATCCAAACTTTCTCCTTTTATAAGAGTACCAAATCATATTGGATTGGGGTCCACCCTCCTTCAACACGGCTTCATCTCAACTAATTATATCTGCAGTGCCCCTACTGCCAAATAAGGTCACATTCTGAAGTCCTGGGGGTTAAACCTTCAACATATGAATTTGGGGGTGGGGGAGACACAATTCAACTGATAACACCAGCCAGCCCGCCTCCAGCTCTGCCCTGCATCAGAAGCCGCTTATGCTCACCTTCAGATTCTCTGTTGCAGGTCCAGTGGCCACTGCAACATCCAGCTCTGTGGAGCTCTGACCAGCTTCCTGCAAGTGTGACCTGATGCTACTTCGTCTTACACCTTACCTCACAGCACATCTTCTCTCCTCTCCCCAGGACTGCTCTGTTCATGGAAAAGTGTGTTCAAGCTCTATGAATGCACAACTCCATGGGGAAAAACTTTGACAAGTGACATACAGGGATGAATGGTTAAATTCTTACTCTTTTCTCCTTCCAGACAGACTGTCCTGAGAGTGATACAAAAGATGGAGTAATCAGCTGCCTTTGAAAAACAGCCAATTCAATAAAACATCTTTAGATTGGCTCTCTCTCTTTCCCCATCTCATTCCCCGTGTGCTCACTTCGTTTCTTGGGATTGCATTCTCCAATAAATGAAAAGCCCGTAAGCCTCTGCCTCGGCTTCTGCTTTAGGGGAACCCAGGCCAATTCAACCTCACTGATCTTAAATGTGACTGGACTATGCCATTTCCCTGCTTAAAGCCCTTCATGGTCCCTCCATTACCCATAAAGTTCAAACTGTCTAGCTAAAAGTTGGAAGGTCATCTGGTCAACCTTCTTCCTTGCTGCAGCAATCCAAGTCATGGACTTTGGAATTCACCAGATTGGGTTTCAAATCTAGCTCTTTTTGAAAATTTGGATGAAGTTTTTTTTTTTGTTTTGTTTTGTTTTGTTTTGCCCCTCCACCCATTTCTTCTTCCACCCAATCTAAAAGTTGAGGAGAGCCCCTGTCTATAGAGTGTCTAGCACAGTGTTTGGGACACTAAACACATAGTAGCCAGGGTCATTCCAGGTGAAGAATCAGAAACCAAGATGCAGGGGCGCCTGGGTGGCTCAGTGGGTTAAAGCCTCTGCCTTCGGCTCAGGTCATGATCCCAGGGTCCTGGGATCGAGCCCCGCATTGGGCTCTCTGCTCAGCGGGAAGCCTGCTTCCTCCTCTCTCTCTGCCTGCCTCTCTGCCTGCTTGTGATCTCTGTCTGTCAAATAAATAAATAAATAAATCTTTTAAAAAAAAAGAAACAAACAAACAAACAAACCAAGATGCAGAGGGGGCCTCTCAGGTTCATACGTTTAGCCAGCTAAGGCTTTACCATGCCTAGAGCCAAAATCCTACAAAACCAAATGCCTGCCCTCCACAAATAAGAAGTTGAAGTATCACTCCCCACTAATCAACTACAAAAAAATATTTAAATGTATTCGCTCTGCCGATGTTTCTTCTGTACCTCCCGTAGGCAGACACTCTTCTAAGAGCCAGACAGTTAATAAAACTTGCAAGGTCCCTGCCTTCATGGGGTTTACATCCTAATGGGGAAATAAGACAATTGATAATGGAGCAATAAATTTGTACGAGCATGTCATAGGGTGCTAAGTCCTACAGCATCAAGTAGGCATACATCATAGCGTGGCTGAGCAAGTAAGCTTCTGATAAAGGCTCATTAAAGTGAAGGGAGGAAGGGAGTGAAAATGTTGATCTCAGAGGGTAGCAGCAAGAGTAGGAAGTACAAAGGATGGAAGTCGGAGCAATCTTAGAAGCTGCTGAAGGGTGTAGGAGAGGGGAAAGGTGGTAAGAAGTGAGGTCAGAGACAAGCAGATGGCCAACCCAGGCCATGGACTGTAAATTTGGCTCTGAGAGTGACAGAAAGCCAGTAAAGGGTTTTGAACAGAGGTGTTCAAAGTATTGCTCAGCCTGAGCAAGAGCAGAGACAAGGTCACTGCAATCATCTTGGTAGAGATGGTGATGGCTTGGACCAGGCGGCAGAGCCAGAGGACGTGAGAGTTGGTCGTTCTCAATACATTTTGAAGGCAGAGCTTACAGAACTCACTGGTGGACTGGATATGGGCTGTGAATGGAAGGCTGATCCTAAGACTGTGACCCAAGCAAATGAAATGGAAGAGTTGCCATTTCATGAAACGGGGAGGGAAACTGAGGGAGAAGAGGCGAGGCAACAAATCAAGCATCTGTTTTTGAACGTGCCAAGTTTGATCCAGTCAACATAGAGCAGTGGCTGGATATACAAATCTGAGAGCAGAAGAAGACCAGACTGGAAAGTGACATTTGGGAGCATTAGGCAGGTAAACATTCAATGGTGTTGAAAGCCAGGAGACTGGGTGAGCCCATCTAGAGGATCAGAGTTGGGCCTCCATGTATCCATGGGGACGTGCCAATAATCTAAGGGCAGGGAAACCAGAATCTAAGAAGGAATCTGACAAGGACTGCCCCGCAGAACCATGAGTGTGATGTCCTGAAAAAGCCAAAAGAGTGTGATGTCCTGAAAAAACAGAAAGAGATTCAAGGAGAAGGGATTGACCAACTGCCAAATGCTGCTAATCAATCACAGAAGACGAAACTGAGAACTGACCAAGGGATCTGGCAACATGGGGGTCACTGGTGACCTTGGCAAGGTGAGTACAAAAGAGCATGGGAGGAGAAGAAGCAGAGACATCCAGATAATACAAGCCTCAGCACAGAACAGAGGACGCTGGAGTGATGTCCAGGAGGTGAGTGGGGACAGGATCTAGTGAACAACGGAGGTCTGCTTATAAATGGTAACCCCTCAACTGTGGCCAGGCGACAGTAAAACAGGCCCTAGCCATAGAGCAAAAACCATTCCAGCTTCTTCAGAAATCAGTCTAGCAGTACACATCATGAGCCTGGAAAAATGTCCACACTCTTTGACCCATTAATTCCACTTCTGGAAATCTCTCTTAAGGAAATAATTCCAAATACAAAAAGAGTTCTCTGCGGTTGCCTGGCCGGCTCAATCAGTAGATCGTGTGATCTTTGATCTCCAGGTCCTGGGTTCAAGCCCCACATTGGGTGTGGAAACAACTTAAAATATTTCTTCAAAATATTTTTAAAAAATAAAAAATTAGAACAAGCTATCTTCATAGAAGTTCATCATAACAGATCTAGAAACATCGAAGTATGCCACAACAGATGATTAAAGATGCAGGATGGATCTAGTCATTGGACTAAATACACTCCATGAGAATAGGGACAGTGTCTATTTTACTTAGCACTGTATCTCCGTCACCTCCCATGTATCTGACATATCTGTTGAAAGATTAAAAATTCTTATAAGGTTAAGCAAAAAAAGATATTTTAAAATATTTTAAGACTATACATAAATACACAGACACTTACAGTATGATCTCAACCATGATTTTCTAATAAAACTATGTACACGGAAAGTAAAGAAATGACTCCCAAGGAATGTGAACAATGAGTATCTTTGGGTGACAGGACATGATTTCCTTTTTCATTTTATTGTTGCATATTTCATGTATATATCAAGAATGAATATGATTAACTTTTATAACAGGGGAAAAAACAAGCCAATGTCATTTCTGGGAAAAGGAAGTGCTGGAGTGAGACAGGATCTGCGTTCCCACCACCAGGGTTCAGTAATGCTTTGCTTCCTCGAGGGGTCCCAGGCAGTCTTTGTGGGTGGGCAGCTCAGGTTCCAGCCCCAATGCTCCCCAAAGATTGGGCTCCTCCCACTACAGTCAGGGACATGCCCATTAGCCGGGACCCAGGAGCTTCCTCAGAGGTACAGCTTTCACGGGCACATTTGCTAAATCCATAATGATAGGGATGGTCAAAAATGATCATGGAAAACCGTTGATGATAGTTTTAAGTGAGATCAAGCAAAATACAGGTGGGCACATTCACTAAGAATGTAACTGCACAAACTGTTCATTCAGTGAATATTTATTGGAGGAATGAAAAGGCATCACGAGAATTTTGTCCACATGCAGACAGAGATGAGACAAACAACCAGAGCCAAACAACCCACCTTTTCAGCAATACCACTGTGCAGCCCAATCTCCAGAACCAGGACTCCTAGAGCTGTCTTCAAGATCCCAGAGTGCGTGCCCACAGGGCTCCCCAAGTGGCTCCAGGCTACAAGGCACTCTGTTTCCTTGAGCAGAGCTGCTCACACTCAAAGTTGTACACCATTAACCTGGAGGATTTGATCAAATGAGGATTCTGATTTACTAGTTCTTAAGTGGGAACAGAGATCCCGCATGTCTGTCAAGTTCCAAGTGATGCTGAGGCTGCTGGTTTTCTGACCCTACTTTCAGCAGCATGATCCCAGGGTGCTGGGGAGCCAGGCAACTCCAAGGGGCACTAGGAACTGGGAGCAGGAGACAGCCATCCGGGCAGGTTGTGTCCACCAGGCAAGGTGAGGGAGCACAGAAGCTTTCACCCACTACCCCGATTCCTAATGTCAAGCACCTTTGCCAGATCCCCAGACCGGTCCCCCTGTCCTCAAGTGTATGGGCACCCTAAAGCATCCTTGTCCCCAGGCATCCCCATTGAGATGGGTGATGAGACATAAATTCGAGGCAACTACATGGGGTTCTGGAGGGGCCTGGGACCCCAAATTCTTTGGGAAGCTTGGTCAATGACATCACTCTGGGATGAACCCCTGGGTCTGGGCTTTACCTGGAGCAGCCTGCAGCAGATGGCACCAGAGGACCAGCACAAGCCATGTCTGACAGAGTGGCTCAAAATCTATCCGGAAAGCCAGGGTAAAGGTCAGCAAAGGAAGAGCATGAGAGCTGTGACCAAAAGCTGGGACGAAACAAACAGCTCCAGGAATGGAGCTGGTGGCCCAATGGAGCGCTTGACTTGGGTGTTGGCTGCACAAGTTCTTGGTCAGGGGCCAGGTCAGAGAAACAGTCAGACACGGCTGTTCAACCTCCTGCTGCTTGGCCCTCTGCCAGATATCCTGTGAACAGCAGTCCTAGTGGCCTCCCAGTGAGACTCCTCAGGGGCTCTGGGCACATGAACATCCTGCCCCAGGAAGCCATGGTGGGTCTAACCAGTGACCACTCTGCCCCAGGGTGAATGGGTCTGAGCAGGCAAGAGCCAGACCTGGCATCCCATCAAAAGTAGCCCAGAGGCGATCTTGACCTGTCTGTCTGGTCCACACAGAGATAAAGCCTTGGATCTGGGTCAGCAGCCAGAAGACTGGGGGGGGGGCATGGGTGAGATAATCCTATTCATTTTAGGCTTTCCTCCCTTTTCCTGGGAGGAAATCTAGGTTTCAGCCAGTGTCCCATTAAGCCAAACGAAAGAACCCCCCTGCCCCTACCCTTCCTGAAGCCTTGGTGAGGCTTCTCAACAGGGTGCCCATCACCTAGAGCAAGTCAGGTTAGCAGTCAGAGTGCCGTTGGCCTTGGCAGTGGGTCAATGATGGGGAGGCACACAGAGTTCCTGGCCAGCTGCCTCGTCAAGAGAAGTCCTGAAGGTCAGGAAGAGGAGGTAAGAGCATGGCTGAAGCAGCCTGAGTCCTCCCCATGCTGGACTGTGGCCCAGGGTGCTTGTGCTCAGCTGAGCACTCAGCAGGGCACGTTTGCCATCAGCCTGACTTGCTGGAGCCCTCTCCCTGCACCAGCATCTGTCCTAGGTGTGGAGGACCAGCTCTGCGACAATGCAGGTATCCCCCTCAAGGTGGTTTTCGGGGGGGGGCACTTGCAGTCTTATTTCCAACTAAGGTGGCAGAGGCAGTGAAAGAGAAAATTGGAGCAGGAGGTGAATCCTGGGGTTCTTGCTGCTCAGGCCTGACTTTCCTGCTGCAGAGGAGCATGAGGACCCAAGATGACCAGGATCCATGCTCTGCAATGTAATACTCTAACCCCATGACAGTAATCCCTCTATCTTGTCTTCATAGACTTCTTTACTACTCATAAATTCTGTTCACCAACATCACCTCTCTCAGAGGTGAGGGACTGACCAAGGTCCAGAGCCCTGACTTCACGTGCTCCTTCCCTCACCCCACAGTGACCTCACAGTCTCATTGGCCAAGGTGAACCCCTTGGGTTCCTAGGCTGAGCATCTGTTTGTGAATTACCAGAATTAACTCTGCCTGCTACAAGCGGACCATCTCTGGTTCCAGTACCTGGTCAGGCTGCAAGGCATGCTATAACCTGCAGAATCCAGACTCAGGACTCCCCCAGGAACAAAGCTTGGATTGTGTGAATGTCAGGCTTCACAGGGCAGATGGGTGCAAAAAGAGGCTCTCTCCAGCCTCTCTGGGCTCCAGAAAACCAGCAATGATGGAGTGCCACCAGAATGCCCTAACGATGCCAGTAATGATGCAACTGGCTCACTTAGCTGAGTGAGACAGCTTAGCAATGGACATGGCAGGGAGAAGCCGTAAACCAGACTAAATGGGGTTAGACCTGCCACTGAGCCTCAGAGAGCCTTTGGAGACCTCCGTGTGCACTGTGGACAGGGGCAGATGCTCGGATTCATCCACCGGAGCACTCTGCTGACATGTCAGCACCAGGGCCTTGACCTCCTTCTTGAAGTTGTTGTTGAGAAAACCGTAGATGAAAGGGTTGACACAGGTAGAGGCCATGGCAAGCAGGTGGCACACCAAGAAGATGAGGTTGGCGTAACAGATGGGGATGGCCTCGTGGTACCAGTCCTCTAGGCTGTTGAACACATGCAGGGGCAGCCAGAGCACGGCGAAGGCCACCACCATGGCCATGAGGATCCCATTGATCCGCTTCATCTGCCATGCCCGTGAGCTATAGGTGCCCTTGCGGAACATCCGCCTCCGCTTCCGCAGGTGCTGGTAGATGCGCACGTAGCAGACCAGGATGAAGGCCAAGGGCACACAGTACTGGAAGAGCAGCAGGGAGGTGGTGTAGACGATGCGGTGGTGGTGCAGTGACCACGACTCGGTACAGACCACCTTATCTGCCAGAAACTCCACAGCCTTGGAGTGGTTCCTATGAAAGACTTTCTCCAGGACACTGTTGACCAGGAAGGGCAGAGAGAGGAAGCCGCCGATGAGCCAGATGATCACAATCCCCAGGTAGGCCTGGGGGACACTGGGCTTCCAGCCTGTTGGGTTGATGATGAGCTGATGCCTCTCTAGGGCCACAAGGACAAGCGAAAGGATGGAGACTGTCACCGACATGCACTGGATGAAGGCCGACATCTTGCAAAGGGTCTCCCCAAAGACCCAGTAGTCCATGATGGTGTATATGGCCGTGAGCGGCTGGCAGAGGAGACCCATGAGGAAGTCAGAGAAAGCCAGGTTGGCAATGAGCAGGTTGGTCACGTTGGCCTTCTCCTTCTGCCGCACAGTCACGCATATGAGGCAGAGGTTGCCCAGGACCCCCACAACAGTCTCAATACTATAAGAGGTGACAATGAAGACCATCAGGTCTACAGAATCCTGGCAGTGGTCTGAGAAGTTGTACGGAATGCTCCTTGACCTGCTCCTGTTTTGACCCTGTGGGGATCCTGGGAGCAATAAGGCCAGGAAGTGAGAGACATTCATGGTGCAGGTGAGAAGATTCCAGAAGGTTCAGTGACGAAGCCTACAAAGCAAACAGACAAGTGGTAGTCAGGGATCCTGCCTCCTGAATCCAGGGAGAGGTGGGGGCCACATAAAGAGGTTCATGGCATCTGCCATCCCAAGTCTGCTGGGACCTGGAAGACCTGAGCCTCAGAGATATAAAGCAACTTGCCCATGGTCACATGGCTAATCAGTCACAGGGCTCAGATGTGAACTCCGGTCTGATGCCAGAACTTATCATACACATTCCCTCTGACTTCAGGCTTCCAATCTGTTTTAATGATAAAGAAACTAGGGATTTGCATGCAGAGTACAAAGACAGAACTGCTTAGGGAATATGGGCCAAAATCCCCTTGTGATATTTTATCCAAATGGAGACGGTGGCAAATGCCACCATCTGCTCAGGTCCTTCCACAGAGACCCCTGCCCTATGGGATAAAACCAAACCTCGGAGCTCGCCACCCAGTGCACCCCCCTGGTCTCGGGCCCTACCTGCCCTGCCAGCCTTGTTTCTCCAGCTACACACGGCAGAGTTGAAGACGGCCACGGATGCAAAGACGGGGTCATCAGCATGCCAGCTCTCTCCTCCTGCCCATCATGCTGCACACGTGCAAGGCTAAGGTTATGAATTGCCCCTGACTGTCCTGTGTATGCTCAAGTCATCTGAACTAGCTTGCAGATCCCAAGCACACCAGCTTGGTCCATACCTCCATGCCCTGACACAGCTTGTCTCTTTTCCCTGGCTGTCTCCTCAACATGAGGGACCCTCTGCTAACACCAGATTGGAATTTTGGACCCTGGAATCTCCAGGTGGTAATGCCAATGGCAGAGGCTCTGACTTAGAGAGCTACCAGATCACTCCACACACCACCGTGATTCACCTTCCTCACGGGGTCTCTAGCTGTCATTAATCCCGTGGGCAGTTCCCGGCCATCAGGAAGCATTGCAATCCTTCCAGGAGCATGTTGAAAGAGCAGACTCCAGAGCCCCACACCTGGAGATACAGTAAAGGGAGTCTGGGATGGGGCCCAGGCACCTGTTTCTTAGCAAGTGGCCCAGAGAACTCTCATGCGCATGCCCCTCAAGTCCCATTGTGAAATACACCATTCACAAAGGAAGACCCTATTTCAGATATTCTTTAAGGCCCGCAGAATGGTCAAGCCCATTGGTGAGCATATATATGTTCTTCACGATCAAGTGACAATTTAAAAGCTGTTTTTACAGAGTATGGCCAAAATGAACCAGAGATCAGTAAAATCTGTATGTCTAATGTCCTAAATGTCACTCACCGTGCATTTGATCTGGCTTATAAAGATGAGCTACATTTGGCTATTTACAAGATCAAGTCATGAATTCAACTGATACTTTACATGCTGGTTCTTTTGGCTACTGAATCTCAGAGGCAGGAGGATTTTTCTGGCACCACAGTCTTCTGGCAGAAAGGACTGTTTGGAATAGAACCTGGTAAAATGAAATACAGCAAAGCCAAATGTAAGGTCCAGTATGTTGAGTCCAAAAGCAGCCAGAGCTGCATGAAACAGAGTTGGGTGCACTATGCTCAGAAGCAGTCAATGGGAGAGACACCCCAGGCTCTGGTTGGCCATCAGCCAGGGCTGGGTCAATGGCAGGGAGTAAGACCAGCAGCTCTAAATTAGCCAAGGACAACATGATCAGAGCAGAGTTCGTGGGTGGGGAGACCTCCAAAAAATCCTCACATCTTCATTCACTCAATAAACATGTGCCAAGACCTATGACAGAAGACCCATGCAAAGATGACATATGGCCATGTCCCTCCCAGACCACAGAACTGCCCCCAGAAACACAGGTGAGCCTCAAGGCCATACCATGGCCAAAACCAGTATGACCGCAACACCTGTGAGCTGGGAGATGGGAGAGGAAGCAAGAAGATGAGAGAAGATGTGACATTGAGGCAGGGCCCCAAAGTTGAAGGAGTCAGCCATCCAGTGGACCAGATAGAGGAGGGAATTCAAGGTGCGAGGAACAGCATGTGCAAAGACAGGAAGGCAGGGAAGAGCAGAACCTCCTCCGAGAACAGCGAGCCCCTCCGAATAACAGAAGTCTCGCGTAGGTGGAAGGCAGTGGCAAGCAGTGAGACCGGAGAGGTAGGCCGGAGCAGGAATGCCAGGGGAGCCATTAAAAGCTGGCCAACAAGCCCATGTCCATTCTAGAAATATCATTCGGATATAGAGAACAGACTGAGGAAGAAGTCCAGGACATGCGGAGAGGGAGGGCCAGGAAGACTGCACTGGCTTGTAGCCCCCTTCTTAGGGAAGCCATAAAGAGTAACATAAGGGATGGGCACGTGTGGCCCGGGACACCCCTCACCAGTCACTGCGCCTAGACCACGTGAGTGCCTGAAAGCAAATCAGCCCTTCCCAGCAACTGGTGGGAACAGGGAGAGGAGGGAAGTGCCAGGACTGGGAGATCAGTAAGGCAGGAAAGCAAGCATGGGGTTGGGACCAGAAAAGAATCGGAACTATCAGCGGGCCTCTGTGTGTTTCTGTAGAAGCTGGGAGAGGCCCAGCAGGAGGAAACTCCATGACCCCCCACCTCCACCCCAGAAAGGCCCTCTGTGCACCAGGACTGAGGATTTCCAGAAGCATACTCCAGGGCCAAGGTGGCAATGACTCAAATCCAAGAGCCCCAGATCATCAGGAAAGCTAGATTTCTTTCAAAGAACATGCTGAGAGGTGGAGGCCCCCGGAAAGGAGGATCCCTTGGAGAGAGATGCTCCTGAGCAGAATCAGGTGAGGAAGGATAGGACTTAGCTACCCCCAGGGCCTGGTGGAAAGCTATCATGATCCAGCCACAACCCCACCAACTGGAACTTAACGGTTGAGGTCTCAGAGTGAGATCATGTGGCTGAAAGGAGTAGGTCACCTTGCTTGGGGATGCTTTCCCTCAAGAGCAGGCTGTAGTTCTGTCTCCCCAGTTGTCTGAGGGCCCCTGGGGGCAAGAACAGTATCCTTTGTTGCACAGGGCCATCCCTGGCATCTGGAAAAAGAGCCGAGAAACATTAGGACCCCAGGGAGCCCAGCAGGCCATGAACTTGTCCGGGTTTCAAATTCCAGCCCTGCCACCTGTCAGCAGGGTGGCTTTGGGAGAGTTGCTGAACCTCCCTGAGCCTCAGTTCCCTCAGCTATATGGGGGCGGGGGGACAAATCCTTATCTTACAGGAGGGCCTGGTTCCCTCCTAGGTCAGGGGATAAAATGGGAACAAAAGGAGCCTGAAAGGTAGGACCCTGGAGCTCTCCCTCCCTTAGAGTCTTTCAGGTTCAGTCTCCTTCTTAGTTCCTTGGACAAATAACACAATTCAGTGGACCAGGTCCTGTTCAGGAACTCTCTCTGCCACCTCCTGGGAAGCTGAGCTGCCCATTTTGCAACAAGACCAGACTATCCTAGAGTAGGTGCTCATTAAACGTTAGCTTCCTTCTCTTCCCACACATCCTCCCACCAACACTACCCAAGGAGACCTCACTCTCTTCCACCATGAGGACCTGGCCACAGTGGTCATACAAACCCATGCCCAGGCCGCTGAGTGCACTTGACTCTGGCTTTGACCCAAAGCCTCTTTAGGAAGTCCTGCAAGAGGGCACAGAGCTGGGAGCAATCACCTACTCCAATCCTTTACCCAGTGCCCGGCCTCAAAATGGCGCCAGTGCTGCTGCAGCACGCTCCTGCTGTGAGCCCCGCCCCACCATGGAGTTCCCATCTCTACCCCGGGCTAGGAAGGGCCACACTCCCACTGCTCGAATTTCAGAGCCAAAGACTTCGCCGTCCACAGGCCAGTGACTAGCCCATGACAGGCCTCACACTGACCCTCCTTCACACTGCCCCATCTGTAGATGAGACCCCAGGATTCTGAGGGACACATAGGCAGTAAGAAGGTGGTAGCCGCCAGCATGCAGACAGATGAGATTTTGCTTTGATTTTGGTCCCTGGACTCCCAGGAGATGCCCAAACAGCCCATGAGGCTGCACCTGGGGAGGGGCAGGATCTGAGGCTGCTAGACCCAGGGGAGCAGGGAAGCGCATTTGGTAGAGAAAGCTGGAGACTGCAGAGGGAGCCCAGTCTTAGAGGAGAGAGAGCAAGAAGGGAGGGGGCTTGCCTCAACCTGGAGAACACATGCATTCTTGGGAGACAATGAACAGAAGGGACATCAGCTGTCACAGAGCTTCGGGCACCTTATACCCCACCTGGCATTTATCCACAACACAGCCCTGCAAGGAAGGCATTACTAGGCTGAACCACATGAAATTGCCAGTACCCAGCCATTGTTGCCCTGCAAACACGGCAAATTCATGTGGTTCAATCTCATATCTGCTCCGTTTTCAAGAGGGGGACGCTTGAGACCCAGCTAGAGGAAGGGATCTGACTAGTAAGAACACAGGGACACAGCTAATAAGAACCCCAGCAGTCTGACTCTGAAACCCCTGCCCTTGGACCTGCCAGGCAGATTTTGAAAAGGGAGGTGGAGCCCATGCTTAAGCAAGACGCAAGCTGACGTAGAGCCACAGAGGAGCAGAGGCTGGGTTGGCGGTAAAGGTCTCTGATAAAGCCTGACAGAGTCCATGGTCCCAGTGAGCGCCCAAGGGTGCTGGGAGGTGGCTGAGCCAAATAAGAAGGTGCCCCAGGGACCTGTGTTAGTAAGGTGGAGGGCTTTGATCCTTGGTCCCAGCATGCTGGCTCAGAGCCCCCAGCTCCCCAGCAGCGCCAAGGACCATCCAGCCTCTTCAGGCCCCTGTCCTTCCCATGCAGTCTGGGACTGGCGGTCCCTAAGGTAATGACACTCTTGGGGTTGCCTCCTTACTGACACACTCTGGAACCTCAGAGCCCTCCCCCACCATGGCAGACCACAAGAGGACGGCTCCCCAAGGAGGAGATGCAGGCTGGAAGGGCTACCACTGAGCAAGGACCCGTCCCTTGCAAGGGTCAGTGCCTCGCAGCCTCCAGCAGTGCAGGGATCGCATCCCCTCCCAGAGGTGCTGAGCTGGGGCCACATGACCACTTCAGACCTTTCTGGGTGCTTGCCTCCCCCACCCCCCAGCAGGGGACCGCATACCAAGACTGTCCCTCACTTCCCATTGCGTACCTCAGAGGTGCGCAGTGAGGAGGACCAGGGCTCAGTTCCTCCGGGTCCGCCCCAGGGGTGGTGATTCTGGAAGGGGGAGAGGGGATTATTGTACAAGGGCCATAGAATGGTGAGTCTGGATTTAGCTCCCAGGCAGCTGTCAAGACACTGGCGGCGGGAACATCTGAAGCTCTGGGAGTGGTCTCCCCCGCAGCCTGCGTTCCACATCAGTCAGAGGAAAACTAACAACTAATACACCTCCTGGTGTCCTAAAGCCCATGTGCCCAGACGCTTTCCATGCACCCCTCGTTTCTCGCGGCCCACAGGGTGAGGCAGCAGGTGAGGACACCGCGGCGGCGGAAGCCCGAGTCCACTGGAGGGGCTGCGGACTCCCCACCCCCGCCCCGCCCCGCCCCGCCCTCCACCCCTCACCCCGGCCTTGCGGGGCTCATGTGAAGCCCACCGGGCGCCTCCTCCCCAGGACCCCCTTGGCAGGCGACGCGTGCGGCTCACCTGAGGACCCCTGGCACCTGGGCTCCGGGACCCTCCGCCCCCCGCACCCACGGGGCCGTCGCGGGGCCCGCGCCCGCCTACCCGCTCCGGCGGCCACGGCGCTCACTGGGTGCCGAGCCCAGCCTTCCTGCCCATCTGCCCGTGGGCCCGCTCGGCTCCCTCCTGCTCCGCCCGCCGCCCTCCGCTCCCGCGCCCGCGCCCGCCCAGTCCACCTTCGGCGCCCGCCCACTAGGACCGCTCCTCTGCGAGCCGCGCCCGCGAGCCCCACCACTGGCCCTGCAGCTCCGGCCCAGCACGCGGGCCTCCCCCCGCGCCGGCTCCGGTCCCGCACTCCAGACTGGGGCTGCGCGGCTCTCCCTGCCTGGGCCTCGGTGTCCTCATCCGCGAAATGGGCCGTTCATGAACTGGTTCACGAATATTAATTGCAGGCCTTCTGTGAGCTTGTTTCTCCTGCTGGACACACACAGCCGAAGAAGGCAGAGTCGCTGTCCGTGTCATTCTGGAGCTCCCGGTCCTGGGAGGAAAGACAAGCAAGAGACAAATAAATGAGTTACCTCGGAGTGAGATGCTGTGGGGAAATAGGTCAGCTCTAGATGGGTGGTCCAGGCAGAGAGCCTGGCAGAGAGCCCAGCAGGAGCGCAGGCCCTGAGGCTGGAGGCTTTGGCCCCTGGAGAGCACCAGAGGTGGTGTCTCGAAGAATGTTAGCAAGGAGGCTTGCAGAGGCTCAGGTGGGACAGTCAGGAAGGACTTAGAGGTGCTGGAAGGGCCTCCACGGTTGTTGCAATGAGAATTAACAGAGAAAGCACTTCTCCATCAGGGCCCAGGCAACACAGGACTTGGTTGAAATGGAACAGGATTTGTTACACGGGCTGTTCCTGCTTTAAATACACTAATCATTTTCTTCCCTGAGGAGGCCACATAGTAAAATTAAGTATGTGTTTGGAGGACCTCCTGAGAGTAACAGATCTGCTTCAAGGGAACATCCTAAATCTGGGACAGGTACAAGTCTCCTATGACATGACACACACCTCCCAGGTACTCCTTCCACACTCCAGGTAAACACCGAGGTACCATTCATCTGTGGAAATGGCCCTGGAGCTGTGGGCAATGACCCCTTCTAGAGTGGCAGCTGTCATTGATGGTACTTGTGGACTCTACGAACATGACCTTATTTGATCATCACAACAGCTCCAAGATGTAGGCATTTTTATTCCTACTTTACTGATGAAGCCAAGTGAGACTCCAAGACTTGGCTAAGAAACACTCAGATCAAGCCTGCCAAACCCATGACTCTGCTCACAAGGGCCTTCCAATGACCCTCCTGCTAGGATGCATTTCTCCAGCCCTCCATGCTCCATGGCAGAG
The DNA here is from genome assembly GCF_010015895.1 of Lontra canadensis. NCBI lineage: Eukaryota > Metazoa > Chordata > Mammalia > Carnivora > Mustelidae > Lontra > Lontra canadensis. Next base: position 31,295,208 of record NW_022630997.1, read on the forward strand.
GCAGGGAACACCCCAGCACCCTTGTCTCCCCATTCCCCATCTCAAGGGCACCAGTCTCTCCTCTGCCCCCAAAAGCCCAGCATGGGTCCATACGCAGAGGCAGCATCTGACAAAGAAAGGAAGATACGCATTTAACGGAACTTAATCATAATTGTAACTTCCTAGAGTCTAAAGTGGACAATATTTCCTATCCAGAAACTTCTCAGCATAGCCACCTGTTCTCTGTGCAGGCAAGAACTCAGACGCTGTCCCTTCCTCCCCATGGGGCAGCTGTGTCAGGCCTCGTTGGGGAGCCCTTCCAAGCAGGCCGCCACATACACACATTTGAAAACCACTGCCAGGGCTCAGGAGTCTGAGCCCCCGCCCGCCACCCCGTGGTCAGGGAACAGCCAAGGAGCTGAGACAGCAGGCAAAATCGGACAGCCGAGCGAGCGTTGGCTCCTCTTCAGCCAGTGAAAGGAGCACCTGCTCTTACTCCCTCCTGGTGCTCACCTGGTGAAGTGCGATCATCCCATTTCTCAGTGAAAAACACTGAGACCCAAAGAAGTAGAGTGACTTGTCTCAGTCTTCCAAATTGTAGATGGCCAGGCTGGGATCTGAAGGCAAAGTCTGAGCGCCTTCTCCAACCCTGTAGTGCCCCCTGAGATGGGGAGAGAGCGCCTCACAGCAGAATTCCTAGTCCAAGGAACACTACAGGAACACGCTGTCAGACCCTCTGTCTTTGCTGGGGAAGGAAACAGCACCCTCTGGCGGCAGCAGAGCTGGGCACCCAGCAGAGCTCCCCCCAAGAAAACGAAGGCCACAAGCAAGAAAGGGGACACTGTATTTCCCATCTCGTGGGGTCCTAGAGCCCAGATCCTAGTCTGGGAGGGCCTGCCAGCCAGGCAGGCTACATTCCACAGTCTCTGGGGAAGGGGCTCAGTAGGGTTCTCCCTGCACTGTAGAAGTGGCTGGCTTTTTGTCTGACCTAGACACTGAGCCTCCTTAACAGCCTAGTGATGGACCTCACTTCCCACCCCCCTTCGGCATGTCCCATGTGAATCTCTTTGGAGCCAAATGCAAGCACTAATCCCTCAGGCGTGTTCAGCCCTCCACAGCCTGCAGTTTGACCCCCTTGGTCCACTGCAAAGTCTCCTTGGGCCGACGAGAAAGCTGGGGGTCAGGAAGGAGGCATACACCCCAACCACCCTCTTGCTGGCAATGTGCTGAGATTAGAAACGAGGCCTGTTCCTGCCACCATCTTAGGAGCCAGTGTGGTAAGTTGTCAAGGGCTGGGCGCAGGGGCCAACTCTTCAAGCCTCAAATTCTCTTCTGTAAAATGGAGCTAATAATAAAATCCACCTTGAGGCTATTGTAAGCAGAAATGAGAAGAGATGTGAATGGCTCCTAGCACAGGAAACATGCCCTGGATATCCAAGGCTGCTGTTATTGCCCCCAGTTCTCCTGTGCTCCTCCACCCACTTGAGCACTACCCCTCCCCCCAAAAGCTAATGAGCAGGCTCCAGCAATTCTAGTCTGGAACCTCTCTGGACCCATACTCCCACCCGAATTAGTCCAACATGGTCCTAACGGGCCTCATCTCCATCACGGTGAGCTTCTCAAAATCAGTCTGTTTCCCCTTAAACCTTTCTAGGGTGTCTCCCCCAGACTCCTTCCCCACTCAAACTCTCCATTTTTAGGGACTATCTTTGCATCTCACATATCCAGGTTTGTATAGATGTTGTTTCCATGGGCTGGACTCACTGAGCTCATTCTCCACTTGGAAAACTCCTATTCATTCTTGGAGACCAACCCATACAACCCGCCCTCTGTGAAATGTCCCTGTCATTTCATTCCACTACATGTTAGTTCTAAAGGGAAGCTAGCGAGTGTGTCCCCCACACGGAGAGCTCCCAGACAGATGTCCTGCTTTGTTCCTGGAAGAGACACAGCAAAAGAAAACCACATTAGCTATCCAGGAAAATCAGTTTATTTTCCCATTCCTATGAACAGAGAACTGAAGAATCCCATACACTTAAAAAATCAACAGCACAAATGAGACAGGTCACGATAAATAAACAACACAACTGACCCCACATAAAACTGAGGTGACTCAGGGACTAGAGGAGAACATTAAGAGACCAGCCATGTTCATTAATCCTCAGAGAGATTAAAGAAGTTGCTGTATTTGTAAAACAAGAGCAGACTGCTAGGAAACGAGAGACCTAGAAAACAAGAAAGAACCCTTGAAAATTAAATATATGATTGCTGAAGTTGAAAAACATTTTATTGGAAGGGAAGGGGGCAGGGGACAATGTAGGGAAATGTCCCATCATGTGCAGTCAAAACACAAAAAGATGGAAAACCAAGAGAAAAAAACAAGAGACATAGATGATTAATGCAAATGACCCATTATCCAATTAATAAAATTTCTAGGAAGGGAGAACCAAAAAAATAAAAGGTAGCATATCAGTCATAGACTAAGCAGGAAATAGAATTCACCTCCAGATAGTCAAATGAAGAGACATTAATTGAAAGGTAATGTCTTATGGAGGAGTGGCAGGAGTAAGGCGAAAGACGAGAAAGGGTAAGACACCCAGAGACTGGCAGGGCAATTATCACCCTACAGCTAAAGGAGTGAGGGGGAAAAAATCATGTCATCAGAGTCGAGGGACTGTGAAGGAAGGGCCACCTAATGAGCTGCTGGTGTCTGGAGACATGCTACTGTCGCCATAGACTCAGCGTTGAAACAAAGGCCCGTGTGGAAGAAGTATACCAACTTTTCCCCATCCACTACCGGTCTCCTGTGGGTTCCTGCCATTGATCAAAGCCACCTGGGATCCAACCAGCAAAGATTCCTCCAGACTCTCTGGGCATAAAGAAGGCCAGAACAATGGCAGAGAATGGATTTGGGTGGAGTATTAACAGAAAGTACCCAGCACAAGGAGTTCTCAATAATAAAAGAAACTTTCCCAGAGATGTAGTTTGAAAAGATCTACTGAGTGCTGTTCAAAATAAAAAGTTTTGAAGCACTTATGCTGTTCCTCTTCCATTCCCTGCCCTTCTGAATATTCATCTCCATATCCAAAATTAGTTCCAAATGCCTCCATGGGGCAGGGAACGATATAGTCCAAAAGCCATTAGGTAGAGCTGAGCAAGATGGTGTCCCATGAGGGTGAGGCCAGGGTGAAGACAATGGTGGCCAAGAACAGAGAGTGGGAGCCCAAGTCGAGTAAGAAGATATCCCCACAAGGGGCAAGCCAGCAGGTGTAGGAACCCAGAGGGGAGGAATACATCTGCAAGGCACAGGGTATCCACCCCAGCAGCCCAGCCCTGTCAGAGCCGAGCACACGGGGAATGGCACCCCATGGCAGGGGGCCTGGCATTAGGGTGTCAGAACAGGACAAAGTATCTATATAAGGAGGCAGGGAATTTGCAGCCCAACACAGGGTGTTAGAGCTCAAATACAATGAAGAGGGTATCCGTGTGAGGGAAGAGGACAGCCCAGAGTCCCAGAACCAGCACAGAGGGAGGGGTGGTGGAGGGGAGTTCCCCTGTCGCGGACTGACTGGCTTCACACACGGGGACCAACCAAGTGAAGCAAATATACTAAAGATAATTGGAGCCAGTTTTCTTACCAATGGAGAAGGGAGTTACAAACACAGAAGGGGAAAAAAAACAGAATGAGTCCCATGGTTTTAAATCAGGATTGAAGGTCTTGTGTGAACTCAGTTTTCAATAGATACATGGTCCCCCACTTACACTGGTTTGACTCAAACAACTTTTCAACCTTATGAGGGTGTGAAAGCCATACACATTCAGTAGAAACAGTACTTCAGATTCTGAATTTTGATCTTTTCCTGGGCTAGCAATATGACATACTCTCTCGTGATGCTGGGCCATGGACAACAGCCAGTCAGCCACACAATCACGAGACTGAACAGCTGATACCTATTCAACCATTCAGTTTTTCCCTTTCAGCACAGCCTTCAATAAATTACATAATATTCATCACTTTATTATAAAATGGCTTTGTGTTAGATGACTTTGCCTAAGTGGATTCATGCAAGTGGTCTGAGCACGTTTAAGTTAAGCTTAGCTAAGCTATGATGTTCCTTAGGTTCGGTTATTAAATGTATTTTCAATTTATATTATTTCCAAGATACAATGGGTTTATCAGGACATAACCCCATTGTAAGTTAAAGAAGATCTGTATATAAATAAATATGAATACAATTGTGAGATACACGTGCACACACACGCATCTCCTTTCTCTGTCCACTGAGAGAACCTTGGAGTAATGACACCAATAACAATAAGGACTCCTAGCACCCATACTTGGCTTCTAAATGCCACTCTCCCTTGAAAGAATCCAAGGACAGGGAACATACAAGATGAGCCTTAAAGATCTTTGGAGGCTAGAAAGTAACAGCGCACTCTAAGAATAATGAAGCATGTTAAAAAGACCTAGGATCCAGCTGGAAAGGATGCTTACTGGCCAAATATGGAACAATGTGAGCATGAAAATAGAGAATGATAGTAATAGATACTAGCCCATTGAATAAAATAGAAACCCGTGAGTCCACTCCAATGTAAATAATTGAATGAATAAAGTGAAAGTTTGATGAACAACAGGATATTTACATGGCTTCAGTGTGCCTCACCATAAAATAGATATTAGTTACAAAGAAAAAATTAGTCACTTTTCAGAGGAGCCTGGAAGACCCCATGCTAATCAGCATGGTCAAAGCGACCATCACCACTAACGTTACAAACTGAAATCACGTACCCATGAAGGGATGCAAAAAGAGCACATCATTGCTTCTGTCATATTTCTGTGAAAGATGCACAAAAATGAACCAAATCCCAAGGAAACATCAGACTAGCCTGAAATGAGGGACATTCTGCCAATACCTGGCCTGTAGTCTTAGAACGTGTCTAGGCCATGAAAGTCAAGGAGAACTGTTCCAGTATAAAGGAGACCAGATTTGTGAAAGCTAAACCCAAGCATCTTGGGACCACTGGTAAATGGAGCCTAGGGGTGAGAGGGTAGTCATGTGTCACTGCTAAGAGCCTGCATCATGATAGTTGTGTTTTGGGGTAAGCAGGAGAAATGTCCTTCTCTATAAGAAATATACAATAAAAATAGACTTTGGAGGAGATGAGCGCGTTGTCTCAGCTTACTCTCAAGTTGTTCAGAAATTTTTTTAAATGTTCTCTACTCACTTATAACTTTTCTGTAAGTTTAAGATTGTTTATATATTTTTAAATAATAAGATTTTTCACCTCTATGGAATAAAACAGAAATAAAAGTTGAAAGTTGCAACCTCTAGAAAGAATCAGGGTGCAAGGATGTCAACCTCATTTTTCTAAGCAACAGGAATAAAGTCCATTTCTTTCTATTAAAGAAGAGCAGCTATAATTATTAAAGAAAAGAATAAATAAAAGAAATGAAATAGCATCCATAGCCCTGAGGATAAAGAAGCCTTGGTAACAACCACCCCAGCCTTGGGGTCATCATCTGTGAAATGGAGCCAAGACTGGTTCAAGCTCATGACAAGCTGGTGAGGATGCAAAGGTTGAAAGGATCGGGATTCATTCAAAGTCTTTTTCAAAGCCACATGAAAGGGGAACATGAAGGAGGGACCTCCAGGTCAGGCAGCCCCTTTGGGTCTGGGCTTCCATGAAGCTCTCCAAGTGACAGGCCGGGCCGCAGAAGAAAGCACATCTGCTGTGGGAGGCGGATCCCCAGACCCTGAAGGATCCCTCGCTCTTTGCTGGCCCTTGTCCCCTACTGAGGCCATAAAGGGGATGGACTATAGAATAACCTACTCTGGCCACAAGAAAGGAAGATAAGGGATGTCAGCTGGCAGCCAACACCTTTCCTGCCTCCCACCCCAGACAGCTGGCCTTTCCCTGGCTCCCTGTCCCTGCCTCTCTCCCAATGAAGCTAGACTTCCAGTGCCTTTGCCCGTCTCCTCCTTCCCAATGTTTCACTCCTTCTCAACTCCACCTCAAGGAAAGGCAAGGCAAATCTTGCCCACCAGCCAGAGAGAAAGGAGGAAGAGGGCACAGTTGCCATCTGCCACTAAAGCTCCATTTCCCCAGTACAGTCCATGATCTTGAAGCTGACCAGCTGAGGACAGCATTGTTCCTTCTTAGCAGAGAGTAAGAGAAGGACAAGGACAAAAGAGCATCATTCCCCAGGAGACCTATAGTCACTGTCTTCAGCTACCCCAGTGTATCACCTGCTTCTCTGTGGAAGACAAAGGAGAAATACCAAAGCAGTCCAGCCTACACTGTTTGTATCCACCCCTGTCCCCAAACCCTGCCCCTGCCTTCTGGGACCTTCTGGGACCTCCTAGGATTCATTCAAGCAATCCACAGTCATTGAACAAATATTTTTAAGTTCTACATGTGCTGGATGCTGGACATAGAGTTCAGCTCCATAAAAGAGGTTTTGATCCAGAAACTTCCAAAATGAGTGCAGATGGGAATTTAAGTAAAACAGTCACCAGACTACCATATGCTTGGATGAAGAACTCGCTCTATTTTATTCCTCATCTCAAATTGTGCTTAGACACACTGTCCTAGCATGTTTACCTGATACAACGATGTATGGGTCAGCTATTGCTGAGTAACAAATAACCACAAAATGGCATACAGACAGTGACATATGAGCAACTACAGGTCACCTGGGGTTGAGCTGACCTAAGCTGTGCTCAGTGGGCCAGCTCTGCCCTGAGCTGCAGGTCCAACAGAACTTGGCTCCTCACTGAGGTTTAGGTTCCTTCACCTCCGTTTATTCTGGAACAACCCCCCGCTCCCCACCGCTGAATGATGCATGAGTGACCCAGTTTCTCCACATCCTCGCCAACACTTGATATTGACACCATTTATTTTTTCTTTAGCACTTTTTTGGTTTTTGGGTTTTGGGGAGTTTTTTTAGCCCATGTTTTTAACTCAAGTTTATATTAAATAGATACAGCAGGGAGAGCTAGCAGAATAAACGATTTCAACTCCCAGTAATAACACTGTGGGAAACCGAAAATTTAAGTTCTAAACTGGAAGGAAGGAAAGGAAGTGAGTCAGTTACAGTTGGAGTAATTAACTATAGGCACAATCTTTGAACACCACTGTCTCCTTTGCTGGTGGCCGTGTTGTACAAAATTGAGAAAAATACATTTCAAAAGCCTTGATGTGCAGACACATTTATAAGTTAAGAGATCACACTTTTGATGAGTAAAGACATGCTCCAAGGGAAAAAAGACTGGCTAATAAGGGATATCTTTATAACAAAGATAATTGTTGTATCTTTATATTAAGCCTCAGGAAACACAGCAGGGAGGATCTGTGACTTGTGATAAAGTTAGAGCAGAATAAAATTTCATTTTACTTGAGCCCTTGACATCAATCAGATTTGTCAGCAAATTGATTTTATGTTTTAGCTCACAGAGTCATAAATATACTTCATCCTTCCATTTTCATAGTAGCCCAGAGAAAGCAACTTGTAATATATTACCTGAATAAACAAAGCAATTTTAGGTTCAACTGATTTGCTTCATAGTTTCCCTTTAATTAAGTATGACTCCACTCTTAAAAAAAGACTCGTATTTCTTATTTCATATTTTTCCCTTTTTGAAAAAGGGGGAAATATTATTTCCATTTTTAACATGTTTCTATCTTTTTCATCACTTCCCCCATGTTGAGGTTATTTAGAATCTTTGTTCCAGGTTCTTATAACATCGTGTATAATATAATCGATATAGTATGCTGACAATATCATTGATTATTTGGAATGATTAAGTTTTACTGGTATCTTTAATCACATATATCTTATAACGCACATTTTTTCTTGGATTCACATTTCATTTTGCTGAAGGACATCTTCCAGCAATTCTTTTGAATAAGATTCACGGGTAATAAGGCCAGTGGTAAACAGAGCTTTCCACCTTCAGATGTCTTTACTTCGCCCTGGCACTTGACTTACAGATGGGCTCTGGATAGCCTTGTCAGTTCAAAGCAGTTGTCCCCCAGAATTTCAAAAATACTGCTCTTTTGTATTCAGGGTTGCCAAGTGAGAAAACTGATGTTAGTTTAATTCTCATTTCCTAAGTTTATTTAATTCTCTCCCCTTCTTAGGATGTTCTCGCTCTCTTTGGTGTTTCCAAATGTCATAGCAAGGATTTAAGCCAGAATTTCTTTTTATTTTTATTTCCTTTCATCCTGCTTGATACTCCAGGGGCCCTTAAATTGAATCTTGCCTTTCTTCACCTCTTTGATATTTTCTTCCATTTTCTACTTGAAGATTTCTTCCTCCCCAAACGGTGGGAGGGAACAGCAAAAAGAGGCAGGCCCTCGGTCTGGAAGGAACCCAGCTCCTCCTCTTGCGTTCCTTGGACAGAATTCAGTCACGTGACCACATCTACTAACAGTGGGGACTGGGAACCAGCCTGTGTTCTGGAAAAGGAGGCTGGAATTCGGTAGACCACTGACAGTCCTTCTAGAATGTCTGAAGTGGGTTCTGGAAGTATTCCCTTCCTTGTTCTTCTAACTCACTAACCCCCCTTCCACTTGTGTTACTGTGGCTAGTAATCCCATCCTTTTAGTTTTTTGAATGTATTTTGACAATCCTATTTTTCATTGCCAAAACCTCATTATATATATATATATATATATATATATTTTTTTTTTTTTTTTTTTAAATAGGCTCCACGCCCAGCATGGAGCCCAACACAGGACTTGAACTCAGGACCCTGAGATCAAGATCTGAGCTGAGATTAAGAGTTGGGCTCTTAACCGACTGAGCCACCCAGGCACCTCTATTTTATTTTAATTTTTAAAATAAAATTGCTTGTTCTTGTTTAATAGATTTGATAACTTCTTCCCTCTTAAGATTTTCTTTCTTTTTTTTCTTTTTTTAAATCTCCTGTTTGCTCATTTAACTCGATTTCCTTGGTATCTCTGTTCAGGTGTCATTTTTTTCCACAAAGGTGTGGAGGGTTTTATTGGAGGACCCACCTTAGGCTTAGACTATGAGCCTGCAGCGAGCATTACTAATTTTGTTGCCTGGAGGTGGTGAAGGTGGCCTCTGCAGCTGCGGTGTGTGGGGAGGGTTCCTGGACTGGATATGCCAGTAGTCACCCTTCTGGGCGGCAATGCTCCCCTCCTTCTCCTGGGTACTGCCCTCATGCTCCCACCCTAGGGTCTGCTTACCCTTATTGCCTGCTGTTCAAGGGGGGAGGCCAAAGACAACAATCCCTCATCTGGTGTTACTCCAAGGGCCGGGGCTCCCTCCCTGAGTGTTCTCCAGCTGGAAGCTCTCCGAGAACCTGTCCTGCCCTTCAGTAGTCCTCCACTGCACACGGGGGGGCGGGAGGTTGTCGTCTCCTCTCCTTACCAAATCCCATCTCTTATAATTCAGGGAGTCCCTATACTTTCCATCAAAGATAATATGACATAATTATATCTGGGGATATAGGTAATGAGTCCAGGAGGCCTCTGTTTCAATCTCATCCCCACCCCATAATGATGTTTAGACCAGCATTGCTAAGGCCAGCCAGACCTTGGTAAATATTTGCTGCCATGTCGATAAGGAGTCAGACAGAGGCAGTGAAAAGCGCTCCTTGATACCAGTGTCTCTCAGGTGCCCGTCAACGCACAGCAGTGGCCAGGAGCCCAGCCACCACCTGCGAGCTTCGAACTCACCACTGGAAGAAATGTCCTATAGGTGGATAACGGTAACATTTTGCCTTGATTCCAGAGGTCACTGTCTCTACTCTTAGAGCAACTGTAAGATTCCATATTCAACAATTAAGAAAAAAATAATAAGAATAAGGTTCGGAGAGGGTAACTAACTTGTTCAGAGTCACACAGCTACAATGTGACAGAATCCAGACTCAAACCTCAGGCCTCTTCCGACTCCTGGGTAATACTCTCCCCCACTCTCTCTGCCCTCTGTGTTCAACATGCCATAACAAGACCACAGAGAACCACAGTGCTGATCACACTCAGGAACCATCCATCTGTGGAGTCTCCTCTAGGGGTCAGGCCAAGAATACGGAATTACGGTCGCCATTGTGCGAGTGTCTGTAATATGCCATGCACTTTAGGCTGCATCCCTCTCTTCTTCATGTCATCCTGGGAGTTGCTGTGATTACCCCCATTTTACAGGTGGAAACAGACTCGGTGAGTAGGAGTGGTGGGTCCAAGCACAGTCAGTGCTGTGACACTTGGGGTGCCCCCCTTGATCAACAGCACCCATAACGTGCAACCCCATGATACCCGCACTCCTGCAACAGCAGAAGCACCCTCCTCTCTCCAGGGGCCCTGCTGGTGCTCTTCTCACCTGGTGGGGCAAGTGCTTCGGGAAGAGCCAGCATCTCCACATCTGGCCGGTTGGGGGGAAGAGGAGCAGAATGCTGGAGGGTACCTGGGGGTGCAAAGAGGAAAGACAGAGCACTTCACTCCCAGCTACAAGCCTCGATCTCCATGCCCCTGGAGTGCTCCCTTGTCCTTTTCCCTCCCACCCTCGGCAAGGTGACTCTGCTCCTGTCCGGGTGCTCCTGCCCAGGCCCTGTGCCTGGTACTGAGGACTGGGAGGGCAGCAGAGGACCCCAGAGGACTTGTCTGAAGGCAGAGACCTAGTAATGACCCATTCACTCTAGAAGGTGCTAAGTGCCGCAGGAGGGGGGCAGGAGCCGCTGTGTGAACCTGGCCAAGGCCGACGCAGCCAGCAGGCGCGGGGTGGAGGTGGAGGACAGCAGTTTGAAAGAATGACAGCTAAAGACCAGTTAACACAGCCACCAGATGAGATTCCACCATGTCCAAACGGCAGACAAAAGGGACTCATCCCATTCTGCGGCTCTGTCAGGATGGACAGACAGGAGCTTCCTTCTGTCCTAAACAAACCCCAGAAATACATGGTCTCTGCCACACTCTGTCATCACAGCAGAGGGAGGCTCAGCAGCTGGCCCAGGGCTTCTCCTGGGGCTCCTTCCTCCCGCCCCTGCTGCCTCCTGCCTCCTCCCAAGCCCAGCCGGCCCTGCTGCACAAAGCCTTCCTTTCTCCCTTCCTCTTGTTTCCGCTATTAAGTAGAATTTTCTTTGCAAGTGAAAATCCACCCAATTAAATGAAACAGGGGAAGAGCAGTCTGACTTTCAGAATGTGCGTGTGTAGAAACACTGAAACGCAGCACCGTGCTCACAAACCACAGCGTTGGGAGGAAGGGTCGCAAGGAGACTGCGCCCATAGCTTCAGTCACCGCCTCAAACTTTCTACCCTGCCTGATTTCTCCCCTGTGGCAGTGAGCTCCTTGTGGCCGAGGCCTCCCCTTAGTCATTTCCAGGCGACCAGGAGCACAATAAATATTTGCTGAATGAGTTGTTCACAAATAGGTCCATTGATTATTTTATGAATAGATATTTTGGAAGCAGAAGCTGTCATCGACTTTCACACGTTGCACGTTCGAAAAACCCGCCCTTGAGTCTATCTGGTGTGTGGTCCTGCGTGCGCCCCATTCCGCCCTCCCCTCACAGCTGTGGGGAGATGGTTGGGTTCTGCTGGCCAAGCCGATACGGACCGAAGACCTCCACGTGTGTACGGCGGTCTTTGGCCATTATTCACATGCTTGCTTTCTTTTCCCCTGGTTTGATTAAAACACTGGAAATTTCAAAATGCTAGGGCTCAGGGCTCAGGAAGAATTCAGCTGGGACGGGAGTCTGGGTCTTCCGGCATGCCAAAGCAGGAGTGCTTAGCCTGCCTCCCTTGTGGGCCCACGGACTACCCATCAAGGGCCAGAGTAAAAGTAAAGCCCGTGTACAAAATGCGAGCAGGGCAGCCTTGAGTGCTGGATCCAGACGTGGAGGAGGAAAAGCAGGGAAAGTACCCCCTCTCTTCTCTTCCTTACCTCCCTGAAAGCGTCCCAGTCACCCCCGCACACCTCCGTCTGTTCTTGGCCTACACGCACTCCACTTCCTGTGTTCTCTGTGGAGGCAGGCGGGGAAGCCCCGCTCGGTGGCCGGGAACACAGTACACGTGGCCGGCTATGCCGTGTTGTATACATTCTTCAGTTACTCACTAAACCCTTTGTTTCTGGGGAGCAAAGATCACTGGCAGCCAGCCTTTGCCTGGACAAGCAGGAGGACAGAGGCCAGGAAGAGCAGAGGCCAGTGGCCAGAGGCCGCCCCGTAGAGCCCCAGCTCTGCCCCCCAGGAGTTCAGGGAGCTCGGGTGACCCGTTCCAATTCTCCAAACCTAGTTTTTCCCAGCCTATCAAATGATTATGCTAACAATATCCTCTGTGGATGTTATGGGGATTAGATGAGATAACAAACGTGAAGCCCTTTGGAACCCGTAAAGTGCTGTATCAATATTTGATCATGCTGCTTTAAGGTTGCTCTTCTATTAATAACTCATCGTTAATCACATATTTATAGAGAATGAGTTCGTACTTCTACTGGGCCAGCCGCTCTCCAGGCAGGGAAACCAGAAAGATCTCATGGGAAAGCCGGTCCTCACATGTCCCTGAGTGTGGTCTGAGTGGGCTCCCCCCTGCAGAGGGCATGCAGCTCCTTCCTACCACCCCCAGGCACACTGGCCCTCAGAGTGGCCCTCCACGTTGGCAGCCTGCCTGGCCAGCCCTACCAGAGCAAGGCCATGAGCTTGTCCCTGGCACTTCCCACACTCCTCTACAGTGACTCTCCTATCCCCAGGCCCTGGCTGGGCAATGGGACACAGGGACAAGTTTCTCTCAACGATGACTTACTCATCTGCCGGCTATTCAAATATTAATTGGCATATGTTTATTGAGCACCTTCTAGAAACCAGACAACAGACCACCTACATGTTACCCAAACAGACATGGAGCCAGAGTCTCATGACCAGTGTCCCAATGCTACCAATGAGAAGGAGAAGGTGACCTAGGGTGGGGGATGGGGGTCTAGGGGGTCTCTCTCTCAATTTCCTTATGTTTATCCAGCTCAGCATCCCGTGCAAGTTTTTACTCTGAAGTCACATCTTTCTTAAATTATGGAAGATTCTCGGTCATCCCCTCTACTACTCCTTCTCTGTCACTCCTTCCTAACCTGACTCTTATATTCTTTCCCATCTTTTCATCTTCTTAGACCAGCGAGTTGCTTTCTAACCTTCAGTTCATTAATTCTGTCTTTGATTCTTTCATCTATCCACTTGATTAGCATGGCTTTTACACCCAGATTTCTAAACCATTCCTTCCCAAAGCTAACTTGTTCTTTATTTTATCATTTCTTGTTATTTTTTTTTCCTTTCTTCTCCTAGTCTTTTATTTGTTAAACAGTAATCTTTAACAATAAATGCCAAAGGAAAGCAACAAACAAAAGCAGGGATTTGCATAATAGATGGGAATGACGGTGAGCCATGGCAGACCAGAAGTTTCTGTTTTCTTCTGTGGGGCCAGGAGTCCACAATGTGGTGTGCTCATCTTTCTTTTCCCCCACAAAGGTCACAAACAGCTTAGAAGGGAGGCTGAACGCGATGACTGGTCCTAATTTTTGCTATTCAACCATTTTTCTTGATCTTGCTCTCTGACTCCGTACATTCCGGACTGTTCAATGGATTTGTAATAAACTTCCAAGATGAAGGGAAATTTCTTGCTCATCATTTGCCTGAAATCTTGGCTTGTGTTCATCTTATTAAATAAAAAATATGCTCCAAAAATGCCCAAGAGTTCAGCTACTAAAACTCCTTTAAAGATCTTCTTTGCCACTGGTTCCATAGTGCGGGCCATCCTGAGGTGCTGACACACAGGCTCATTTCTTGTTATTTTTACAAATATTGTTTTTTCCTCTATGGAGATCTCAAAATGCTTATTTTTTTTTTCTTATTTTCTCATATCTCCATTTCCTCTGAATGAATTCATCTCCTCATAGTTGATTTTAATTCTCACTCTTCTTATGATTAGTTTTTCCCAGTCCTTTGGAATTTTAGTCTGCAGTAGAAGTTCTTTTTTCTTTGTTGTTTTTACTGTGTTCATTTCCCATGCCCATCCCCACCTTTCCAGATCTTGTCATTGCTCCCACCCGGCCTTCTAAAGTGCTCATCCCCAAAACAAGCTTTGCAATGGCAGATTAGAGCTTTCGAAATGCCAGTATGGAAGACAGGGCCCGTTCAGTCAAGGGCCCAGGGCCTGGCCCAAGAACTGTCTTCCCAGCCTTCTCTGCACTACTTGCCTTCTTAGGGATGCAGGTGTTTCAAGCCTTAACCCCAAGTAGCAGTTCCAGTTTGTTCCAGACTCCTTTCACAGGTGGCTGGACCTACCCCACCTCCCAGTTCCTGATGTTCCCACCACAAACAAGGGGCCTTTGGTTCCCAGTCCTGCCCATATCAGAGCCCAGATCCAGTAAATCCAGCTTGTGCTGTGGGACCCCAGAAGACAGAAGCACTAACTGTGCAGGGGAGTCAGAGGAAGCTGAGAAGAAAAGGCAGGTTGGTGTAAAGGTCCCTACTCTGAGCCATGGCCAAAGCAGTTGTGACCCATGGAATGGACCTAGCACACCAAAGGAGAAGATGTGAAAACCAGGAACGCCTCTCAGTCCCTGGATGGGGAAACAGCATGAGGTGTTCGACACCCCAGAGTTGGGGGGGGGGGTGCTGGTCCACACAGGTTCCTTAGCCAGATCATTTGTCCCAAGGCAGGAAGACAAGAAAAAAAAATAAAAAAACAAAAAACAAAAAACCCTATGATTTGTGAAAGCACCAGAGGCCTAATGGCGACACCATGAGGCCAAACCTAAAAATGCACAGAGGAGGCAGCCCTTCTGCCTCCCTCCTTCCCTCACCTGGAAAGTCATCTTGGGCAAGCCCTCCATCCCAGGTGTAATGACATCTGGGTTAGCTGCCCAGATCATTAACATCTGTAACTAACATGCATGTGTCATTGGTCAGTTGTCACTCATATGACATTTTTCTGTAATATTCCCATTTAGGATGGATCTAAAGGATAAGCAGGAGCTCTCTAGGTTTGGGTTGTGCATTTCAGGAAGTGAGAACACTGGGACAGAATACTGGAAAGATGATGGGATCAGAGAAGAGTAGTGTGGGGTTAAGTGGCTGACAGCAGAAGAGCAGGCATGATTCGGAATTCTGAGATTTGTTCTGCTTTGTTGAGAAGCCTTTAGAGACTTTTTAGCAGAGAAGCAACAAGACAATATTTACATCTTAGAAATAAAACTGGAGGGTGTGTGGGTGAGCTGTCAGAGAGGAGAGATGAGAGTAGGGCAGCTACTACTGTCCACATGAAAGTGGATGAGAACCCACCATTCTGGAGACTTGGGGAGAGAAGGAAGAGAAAGACGGAAGGGGAAGAAGTGGGAAAAAGAAGAAGGAGAAGAGGAGAGGAGAGAGAGAAAATGCCTGACCCTCCACCAGCAGTGACATTGTGTCCACTTTCCCTTGCTAACCACACCTGTTTCTCCCCATTATCTCCAGTCTTCTGGCTCATAAAACAGCTTCCAAGCCAGCCCTCATCAGGAAGCAGCCTGTCACATACCCCCTCGCTGGAATCCGGATCTGGGTCACAGAATCAGGGCTGGCAGGGGTTACCATTCCTCCAACCATTCCTTCTAGTGTCTCTACATCCTGACCATGAATGGTCATGGTCATCCAGGCCATGAATGGTCAGGATGTAGATCATCCAGATCACTCATGAATGAGGCCATTCCCCCAGGTTTCCTTCTGTAGCTGCCTTGGTTCTGACCTTGGGCCAAGGCCCAGTTCCCCTATCTCCCCACTAACTCTGTGAATGAAATTCCTACTGAAATTCATCAACAGTTCCATGGCTTAAAAGCAAAGAGGTCTAATAGATACAGTGCTTTCTGTATATTATTTCCCTTAACTGTCACGTCTTCACAAAGGAAGAAGTCAAAGCTGTAGAGAGCAAGTCACTTGCCCAAGGACACAGCTGTCAGATGTGTGGGATTCTGAATTGTTGCACTCTTCCTCATTCTCCCTGATGCTGATGCTTAGGACAGCAAGTGAGGGGTTGTAAATGATGACATGGTACTGCTGTGGCAACCCAAGGCTCGTCGTGTTCAGCTCCAGACCCTGGTTTCGAACCAAGACCTGGGACGGTTGTCCTAGAGAGGCCCCGGTCAGCCTCCCAACCTCTAATCCCATCACACCCATTCAGTCCCCACCCCCAGCCCAGGCCACATATCTCTACCTCTACACTTTGCTCAGGTTCTTTGCCTGGGCTGCCCTCCCCATGGGTCCCTGGGGAACTCCTGGTTATCACAACTTCCGTTTTTGGCTCTAGTGGGGGAGGATAGATGCCGCAGGAGTAGCCTCCGCAGCAGGAGAGATCTGAGTCGGAAACCTGATTCAGCCGCCCGCAAGTGGCGCAGTCGTAATTCCGTGACTGCACCGACCCTCTACCATGCCATCGTAGAAGAACAGCAAAAGCTCTCCTAAAACGGTATTAAGCTGCTGTCAAGGGCTCTGTCTCTGCTAAGAATGACTGGTAACTGCTGAGTTCAGGGTTAACAGCCTTGGTGAGCATTCAGTACTCACGCATCCTTCCCCACCCGCCTGTGAGTTCCTAAGAAAGAGGAACCACATTTGATTCACGCTTACAAGGCACCCACCTAGAGATTGCTCGTTAAATCAATCACAAACGCGCGATCAAAACTCTCTTTGCCATACACACCACCAGTCAAAGCACTGATGAGGATGCCTTGGGGAAAACGGATTGCAACGTGGTGAGTTTCATCCGGCCCAGGAGCTAGCGTGGGTGGCTTCCTTCTGCGCTTTGATGAGTGGAGAGCACAGCCGGGGAGGGCAGGAGAGTGACCACCACTCGGGTCCAGAGGCTACCTTGAGGAGCCCATCCAAGGAAACTCCAAGAAGGTTCTGGGCTTCTGCTCCTCCCCAACTGCCCCAGAGTGACCGGGCTCCCCCAGCTCCCACCTATGGAGAAGGTAACTAGCTTCCAACCCAAGTCGGCTCTGAGGCTGGAGAATTGCCCAGGCTGGACCCTAACAGTCTCTGTCCTTGACCAAACTCTAGTCAAGTCCCCCTAAGCCCTCAGGGCCTGGAGCTCTCCTTGTCCTTGTCCATCTGTCCTTGTCCAGCCTGCATGGTCCAGTTGTGCAAAGAGTCTTGCTGAGTCAGCGCAGCGAGACTCCCCACCCTTGATATCTGATCACACTCGATATCTGATCAACTTCTTGATGCCCAGCTCTTGGTCTCTGCTCAGCCTGGCCTGCCTTCAGCAGAATCCTGTCAAGTTGGTTTTAGCGGAACTCCCCTACCCCTGAGGCTTGCCCTCCGTACCTGTTTGCCCACTGACCCCCACCCTGCTCTGTGGCAGTCATCCCACTTTTACCTGCTGTCTTTAAAACTGAGCTCACTTCTCTATATGAAGATCCTTTTCCCCAATCACAATAGTTCCTGAATAAATTTTTTTAACTATTGTCCAGCTCTGGTTTTCTCTAACAACCCCCACAAGCACAGCTCAAGAGGTCCCTCTGACAAAAGCACAAGTCCTTCCTGGCGTTGGGTGCCCAGCCTACGGCCAGGACTACTACTGAGGACTCCATTAAAGGTTCAGGTGAAGGCAGCCCAACCCTGCATGCCTGGGCCCCGAGCTCTGGCAGAAGACGCTGACCTCTCCATCAGGATGACTGCGCCACAATCTCTAATTGTCCAGCTTCTGGTGCCCAGAGCAGTACCCCTTAGTGGCCTGCCTCCCACCCTGGCCTCATTTTCCAGGATCCATCCATCCCCCAGGTGCCCAACACCCGACATGGGTCCCTTTTCTCCCACCAGCGCACACCACCAACACACTGTACTCCCACTGGCTCTAAGCCTCTGCACTTTCTAGGCTCTCTCTTTGGAACCCTCTCCAGCCTGTCTCTTCAATCTATAAGCTTCTGTCTCCTAAAAGTACTCTTTCATCAGCAGGACCGAGACCTGTTTTCCATGTGGTCAGAACCTCCCTGGCATTGTCCTGGGTTTTAGAGGATCCCTGAGCACGGGGCGCCCAGACGTGTGGAAAGAACTGCAGAGAGAGATGAGAGGGGCAAGAGAAGGAGGAGTGCGGGTCGGCAGTGAGACACTGGGGTCTCTGACACGGAAACTCGATGGAGAATGGAGAGAAGGGATTTCACATAGGCGGCAGGAGAAGGAAGGACTGGGGAGAAGAAGTGAACAAATGGGGGATTTGAAGCATGTTTCACATGGGGTGCCATGTACCCCATCGGGCCCCCTAGAGCAGTGTCAGTGAAGTCGAGCTTTCTCACCAGGGTTTTGGAGAGAAGAACTCCTGAAGACCACGAGGAGTGAAAACACCTGGTGCAGAGTGAGGCAGAAACTGCCCAAGGGAAATATGGGGACCATGATGCACTGGCTCCTTCATGTCTCCCAGCCCCTGGGAGGTGGGTGCATTTAGACCCATTTTACAGAATGGCAACTGAGGCTCATTCATCCAGTTTCACACAGCAGCTGGGGAAGAGGGGGAGGAAGGCAGGATCCAAGCCCAGGTCAACCAGGCTACAAACCCTATGCCCACAGTCCCTCACAGGGCTGCATGGCAAGGCTGTTAGAAAGATGTTTGTACAGACACATCTAGCAGGGCAGGCACAAAGCTTGGGACCCAGGTATCCCTACACCCAGTTCTGCCACTGCCCTGGTAGCAGGTCCCACCAGAATATATCCAGCCCTCAGGAGGTACCTCAGAGTCCCCAAACCAGCAGACACAGGACACTGGGGCCAGGCTGGGGATGACCGATCTTGGAGTACCCAAGGGGTGTTCCAGATGACCGTCATCATGCAACCGGCTAGCCCCTGCAGATGGAAGTGAATGGTCTGGAACCTGCTTTATGGCAAGGGAGAGTCAGAAAGCAGACAGTGATAAGAGGGCAAGAGCAGGTCTGAGCGAGGGGAGGGGAGGAAGCCCTCCACCCAAGGCCACAAAAGAAACTAAACTGCACCCCGCTCCACCATTCCCTGAGAGGGACCATTGGAACCCCTCAGGCAACACATTGACCCAAGAATGCTTGAGCCCCACGTTCCCCCAGCCTTCGGGGACCACAGCTGCAGGAGGCCTTAATGTCAGAGGGTGAGATGACCCATCCCAGAGTGAGGGTCAGAGACAGCAGCAGACCAAGGGGTACCCCAGACTAGCCCGCCAGGGAGAGGGCTGAGCTGGCCATGGCGTGGGCTCACAGCCACTCAAACCCAGACACCAGGCCTCTGGGAGCAGTCCTGCCGCCTCCATGAGCCAAGCATCAGGACGTAAGCCTGCCTGTGACCCCGACACTCACTCGGGCCTGGGCCTGGGACCCCAACTTTCAGCTGTAGGTGAGGTGGGTCCTTGCCTGGGCAACCTCTTGGCTGCTGACAGCAGTTCTGCTGAAGTGCACAGGGACCCCGCCCGAGTACATCCTTTGTCTCGTTGATAGAAGCACTGCCAGCCACCTCTGTCTCACCAGCGGAACCCTCCCCACCCACAGTCAGCTCTAACTGGGCCCCAGGACTCCATCTGGGGCCGCAGTCACTGATTCACTTTCCTGCCAGGACCCCAGTTCCCCCAGGGCCAACCTCACCTGGCTAGCCACCCCAATGCCAAGGTCTGATCCTCCCAGTGGCCAGTTGCTGCAGGCCTTGGCACCTCCACCTTTCAGGCTTGTCCTTCCCCCAGCGACCCCCCACTGCCAGAATAATCACTCCAAAGTCCAAACCTGACTGTGTTCCTCCCCTTCTTCCTGGCCTTCACTGACTCCCCATGTCCACAGAATAAAGCCTGGCATTCAAGACACTCCTGATCTAGCCCCCATCCACCTCCAAAGCTTCAGCTCCTCATTCCACCTGCTGCACCCTAGCCCTCCAAACATCTCCCTGCTCCCTGTGAGCCTCTGAGTCATCCTCACCTCTGCACATGCAGTTCCTCAGACAGGAATGTGTCCTCCCCCTTCCCGACACACCCCTCCAACCACCACCCATTCATTTTCTCTATGACCAACTCCTCTTCATCCTTCAATGACCCAGTCAAATGTCACCTCCTTTGAAACTCTCCCCAGCAGCTTCAGAAATTTAGTGGGTTTTTCCCCCCTCTGGGTTCCCACAGTACCCTGATGAGCTTACTGATGTTGTAGAGCTTTGGAGAGCTGTTTCATTTTGTTTTCATTCCATCACCTCCTCCCGCCCGACTTAGGGGGAGAGCTCTAAGGATAGAAAAAGTTTATTACTTATCTCTGGTTTTCAAGACCTAAGACCTTCCTTGTCATAGTACCAAAATATAGAGCATACTTGCTAAATTGATAGATGGAGGGTTGGGATAGATGGGACAGAATGAATGGATGGATGGGTGGGTGGGTAGGTGGATTGGTGGATGGATGGGTGGATGGATGGATAGATGGATGGATGGGATGGAGGAAGAATCAATGATGGACAGTAGATGAGAAGATAAATGAATGGATGGATGAATGATGGTAGTTAGATGGGGATGGGTTGTTAAGTGATGGAAGTGGGTAGACAGATGAGTGTCTGGATTGTGGTGAATGATGAATAATGGATATATAGGGAGACAGATGACTAACAGATGGATTGTGAATAGGTTAATGGGTAGAGAGATAATGGATGGATGGATGGATGGATGGTTGGATGATAGATGATTGATGGATGGAAAGATGGTGAATGATGGTAACAGGTATGTAAGTAGATGGATGGGAGTCTCCATGGATGAACTGAGAGGTTGAGAGAGAAAACAGCAATAATGAAGAGGGAGAGGCTAGCAGAAAAACTTGGCTGGACCCATAGAATCCATCTATCATTGCCAAGATCCAGGCTAAATGGCATGAAACTCGGCACCAAGGCTTGGTGTTAGACCAAACCCAATATTTTGCACCTAATATTTCAGAAACTGACTATAAACATGCCCAGCACTTCCCAAAGCCTGTAAACAAAGTCAGAGAAGCTGAGCAAGGTCTGCAGGTTGGAATGATTTCTTTTTGGATAAACCAGCTGGTAAGTGAATCACAGCAAACAAGATTACAACACCGATAATCTGGCTAAGTCTGAAGATGGGAGGCAGGAAATGACAGGAATGTTGACTCACAAATGCACTGAGAAGGATAAGATTCTGAGTCCAGTGGCCAAGGGGAGAGGTGGTCCCTGGCCGCACCCTATAGGAGCAGGTATGCCTGCCAGAGATGGCCACACAGGGCGGCATGCCGTAGCCCAGGGGCTCAGGGATGCTGCAGAGAGACAGAGGTGGCACTAGGGCTCTGAGGGGACACCACTTGGGAACTGCAGGTGGGACCAAATCACACATGGGGTCTGCAATGGGAGGACACGAGGCTCCAGGGAGGACCTTGGGCCAGGATGGAGAGGGAGGTGGGATGTAGCTGGGAGAGAACTAGATTATGGACAGAAGCCAGCTGTCAGGAGAATAAACTGGATGTGGTGTGTGGTCACTCCTGGTCCTCGGTCCCCTCACAGTCACCTGCCTCTCTCCTTCCTGCCTTGGACTCCTCTCACTTTACCTCCGTCCATTTCCCTGCCCTCTGGGTGTCTCTCTCTGACTTTCCATCAGTTACGAGCTGACTTGTATCCCCCAAATTCTTCTGTTGAAGTCCTAGCCTCCAACGCCACAGAATGTGCCCTCATATGGAGACAGGATCTTTACGGAGAAAATCAAGTTAAAGCAAGGTCATTAGAATGGCCTCTAATCCAATTTGACGGGTGTCCTTACCAGGGGAAATTTGGAATGTGAGACAGACATGCACAAAGGGAAGATGATGTGAGGACACAAGAAAAAGCCCCTCTACAAGCCAAGGAGAGAGGCCTGGAACAGATAGATCCTTCCCTCGTGGCCCCTGCAAGGGACTGACTCAGCCGACGCCTTCATCTGGGACCTCTCACATCCAAAACTGTGAGATAGTCCGTGTCTGCTGTTTAGATGACTGTCTGTGGACCTCGGCAACAGGAGGCCCTGCATGGGAGTCCACCATCTCTCCATGTCTGCCTCTTTGCTCTCCCTGCCACATTCTGTCTCTCCCTCATTGTGCCTCCTTGAGGGTGGCTGGCAGTTTCCATATTCCCGAGCCTGTGGGGATCTCTAGGCCATGAGTCTTGGAGACTAAAACCAGGAAAACCAGCGCAAGCTGGTCCTCCTAGATTTTTTTCTCCTCACTGTCTCTGTTCTCCATCTTTTCCCATTCTCGCTCTTCCTTCTCTCCAATTCTCTGTCTCTCCCTGTCTTTCTTTCTCTAATCTTCCTCGTTCTGTTACCGCCTGTCATAAACTCCTGCCGTCCACACGGGGTCCAAGCCGGCCACTGGGATTGTCTGGGATTCTCAGCCAGGGAGGTGTACCTGGAGGGCAGCAAGCTGGCCAGGGCAGACATCTTTATGACTGGATGACCGCAGTGCTGCTCAAGGTGGTCAGGGCCCACCATGTGCCTGGACAGCGTCCCACGTCCCTGTCCAGGACAGGCCTCCTTCACATTGCAACTCGCGAGTACTCTCTGACACTGGTATTACCAAAGACTCCCCAGCAGAAGGGAACCTGATGGGCATTGTATCTTAAGTTGAGGCCACTGTTTGCAAAAGACATGAGCTTGACATACCAAAAAGTGTTTATTGAGAATGGATGAATGGATCCATTAATTCACTGGATTGATTAATATTATGGGAAATCTCGAGGTGCTTGGGTTTCTCGGTCAGTTAAGCAGCTGATTTCGGCTTAGGTCAGGATCTTGGTGTTCTGGAATGGAGCCCCGCATCAGACTCCTTACTCAGCAGAGAGTCTGCTTGTCCCTCTTCCTCTGTCCCTCACCCATGTGCGCACAAGCTGTCTCTCTCTCTCTCTCTCTCTTCCCTTCCCTCCCTCAAATAAATAAATAAAATCTTTAAAAAAAAATAAAATAATATGGTAAATCTCTGTACCTTCCTCTCGATTTAGCTGTGAACCTGAAATTGCTCTAACAAATAAAATCTATTAAAACGTAAACAAAAATACTGGTAATATATGTAAAAGCCACATGTTACTAATACACAAAGAGTTCTAGAAAATTAATAAGGAAAAGAGAATCCAATGAAAACGGAAAATAGACATGAACAAGCAAATGATAAACAAACTCAAATTGTCAATAAATACACGGGATAATAATAGCAAACATTTACTTAGCCCTTACTTTGACCTAGGACCTCTGCTAGCAATTTACATGTACGATGTTATTAAATCCTCAATACCAACTAACTACTCCAGTACCATTGCTGTTTTACAGATGAAGAAACTGGGGTCCAGGGAGGTGCAACAACGTGCCTAACAGTGCACAGCTTTCGAGTACCGAAGAGGAATTCTCACCCAGGCAGCTTGGCTCAACACAACCATGCAAAGCAAAACAACCATTGAGATGTTATTTTTCTTATTTATCAAATTGGCCAAAATGTGATAACACTCCCATTTGGCGTGGGTGTGAGAGATTAAGCATTTGCGTGTATTATTGGTGCAATCTTTTTGAGGGCAATTTGGCAATATCCATAGATATATTGTATATACAATCTGATAGAAACTTCATCTGAAAGAAATTCTTGCATATGACCACAAAACTATACATAGAAGGGAATTTATTTTTACATCATTGTTATAAAAGTAAAAAATTATATGAGAAATAACGTGAAGGCCAGCAGAAGAGAACTGGAATAATAATTAACAATAATAACCTCTGTATTTTATGCAATACAACGTATCCAAGAGAACAAAGAAGGTAGACTTTACATATGGCAATATTACTAGCAAGATGCATTAATTTTTTAAAAATGAGTGCAGAATGGTATCTAAGTTAATCTCATTTGTATAAAATATTTAGAAGCCTGAGCTTGTGACTACAGAGGAAATTTCCTGGAGGACTTACAGAAATTACAGTGGGTACTGCCAAAAGGGCGATAGATAGATCTTAGATAGATAGATAGACCATACCCTTTACCCTATCTGAAATTCTTATCATGAACATATTCTGTTTAAAAAGCAAAATGCCAAGTTCTGGATTGTTTGACATTCTTATCGTAAATAAGTATTCCTTTCATTTTCAAAAAGTCAAAAAGCCAGGCCTAGAGTCATACAGATTGGAGTTTGAATTCCAGCTCCCTCATTTCCTGTCATAAAATGGGACCTCTCTGAAACTCAGCTGTTATGGCGAAGTGGGGCTAATCACGAGAAGTAGAAAACAAAACATAGTTACTGGTTCCACCATTTGTTTAGGGTCGGGATAAGGCGGACTTCATTCGTTGGCAGGCTATGAAAAGCTGATGTTTTCAATCAGTTGCTTGGGTGCACCAAGAACCTCTTGTGGCAGATTTTTGGTTTCTTCCTTCCTATTGGAATGTGATAGCTGGAGGTGCAGCAACCATCTTGTGACCATGAGGACAGCCTTCACTAATACTCTGAAGATGTCAGAGCAGAATTATGGAAAGAACTTGAATCCCTGATGTCTTCACTGAGCCACAGAGCATACTCTAAAAATGACCCAGTACATTCTTAAATGAAATTAAAGAGTTAAATGGGAAATTAATCCTAATTGTTTAGATAACTTTTGGTTCATAATTCAGTTACTTAGAGGCAAAAATGTCCAAGGGAGATACCATCTCAGAGAGGCCATGTGGGCATGGAATGACGGAAGAGCATCTGTCAGGGACATGGCTACTCCCTTTCCCCTCCAGTCCCCAGCCCCATGCCACTGAAGAAGAGAAGCCCAGCCCTCTGCTCTTTCTCAATCCCATGCACACCTCTCAGCCACACTTCAGTTATGAAGCTCTCCCTCCAATTTCTCTTTCGACTACCATCATTCTAGCATGCCCAATTGGCCTTGCAGACCACCCGGAGTCAGTGAAAATAGGAAATAACAGCAATAAAGACTCTCGAGACAGGCCCCACTGCAGGGATCATTAGACCCTGTCCCCTCTCTGACAGTCAACTCCAGCTCAGACTCCTCAGCCCACTGCCCCTCATCCTCCCTCTGCCAGACAGGGCCAGTGCCTGGTGAGGGAAGGCACAATCCTGGCTGTCTACACCGGGTCTCCCGTGGCCCAGGAAGACGACCCTCTGGGGATGGCACCACTGAGCACGTTTAGAGGCCCCAGGTTAATTTTAAGACAAAAGCAAGCCAAAGAAGGGTTATGAAAACACACCCGCTTTTACGGTGGAATGACAAAGGCTCCTACATTTAACCTCCTCAGGTTGTGTAACTCACAGCTGAAGTCAACGGTGTAAGTAAAATGAGGCTGTATTCCCCTCCAAAGGCCACAGGTGCCCTCCCCAGCCCCACTTCTGCCTGGACCCCACCCCCTCCACCTTCTCTTGCTCAATCATCCCAACCGCAATCTTCCGCTCTGGTTGTCCTGGAGCATTCGGAGGAGGAGGGGCGGAGGAGCAGGGGCAGGCACTTCGGTGAGACTGGCGGGAGGTAGCTCCGGGCTGCCCCGGGAGCGGACAAGGTAGTTGGCTCCCAGCCCGCATCCCCAGGAGCCTCTGAAGGGCGGCTCCGTGATCACTAGGGGGCGCCCGAGCTTCTCCCGCGGGCCTCACAGCCCGCCCGGGTACTCTCCCAGCCCTGGACCCCTGTGGAACCCACGCCGCAGGCAGCCCACCCCCTCCCAGCACCCGCCCCCCATAGCTCTCCCCTCGCCTGCGCCGCCCAGCACCTGCCAGAGGTACCGGTGTGGGGCCGGAAAAGGAAAGGGGATCTCTTGGCCCGCAGACAGAAGGAGGACACCAGGCAGAGGCTAGGCACAAAATGCTCAGTAATCAAGATAAACAGTGCTTTCGTGAATATTTTAAAATCAGAATTAATGCAAAAAATGAATGACAAAATATCAAAATATCAAAAAATATCACAAATTCAGATAAAAGGAGGATCCTACGTGGAGCATGGCTGTCTGCCCTTCAGCAAGTCTCGGGCAGTGTTCCTGGTGCCTTCAGTAAGGACCAGCTGTGTGTCCCAGACTTCCTGGGACCACAGCCCTGCGGGTTCCTGCCCACTCCCACCCCAGCCCAGGGCTGTGACCAGGAGGGAGGCTGAGCCACACCCTGGGGATTGTACCTGCGAGGAAGGGCGTTCAGGGTTGGAAACTTCTCAGGAAGCCCTACCCGCTCTCCCTGAATTCCCCCAACTCCACAGGAAAAGAAATCAAACCACCAAGTCTTCCTCAAGGGAGGCAGGTGGGGCTTACAAAAGCCACAAAGCCTGAATACAAAATGGCACCCTTGGCCACCACCTCCCCAGAGCCTTGACTGCTAAAAATGAGAAGCAGAC
Source organism: Lontra canadensis (assembly GCF_010015895.1). Classification (NCBI taxonomy): domain Eukaryota; kingdom Metazoa; phylum Chordata; class Mammalia; order Carnivora; family Mustelidae; genus Lontra; species Lontra canadensis. The sequence continues at coordinate 31,321,476 of NW_022630997.1, forward strand.
AAAGGGAGGGCAAAGTAGAAGGCTACAGATGAGGGGTCAGTAGGCATAGGTGAGGGGACAACTCCACTCTTCCCCAGCAGGGCTCCAGCACCCCAAATTCAGTTAGCCACAGAAAATGCCAACCCCAAATGAGGCTCCCTACTTGGGCCCTACTCAGGCTTTCTCAGTGGGCATCTTCTCAGGTGTTAAAGACAGAAGTCTCCTCCCCCTTGCCCCCAGCCCTGGCTCCAAGACACAAGCCCAGTCCCACATAGGAGAGAGGCACGGAGATGGGACAGCATGGTGTGCTCCCACAGAGGCCCAGGCCATGCCCCAATCTAACTACAAGCAAAGCAAGAAGCATTTGAAAACGTGAAAGAGGAGAGGGCCTACCTGAAGCTAGCAGGTGTCACTGCACATCCGATAAGCCCCTCAGTGACCCACCCTGTGAGGCCCCAATAAGGGCCACCAAAACTGAAGACTGGTATAGTGTCTTCCAGCCTGAACAAAGCTCCTCCACTCTCCCAGCAGGACCACGAACAACTGAGTTCTCATTTGGGGTAAAAGTGATGGAAACTTGCCAAAGCAACCCCAGTTTAGCCCAGGGAGGTCTCCTTCTCTGGGGAGAGGCTCAGAATCTATTTGGCAAGTTCCAATGATTTGGTTGTCACCCAAAGAGAACGGGCAGGTTGGAAGGAAAAGCCCAGACTCGTGAAAGTCAGGAATGCTGAGACCCAGATTCAGCGATGGTCAAGAGAGAAATGGCACCAGGTCACAAGAAGAACAGGATGGCTGTTTGTGGCAAGGGGGTTAGGGCAAGGCAGACCCTTGGTGTCAGGGGAAGGAAGCAGGGGAAAGGATATGGGACCATGTGGAGACACGAGGTTTCTTGAGGGCAGAGAGAACTTGGTACAGAAAAGGAAAAAGGAAGAAACTGAGGTTCGAGAAAAACAGGGCATGGGGAGAACAAACACCATTGGCAGAGCCTTCCCACTGGGCCTGTCTGGACACCCATGGAGGTCCTGCACTCTCATGGCCACATTCATAGGATGCTATGTTTCTTCTCAGGAAAGTTTCAGAAATGGAAAGTTCCAGGCCAGGACAGACTGGGTGAGGGGTATGTGACTAAAAGCCACACACCTTAAAATTGGACACACTCACCAGTCGCAACCCCCAAATGAGATCTGCCGTGTTCCTACAATTCCCACACTCTCTCCTATGAAGTGGGGACATGAGATATGAATTCTAGGACACCCATCTGGGAACACAGGGTACAATATCTCAGGGTACAGACCTGCCTCCTTGCTGAGCCACCCCAACTTGGAGGAGGAGAAAGGATGAATGAGTCACAGAAAGTCACTGCAGAAGAGAGCAAAGGCAATGTTTATCCAACTTTTGGAGCCAGAGTCAGACCCCAGCTGTCTACCCCCAATCCCATAGGCCAATGCAACTTTGATTTGGTTTGGGTTTTTTAACAGACATCGACTTTTCTGAAATGTTCTGTGGCTTATTATTTCTGTGTAACCACAGCAACAAAACTAACCCTGCGTTCTCCTAACCCATCGTAGGACCCCCACCCAGCTTCAGAAAGACTGAGCAAAAAAGGGTGAGCAGCCCCAGGGAAAGGCCCAATGAGGAAGGTGCTAGAGGCCAGCTGTGATGAGTGCCATGCTCTCCGCCTCACTTTAACTCCAAGGAAGTGCGCTGGTGAGTCCCCTTGTGCCCAGAGGAAGATAAAGGAGAGGCCTGCCGATGCAGAGTGGGGCAGTTTCCAATCTCCTAAGGGGTTACAAGGTAGTCTGAATCTTAGCTTGCTGCAGATCTCAGACTTCTAGAACAGCTTGTTAAACAGAAATAAGATCTTCAAAGAGGAAGGACTTGAGTTAAGCCCCTCCCCTCCATCCTTGTTTGGATGTGAGGGTCCCTGGGCCAGAACTTCAGTCAGAAGAGTGCTACCCATGTTGAAGATGCAGATTGGCACAAATTCACCTTAAATGAATTTGCTCATGATGACTGTTGATTCATAGGCACCCGGGGACCAGTGCTGAACTCTAGGATGACTCGGTGACAGGCCCTGGGCTCCGTGTGTCCCTGCTCTGCCTGACAGGTTGGATGGAAACTGATAAAGGACTAGTCATAGCTTCTGATGACAAAACTGGGTCAGGCCGGAATGATGACCGAGACGGAATTTAGTGAGGGCAAATGCAAGCTCTGCACTTGAGTAACCAAGGTCACTCGGCATGAACATAAATGAAACAATTGCTTCAGAGCAGCTCCCGGAGACAAGGTCTGGGCACTCTGCAGGCCTCAGACTCCACACGCATCTACTGGGTGAGGGGCTGCTCAGGGCTTGAACGCATCTGGGGACGGGTGTTCCCTCAGACCCCGCAGATGTCCCTGGTTTCTGTGCACCCCTCCCCTACGCCTCACCCGCATAGCCCTGGCCCCAGTGGCCCTTACCTGAGGTAGAATGTGCCCCAGGGCTCCCCTGTGGGACCTGGCCAAGGCCAGGACTCTACCTGAGATCACACCCTTATTGGCTTCTATCCCTTCCCTACCTTGTGCTCCCCACTCCCCAGTTAATCTAGAATCAGCTTCTCTGGGAGCCCAGCTGCAGACTAGTCTCCTCAGCATGGTTCTGGAAACCACGGTTTCAGGCCATGGCCAGAGTACACATGTTCTAAGCAGGGTGTAAGCACAGGGTGAAGGATCTGGAAGGCGGATCTGAATGAGGAATGGACAAGGAGATGGGATGTGGACCTTGACCAGAGCCACACTGGCTAGGCAAGAGCTAGCCCCTGACTTTGCCCACAGAAGTAGGCCCAAGGAAGAGGCCTCCCACGACACTGGTGTGGGGGGTGAACCCTAACTCAGTGCCACCTGCTTCATGTGGGTTATTCCATTTGATCTGCAGGGCCAGCCTAAGAAGGAGCCATGACTGTCATCATGTCATCATGAGGAAGCTGAGGACAGCAAGGTTGGTAATTTGCCCAAGGTCTCCTGGCTGTGGATGAGACCCAGGAGTCAAACTCAGACTGTAGACCACTAAGATGTAGTACCACCCACTCCACTCCCCCGCAACACTTCCAGATCCAAAGTGTCAGGATCTTCACTGGGAAGGTTCCCTTGCCTCGCCAACCCCCTACCGTGAAATAAGAATGCAGCACTTCTGGGGACAGAGACCCAATCCAGAGGATACTGGCAGTGATGTCCCCATGTGACAGGACCATTCTCCGCTCCTCCACCATCTGCACCCCCCATACACAACGTGAGCTTGGGGTGAGGGGGCAGCCTACACTCTGGCAGCAGTGGCTTCTCCCTTGGGGTGGGCCAGTGATTGGGAGGGTAATAGCAGCCTGGGGCTTGGCAAGAGATGTGTGCCCTGTGTCCTGGCCACACCCAGAGGTGATAAGCTCCAGGAAACCAGTCTTCGGCTGTTGGGGGGGCCCTGCCAGGAAGGGGAGAACAATGGACAGAAGGGAGGAGTCCCTGGAGAAGAAGGAGGGGGATTCCTGCCTGGAGGAGGAGCTCAGGATCTAGGGGGGATGCTCCAAGAACAAAACCTACCAGAGAAAAACCAGACGAGCCAGGACTGTGGACCCTTGCCTGGCAAAGCTCTGACCTCCAAAACTTTATTTCAAATTCAGAACAAAACAAATGTACAAATAATGAAATCCACCACCTCCCACAATAGGGCCTGAAGGGGACCCAGAGACTCTGGTCACAAATCTGGAATCTGAGGGGAGATCTGCAAACTAAGCAGGTGGACAGGTCTTGAGTCCCTAAACCACAACCGGTCGTGCCTGGCCAGGGAGGGGCCACAGCAATGGGGAGGGGATGAGGGGTTCATTCTCCAGGGCAAACTCAGGGATTCTGCTGCAGTCACTAGGTAAACCCACTGGCCAGGGCTATGCAGTCTGAGCCGTGGGGCCACGGCCAGGGTGGCAAGCCTACCCAGGAGGGTATGACGGGGTCCCCAGCCATGCACAGTCCCAAGGCCAGACATACCTGGATTCCAACACCACCCTGCAAACATTTATCTCAGTTATGAGTTGGGTAGAAGGTTTGGCTGGCCCTTCCCACTCAGGGCCCAGCCCAGCCCGACATCCTGGCACTCCAGGTGCAGCCTAGAAGCGGCACGTGTTGGCTGGGTTGGCCCCCATCGGCCCTACAGAGAATGAACTCATTCCAATTTGCATATGACAGAGAAAGTCTCTTAAGGGTTTCACTAGTCCAAGCCAAATATCCTGACATGTGACCCTTCACCTGCCTCCCCTCATCCCAGGTGGTGCCTCCGGCTCCAGAAACTCCTCCTCCTTCCTAAAGCCACTGCAGAATGGGTGTGGTGTGTGTGTGTGTGGCGCATACCCAAACCCCAGCTCCCCTTCCGTCTCCCCTTGACAGGCACCCCCTTGGCTTGTACACCCACATCTCCTGGGCCCTGCCTCCCACCTCTTCCTGTCCTCATCGTGGGGCACCCTTGCCAGCCTCCCAACCCAACAAACACTCCGACAGAGGCTGCATTACCATGGCTCCCCATAGCGTGAGCAGGACGGGCACCTCCAGGTCTCTGACCAGACTGTCCCAGCTGCCTGGTGTGGCCTTCCGCACGGTCCATCTGTCCAGCCCCACTGTGTCCTCAACACCCTGCTCAGCATCTGGGTCCTGATTCCACCCCAGGGCAGGGGACCCTGAGCAGCCCCCTAGCCTCTTAAGAGTAAGTTGGTGGACTGTCCCAGGAGCTTAAGGTCTTCGATGCTAAGCCCAAGATGATGACACAAGCCCGCCCCCAAACTCCACAGCGCCTGAGAGACCTTCAGGCAATGAAGTCAGGCTGCACCAAGCCTGTGTCCTGGGCTCCCTCACCCCATATCCCCGGCTCCCCACTGCCTGGCCCAGGTCAACTCACACAGGCACAGCTGAGAGAATAGGCCCATGGGCCTCCCTGCTCCCTAGGGCCTTAGCTCTGGCCATTTCCCACCAGGTGGAAGACCCCACTCCAGGCCCCTTCCCTTTTCCCACCCATTTCTCCCTTTCCTCCTTCCAAGGACAGCACCAGCTGGGAATAAATCATTAAGCCACAGGAATGAGGTGACAAGGGTGCAATTTCAGGCCCTGCCAAGATATTTGGGGACAAGGAGCCACCTGTTCTCCCCTTCCTGAGACTGGCTCCTGCCACGATGAACAAGGGGGCTGACTCTTAGTAGCACCCCAGGCCCTTCTGTAATGCTCAGCACCCTGGTCCTGATGTGCCACCTCCCCCACACTGTCAGCTCAGCAAGGGTGCAGACAGCCTGTCTCATTCCCCAAGGAACCCACAGAACCCCGCACAGAATAGTGACTCAATAAACTCTTCTGGTTCGTGACTGCACTGCACTGACCAGCCACGTGCTGCAGGGAAAAGAGTGCAGCCTTCAGCCGGCCTTGGCTTTGAACCTTAGCCCACCCCCTCCAGCAGGCCAGCCCGGGGCCTGTCAGCTACAGCCTTGCCAGGTGTCCATGGTTTCATCCAGATAATGCGGCAAAGAGGTGGGCGCTCCCCAGGGTAAGGTGACATAGTGGGGGGCACACAGGCGGTCTTCAACATCCATGCCCTGCCCTAAAGACCCAGCCAGTCCCTGTCACTTGGGGCCCCAACTTTCATGTCAGGAAGGCGTTACAGCTCAGCACGATAGCTCAGCTCTAAAATAAAGCCACCAAGAGCCCTCAGGGAAATCACAGCAGACTTCTGAAGAGAGACTACACAGAATGTCAAGTATTTTTACAGAAGAATCGGGATCTCCTCCTGCACGGTGCTGAAAGTCTGTCCCAAGGTTCAGAGCCTCGACGTGCAGAGATGTGGCTCATGGGGATCAAGCCCTTAAAACCCAGCCCAGCTGTGAGGAGCAGGGGGCCTCCGGGCTGTGGTCCTGCGCCCTGCGGTCAGCCAACAGCAGAGACACGTCCACAGCCGCCAGTAGGACCGAGAAGCATGGCACCCCCTGCGCCCCGGGCCCTGAGGCTGAGTCCAAGGGCCCAGGAGAGCTCCAAGGGCCATGGCCCCTCACTCGGGAGCTCCACCGGAGCAGCCGCAGCAGCTGGGGCGCCGCAGGGACTGCATGACGGCTCGCAGCGGCCCCCGGCGGCCCTCTGCCGACAGGCTGTCCTCACTGGTGGGCGCCCGCTGCAGCTGCTCAAACTGCATCTCCAGATGCTTCTGGATGGCCACGCCCAGCACCTCAGGGTCCACTGCAGCTCCGTAGACCTCCCAGGTCATGCCCTCAGCATCCCATCGCACATCCCGCACAGGGGAGGGTGCCTCCTCCAGGCTGGCCCCCACAGTTACCTCCGGGAATGTGTGCAGGGCTGCAGGGCCTCCCAGGGGCGGGCTAGTGGCCACAGCCTTGCAGACAGCCATGGGTGCTGCCTGCACACCAGCATCCTGGGCTGACAGAGAGGATGCCAACACAGGGGCCAAGTCACTGGCTGAGGTCATGGTCCACACATCCTTGGTCCTGGCACCAGGCTCCATGGCTAAACCGGTGGGACCCCAAGGGTGGTGGGCACAACAGTGGGAATGCCCAGGGAGCACCCCAGGCAATCTGCACTGGAAGTTCACCCCATGCTGTGCCTGTAGCCCAGACTCACTCACAGAGGCCACTAGCTTGGGGAAGGCCAGGATCCCTGGGGCTGGCAGGGCATGGCAGCAGTCACTGGTCCCCACCTCCCTCATCCCGCACAGTAGAGTTGCTGCGGACAGGGCGTGGCAGGAGGCTGTTGCCGGCTGCCCAGTGGCTTCGGGTCCGGCCTGGGGGCTGCTGCTGGGGGGAGATGTCCCTCCCAGGTCTGGTGGTGTTACCCTCACCTGACTCTCTCCCAGTGTCCAGGCTGAGTTTGAAGACCCTTCCTCTGGAGCCAGGTCCCTTTCTAGGTTGGCAGGGGCCTGGCCTCCCTGGCCAGAAGTATGGCTGGGCTGCAGCCGAGCCCTGTGGACAGGCAAGCTGCCAAGGGCCGAGCAGCTGAGGCTGGCCTTCTGCGTAGCACCGCGACCCCGGGTCTGGGTACTACGGACCAGGTCCGAGTGGCTCCTCTGCATGGCAGTGGCGCCAGGGGCCTGCAGGCGACACAGATCACCACCGCCCACAGTAGACACATTGCCCACAGTGCTGCTCCGCCAGTGGCCCACAGCATGGGGCCGGGGCCGGGGGCTGGATGCCTGCGCCTGCTCCTTGCTCTCAGCGTGCTGCTCCTCCTCCTCTGGGCCCTGTGGACTGCTGCTGGCCTCACCCGGCTGGGCCTGCCATACGGTGCTGCTGGCACTCTTGCGGAGCTCTGGTCTCTGCCCCTGGCCTTCACCCAGCAGGCTGGACGAGCTCCGGGACAGGGGCTGTGGGCGGGGGCTCCAGGGTGGCCGGGCACCTGGCTCGGGGCGGCTGGTGCTCATGGTGGCCTGCAGGAGAGAGAGGGAGGGAATGGAGCTGAATTGTGTGCAGTACCTCAGCTGGACACCGCCATGGGCTTGCGCGGAGCTAGGCATGCTGGGAGGACAGCTGCAGCCCCAGTTGCCTGATGGCCCAGAGCCATGAGGACACCAGACACTTAAAATCAAGATCAGCACACATTATACTGGAAGATGTCCCTGCAAATCTCTGATAACAGTACCAAGCGATTAGAACCAGCCCTCGAACAAGGTCCCAGAGACCACCCACCACGACAGCTGCTGAGTCTTTACTGCTGCCTTACCTGGCAAGACGGGAATCCAGGGGAGAGGCCGTGTCTGCTGGGACCCTGGGGTGGGGACTGCAGCACTGGGGGCGGGGGCTTTGGGACAACAGCTCTTAGTCAACCAGCCCAGGAGCATTGCAGTATTTTAATAACCAGTAAAGCTTGACTGGCAAATACTAGCCTGGTTCCTCCTAAAACTGTCCGTATCCATCTTACTCTGGAGTGGGGCCTCCCTGGGACAGAGCTGGGGCTCCAAGGAGGGCTGTGAGATGAACAAACAATGAACAGAGGACACACGGGGAAGGACCCTGGGTTCTCCCACGCCCCCTCCCCCACCCTCTTGGGCCTAGCCTTGTTGAGCTGTCCTGTCTCTGGGACTCAGTCTTGGCAGCTGTGAAGGGGAAATGGGTTTCCTGACTCCCAGCTAAGGCTCCAGGGGGAGGGAGAGGCCCCACGCGCCAGCCCTTTACATGTTCACTTGTTCCACAGCCGTCTCCAAGCACCCACCGCCTGCCAGGCTCTGGAGTTGGGAGACGAGGAACCAGCTTGGATCCAGCTGCGCCTCCAGGAACGGGACCTAACCTCACCAGGCAGACAGGCCCTCCATAAAATTTAAATTCCCTCTTGCCACATGTGCCCGCACTCTCCTCACCTCCCTCCCCACCTGCCATTCCTGTCCCTTCCTCGGGTCACACAGACCCCTCTGGATGTGCTCACAGACTCCTCCGCAGCCTAGAGCCTGGCCCCCTCAGCCTCAGCACCTCCTCCTAGAGAAGCGTGCCCAGCTGGGCTGGCTCCGTCTCTGGCTAAGCACTGGCTGGCCTGGATGGAACGACCTGAGCAACCATGGGCCTCCCACCAACCCAAAGCTGTTGGAGCAGGCCTGGAGGCCCGTGCCCCTCAGACTACCCAGCACCCACTGGCTGGCACTCGGCCCAGCTGGATGTGCCTGCCTCAGAGAACAAGAGAGTGAAGTCACAGGGGAGAGGGCTGAGTGCCGAAAATGGGGTCCGAGAGAGAGCATTTCCAGGAGAGCTCACTTCGCATGATGGATCAGAAAAGGCCTCCCGGGAGCCCAGCTCTGTAAGTGGGGCCGGGGGAGAGCACAAGGCAGGAGGCACACAAGGGGAGGGGAGGAGGCTGGGCAGGGCCCCAGAGGTGGTAAGGGGGAGAGGTCAGGGCATCTGGGCCGGCCTGGCCCCAGCCAAAGCTGTCAGTGAGGACCCTCCCCCCAGGACTCCCTGCCAGGCAGGACCAGCTGGAGAAACAGGGCAGGGGAAGAGAGGCAATCCCAGTCCTGCCCTTCCACCCCTGGCCTGATAAGAACTACCAAGACACCAACCGCCTCGGCCAGGTGAGCAAGGCCACCAGAAAGAGAACGTGGGAAGGGCTCTCAGGAACTCAGTTTCTGTGTAATTACCAACTTCTTCTGCCCCAACACTCAGGAGACGGCTGCCGGCTGTTCCACAGTGAGGATGCTTCTGGAACTGCAGTCCCCTGAGAGCTCCAGGCTTGCTTTGGAGTCCAGTTCAGCCCAGCTTTGTGATGGTGGAAAGATTCTACTCTGCACTGCCCTATAGATGGGCACCGGCCACATGTGGCTCCTAAGCCCTTGACCCGTGGCCTGCGTGACTGACAAACTGGCTTTCTGATTTCATGTCCCAGTAAGCCATTTAAAGTGTAAATGGCCACCTGTGCTTAATGACTCTCCTCTGGGACCCGTGGGCTCTAGTTCCAGCCTGCACGGGAGTGTCCCCACCTGGCTGCACCTCGCAGCCGAAGCCACACTGGTCCCAGGCGTCAAGAAAAGGACAAGCAGCCAAGGGAGGACTAGAACCCAGGCCCTGCCCTCCAAGAGCTCCAAGATGGACATACATACAGAGAAGGGCGACAAAGCCAGTAACAGTCACAGTGATGAGGACGTTAAAGAACAGCTCACAGGGCTGTCAAACACCACCCCCCCACACACCCCGTGCCAGGCACAAGTCACACCCTGTCTGCGCACTGGCTCACTTCACTGTAATTGTCACAGCAGCCTTGTAAGGTACACCATCCACCCCATTCTACAGATGAGGAGGCCAGAGCTCAGAGAGGTGTCCCGACTTGCCCGTAGGCACACAGCTGACGAGCGGCTAAGCCAGGAATCAAATCCAGGACCGTCTGAGTCCTGGAAACTAACATTCCCCCATTGCCGCCATCTCCCGACTTTGCGGTTGCCCTGTCTTGGCTGAAAGACCGGCACCCAACACAGCCTCTGAAACCCACCGACCTGAAACCTTCCTGGGAAGCAGGGCCAGAGAAAGCAAGGTCAGGCTCTGGCCCCACTCTGAGGAAACGGGCGGCTGAGGTTGCGGATACGCTCAGACTCCTCTGGGAGCTACTCAGAAGCCACCAGCGACAAGGTTCCCACTGTGCCCCCCTCACCAGATGGTTGCCTCACCAGGACGAGGCATCCCCCAAAGAAAGCAGTGACCACAGAGACCCGGGGCAGGTGGCTATCTGTCGCTTCCCTTCTTCACCTCACCTCCACGAGTGGCAGCTGACAAAATAGAGGTCGGGAGCAGTTGAGAAATTTCAGAGAGCCCACAGCTGAACCCCAGTCGGGTATTTCTCCCGCAGCCTGGTCTTCCTAGCCTTGAAGGAGGGAAACGCTGTGAGGGAAGTCACCCAGATTATCCCAGTGAAAGGAGGCTTCCCACACCCTCATCGCTAAGAAGAGGGGCCTCCCAGGGAGCAAGAGGAGCTGACCAAATGAGCTTTGGAGCCATGGGTGAGCAGGCGAGGCAAGGGGTCTGCTTCTAAGCCTGATTCCTCCCCTTCCCGTGCACCTGCCCCAGGTAGACACCTACGCTCCCTGAGCCCCAGTTTGCCCAGTCTGCAAAACAGAAGTAAATGCAGCTGCAAGGTTGTTGTGAAGTCTACTAACATGATGGCGCACAGACAGAATAGCGGGACTAGGACTGGGGGACAAAAGGACCTTTTCGAGACACCTGTAGGTGAGCTTACTCTCGCTTCCCAATCCTTCCTGTACTCATCTCATTCTAGGACCTCGTCACCACCAGGTCCCCAGTGTCTCCATCACTGCACTAAGCTTCCCAGTCTATTTTAAAACTTAAGCTGGGAGGATACACACCCATGCTTGTACATACACGTATGTGGGTGCACACCCAAGTCTGGAGTCTGGCCTGAATGGCATGCACACTTGCCTTAAAAACCATGGAGAAGGCTCTGGTTTCACACCCAAACAGACCCTAGAAAGATGTTTTAGCACAAAATAAATGACAGGCACACCGAACTATCCAAGACCGCTAGTGTTCTTTGGATGACACCTTACTGTCCTCTCTCCTGCCCCGTTTGATGCCAAAGTTGCAAGATGGCCATGTCTCATGGCCTATATAGGATCTCCTACTGCCTCAGTTCTGCTGCTCAGTAAATGGAAGAACAATGGCCTCATGCGGCAATCAGCCAGCATTATTTTGAGTAAAGCCTCCCAGTCCTGCAGAACCTCCCAAACTGGCCCAACCAAAAAAACCCAAAAAACAAATAAACAAACAAAAACAAAAACAAAAAAAAAGCAAAACAAACAAACAAAAACAGAAACAAAACTTCTAGGTTGACTTGGTCAGAGATTCTAGCTCCTGCCATACCACCCAGCAGAGAGCTCAGGCCTTTGGGAGTGTGACTGGGGTGGGGCGCCCCAAAGCCACTGCAAGCAGACCCTGTTTCAGACCACCCTATGTCATCCATATACATCTCCTCTTGTTAAGAGACAGGCATTTGGATGATGACTTCTGCTTCCAGCAAAACCAAAACAGGAAAAGAAAACCCATGTGGTCAGCAGGGGAAACTGCTCCAATGTTAAAATATGGACCTTACCCCTCAGGGACCTGGTAGGGATACACAGCACGGGAACCCCTGGTTGGATAGTGGGGGTGTAGCAACCTCCAGCAGGTGGTCTGATCCATCCCAGCAGCAAAAGGGGGCCTGACAGGACCACTCAAGGCCAAAGTTGGGCAAAGCAGCAAGGAGCATTCCTGAGCTACCCAGAGGGATTGTCTGAAGGGGACAAAATCTGCCCATCACAGGATGAGGGGGCCTTAAGTACAAAATGCTCAGGTCACATGCTCTGCCAGTAAAGGGTTTGAGGATAACTGCGGAAAAAAGCCCAAAGGACCTAGCACTGCTCACCAGAGAGGCCCAGGCCCCCAAAAGCCCCAGAGCTTCTTCCCCTGAGGACGAAATGCCCATACTTCCCAGGAGGCACCTGGGGTGGAGGAGGTAAACCTAAAGGCCCAGGTGCCCCAAACCAGAGGTAGCCAGGGTAGCTAGTGTATCCCTCCCTGCATGCTCCCGGGCACCCATGCCCCCAAGCACCCATGCACCAGCATGGGCCTGAGCCCCACCCGTGGCCACATGAGAGGCGGACGCACAGGCCCATCTACTGTGGGAGCCTGCAGGAAACAGCATCTCCACAGCTGCACTCTGCTCACCAAATGTACAGGCCGCCTCTGGCTCTGGGGCCAGAGGCCTGAACACACCACACCATACACTCTCCCCCAGAGCAGGGGCTCCTTCCCCGCCCCTCCTCACAAAGCCCACTGGACTCGGGGAGAAGGTCCTCGATACAATCCCCCAAACTAGACTACAGATCTTCCCAGAAGCAAAAGCAGTGACTGAGGGAAGATGAGGTTGTGGGGCAAGGGGTATGGATGGAGGGCAGAAGGAACGCGAGGGAAAGGTTTGGGGCTGGAGGCCTCGCGAAAGGGTGGAGGGAGGGGTAGGGATGGAAAAGGGAGGAGGAATAGGAGGGGACAGCGATAGTAGCGGAGATGGAGGCAGAAGAAGTCGGGGTCCTAGGCAGAGTGCTGGAAATGGGAGGATGGGCAGAGGAGACGCGCGGAAGAGGGGATGGGATAGGCAATGAGAGGAGAGATGGGAGGAGGGATGCAGCCATGGGGGGCGCTGAGCCCCAGGCGGGGGCTGTGATGCGGAGGGTCGAGCGCACGAAGAGGTGAGGAGTGGGGTTCTGGGGCGCAGGAAGGGAAGGCGCTGCCCATCCCACCACCTCCCCCCTACCACCCGCACGCAGACAGCCGGCTTCTCACCCTCTCGCCCGCCCGGGGCCGCGCAGGCCGGCGGAAGCGCTGCTCCTGCGGCCGCCACAGGTGCCCGGCGCAGCTGCCCAAGATGGAGCCGGAGCCCGACCCGACCCGGGCCGAAGACGCCACCCGCCGCCGTCCTCCTGGCCCGCGGAGCCAGCGCCCGGGTGGCGTCCAGGGGTGACTGGGGGGTCGGAGAAGGAGGGGCGCAGGGGGCGGTGGCCCCGCTCACCTGGGCCCGCCCCCGCGCTCCACAGCCCGCGTCGGCGTCCGGGCCCCGCCCCCTGCCCGCGGCCCCGCCCCCAGGACCGGGCCCGCCCCGCCCCCACGGCTGCCGAGCCCTCCGGCACCCACAGTCCCTGGAGCACTACCCCTCTGTCCACGAGCCCCCGTCCTCCTTCCCGACCTCAGGGCAGGTCTCCACTGTCCCGTCTCTTCGGCCCCACCCCATCACGATCCCCTGTTATACGCGCCTGCCCTGCGAATTCCCCAAGACACCCATCTTCTCGACTTGCCCCCCAACCCCAGTCTTATAGGCTCAGCTCCCCACAGCCCTCCAGCCCCCGACCGACCCCCCAAGTCCACTTCCTCATTGCCCCGCCCCTTCGGTCCCCGTTGTAGAGCGCCACACCCCTCACCGAGGGCCACGGGGTCCTCTGGCGACCCACTTCCTCAAGGCCTCGCCCCACATCCTTCATCATCCTGGACCCCATAAGTTTCCGGCTTCCGACCCCACCCTCAAGACCACATGGCTTTAGGGCTATTCACCCTCGGACACCAGGCCGGGTTCATCATAGTCATAGTCCCGCTCCCCTGTTCTCCAAACCCTGAACCCCACAGTCCCAACCTCTTAGCTCCACTCTCGCAGACTCCAAGACGACCCTGGTCCCGGACCCCAAAGCCGGTATTCTCCCACCCTTTCCCTGGCCCATGTCCCTATCCCCACCTTTGCCCCCTAACCCAATCCCATTCTTGGGCATTCAATCTCCAGACCGCCCCCATGGGCCCCAACAGCTGTCATGCACAATGACCATGAGAGGGTGAGGCAACCCCATCCGAGACACACCCCATCCCGCTGCTTCCTATAGTCCCCAAAATAACCTCCCTCTCTCCCTTTCTGCCCCACTATTCCAGGAAGAGTCCAGGTCCTGGGAATGCCTGGTCCCGCCACATTTCCTTCTGCATCCCCCAGCATCTGAAAGCCCTGATCTGGCTAGGGGGTCACAGAGGAGCAACAGCCACCCACACAAGCCACCCTCGACCCCTTCAGCTCTCCAGAGGTTCCTGCCACTCATCCTGAGGGCCTCATTTTAAGAAGAGCATTTCCCACCTCTGGGCCCCAGTATCTTGAGAATTGGGTCCCAGTGTTGACTCTATTGACTCTAGCTTGGGGAACCCCTGATTTGCTTGCCCAACATTTTGCTGAAGGATCTACACGGCTTTGTTCCAGTGCCCCCAGTAGCTAACGCCTCTCTGCTCCTCCTCCAGTTTGAGAAGCCTGGGCTCACCTCTCCAGCCTCTCCCAGCCCTGCTCTGAGGCCAGAGCATCAGGAGAAGGTCAGCACAAAGCCCCTCAGCCCTCAGAGCAAGGTGGAGAGTGGAGAGTCCAGGCTGGAATGTGGACTATTCACTGCCCTTCCCCCAGCCCCTACCCCTGCTCCTAGCCCAGAACAGGGGTGTGCAGCACTAGGCCACAGGTGTGGCTGGTACCTCCCGCCCAGCCGCCCCCCACCCCACCGCCTGGTATGTTCTCTGAGTGCAGGGACCCCCCGCACCTTAGTATCCCCGTCTGTAGCTCTGAACTGCCCCTTATCAGATTACCTCATAGACCAAAGGAGACAACAGATACCTGTCACAGACAGCATTTAGGGTCTATAGGTCATGCCCTCACACTCCCCCACCTGAGGTTTAACATAGGCTCCATGTCTCTCTATTCCCACCCCCGCCAGCCTGGGATCCTGCTGCTTAGGGCCTGGCTGGAATGGAAGCCTTGGCCCTACCTCCTCCATGTCATGCCATGGTCAGCTACAGCTTCAAATGGGGGCTCACTCACTGGTGGAGTGGGTGGGGTTCTGCTCAGGAAGACTCAGACTGCCCTAAGCACCCCTTTCCAGTGGGGTCTCAGAGCACTGGCCCAGACAGCTATGGAGGGGATGGTGAACACTGGGGGATAACAAGGGAATGTCCAAGTGGAAGCCCCAGGACCTGTCCTCCCACCACACACAGCCTGCCAGGGGGAATCTGCCCAAAGGGGCCATATGGGAGATTGTTTGCTGAGACTACCAACCCACTCCTCCTCCTGCCTAGCAATTAGGGCCCCTCTTTTCACATCTCAGGAATCTTATTCACAGTGTCTTTTTAAGGAAGTCAGCTGAGCCCCAAGAAGGGATAAGCTACCTGGGGTTACATTGAGAGTCGGTGCCAGTGCCTGGGGCTCCCAGCTCCCTGGTCATATGAGAGCCTCTGAGAACCTCAACCCAGTGTTTCAGGGAGGCAGCTTGGAGTCTGGTGTCCACCTGCAGATGCGGCCTCGCTGAACCTGCCTCCAGGGTCTCTGAGCCTGGCCTTGGCACCTTGGACAGCTGGTCCTCTTCTTCCAACTGTGGTTTGGCAAAGAAGCTTCTCTGGCTGTGGTGGCTGCCCAAGGAGAGCCAAGCATGGAGAGTCAGCCCTCAGTTGCTGTCCTAACTCCTCCACATGTTCTCTTGCTCTGCGATCCCACACCCAAGAAAATTGTCCACCTCTCTGGGCATTGGTTTCCTCATCTGCACAGCGACAATAATTACACCTCCCAGGGCTGTGGGAAAGATGGGGTTTGCGAAAGTATTCTGCAGAGTGTTCTTGCTGCTATCAGTCATTTGATCAAATATTTATTGAGCTCCTCCTGTGTCAGGTTCTGGAAGTAAAAGCCAGAACTGCCTGGTGTGGGGCAGGAGTGGGGTTTGTTGACTGCTCTAGTAGAGAGGGGAGGCTCTGGTTTAGGACTGCAAGGGCCAAGGGCCACTCCTTGAGACTCAAAATCTGACCGAAGAGGGGCACCCAGGTGGCTCAGTTGGTTAAGCGACTGCCTTTGGCTCAGGTCACGATCCTGGAGCTCCAGGACTGAGTCCCGCATCAGGCTCCCAGCTCCATGGGGAGTCTGCTTCTCCCTATAATCTTCTACCCTCTCATGTTCTCTCTCTCACTCTCTCTCTCTCAAATAAATAAGTAAAATCTTAAAAAAAAAAAAAAAAGAATCTGACAGAAGAGGAGCAAGAATGGTGTGCTCCGGAGTTCAGTCAGAGCATGATGCAATGCCAGGTAGAGAGGTGAGTTGCACATCTAGAACTTTCCCAGAAGGTCTGGGCATCAGGGCCACAGGGGTCCCTGAAGTCATAGGAGTTGAATAAGGTCTTCAGGAAGAGTGTAGCAAAGAGGGCCCAGGACCCAGCTGTGGGTAAACAACCAGGTGGCAAAGGACTGAGAAGCAGCAGCCAGGGAGGAAAGAGGGAAACTGGGGCATTGCTGGGACTCGGGACGCTCACGGCAAGCAGCTTCATCATGGTGCTGGAGGCAGGACCACAGGAGTGCACTGAGTGAGGAGTTGGAGGGGAGAATCCAAGACACCAATTGTGCACACAACTCTTTTAAGCAAGACCCTAAAGGGGAGAATAAAGAAAGGGGTCACTCGGGAAGGACATAGGGTCAAGAGAGATTTGGTGCTTTTGGCTCTGGTTTTTTGGTTGGCTTTTTAATATGCTGCATCATGGAGTAGGAATCCTTGATTTCAAGCAACAGAGAACAGCTTGCGTTGAGATGGGCAGAAAGGGAGTTGTCGGAAGGGGAGCTCAGAAAGGAAAGTAACGTGGTGAGCTAGCCTTGCTCCTCCAAGCTGGGAGCCAGGTGACTCCAGACCTCAACAGAGGGAGCCACTTCCCAGTCTTGCCCGGTCACAGCCATGGAAGGAAGGATTCTGGTTTTTTCTCCTTTGTGTTCTGTTCAAAATTCTAAGTCTCAGGGAAGCAGGAGCTCGTTTGTGTGAGCTACGGCCACACACCTTCTGTCCTTGGACAATCGAGGAATACCTGGCCCGGTAGACCTCTAGGAGTACCCATGGCCTCCCAGGACATTTTCCCCAGAGGGAGAAATGGAGACCAAGGGGCCAGACCCAGACAGATCCACTGCACGTTGTAACAAATTCAGCATACTTGACACTGGGGGGCAAGGAGCCATAGAGAGGGAGAGGATGAAGAGCTGGAAAGAGGGAGAACCACTGCTGGCACAAGGTCCCGATGGGCTGGGATCCAGAACATATGAAGCAGGAGTGGGGACAGCTTCTCTATGTAACTGGAAAGCGAGAAGAAATGACAGGGGTAGGTAGGTTACTAGGTTTGGAAATTTAAGGTTGGTGGTTTCTCTTTTCTCTGTGAAATAAAGGGCAAACTGTTGTGCTGAGACAGAAGGGAGAAGATGGAAAGGTTGGAGGGGTGAGAAGAGCAGAGGAGGTTTGAAATGGTCATTGCAGAGGGGCACCTGGGTGGCTCAGTCAGTTAAGTGACTGACTCTTGATTTCAGCTCAGGTCATGATCTCAGGGTCGTAGGATTGAGCCCCACACTGGGCTCCATGCTGGGCATGGAGTCTGTTTAAGACTCTCTCTCTCCCTCTCCTTCTATCTCCCCCTACACCCTCACTAAAATATTTTTTTAGAAAGAAAAGGAAAAGAAATCGTCATTGCAAAGAGGGGGAAGATCCCCTGTTGGCTGAAGAAATGCAGTAGAAGATATTGCCAAGCAGTACTGGGGCCCAAGCAAGATTTGTGACCAGCAATAATATCATCAACGAAAGAAAAAATAATATCATCAAAGAAAAACAAGTTCTAATTAGGACTCACAGTTGCAAGAGAGAGAAAGAGAGTCACAAAATGACCACAGCATTCTGGGTGCCGGTGGCCGGGAGCATACGGCCAAGCCGGCTGGCCCTTCTGCCATGGGTGCTTGAGTCATTGGCTTTTAAGAGTCAGGTGAGCTTGTATCGAACTCACTTACTCAGACTGTACGTGTTGTAGTGACGCAATTACATAAATAATCAAATCTAATTTAATTAAATAGGGCATGAACTAGTGGAATATGCATAGAAAAAGAAAATTCTGTTCCTACGAAGACTAGGTTAAGTTCTTTGGAAAGTGAGTCACAAAATCGGCCGTCAGTTGAGTGTGGGAAAGGCAGCTTGAAAAAGAATAGGAGGAAAATGCTAGCGATCTGGAAAGCTTCTGAATCAGATTGCTTCCCGGCTGCCATAACATTAACTGACTTGCCTACGAACCATTTACTAGACCTGAATGCAGGAGGAAAGGGCTACTATTGTATAGTTTAGGCAAACGAAGGGACTTTTTGAATCCATCTTCAGGCACTGGCTAAAGCCAAGGACTCCGATGATGTGGACAGGATCTCTCACCTGCTCCTTCCCTCTGACACCCTCTGGGCTAATTTCTCACACAGACTCTCTCCTTTCGTGAAACAAGGTTGCTGGCAGCTCCACACCTGCCCATCTCTGGATCTGCAGACTAGGTCTTCCTGACCCTGCCTGACAATCCTGGGCCAGAGGGAGAGAGCTCTCTGGCAGGCCAGCCTGTGTCATGTGCTCTTCCAAGGATGCTCAGGACCCTGTCCTAGGACTGGCAGCCCCTCTAGTGATTCAGTGGACAGTGGACAGGCAAGAAGCTGTTGCCAGACTAAAGGGAAAGTGACACTGAGTTGGCCCAAAGCGCAGATAACCACAGGCGGCAGCATCTCTGGGAGGCTCAGAAAAGGAGCCGCTGAAAATTCAAATGTGTCTGTGTGCCATCAATGCCTACGGAAGGGAGAGCTTAGATTAAGCTGAACAGTGTCTGTCTTTCCGACACGAAAATTCCTAGAGTGTGAGAGACTCTTCTCACAACCATACGACCCATGAGTGAAAAGGCTGTGCCTTTTTGTCTGACCAAAGGCAATGACTTCCCAGGACCTGGTATATAATAGATGCTGAGAGAAGGGAGGGAGGGAGGAAGGCTACCCAGGAATACCCATTACCTATTACCACCTCAGTTTCATCCACAGACATTTCACTGAGTCCCTAATAAATGCCAGCCGTACACTGTGAGCTGGGAATACAGACTGCATCAGAGATGCCTTGACCTCAGAGCCGGGGCAATGGGGCATTCTGGGACAGCAGTGATAGACGCACACACAGACAATTAGATCAGAGTGATGAAAGGACACAGAAGGGGCTGGAGCACGCAGAGGAGAGGCCCTGTGGTAGACCTCTGTTCCCTTTTAGCTCCCCACAATCCACACCCTCCACTTCATTTAGGGAATCACCCCCATACAGAGACTGCCAGTTGTCCCCCAATACTTACTCCCCCCCTTCTATAAGCATAGAACTCCCCTCGCTGAGAACACACCTGCCCAGAGCAGAGACCACCTTTTCAAACACCGTGCAGCGAGGCCCACAGTGTGCCTGGGCTCTGTCCAGTGACATGTTAGCAGAAGTGAGGCACACGGGTTCTAGCTGAACCCCTCAGAAGGTGTGTTTCTTTCCCTCTCCCCTGGTTGGCATGAAGCCAATATTGCTAGGCCATATTGGGGCCCAACCAAGATTTGTGACCAGCAATAATACTTCCCAGAAAGAATCATCAAGGAAAAGCAAGTTTTGACTAGGATTTACAATTGCAAGAGAGAAAAAGAGAGTCAAAGACCCAGCTTTCTGGATGCTGGTGGCTGGGAGGTTACACTTTGCGGGGCCAGGCCTTCTGCTCTCTGCAGTCAGGTGAACTGGCATTTAGCTAATTCGTACATTCCGATGAGGGCAAGACCCTCCGCCCCCCAGGGGTGTCAGAGCAACAGGATAGAAGGACCCTACATCCCAACGCTATGCAGTTGTCAGTCCACCCTGAATTGTTGATGACCGAATTTTGCATGAAAGAGAAAGTAGCCTATAGTCTATTTAAGCTGCTATGGGGGAGGGGCGCTCTTGCGGAAGGAAAGCCTAGATGGTAATGCATACGGCATTTTGTGCCTACAACAGAGGTAGTACAGGTAACAAATCTTAAAATATGTTCTCAGCACATAGATATTGTAAGCCGGGAAGCTGGAGACCCTTGCTGTGCCCTGCGAAAGCAGTTGATAAACTCCCACAGTCCCCTGGAAGGTCATCTGTAACTGTAGGAAAGCGAATGGATATTTCAGGACGCTCACGTTGGCTGGTTGCTCTGCCACTCTCAGCAAAGGCCTCCGTGAGCCAGAATCTGAATAGAGCTAGCCAGCATGCAGGCAGAGATGGGAGGGAATGCGCCCAGGCGAGCAGACGCTCTCGGGCTGTGATTTCTCAGAGCTGAAAACTCCAACCACTTCTAGACAGCAAACTGAAGCAGATCTAGAAGACATTTTTGAAGAAGGGGTATTAGCAGGAGACAAGACTATGGACACTAACTCATCTTTCTCAAGCATTTTCAGCTAAGAGTTCTCACCCCGACATTGACAGCCAGCTCAATGGCAAAGGCCAGACCGATGGTGTTGCCTTCCAGTCTAAGCTGAATGTCTTCGCTGGTCTCAGGTTCACAGGGAGGTGAACAGGTATAGCAGGCAGGCTGTTAAATGAAAGACCAGAGTTTCTAGGCTTAAATATTAAATATGGGTCCGCGAGAAGATCTGGAAGCAAATAGGCAGAAAGCCAAGTAAGACTCTGAGGGATATGTGTGTTACCAAAGAAAGTCTGAGCCCAGCCAGTACAAAGCCCTCACTGCTGACTCCTTAAAAAACCAACCTCCACGGGGTGATGTATGGAACTGTTGAATTACTATATTACTATATTGTACACCTACATGTAAACTGTATGTTAACTCCCCAGAATTAAAATAAAAACCTAAAAGAAAAAACAGCTAACCTCTTGCCAACAAACCCATACCAGCAGGAAGTGGGCTGCATGACTGTACAATCCCAAGAGATGTACACCTTCAATGCCAGCTTTGGATTTGGCCACAGAAGGTAGTAGACAAAGAGGGGACCACCAGGGCCCAGAGGGACAGTCCTGGAGAAAGGGCTGTCATCCAAGAAATATACTCCACTCCCTGGGAATCTTCACAGTTTCTGCCTGGTAGGACTTGATGATGGTGGCCAACCAGTGGCTTCAGTGGGTTTCTGTGTTTCCTTAATCTGGACAGGGGTTCCTACTGTGTTATCCTATTCTGACTGACTGTTGTGTATGGGGTATGATGAGACAGCTTGTATGGCCGCACCATAAAGAACCACATCCATCCCTGACACCGAGGGAGAGGGCATTCCAAGCTTTGAAGAACAGGGCACACAGACATTTGGTTGGCCCAAGGAATAGACTGGGATAGAAACTGCTAACCACACCCCTAACAGTCAAAATCTCTTCATATGTTTAAAGAATCTCTGCTTTTTATCTGGGGACATGGAAATCCAGGGGGTTGTGGGAGGTGGGGGGCTATATTTCCTAGAAGCTATGTTTGGGCAAGTAAGTGACCAGTAGGACTGAAGTGGGGATAGGCGATTCTTTAACCAGAAGTAGGGGGAGTCTTCCTCTTTTCTCTTTTCTGTTTCCACTGGCTGGGTGGTAGAAGTGGTGAAATATGTCAAGCTACACGAATGCACAATACCTGTGAATAGTGAATAAACAAGAGAAGAAATCTGGGCTCAGGCTGCTTACCTGAAGACAGATGAGAGAGAAAGGAACTTCCATCTTGCTTATGCCAACCTTATTCGAGGTCTCTCTTCCAGCAGTTCAACCTATATCCTAAAAATTACTCACCCTTTCCTTTACGCCCATGTGTTTTGGGTGTGTCTCAGAGGAGGAGCACATGCCTGGGCCCAGGCCAATCACTTGCATCACATCTCCCTGGCTCCTGAGATTGCTCAGGATAAGCATGCGTCCCACTTAGAGCCAATGACATGCAATCAAGAATTTCTCTGGGAGTCCGAAGAAAGAAACTCAACTCCTGTCCCTAAGGAGATGTGCAGACTGAAGCCACCATCTTACTCAGAACCTGATGCTGGAGCCAGCCCAGAGGGTGACAAGGTGAAGGTGTGAAGAGAAGCAAGGTCCCAGGTACCTCATCTGAGCCTTGAATGCAGTTTAGGCTAAGGCTGGTCTCATTCCCTGACTTCTCAGTTACAGAAGCCAATAATTATCCTTTTTGTTTAAACTAGTTTGGGTTAAATTTCCATCCCTTGCTACCAAAGGGGGCCTCAGTGATAGTCTTCAGCCCAGACTGGGAGTATCATGGAGGTGGCATGGAAGGCAGATACCTGAGTTCAGTCTTACAAGGGAAGTCAGAGACCACCTGAAGCTTGCTTGGGAAAACATGGATTTGTTATAAAGATGCATGTGTATTTGAACTAGAATTGGAAAGGTCTCAGGAACTAGCCAGACAGATCCAGCCATAGTCATTGCTGTATCACTTCCTTCCTGGAGCCTGGGAGCATCATCTCCCTCCAGAAGGTCCTCTGCGCTACACTCTGTACCAACTAGCGCCCTCTACTGATGCAGAATTTCCACTGTTTGGATACCTTGAATCACCAAGGCCCCAGCTCCTCCTGGTGGCGTCTCTCAATGCATCCTTGTCACTTCTGCTGTTAGCTGCCTAACTCCTGACATTCTTCCCAACTCCCAGTTCAAACAAAAGAAATCTGATAGACACAGGTCATCTCTAATGTCAAAGGAAAGCACAAGTCCTGGCCAGCTAATGGATTCAGCACCTAGGTCAGGAGCCCCTTCCCATGTGATGGTCACATGGTCTAAAACAAGTCCACCTGCTGGTTGGGCTGTTCGGGCTGTGGGCATGGCAGGTACCACTACTGATGTGCCTGGCATATCTATGAAAAAAATATTATATTAGGCAGTACTCTTTTGGCTTTGAGAGGCAGAGCTCAACTCAAATTGGCTAAACCACCCAAAGGACATTTCTTGGGCTCTTGTAAAATCCAAGTCCAAGGCACTCAGGTTTTGCTGGATCTAGGTGCAGGGGATGTCCTCAAAGCCTGGCACCTCTCCATCTCTTTTAGCCAGACTTCCCATACATAGTTGGCTCTCAGAAGCTCCTGGATTATATCCTCACATCTAAAAGTCCTTGGAAAAGAATTTAAAGAGTTGGGAAAAAATGCCAAGTTATTGTATTAGCTATTATTGTTGTTATCACTTCCTACAGTTCCCCCCAAATGTGAGATGTGAGTTACAGTAAACTAATGTGAGTCACTGTGGCCCAAGAAACGTGATGCTCTGACTGACAGGTTCTGGATCAGGTGGAACTCTGGAGTTAAGAAGTTATCCCACCCTGTCACATAGTCTGAGATTAGGGGAGAACACATGGGTTTTGTTGCCAGAAGAAGCAATAGATTTTGGACAGGTAAAAACAATAGACGT
The DNA here is from genome assembly GCF_010015895.1 of Lontra canadensis. Taxonomy (NCBI): domain Eukaryota; kingdom Metazoa; phylum Chordata; class Mammalia; order Carnivora; family Mustelidae; genus Lontra; species Lontra canadensis. The sequence goes on from NW_022630997.1 coordinate 31,344,657, forward strand.
CTGCTGCAATTCACGCCATTGGCCACCCACCATCTGCATATATCCTTCCTTCCATAAACATACTTGTGAAAATATTCTTGTTTAAAATAATGCAGTTATAGGGCGCCTGGGTGGCTCAGTGGGTTAAGCCGCTGCCTTCGGCTCAGGTCATGATCTCAGGGTCCTGGGATCGAGTCCCGCATCGGGCTCTCTGCTCAGCAGGGAGCCTGCTTCCCTCTCTCTCTCTCTGCCTGCCTCTCTGTCTACTTGTGATCTCTCTCTGTCAGATCAATAAATAAAATCTTAAAAAAAAAATGCAGTTATACCATATACCACCAAACCCTCTCATAGCAATGGTAACAGAAGAAAATAGGGTCCAGATTCTCCGACAGTTGCTGCATCCAGCTCCAGTTCCAGAATCTCTGGGTGGTGTGTGGTCCTTTCAGAGAGCCCGGAAGGAACGGTCCTAAGTGAAGCTCTAAAAACCTAGAGAGCAGGACCCAATGGTGATCTATTTCAAGTGTACCAAGGAGGTTAATAAGTTCCAATAATCCAATTCATCTGGATTATTCTACTCAAGATTCAAGTTTCAGACTGAGAGCAGAGGATTAGCCTAAAATGCATGCCAAACCCACTCCTTGACCAGAGGAGAACAGGGCGGAGTGCATCTGATGGAAGAGGGAACCTGGTTTCCGTTACTGTAAGAAGGAAGCAAGGGCATGGGGGTGACTTGGCAAATCCTTTCTGTATGTACTTCTGTGGCCTGTTGGTGGGTGGGTGGCCAGCTCTGCAGGCTCAGGCAGCAGCTCCAGATACGCAGCTCTCTCTAATGCCTAGGAACATGTGAGCTCCCAATTCACACCGTGAGGCCACTAACAGCTTACTCTGGGGGACGTGAGACACTGTGCTAATTCAGACCTAGGTCTTGGCTCCTCACAGGTCTGATCGTAACATTGCCTGAGGCCCAAATGGAGGGCTGCTGCTGATGGCCTACCTGTGTCAGGAGAGACTAGATTTTGCTGCAACCTCAAGCTTCGTGGAAGTATCAGTGGCTTAACTGAGTGAAGGTCTATTTCCTGCTCGTGCTTTACATTCCTCATAGATTGGCAAGAGAGCTCTGTTTCTCTCAGGAACCTAGGCAACTGGAGGCTCCTCGACATGTGCTTTTGCAATCAGCACCTCGATGGAAAAGAAGGTGGAGAATTAGGCACCAACTCTTAAAGCTTCCACCAGAAAGTGATACATGTCACTTCTGTTCATATTTCATTGGCCAAAGTAAATCACACATCCATATCTAAGTCCGGGGCGGGGGGGGGCTTCATTCCACCTGCATGAAAAGAAGAAAGTCAGACACACGCTGCACTAATGGGAACCACTACCCAGTTTCTCTCTCTTCTTCCTTCCTACAAGAGTCACAGTTTTGTCCAGGATGACAGTGTACCCAGCCAAATCTACCTTTCCAGACTTCCTTGTAACTAGAGCTAGACATGTGACCCGGTTCTGACCAGTAAGATACAGAAGGGAGCCCCTGGGAAGGAAAGCTGATGTGATGCCTGGAGATGCAACAGCCATACTGTGAGCATAAGCACAGAAGCTACACGATAAGGAAGGCAAAAGAAGAGGATGAGGGAGCCTGAGATCTTGATGAAATCCCTGAGCAGCTGCCTTGTCCAGGGTTGCCAATCTGTAGGCTGCTTGTTACAAGAAAACAAAAAACCCTATCTCTTTGATTCACTGATAGTAGGACCATCTGGTATTTGCATTCCTTACTATTTACCCTCACTGTGTTTTAAGTTTCATTTGTTCAGTTAAAGACTGTGTGTTCAGTTTTTAACATGCAGACAATTCATGGTGCAGTGGAAAGAACAAGGGCTTTGGATCACTCAATGCAAGCTTCAAATCTAGGGTCAACCAATTTCCAGCTATGTGTCCTTAGGTGGATAACAAAGGACATATAATTAAGGCTCTTTGAGCCTTGGTTTCCTCATCTGTAAAATGGGAATAAAAGTCCTGTGACACAGACAGCCATTTCCCTTATTCACCTCCCACTGTTAGAGTGAAAAGGTCAGATGCCCACTGTCTTGGTCCCCCTGGAAACCAGCATGGCTGCATGTGGATCTAGCCAATGGTGTATAAGAGCCAATGTGCTAAAAGTTTCTGATGAAAGGAGAGAAGTAAGTAAGGAGCGTGTTCCTTTCCTTCTTTTCCTGCCTTTGGACTTGGTGCTAGAGGACATCAAGTGTGGTGCTATAGTAGTTAGCCCTGCAACTTTAAGGCCTGCAACTTTAAGGCCTATGCGCCTGCTAAGATGGACAGAGTAGAAAGTAACAAGAAGCCTGGGTCTTGGATGATAATCTTCAGCTGCCAAACCAAATCTGCAGCCATCTCACGACAGATTTCTTGTTAATCTCATATTTCATCAATCCTAAAACCCACATGCTTCTTGACATTTAACACTTCCAAAATCAAGTCACGTCTCACAGGTGATTGGACAGTAAAGAATTGTTTTGTAGTTCGACAGCATTTTTTTTCCGATGCAAGGAAAGTGATGCAATAGTGGTACATTTTACAATCAATAGCATCTTAGAGTTACTGAAATATGAAAATAAATCTCTTTATGGTTCAAGTCACATTAAGTCAGGTTTTCTGTAAACTGTAGCCAAAAGAACTCCGAACTGGGAAAAATATCTACCGTAGATGGTGGTTGTGAAGAATGAATGAATGTATAATATGTAAGCAAAGTACTTGAGGTAGATTTTTTTAAAGGGATGATATTTTGTCAGGGCTTCGATATCTAGTTATATAAATTATTTGTCCAACTGTAGACACACACACAGTCCCTAAGACTGGTATATGTCTAAAAAATAAGTCCAGGGAAAACATGAGTTACAAGTCTGGACCTCAGAGAACTCAAAACAGGTAGCAATCTTTTTTTTTTTTTAAGGTTTTGTTGTTGTTGTTGTTGTTGTTGACAAAGAGAGAGACAGCGAAAGATGGAATACAAGCAGGGGGAGTGGGAGAGGAAGAAACAGGCTTCCTGCTGAGCAGGGAGCTTGACATGGGACTCGATCCCAGGACCCTGGGATAATGACCTGAGATGAAGGCAGAAGGTTAATGACTGAGCCACCCAGGTGCCCCAACAATCTTGTATCATTTGAAACTTTTAGTTACAGATGGCAGGTACCTACTCAAACTGGCTTAAGTATAAATGAGAATTTATTGACTCACCTCGGGGAAAAGTCCGGTGATGTTCTAGCTTCAGACGTGTTCTGATTCAGCTGCCACAAGGAAGCAGTGACTCTCACCCTCAGTCCCTGGGCACCCACTGTTCCAAGCAGATTCTGTTCCGTCAGGCTCTTTTCTCCTGCAAGATTCCTTGGTGAGATTCAAGGCCCTCCCGGAGGCCTGTGGCCCAGCGCTGTCAGGAAAATTGGTGTTGCCTCTCATTGGTCCTGGTCTGTCCCAGTGTCTGTGTCTCCGTGAACCCGTCACTGCCTCAGGAGAGAGAGCTTCAGAGGAATCAAGGCAGAGGGAAGGGTCAACCTCACCTGAGTCACTGGTACTGAGAAGGGGAGAGGAGTTCTCCCAGAACACATCTGGGGTACCATGTTAGCAGAAGGACAAAGGATGTTATGGTACAACAACCCCAGATGTCTTCCCCAAGCCTTCTCCTCTCTATCCCCTAAGCCCACTACCACCATGCAGGCCTCGCACTATATACTCCCTCCACAATGAAAGGTGGTCCAGGAAGACCAAAGTCAGCCAGTAAGGAGAAGTGATAAGGCCATCCACCCTGGGGCCACAACTCCAAGGAGTGTGGAGGGGGAGAAAGGGCATGGCCCTCCAAAGGGGAGCCCTGCTCATCTCAGCACTCTGGTCTCACCAGAGTCATCAAAAAGAGTGACTGTGTTTCAGTCAACTTTCCTGCTTAGGGAACTCTATGGCAATCATCCATGAGCGTTGATATTTCCCTCCCATGTCTGTAGGTTGGTGGGGGTCAGCTGGCATAGACTGGATCCATTGACCCCAGGCTCTCAGATAGGTTTGGGTCCGCTCCACAGACTTCTCACTGGCCTTCAGCCAGCAGCTACCTGGGCCATCCCTTTCTAACCGTGATGGCAGACACTCAAGAAAACAATTTCTGGTCTTGCATCATCTCTGCTAACATTTTATTGGCCCAAACAAGTCACGTGGCCAAGCTCCACGTCGAGCGGGGAAGTATGCTTCTACACCGCATTGCAAGGATGGGGAAGTATGACGTCAGTACCAGGAAAAGAGGACCTGGGACCCACCGTGTAATCCCCGCAGCAGGGAACTGAAGGGCGGCCTTCCCACAGCCTCAACACTCGTAACTGATTTGTTCGTCAGAGTGAAAGCTCACCTTTAAACCTTGAGCTGAACAATTTTGGCCTTGTCCATGATTATATGATCTGTCTGGGGGAAAGGAGGAGGAGGATGTGGGAGAGCCCTAAACTCCCGATGGCGGTCACACTTGGAATGGAGTCACAGCTGACAGAGATCCTCCCTCTTCCGTCCACTGCCCTCAGCGGTCGGGATCCCGTGCAGACAGGGCCCAGCCCGGGAATCATGGTCTCTGCAGTTTGAATTACAGTTAAGTCTTCTGGTCTCCTGCAGCTCAGGCGGGCCTCGGGCAAGTCCCTCTCTCTGACAGAGTGACGCTATCAGTGTCTTCTCTCCTCCCACACCTTGCCGACAGGGACTGCTGAGGTCAGAGGACAAGGACAGAGGAAGAGAAGGCAGTATGGAAAGTTCTTCCTCGATGGTCCCATAAGATGGCTTTATGCTCACTGGATCTGGAAGAAATTTAATGCTGTCATGGGCGCTTTCAAAAGTCTCTTGCAGACCCTCTCTTTCCACTGCCACTCTCTACCCCGCCATCTCCACACCCAGGTCCAGAGCTGTAGTTCCCTGACCCGAGCCAAGGAATTAGACGCCACTGGCTCCCTCCTCGGCCCCTAGAAAGTCCACCTCCTCCTTCCTTCTGTTGCACTTCCATCAGTTCGGGGCAGGTCTTGGGTCAGGGTCAGAGATAATGGCACAGTGGCTCTTTTGATCACGTGGTCCCCTTTGATTCCGCCCGTCCTGACAAGCCCCTGGGAGCGGGCTGGTGGCAACTGCCCATCCAGTCAGGTCCACACTCCCACCAAAAGTGGCTCACCTGATCAACAAGTCTTTGGCACCGCCCCATTAGAGAGAATGCAGCCGCTTCCCAATACAGCAGCAGCATGCCTGCCCCTCAGCGCCCCCCACCTCAACCCAAGAACCACAACCAGCTGTGTGCACCAGCCTTCAGTCAGGCTCTTTTCACGAGATTTGCTGGTGAGATTCAAAGGCCCTCAGGAAGAGCCTCTGGCCTGGCACTGTCAGGAAAATTGGCGTTGCCTCTCATTGGCCCTGGTCAGTCCCTGTGTCTGTGTCTCCCTGAACCCATCACAGGCACAGCGGGGAGCTTCGGAGGAATTCCAAACTCCCAAACTCCAGAGGACACAAATCAGGCTCTCAGAGAGGTCCTGTTCAGGCTCATGGTCTCTGGGCTTGAGGGAGGTGTGACTATTCCCCCTGTCCTCCATGGTAGGGGGTCCCCACTCAGCTCCAACCCTTGCCAAAGTCCTCTCCGTCCTCCACTCGCTCAGCTTTGTCTTTCCCCCAACGGGCTAGCTGTGAGGCTGGTTTGCAGCCACCTTTGACAATCTGCATCTCTGCCTGTCACCTCTCTTTGGAGCTGTATGGCTAACTTCTTAGTGTCTCTGTCAAAACATTGATGTAACACCTTGATACGTTAAAACAACATTTTATTTTAAAAAAGTATTTCCCAGCAGCCCCCTGAAAGATGTCCTCACGTGTCTTACCAGCTAGAGCCCTGCCACATGGCCACCAGCAGCTGCCAAGCAGGCTAGTCAAGTCAGAATCTAGCAGAGGGGGCTGAGAGCGCCGTGCGTGACCCAGACAGCTCAGACGCAGCCCTGCCCCAGCATACAGCTGCTCCCACAAAGTCTGGGTTCTGCTGTTAGCAACAAAGCTGGAGGGGTCATGGGTGAGCACAGGGTGCTGAGGAATAAATTGGCTGCTGACGGCCGCAATAGCCTTGACTGATAAAAGACCCGCCCCTGAGTGGCCAGTCATCCTTGGGATAGCTGCAGGGCCAGAGATGACAATTCAGAAATGACCAGCTTTGCCTCCATCCCTGACTTCTGCACTGTCTGAGGGGTCGGTCAGGTGACCCGGAGCTAGAAAAACTGACGTCAAGACCAGCCAGTCACCTCCTAGCTTGGTGGCCTCCGGAGACTCCTCATGTCCGTCCGTGTCCCTCACTTTCCACCTGAGTGAGATGGGAAGGAGCTTCACAGTGCTTGCCCGCCCATCCAGTGCCTGCCTCAGCTAACAATTAATTAAGGCTCTTCATTGCAAGTGACAGAAATTACCTCATACTGGCTTAAGAAAAAAAAATTATTTAATTTATTGAACCGTCTGGGGAGAGATGACTCCCGGCACAGCAGGGCCAGGGGTCAGACAGTATCCTGAGGCTCTGTGCTCCTGTGCCGGCTTTGTCTCACATACCCTGCTCCACACAAGTGCTCCCACCCACCCCAGATGTAGCTCCTTCTGCTTCCTCCGAGCCTGAGAAAAAAGGAGCGTCCGCAAAAATGGATTCCACAAAAATTCCACGGCTGAACCCATTGCTGTGTCCAGGGAACGAAGCACACAGCGGGATGGTCTTCCATCAGCTTCCATGAGGGCAAGGAGGGGAGAGAGCAGTTCTGGAGAAAGAAAAGGTAGGCTGTTGTTGCCAGCAGAGAGAAAGGCTGCCAAGCAAGGGCAGGAAGAAGGACGAGCCAGGCAGGGCAGCAGAGAAAACTGTGGGGCAGGCATGAGCGGTGGGCTCCGGGCTCCATCCTGGGACGCTGAGTGTTTGTCCGCAGGAAATATTTGGAGTCAGGATGGTGGAGTGGAGGACAAGCAGGGAGCTTCTGACCAAATAAGGAAAGGTACTTTCTCCAAGCTCCTCAAAAATAGGAAAGTAAGGCCAATCTAACAGAACCAGAGAAAAGACAGGCTCCTTTCCCATCTCACAGGGAGGGACCTGGGCTGACCAGGGTGGAGTTTACATAACTGTGAGCAACACGGTCTTCCACAGGGTTCTTGACATGGCCTTTATCCTGCTCTAGTCTCTCTGTTCCTAGGTGACGAGAGATGACACTTCCTCAGACGGGCTGATTCTTAAGGTTAATTGAAAGTGGCCTTTCTCATGAATCACCCATTGCACTGAATTATTAATCACCTGCAGGCATTTGCAGGCCTTTAAAACACTTGGACTTCCTGCAGCCCTTCTCAGGAATGCTTTTGCCAGTTGAAATATGACTTCCTTTTGGCCACAGAGAAGAGAAACCCTGTCTGCTGCTCTTTCCAGTGTTCCCAGCTCCCAAAGACCCGGAGAGGAACAAGATCTGAAAACAGGAAGCTGGGCCAGGGCTGCAGCTCGACCTGGAAGCTGCTGTCATGTGAACAGGCTCCAGCTCAGCCGGGCTCAGGGCCCCTGCGAGGCCATGGACAGAGGGAGTCCGGGGGCTGGGTCTAGCTCCCCCACTTAACTGGGTGGTCCATGGAACTTCTTTGATTTGGTTTCCTCATGAGAAGGAGCAGACCCAACTCTGCAGGGCTGACACAAGGTAGGGTTCAACAGGTCATGCACACTGAGCCAGCATCATGGTGCCCAAAACATAAGGAGGAACAAGAAAGGTGAACTCACACCCCCCAACACCTGCTTTCATCTTCCAGTGGAGCAAAAAAGACTGAAAATTCAGGGGGCTGGCTGCATGGGTAAGGTGGTCGCAGGCTGAGCTAGCAACATGACAGCAAGACCCCGCAGCCAGGCTCCAGGGCAAGGTCAAGAGCTCCTGGCGGGCCCCAGAGTGTGGGCCTGGGATGTGTGTGATGTACGGACGACACTGGCAGAAGCCAGGGGGCAGCTCATCCTCAGGGTGCAAGCCTTTCTTCCACCATTCAGCACAGCCTCAGCCCCAGAGGCTGATGTTGGGATGCTGAGTTGAGAAAGACATGGCTCCCTGCCTTCATGAAGTCCTGGTCTGCTAGGGAGAGTCAGGTGGGGTGATGGTCACAGGCACTGAGCGCTGCAGACAGATGGAGGTGGGGGAGCATCTGGGTGGCTGAGAATGGGGAGGAGATCCTGGAAGACATAGGGTTGAATTAGATTCAGACAGGAATTGGATGCTGTGCTCCGGGTTGATTATGGCAGAGACCTGGCAGGAGTGTTTGGTGGTGATGGAGTTGGACAGAGGAGGAAGAGCTGGCAGAAGCAGGCCATGCTTGGATGTGGATGGTGAGGAAAGGAGACCAGGAAACGGGTCTTGGAGGCCTTGGAAGGCAGAGCATGGGGCTGGGGGAGGATGGGCAGCTCTGGACCTGACACCTCCAGACTGGCCACAAAGCATTCCCTCTTCCAGAAGCACCCACTCACGCAGCTTGGGGCCAGTCACGGAGATGGCTCCAACGATGTCCATGTACTAATGCTTGGGACCTGGGAATGGGTTACCTGACATGGCAAAGGGAACCTTGCAGAAGTGATTAAAGTAAAGATCTTGAGATGGGACAATTACCCTGGATTTTCTGGGCAGGCCCCACCTAATCACCTTATAAGAGGGAGGCAGATCTACTTAGATGTGACAATGACAAGGATTGGGATGCCTGGGTAGCTCAGTCAGTTGGGGGTCCAGCTCTTGATTTCAGCTCAGCTCATGATCTCAGAGTTGTGAGATTGAGCCCTGCATCAGGCTCTGTGCTCAGCAGGGAGTCTGCTTAAGATTCTTTCTCTCCCTCTGCCCCTCCCCGTGCTCATGCTCGCTCGCTCTCTCTCTCTCTCTCTCTCAAAATAAATAATAAAAAATAACAAATATGATAAAGATTCAGAGAGATTAGAAAATGCTGCTACCCCTTTGAAGACAAAGGAAGGGGCCACTTACAAGCAGCTTCTAGAAGCCAGGAAAAGATGGGAAATGGATTTTCTCCCCAGTCTCCAGAACGAAGGCAGCCCTGCAGACCTCTTTCAGTCCTCTGACTTCAGGCTGCAAGACAGTACATTGTTTTTAACTAACAGAAAACTGACATGCAACTAGACCTGAGGAGAAAGATGAGGAGGCTTTGAGGGGGACCCAGACCCCACTTACCGAGATGTCATCAGCATCACCAGCTGGGCAGAAGCAAAGGTCAGAGCCCCAGGTTCTCCAGACACCAACATGATTTGCAGGAGGGGAAAAGTGGGGAAAGGAAATGCCCTGCCTCCACCAGGCTCCTAGCAGTCTTCGGGGATAGAGAGCAGAGATAGGCCCTACTTGGTAGAGATGCAAGGACCCCCTTCTCACCTGACCACGGGAAGAAAGTAACCGCCCCACCTCCCACCCCTGGGAAAGGAGGGGGACCCCAGTTCACCACCCATCGTGCCTCAAGTCAACCAGTGCTGGGGGCAGGACGAGCTGCACACTGACAGCCTGGAGGAGCCCCGCCCCCAACCCCGTCTAGTCTACTCAGCCTCCTCCCTACCATGTGATAGGCACAGGTGCCAGGCAGGAGCGGGGCCCAGACTCGCTCTTTGGACATGACCTTCAAGGCTGTACTACAAGACCGACCCTCCCTCCCCACACACATACATTTCTTTTGGTTGCCAACTACAGATGCCGCCTCGAGGTTTCAGATGCTCCCCCCCACCCCCCTACCCCTAGCCCCCGCTCCCCGCCCCAGAGCGCTCTGCAGGGACGGCTGCGCGTGGCCCAAGAAGGTGCGTGTGGATGGGGCGCAAGACGGGTGAGAGCGGGCAGGGGAACTGCAGGGCCTTTCCTCCAGCCTCCCGCGAAGGCTGCGTTCAGTAGTCTCGACTGCACTGCCCCTGCGCTCTGATAATAATCACTACAATAGTGAGGGTTTCGGGTGTCCAGGGGACCCAGCTGATTCCACCCTGAGCCACAAAATCACCACAGTAGTGGGTGGCAGGCTCTGTGCACCCCCAACCGCACACCCTCAGGCTAAGTCACCATTCTAAGCCGTATCCATTACATACTTCCATCCAGAGGGAGTACTATTGCTAACCCAACTGAGGACAGAGAGCCCAGGGTACTGAAGGAAATTGTCCCAAGTGGCACAGCTGGTGGGTGGGGAGCGGAGTCGGAACCCAGAGTTGTTGTCGGAGGGCCTGCTGCAGAACCAGGGCTCTCCAAAGCCTCGTTATTTTGTGTGCTGCGACGGTGGACGAGTGAACTTCAGCGCCGCACCGGGAGCTACGGGGACCCGGAGCGGACAGTCAGCCCTGGGAGCTGGGCAGGCCCCAGGAACTCGGATGGGCGCCGAGCCAGAGCGGGTGTGTGGGGGGACACAGCCTCACGCTGCAGGGGGGGCGCGGAAGGTGGAGGCGCACTCCTAGACCTGCAAGTGTCTTGCCCAGGCAGCCAGGCGTGAAGGTTCGGGTGCTGAGCCCTCCATCAGACGCGGCGGCTAAGGCCGTAGCCGGGGGCCCTCTCACCCCACCCTCCCGGAGCCGGGGGCCCTCGCACCCCACCCCACCCGAGCTGCGGGGAGCCCCGGGCGTCCCGTGCCGCCCAGCCCGGAGCCCTGCAGTTTCCCAGCACGCACCAGGGGCTCCGCTCTGGGGCGGCGAGCGGGGCCTGGCCGGGGCGGAGCTGCGGCGTCCGGGGGCTGGCTCCCAGACCCGCGGTCTGTAGCCAGGGCCGGGCGAGACCAGGGACCGCCCCCGCGCCCTCCCGACGGCCCCCGCCGGGCCTTAAGAGCCTGCCCCGCGGCGGCTGGAGGCGCGGAGATACGTGCGCCCCAGCCCCGACAGCCGGCCCGAGCAGTCCCATGGCGGGTAAGTGCCCCTCGCCGCACCCTCGCGCCCAGCGCGGCGTCCGGGCCCCCCGCCCAACCCCCGCCGTGGCCGCACTTTGCCTCTCCCCGCCTGCCCCGCCGGGGCGCAGCCCGCACCCTGCCCGTGGCTCCTAGCGCGGGGTGAGGGTGAAGTGGAGAGGGAGACTCTCCTCCCAGACAGTTGCGGGGCAGAAAGTGTGGGGATCTCGCCTTCTCACCAGTCCCCTCGCTCCAGACCCTAGAGCCCGCCAGAAGCCCCTTGTCCGCACGTGACCCTAAGCAGGCACCTTCTTTGCTCTTTGAGGGCAGCCGGCGCCAGGGAACGAGCGTCCTGGTGCCCTCGGCCGGCGCTGAACGCGAGTGGATCCAGCCAGGCCCCCTCAAATGATGGGGTACAGGCAGTCAACTGTCCTTGTGTCTCTGTTTCTCGAACCTACTGCGCCTTTCCTCATCGACACTCCTTTCCGTTGTCTTCAACTGATTCCCCTAAGTGGCTTCATCTTGATAGAGGGTTGAGGAAGGGATTGGGTTTTAGAGAAAGTTACAGAATTCAAACACTAGCCCAGTCTCTCAGCAGGCTCCAGGACCAAAAAGGATAGGGATGCAAACCAGGACATCATCCCTTCCTGGGCTTCCCTTAAGTACAGAATGACCACACTCGGGCTTACCCTCAAGCCTGAACAGGAACCCTGGAAAGATAAAGGTTCTGGTGAAAGCAGATGGAATGTCTCGTCAGGAGCATGAGAAAATGGTTCATTTCAGCCAGAATCTCAAGCCGAAGTCCTGCTGCTTTCCAAAGGAACAGGAAGCCTGCTTCTGTGTCAGTCCTGGGGTCCAACCCAGGGGGTTGGGGTTGCTGCCCACATTCTGCCCCCCTGCAGGCCAGCGGTGGGAGGGGGAGTGCCTTTCCCCTGGCATCACAATCCGGATGGTTTCTGCCCCCAGAGCAGATGGCCCTGGTAATTGGGGGCCTCGCTGGGGGGCTGCTGCTGCTACTGTTGCTGATCTGGGTGAGCTGCTGTCTCTGGAAGAAACTTCGGGCCGTGTCCACCTATGAGGAGCTGCCGGGGAGCACCGCTGCCTCCAGCATACAGGGGGGCAAGCTCTACCCCCCACCTGCCAGAACCCAGACAAGCAGGTGAGGCAGGATGTGGAGTTTCCCTTGGTGGGGGGTAGGGAGGAAAGTCTATTTTGTGGGGCTCCTCCTCTATGCCGTTACCATGCTACAAAGCAACCCCAGAATCATCACTACAAGCTCTGGGACAGGCATTGTGAGGCTCATTTTCCAGATAAGAAAACAGACCCAGAGGACAGAAAGCAGGCCTAGTAAGTGCCAGAACAGGCATTCGAGTCCGGGCAGAATGATTCCGGAAGCAGTGCTCCTTCAGCAAGTCTCCACTGGCTGCACACAGGCAGAGCTCTTAGCTTTGGTGGCGGGATGGTGGGGGGATGTGGACCCAGAAAATGGTGTTCTTGCCTCCTCCTGGCTCCTGCTGTCTTTTCTTCCCCCAGCCTCCGGCCCTCAACCTCTATGGGCTGAGCGCAAGGAGGCCACAACATTCACTTGCCACCAATATGTATGTCATCTCCCCACCTCGGAACAGGCCTCCAGCTGTGCCGTTCGTGGTGCCTCCTTCCCTTCAAGACCGAGACTGGGTACCCCTACACCGTGGAGAGTGGGCCCAGGCCCCACAGGACCTCTGCCTCTCCTCAGAGCTCCTGCCCCGCCCCTCCAGTGGCAGCTTTGGTGAGTGCTGGGGTCAGGGTCTGTTCAGGCCAGGGTGGGCCCATTTGCTTTCATGGGCCTGGTTCTGGAAAACCGCCTGGACCAGCAGCCCTCCGGTAGTGCCCTCAGTGACCAGGTCCGCTTATTCTGGGGGCAGAGACCACCAGGACTGTGATGCATGGGGAAAGCCCACACCACTGGCCTCCTGGGGGCAGAATTTAGGCAGCAAGCCCACCCACCTAGGCTGGACCACAGGAGTGAAGCAGAAGCAAGGTGGCTGCTGGCTGGGCTCCGCTGGTCTCAGCAGTAATGCCATCTCCCTTGCAATCCTAGTGCTCTGGGCAGAGTTTTCTGGTTTTCCTTGAAAAGAGTTGCCCAGTGACCGCTCTTTCCAGGTACTTGGGTTTACCGAACACCTGCTGCACCCCCAGCTTGTGCCAGATCTGGCCTCAGGTGCCGTTGTGGCCTTAGACCTCACCCCATGCCTCTGTGGGGCAAGACATCCTCGCCCCGTCTTACACATTCATAAACAGAGGTTCAGAAGGTTAAGCGTGCCCTGCTCAGGGTCACGGAGGCAGTAAGCAACAGGTCTGGGATTAGAACCCAGAGCACTCAATGAGTTCTGTACTAGGCTGATAGGTTGGGTGATCCAGAGGGCAGAGTGGTAGGAGCCAGGCACACGGCTTTCTGCCTACCCCTTTGCTCTGAAGACCTCCCAAGATACCTTCCCAGGAACCAGAAGGGATCAGCTAGGCCCCTCTAATTTGAAGACGAAGAAAAGAGGCAAGAATTCATCACTGAGACATCCTGTGGACCCCATGGACAGGAGCCAGGCCAAGAGCTGGGCACTGGGTCCCCCCCACCAAGCAGGCCCTGACCTAGGGGCTGGGGTTAAATGGAGTTAAATGGGCACTCTTCTGGGGGCCTCAGAGGGGAGCAGGCCTGGATATGCCATGCCTTAGTGCTGGAAGGCTTCCTGGAGGAGTAGTCCTAGAGAGAGGGGCTGTGTTCAGTCTAGAGAAGGGTGTGGGGCGGATGTGGTAAGGAGAGGCCAGTGAACTGTCTCCTGGAGGCTCAGGCAAGAAGAGATGGGCTGGGGCAGGGGCGATGAAGCCCAGAGCTTGCTATCCGCCCCCTACCCCTGTCCCTGCCTTCCTCGGGACTGGCAGACCACCCCGCCCCTGTGTTATAGGAAATACAGGCACGGTGGGGACCATCAACCCAGATCTATATACGTTCCTGGAGGACAAGAGTGAGACCGACTTCCCTGAGGGCTGCCTGGGACGGCTGTGGTTCTCCGTGGAATATCAGCAGGACGCCGAGCGGCTGCTGGTGGGCTTGATCAAGGCGCGGAGGCTGCAAGCCCCCTCGGAGAGCTGCAACCCCCTCGTGAAGCTGCACCTGCTGCCCGACGAGCGGCGCTTCCTCCAGTCCAAGACCAAACGCAAGACCTCCAGCCCGCAGTTTGATGAGCACTTCATCTTCCAGGTACGACCCCTGCAGCATACAGGGTCTGGCCTCCGGGGAAGGAGCAGACAGGGTCCAGGTGACCCCAGCCTCCTGTGACAGCCAGGGCCCTGAAGGCCTCCCAGGCCCCTGCTGCCACCAGGTCTACTTTACCTGCTGGACAGGTCAGGGCCTGCAAGAGCTCAGAGCCCTATTTGGGGGAGGGGGTGGAGGGCGAGCGAGGGAGGTGAGGGGTAAAGGGCTGGGCTCCCTGTATCAGGGGTGCCTGGAGGAGAGGAAGAGAAAACACATCCTTGGAGTACCTACTGGATGCCAGGCTCCGGCCCACGAGGCTCTGGAGAAGCAGTCCAAAGCCCTGGAGCCTTAGGGGGTTTCTGGCAAGGTTATCCAAGAAAGGCAGAGGGTGAGACCCCCACGGTCCTTAGAGCAGGGGCAGGAACTCGCCTAGTGTGTCAGAGGCCAGTGCAGGGCCCAAGAGCCATCATGCAGCCCGTGCCGCGTTGGCTGCCCTGAGGACAGGCCGGCTCAGGGTCTGCAGGTGCAGAGGCTGTCGGGGCACTGAGCCAAGCCCACAGGGGCCTGGGAGTCTGAGCAGGTGACTGGGGGCCCTGATGGGAAATCAGGCATGAAGAGCTGCCTTGAGGCCTTGGACAAACATTTTCAAGAGCCAGGCAGTAGGCTGGCGGGCAAGGTGAGGAGAGGCCGTTCAGCATCCGGGAAGAGGGTGATTGCTGAGGTCAGAGCCTGAATTCTTGCCTTCTTCTGGGCCCGAGAGCTGGAGCTGTACGGAGAGCTGGCATGGGGCCCAGATCCCACCTGTTTTGCTGGGGGTCAAGGCTGCGGGTGTTCACAGGTGACCTTGTTCTCCTCAGAACGTAAAAAGCCAAAACATGGAGCCGTGCTGCCCAGCATGGCCGCACGGCATGTTCACAAACTTGTTTCTGTTTGCCCATCGCTTCCCTGCCCGGTCCCCACCCCAACTTGATCCCGGCCTCTCTGTTCTTTGAGGGGGAAGGGGAAGGAGACGAGGAAGAGAAGAAAATCTGTATTAACTGAGCATCTGCCACAGGGCTGACACTGTGATTGGGGTTTTACGACTCAGAGAGTAGGAACTGTTACAGGTGAGGAGACTGAGTCTCGGAGAGAGGTCTGGGGTGCCTGTGCTCTCGGAGAGAGATGGGGTGCCATCTCTCTGATGGCAGAGACAGGCAGGTTCCTTGGGCTCCGGTGGGGGACTTCTCACATTTTTATGTGCAGGCAGATCACTTGGAGGTCCTGTTAAATGGTGGATTTCCTTCATGGGCCTGAGATGGGGCCTCATGTCCTGTATTTCTAATAAGGTCCAGGGGAGGGGTAGACACTGCTGGTCCTTGAACTCACTCTGCAGGGCAAGGCTCTGGCACACGTTCCCACTGCCACTGGCCCCCGGGGGATGGGTCCCCACTACTGGAACGGTCCCCTGACGATGTCTGGGTTTGGGGAGTGCAGGTCTCTGGCTGAACCACCTCTCACCACAATCTCCTGTGTCAAGAACAGTGTACCACACCCTCCCATCCTGTTTCCACACCTGACCCCAGCCCAGACCCTCATCTCTCCAGGTGTCCAGCAAGAACATCACTCAAAGGGTACTCAGGTTCTCCGTGTACCACGTGGACAGGCAGAGGAAGCACCAGCTCCTGGGCCAGGTGTTCTTCCCCCTGAGAAATGAGCCCCTGTCTGGTGACTGCCCGCACGTCATCTGGAGAGACCTGGAGGCTGAGAGTGGAGAGGTAAAGGTCAAGGTCACCAAGCATGTACATTTGTGTGTCAGACTCCCAGGGGCAGCCAGCAGTGTGGCCCAGCGCCTACTGGCCAGCATCAGCCCAAGCAAGTGTGACTTGGGGTTATGAACCTGGGCTGGAGCGGCCCGGGACCAGGGGACAGGGCAGAGCTGCTCCTGGTCAAGGAAAGGTGGCCTGAGGTTTTTTTGCCCTGGAGACCAGATTACCTGGATCAACTTGATTCCCTTCCAGATCAGACACCTGTGAAAGGTGATACCCCAAAAGGACCAGGCTTGCCCTCTCTTCTCCTGACCCCTGAGAAGATCCAGGCAGCTTGAAAAAGGCTTTGGAATCCCCTAGACCTGGGTTTGAACCCTCAGCTCTGACACTCACTACTGTGTGATCTTCAGCAAGCCCTTTCCACTGTCCAGACCTCAGTTTCCCCATCCGTAAAATGCCGGTGGGCTGAAAGGAGACACCATGGGTGATAACCCAGGAGCAGAGCCTGACTGCTGGGAGGAGGCCAGATACCGCGGCCTCTCCAGCACCTGCTGAGTGACAGGGATGCTTTCCTCCTGGCCTCTCCAGCCTCCCTCCGAGTTTGGAGACCTGCAGTTCTGTCTCAGCTACAATGACTGCCTGTGTCGCCTGACTGTGGTCGTGCTGCGAGCCAAGGGCCTCCGGCTCCAGGAGGACACGAGTTTCGTCAGTAAGTTTTCCTTTGCAGGGCAGGCCCTGTCCAGTGAGCCTGTGGCCTGGGCTGGAGTCTGACTCCTTCCTCTGGCCCTTCAGTTTCTGCCTGCCTGTGGCCCACCACGGAGTGCTCACTACCCTCTGTGGACGGCTATGATGTGGGAAGCCACTTCCTTCTATTGAACCCAAGACTATATCCCCTTGGCCTCCACCAAGACCCCTAACACCCCCCAAGACCAAGTCCTCCCCTCCCCTTTCCCAAGGCAGCATCTTGGCTCCGTAAAGGTTCTGTCCCTCCTCCTCCACCTCTGCCCTTCGTGAAGGATTCCAGTTTCTCTGGGGCCGGATCCCTTGCCCCATTGCCCCCGGGTGGACTCCCTGTACACCAGGCAGGACACTGGGCAGAAAGAAGACGCTTCCCAGGCTGACAGGGAGTGCAGTGCTCTGCTTCCTCTGGCCGCCCAGAACCCAGCAGCTGGAGGAGTGGAGTCCCTGCTCTGGCTCACCGAAATGTCCTGCCCTTATGCGCCCCCAACACCCGGCCCCCGGCCCCGCAAGCAGAGTGGTAGCTGTCCGACCCCTGTGTGTCTCCACATCTGGGTCACCATAAGCAAGTTGTCATTCAACCTTCCACCGTGGATCCAAAATTCATCTGAGCCCCACCCCCAAAACCTTGACCCTCTGAAGAAGAAGGTGCTTGAGGAGCTCCAGGGAGCCTGAGCACTCAGCAGGCTGGGCCCCCTCTCCACCAACGGGAGAGATGGGCGTATGGTGTCAGGCTCTGGGAAGCAAGGGCCAGTGGAGCCATGATGCACTCGGGAGGCACAGAGGAAGGAAATGGAAGGGAGCCAAGCGTTTCCTCGGGTGTAA
Source organism: Lontra canadensis (assembly GCF_010015895.1). Classification (NCBI taxonomy): domain Eukaryota; kingdom Metazoa; phylum Chordata; class Mammalia; order Carnivora; family Mustelidae; genus Lontra; species Lontra canadensis. The sequence goes on from NW_022630997.1 coordinate 31,362,042, forward strand.
GCCCGTACACTAATCGTCCCTGTTTCCTCTTGTAATTGATGCCCTCTGGCTGCAGCAGAAGGGGCCTGGTGCCCAAGGTGGGCGTGTGGCCTCCCAGCCAGACCTCCCACAGGCCAGAGGCTGGACCCTGCCCGCCCCCTCCCAGCCCAGCCCACTATCTGCACTGCCCTTTAGGTGTGTTTGTCAAAGTGTCTCTGATGAACCACAACAAGTTTGTCAAGTGCAAGAAGACTTCAGCGGTGCTGGGCTCAGCCAACCCCGTGTACAGCGAGACTTTCAGCTTCAAGGCCAACCCTGCGGAGCTGGACACTGCCAGCCTCAGCCTGACCGTGCTGCAGAGCACCAGAGGGGAGAGTAAGGCTGCTCCCCCAACCCCCCAGGCTTTTTGGGACATGGGCACAGGAGGAGCGTTCAGGCAGTAGGACCCGTAGAGAGAGGTTTCTGTTCTCTGCCTAGGGCAACTAGAACTCAGAGAGGCTGAGATACATGCCCAAGGACACAAAGCTTGTGAGCAGGAGAGCCGGGATTCACGCCCAGCTTTGCTCAGTTTGACTCTCCGTGGCAACGTACAGAGAGGTCAAAGGGCGGCCTCTGCTGGCTCTCCACTTGCGCTCCCTTCTCCCCCATCTTCAGTTCCAGAGCAAAGCCAGGACCCTTTGGGGGCTGCCTGCTCCTGCTTCAAGAGGGAGGGGCTAGCTCCGTCCTCTGAAAGGAGGAGTGAGACAGGGAAAGAGAAGGCACTGAGGGTATTGCCCAAGTGGGGCAGCTTCTGTGCTCTGGAGAATGATGGCGTTTTTCCCTCCCCTACAGACAGCCACCAGCTGGGCCGGGTGGTGGTGGGCCCCTACATGTACGCCCGAGGCAGACAGCTGGAGCACTGGAACGCGATGCTCAGCAAGCCCAAGGAGCTGGTGAAGCGCTGGCACGCGCTCTGTCCCACCCCTGAGCCCTGATTCGGCTCAGGACCTCCGCTCTGCCTCCGGAGCCTGCCCTCCCCCGTGGCAGCCACGGGCCTGGACGGTCGGGCCAGCATCTCCTTGGGCTGCCAGGCCGGCCTGAGTGAGGGCAGCATGCGTGCTGAGAGGCAGGAGCGAAGGGGGACCAGAGAGCTCCAGCCAGGTCAGCAGCATGGCTGGCCACCACCTGCCAGCCTCAGAGATCCTCCCATCTCCCTCCATCCTCCTCTCCCCGAGCTGCTGCCTGGGCTGCAAGTCCCAAGCTGTGGTCAGCACAGTCCCCATCTGGACTGGGATCTCAGGCCTTCAGAAGAACTGTTCTATTCAGTGATAGCAGAGCTGTGTGTGCTGAGCGGAGACCCGGGCTCTACCATCCTGGAAAGCTGACGGTAGGTCAGTGCTGGATGGGCACACCGTCTCAGCTGTGGTTTTCCTGCCTCTTGCCAAGCAGAGAAAACAAACTGCTCTGGGGGAATCGTGGGGGGTGGGGGTGCCCAAAGCGCTGATTCCAGCTGGCCCACAATAAAGAGCCCCGTCTGAAAGTTGGGGTGGGCGTCAGGCACATTGGAATGGAATAGCCCCCAGATGCCTGCGCAGCACAGCGTGCCTGCAGCTCGGGAGAGAAAGCTCTCAGGGATCGAGACTCGCCGGCTTCAGCCTGGGGAAGAACACTGTCCACCAAGTGGACATACGCTCCCTGTGCTAGGAGGAGGCCCTCACCTGTATTGGGTCCCTTCCAGGGCCATGTCACAACCTGCCCATGGCCCGTCCTCCCCAGAACCCAAGCCTCACGCCCCTGGTCTTCCAACTGGCTATCCTACGGGTTTCTGTGGTCTCCCTGGTTGACAGCGTTCAGCTCGCACAACTCACTTTGGGCAAGAAATAGTGAAAGCACGCAGCCAAAGCGCAGCCCCCAGGGCCGAGAGCTTTCCCTGTAAACCCAGCGATTTCTTTAGGATGACTGTGTTGTGACAGGTGCCCACATGAGGCTCATCGAGTTGAGAGTCCCCACAAATCCCGGTCATCACCTCCCCGTGACGCTGTCCTCAGGGTAATGAGCCGTTACTGTGTTTATCACTGTTACTGAACGGGTAGCTTGTATTTCCCCGCCCCCATGCTTTTGAACTTGCGGGGTCAATGCACTGTGACTATATACCTGGAACAAACTTCAAACCCGTCTCTTTTCTTACGCGATGAACAACTTCAGCAAAAGAAAGTAGTGAGCATTATACTTGGTCTGTGCCTCTTCGATCTCACTCCCGATCTCTGTCCATGCACAAAGACAAGCTTTACCTGGCAGTGGTCCGTACAGACAGAATTTCACACACTTATTTCACACACACATTCCAACAAAGCCCACACTCCAGTCATTGCTAATAGCATCAGAGCACACACATTCTCTCTGTGTGTCTAGCAGGCTACTAACCTAGAATGGTTTCCATTTCACCCGGCGTCCCGAGACAAGAGGTGCCAGCCACCCCCACATTTCAAGGTGACATTCATGCCTACTAGGTGGCCTTTCCAGGGCCACTTGGAAAAGCTGGTAAGTATCCCTTGGCAGGACAGAGTGGACTAGTATGTCTGACTCACAGCTGAAAAATCTCAATGGCAAGAGACTGACAGTTCTCTGCTCCAACAGAGAGGAGGAATGGGTTGCTGTATGGGGCTGAAATGTCTACAGACATGGTAAGAGCAAAAAATACACAAGTGCTAAAGTAGGTTCACAGACGTCTAAAACCCAGACTGCTGCACGAGCAAAGAGCTCTCCCTCGCCCAGAGAGAAAATAACTCACTCCCAACAGTTTCCATTCACCTCCCAGTAGCCAGAGTCAAAATACGAATATGACCATGTCATTTCACAGCTTAAAATTCTTTAAGAACTCCCAAATTCTCTTGAGATGAAGACTGAAATCCTTAATAGATCATTAAGATCTATTATATTAAGATCACAGGCCGTGAGTCTGGACTGGCCTGCTGCCTGACTCCCCACACCCTGCCCTACGTCCTAGCCCAGGTCCCAGCTGCAGTGCCCCTCGCTTGGTTCCCTGAGCTTGCCAAGCTCCTCGCTGGCCAGCACCGGTGACAAATCTGTCCATTCCCCGGAAGAGCGGTCATCAGACAGCCTTTAAATATTTGTTTGCCGCGGACCCAGTGAGAGTGCAGTGAACCTAATTTTCTAGTGATTAAAAATGGTTTACAGGAACAGATTTAATATACACTTTACCTGGGAGAAGCAAAATCAGTATTTTGAAAAAATTGGAGCATGTTCATTTGTTCTGTAGTTGTTGTTTTCTCCCCCCCGCCCCCGGCTTTCTTCTGTCAGTTATGAAACAAGATGATTTCCCAGGTGGGGTCTTATGTTTCAATCCCAGAGACCATCACCTGCTCTGCACCAGGCACGATGTACTTTTGGAGCCCTCCAGATGCCCTCAACTGCTGATTTCAGATAGAGTTGTGCCTGTGCCAGTGCACACCAAGGACACACGAGAGAAATAAACCAGTGAGGGTCTGGTTTCATTTTGACTCAGCAATCCTCTCAGCTTCAGGGAGGGAAGGAGCCCATGGAGCAAGCTCAGACGGCAAGCGTGGGCAACACTCGGGCCCCACCGGAGTTTGGGGCTGGGATGGGCTGTGCAGCTGGTCTACCCTATAATCTGGCCCTGGCTTTACCAGGATGATGTTTTTCCACCTCAACTCCTGGATAATTTCTTGGTTTGCAGTTCTAGGTCTAACTATCACCATCTCCAAGAGAATGTGGCTGGCCGGGAAGACCGGGTCAGATCATGGAGTGACTGTAGCTCGCGGGTTCTGCAGTATTTTTATGTTCCCACATCTCTGAGATCAGATGTGGCTTTCTCACTGTGGGGTTTCCCGCCTCCAAAGTCAGCTCAGGTGGGCATCCTGACACGTCAAGCCCGCACATGTGCGCACATGGGGGTGAGCCCCCGCCACGTGACTGCACCAGCGAAGCCCCTTGCCTTTGCCGACAAACCACCGAAGGACCATTTGAGGAAAGAATACGAGGCTTAGTTGATGTCTGAAAAGCTTCTGTTTACACTTCTGTGTAAGCCCAAGAAAGCGCTGGCGCCTGAACTCTGAGAATCAGGTCAGCTGCTGGGGAGACCACGGCAGGCAACGGCAAAGCACTCTTCGAAGACGTGCCCTTCCTTACCCTTCTGATGGCCCAAGAGGGACACAACATTCTGATGTTGCTCAGGCAACAAGCGAGCCCCAGAGCCCAACTCCCAGTCTGAAGCAGCTATAGGAATGCCGTATGTAATTTATATTTTCCTTTTTATGGCTGCGTAAGAGTCATGTGTGATTTTAAAAATCTTGAGAAGAAGTCCAAAATGAGCCTTATCCGTAAAGTGTAAAACAAAATGAGTTGAAAGCATGGAGCTTTCATTTCTCAGAAACAAGCAAGTTTAAGGCCATAATTCCATTATCAGTCTTTCATCTTTCTTAGCAGTGGACAAAACTGTCATGCGACCTAGAAGCAAGCAAGTTTTAGGAAACAAGGTGTATGTGTGTGTAGTTGCCTGACATTTTCATTCATTCCGTTTATTACAGCTGTAGTTCTGTCACAGTGATTAACATGTATCTCCCCAACGTGTGTCCAGTACCAACGGAAGCCTGGAATAGCGCACACTTTCATTCAGTATTTTAGAGTGAATCAACCATGCTTAGCTTTTGGTTCCTGGATGTACGAATATCACCAGGGATCTTCTGTCCACTCCCTGATTTCCAGGGCTGGACAGCTGCAGGCTGAGTCTGAGTTGCAAATGCAGGCTGCCCTTCGCTGTACAGTCTTCCTAAAAAATTTTCAATGAAACGGAACGCCTCTAGGTGGGGCATGTGGTCTCCAATTCACAGTCTCTATCACTTTCATCCTGTTACATCGACATCATCCACCTGCCCTTGAGGGCTTTGGAGCTCGTGATGCATCTCCTGTGCTTTATCTTATTCCCCACACAATAATCACATCTTTTATATGGTCAGAGGGATCGTTACCGATTTGTGGGGAAAAGCCCCAACCCACGCCACAAGCGTACCCATGAAAACACTTGCTGTTGGAAGAATTTTACATTGTCCCACTCCGCAGGTGGTCCAATTTTTGCACAAATACTTCATCAGTGGTCCTTCTCACTTGGGCCTACAGCATGCCTGCGCTGTGCTGTCTCCCGTCCACAGGTGGCAGTGGTCCTTCACTCTTGCAGAAGTCCCAAATGCCACCCTGGCTTTGGAGCTCTGAAATCCTGGCCCTTGGGAAAGGATACCTGCAGGGTTCCAAGGTAGTGTACCTGCCTTTATCACTGCACCTCCTAGACGCTGGTGCCCATGTGCAGTATTTACACAAGGAAAGAACTCAGCCCCTTATGGGTCACAAGATGTGTTTACCCTGAAAAGTCAATGTCAGTTTGCAGGGGAGAAGGTATTCTTCCCTGTGGTTTAAACCAAGTAAATTTTCCAGTCTTGCTCCTCAAATGAGAAAGCAGGACAGGAAGAGGTGGTTGGTTTTTGTTTTGTTCTTTTTGGGGGGGCGGGGGTTGTGTTTTTTTTACTATTACCCTAGTGTATTAGTATATCTCTAAGTTGACTTATCAGTATAATGAATTGTAAAAGTTAAGACATTTTAGAAAATACTAAACTATTAAACTATTTAATATTAAAAAAAAAAAAATACACAAGTGCTTCCAATGGACCAGAGGGAGCTGGCCTGGGTTGTCTCAGTCCTCTTCTACCAGGTGATCCCTGCATTTCTACTTTATAAGCTCTCTGTCTTTCCACTTTGCAAGTCCTTTGAACTTCCACAAAGTATTTAAGGATCGGCTTGTCAATTGCCACACCAAAAAAGCGTTTGAGTTTGACTGGATTTTGATGGAGTTCATAGACCAGTTTGGGAACCATTTTCTATCCCTACAATATTGAAACTTGCATCCATTAACATGGTATGTCCCTCCGTTTCCTTTGGCCGATCTCTCCTTACCTAAGTTTTTAATGGTATTGATATCATTCATTTCAATCCCACATATATCTTACACCCAGCAAGCAATGCTATTATTATTATGTTCAGTCAATTCCCACTTATATTCAGTCACAGTTGTTCTTTCTTTTGCTTTTCATTCTTTCCTGCGTTTCTGGGATTCTGAGATCATGTTCCTCCTACTTGAAGAACTCTTTTTAGTATTTCTTCTAGTGCACAACTGTTCACAGCAAATTTTCTTAGTTTTTGATTAGAAATGTCTATTTCAAGTTCATTTTTAAAGGATTTTGTGGGGGGGATAGAATTCTAGGCTGACATTTTCTGTCAAGAGTTGTAAAATGGTGTTCATTATCTTCTTACTTCCATCATTGCTGTTGACAAGTGAGTTATCATCTTTTGTTTCTCCTTGGAAAGTAATGCATCTCCCTCTCCTTCCCACCCTTAGCTGCTTTTAATATTTTCTCTTTATCTTTGGTTATCAGGAATTTGAGTATGGTATACCCCCAGGCAATTTTCCTTTTATTTATCCACCTTGGGAGTAGCAAACCTCCATAAGTTTTGGAAAATTCTCAGTCCATACTTCTTCGTATATGATTTCTGCCCTTTTTTCCTCTCCTCTTCTGAAACTCCAATTACACACCTGTTAGCTCTCCCTGCAGCTCCCGCAGGACTCCTAGGCACTGGGCTGCCTTTTCCACTCCCTGCCCTCTTCCATTTTACTAAATCTTTCTTCTGCTATGTCTAATTGTAGTTAACCTGTATGCTGAGTGCTTAATTTCAATTACTGCATTCTTTCAGTTTTAAATTTCCATTTGATGCTTTGTGATCAATTCCCACTCTCTGATGAAAGTCTCTGGTTTGTCAGTCATACCAATACCTATGACATCAATGGGTCAGTTTTACTGTGTGTTTCCCTCTTTGGTTCTGTCACTTGGAATGTTTGACAATATATTGTCCAGTGCTGACCATTGTGATAAATTACAGGTGCCCCGGGAGACGGTACTCCTTCAGAGAGGGCTTACTGTATCCTCTGGCTGACAGAATGGGGAGACGTCACCTTAATCCAGTGCAGTAGTGAACTAACTGGAGTCTGGGTTGCAGGTTTTTTTGCTTTTGTTTTTGCATTTAAGAGAGGGCACGAGTTGGGGTGGGGAGGGATGGGAGGGAGGCAGATGGAAAGGGAGAGGGAAATCTTAAGTAGATTCACTCAACACAGAGTCCGACACAGGGCTCGATCCCACAGCCCTGAGGTCATGACATGAGCCAAAATCATGACTTGAGTCAGTTCCTTTACCAACTGAGCTACCTTGGTGCCGCTGGGTTGCAGTTGTTGTAAGGTTCTATGACCACCTCTGGCTTTCCCCCATTTTTAGAGTGTAGTCTTCGAAGGGTACCATTTCAATCACCAAATGAGGCTCTGGTGTGTTTACTAGGCTCCTCTTCCTTAGTGGGTCATAAACTCCAATTTTTATCTCCTCAGTGTTATGGTATTGTGAAAAAAGAGAGAGAGAGAGAGAAAGGAAGAGAGAGAGAGGAGGAAAGGAGAGGAGAGGAGGAAAGCCCTGCCATCTTTCATGGGCTTTCTGCATAAATTAATTCATAACTTCATAATCAGCAAATGCCTCAAAGGAAAAAACCCTAAGTGTCAGAATTACTCTTCTATCTCCTTTCTTTTCAACCTCTTGCCTCTTCAGTCCCAGCTCTTTGGCAACCTCAATCTCCAATTTCTTGTCTTGTCTCTCCAACTCCGGACACTCTGCTGCCTTTTCTCTCTCTTAGCCTCAGCCCTCTGCCCAAAAGGCCAGCCCCTTAATGAGAATCAGTGCATTGCCTGAAGGAATAAAGTGGTTCACAGAATGTCAGCTCACCTCCTTGTGTTTTCCTCCTTCAGAGATCATGGCTTGTCGGCTTGTCAATTTGGGAGCTCTCCAGTGACTTGAAAAGAGGTTTTCTGTATTTTATTCCGCTTTTCTAGTCATTTATCAGCACGAACATCACTCTACCCAACACAGAAAAGTAACATTTTTCTCAGAATTCCCAAAAAAAAAGAATTCTCAGCAAAGACTGATTTTATACAAGGTATTGGATTATACGATTCGTGGGAAGGCTGGTGAAGCCAGAAGGAGAAAATTGCTTGTGTCATTTGTTTTTGCGATAATTGCATGTAACAAACATTCACAATATCTCAGAGTTGTACTGAAATGAGCATTTATTTCTCATCCATCTATGGCCAGCTGAGTGTGAGCCAGTCGAGATCAGGCAAGTCACTTTCAAACAGGGGGTCTGGCAGGATTCAGGTCCTCACCCAGGTCCACTCTGCATTTGTTCATTCTGAGCACAAGCTGGAAGGGCAGCAGCTCCCCGGGGTAGGGGGCTGGTAGTGGGGGTGGGGGGGCGGCTTTCCAAAGAGAAGGCAGAAGGACAAGCACAGCTCCACTCTCTGCTGGGTTTACTTAACATCTCATTGGCTGAGCCCTGCTGTGTGGCCAAGTTCAAAAATCAAGGGACAGGCAGGCAAACTATGCCTTTTTATGAGAGGAACTGCAAGCTGCATGGTAGTGGACATAGCTGCAGGGAGGGGTGGAGAATTGGGGTGGTCATTCAGTGCACTTTAGTGATGTGTTGTAGAGATGGGGACCTCCGGGGGCCTGTGTGTGGCTGTGCAAGGCTCTCCGAGATGGGGAGACCTCAGGACTGGGCATCTGCCACCAGGCTTCAGAGCCGCAGCTGTCCACTGCTTCCCTCTAGTGGTGAGTGACCAGAACTTGCACAGCCACTTGCCAGGTAACTTTTTTTTCTGATTTTTCACTGTGAAATTCTCTGCCCAGATTACTGCGAGAGCCTGCATGCTGCTGGCCAAAGTATGAGAGTCCAAGGCAGAAAAGGACGATTTTTACCCTCTTTCTGCTGTCGAGTCTTACCCAATTATCTCACATTTGGCAAACTCAACCTGGAACACTGTTCATAGGAGAGTCTAGGTAATCTAATTTCCAGACAATGTAATATAGACCTTTAAAGGGGATGGGAATGATGCTGCGTCCCACCCCCACCCCCGGGGTAAACTGGGGTCGGGGAATCTTAGGTAAGAGATGGCAGATCTAGGAGGCTCCTGAAGTACCCACATGAGTCCTCCAGCTCATAACTGTATTGGTCAAGGAGGACGTCCCCTGCCCCATAGGCGGCCTCCTGGTTGGTCTCCTTCCCTGCTCCTGCTAGGTTGAACAGAAGCCTCTGTTCACAAGTTGGGGGAATGTGGAAGCACAAGGTAGGAGAATAAGAAAATTGTGATCCACACCCTTCTCCGGTTGCAGCCTTCAAGGGTCATGAGCAGGCATAAGGGTGGGAGTGAAGAGGGAGCTTAAATTTTCAATGAAGTTGCAAGTTCAAACTACACGACAATTGGACATTTTAAGTGCTGAACACAACGTGCTTTCGTAAGTAGAGGTTACAGGAAAAATTTACTACAACCTAAGAGTGATCAAAAAAGTCATGCGCTCTGCCCTAGATTTTATCCAAAAGGCAGGGAGAAGCAACCTGCCAAGCAGGTTTGAATGGGTCACTGGAAAAAGGAAAAAAAAAAAAAAAAAAGATGAAGTAGTTTGCTGATTATATTCCATAAGCCAGGCTCTTTCAACGTAATGTATGTATTTCTTAATGAATTTCGTATGCTATTATGGAGACAGATCATAATGTCTGCCTCTTGTTTTTTTCCTATTTTAAGTATAGAATCGTTGGCCCAGGTCACTCCTCCCCTCCCCACGTGAAGCTTTATTTCAAGTAGCATGTTTCTCAAAGTGGGGTGACTGTTAAGATGGGGAGCAGGGAACTAGCCCTTGGGAAATAGCCTAGGGCTTTAAACCTCAGCTTGTCACATCCACACAGCAGCCCACGAGGAGCTCCCCCATGTTCAGAAAGGATGAAAGTGAGCATGGGGCGGGTGGGGGGTAATTTCTCAGGGCTCCAGAGCCAGGAGGTGGTGGAGCTGGAATTTCAATCAGATCGCAGATGTCCAAAATGGTATCACTGCTACATACTGCCAGAGGGACCTCAAAAAAACCGTAGGCAACACCAAGTGCCGTCACACTACCACCACGGGCGGTGGGAAAGGCCCTTCACATGCCCAGTCGACAAGCCGCTTCTATCTGGGCACCGTTAGCGGCCTGCGGGGCCGTCCTTGTGTCCACCTCCCCCCTCACCCACTGCCAGCTTCCCTCCCTCTCCCCCTTCCTTCTCCCTCCTTCCTTCCTACTTTGCTCCCTCTCCAGCCCTTTGGTTTGTGTAAATTACGTGTTTATCTCCACTGCTGATAAAGTGTAATCCTGAAAGTGACCAGATTTGATTCTTGTCTTCCTATTGTTTTTGATAATCTGCTTTTATTGGTTTGCTGACTGACTGACCTGATAAGACAAACTTCCAGAAGGCAGATGATGCAAGCTAGACAGTGGGAGCACTGGAGCAGATGGGAGGGAGGGGGGAGCTCTGGTGTCCCTGTCAGGAGGGTCATGGGAACATGACTGACAGGCCAGACCGGGATGCAAAGTGGCCGGGGAGCCGCGAGTCCGGGACGTGTGGCAGGGGCAGACCGCCATCATGTGTCCCCACACCAGCGGCGGCGTGACTAATGTGCAGCTACTGGAAAAGCAAGAAAAGCGCCCACCTCCTGCAGCGTATCTCCAGCGCCCTCTGCTGTTCAGCCGCGTACTCATGCAGAGCATGTATTAAGGACGGATTTGGAGCCCCTAGGAAATTGTTAACTGGTAAACCAGCCTCGCCAGACTCTTCCCTTGCGCCCCCTCCCAAGCACGTCTCTCCCTCCCCACCAAAATAACCACTAACCTGTTTTTTGTGGAAATCACTTCTTTGCTTTTACTACGTAACCATGCAGCCTTAAATCCCATAGCCTTTTTTGTTTTGCTACAAAGCTCATATAGGGAACTAGAAAGGAAGCACTATTTTGTATTTGGCTTCTTTGACGCCACACGATGAATCGAGATTCATTATTCATTGCGGGCGGGAGTGGGGGGGTTTAAACCAGAAATGGAGTTGCTGGATCATAGGGTTTGCATATCTCCCCATTTAGTAGATAAAGCCAAACTGTTCTCCAAAGTCAATGTTCCAAGTTTACATTCTCACCAGAAGTGTGTGAGTTCCCATTGCTGTTCCCATTGCTCTACATCCTTGTCTACACTTGGTATCATCAGTCTTTTTATTCTATTCATTCTTTATAGTATGGAGAGCTATCCCTTGTGGGTTTAATTTGTACTCTCCTAATGGCAAAGGAGGCTGAACCTGTTTTGTATGTTACTTGGTCATTCCAATCTCTTCCTTTGTGAAGGGCTTGTTCATGTTCTGAAACCACTTTTCTATTGGGTTGTGGTTTTCTTATTGATTTGCAGGAATTCATTTCGATTAGATATACTACAACTGTTTTCTCCCATTCTGTTTATTTAAATTACCGATATATTTGCAGTTGATTTCCTCCCATTTTTATGGCTCTCTGTTGATAAATAGAAGTTTTTCATTTTAATGTAGTCAAACGAAGCAATCTTTTTGTGTCCTCTTTTTAAGAAGCACTTCTGTAGGAGCGCGGACAATACTGACTCCATCTTTGGCCCTCCATCTTGTTCATGTCCACACAATGACCTCTCTCGGGGCTACATGTTCGAAGCCCTAGGTTAATGATGCCCTGACCGGAATGTGAGAAGGCTTGTTCTTGTCTTCGCTAAAGTTGTTTAGATAACTAATAGAGATAACATAGTTTCTAACCACCCCACCTCCCATTCTGGCACACTGTTGGCGCCACGAGGTCTGGTCAGTGTTAGGCCCTTTAACTTAACTAAGGTGCTCTCTGCCCATCCCCTCACTGTATAAAATTTGTGGACTTAGGTCTGGGCTTTGGGGAGAATAGCTGTGCAGCTATTGTCACCATCCCAACTCCCACATCAGTAAGTCACCCTGAATAAAACTGTGCAAACTGTACGGAGTGGCCTGTTTTATTTTCTGGTCTCAAAGTGCCTTCTCAGTTTGGAGGACACTTTACTCTCCCTCCTCCCTCTTCTGACACTTTCCACACCTCCAGATCATAAAGACATTCTTCTATACTATTTTCAAGAAGCTTAATTATTTTGCCTTTCACGTTTAAGTATCTAGAAGCTACTTGAAATAGACACTTGTATAAGTTATAACATTGGATTCGAGTTTCTTCCCTTTTCTCCCATAGGATATTAAATTATCCAAGCACCATTTATTGAAAAGATTATCCGTTTCTCCATTAGTCTGCTACGGTACCAAGGAAATAAATCAAGCATCATGTATGTTTGAGTCTGTTTCTGGGCTCCTTCTGCTACATGAGTAAAGTTGCCTATCTTTATACTAATACCATCATGTCTTAATTACTCATGTGTAATGTCAACATCTGCTTGGCTAAGTCCTCAGTCTGGTTCTTCTTCAAGAGTGTCGACTATTTGGGCATGTGGCATTTCCATGTAAATTTTAGAATCAGCTTGCTAAGTCCCTCCCATCTCCCAAAGAGGAAGGCTGTTGTGACTTTGGTTGAAATTGCCTAGAGTCTAGAAGTCAACTCAGGGAGGGATGCCTGGGTGGCTTAGCGAGCTAAAGCCTCTGCCTTCCGCTCAGGTCATGATCCCAGATCCTGGAATCGAGCCCCGCATCGGGCTCTCTGCTCAGCAGGGAGCCTGCTTCCCCCTCTCTCTCTGCCTGCCTCTCTGCCTACTTGTGATCTCTGTCTGTCAAATAAAAAAATAAAATTAAAAAAAAAAAAGTCAACTCATGGAGACCTGTCTTTACAAAAACGAGTCCTCCGATCCCTGAACAGCAAACACTTCTATTTATTTAGCCCGACCCTAGTTTCTCTACACAGTGTACTATAGTGGCATGTGTAGAGGCTTTGTATATCTTCATTATGTTTTTCCCTGTACATTGATTTTCTTATAGCATCATAAGTGGAATTTTTTTTTACATCCTTTATCTTCTAATTCTTGCTGGTATCCATAAAGTGGGTCTTCCTACACTGACCTTGTACCCAGCAATCATGCCACACTTACTAATGCTAATCATTTACCTCTAGATTTTTTTGAGTTTTTAATACATACAATCATAGTTTTATATCTTGATTCCAATCCTTATATTTTAATTTCAATTTCTTGCTTTATGAATCTGGCCAGGAACATCAGGAAAGTACTGGATGTAAGTGATGCCGCTGGATATCCTTGTCTGATTTCTATTCTCAGAAACATTGCATCTTTAGGTAAAATGTTTGCTGCAGTTGTTAGCTCCTTAGGATAAACATTGTTAAAATTTGTCGATCTCCCTCCATCGATTTAATGTATGTCTTTACAAAAATGACATAGGTTACATACTGTTTCCTAAAGTGATTTTTCACTTAATATATGCAAACACCAAAAAAAGTGGTTTTTTATTCTTCTCAATTAATTTATAAATCAGTTTATCAACTTTTATATGCCGTCCTTCAGGGACTTTGCCTACTAGTGAATCAGCTCTGCATCTCAGATCTTTTCAAGCAGCAAGAGCACAGTACAATGTATCATTGATTCTTTTCTCTTTATATTTCCCTCATGGCTTTTAAATCATTTCCTTTGAATCCATAAAGCCATCCATGTTTTTTTGTTTTATCTGTAAGCATGATTATTTTTATTATATTTAGAACTGTATATTATTGGTGTGTGGTACTATATAACTACATTTAACATTTTTAAGTTTATGCTATGTTTAATTAATTTATGTTCTACGTAATTAACATACTACCAATCTATTTTTGATTGGTTTCCTAAGATTATTTTTCTGCATATACATTCCAGCCAATCAAAATAGTGACATTTTCTTTAAGACTTTTTGTTACAGCTACACATTCCTTTTTTCTTCTGAAATCATGTGGCCATCATTTCTAATGCTGAATAGGCACTTCAAAAATATTAAACATATGCATAGCTGGCTTTTATTCAGAACGTAGATGTGATCAGTACAATACAAAAAGACAAACAACCTAATACAATAAAGGAACCACTGACTTGAGCAGACGGTCCACAAGTGAAGACACACCATGAAAAGTTGCTAGGGATGCCCGGGTGGCTCAGTAGGCTAAAGCCTCTGCCTTTGGCTCAGGTCATGATCCCAAGGTCCTGGGATGGATCCCTGCACCAGGCTCTCTGCTCAGCAGGGAGCCTGCTTCCTCCTCTCTCTCTGCCTGTCTCTCTGCCTACTTGTGATCTCTGTCTGTCAAATAAATAAATAAAATCTTTAAAAAAAAAAAAGTTGCTCAACAACATTAGTTATCAGAGAAACACAAACTAAAACCGTGAGCTATCGCATCACACCCAGTAGAATGGCTACGTGTAAATAATTGGCCCCCCAAACGGGGGTGAAGCAGAATTACTGGGACCCTCATACATGGCTTACGTGTGAAGTTGTACAAGTCCGGAGCACTCTTTGGCAGTTTCTTTTGAAGTGAAATAGATACCCTATAAGCCAGCAATCTCAGTCACAGGAATTTACCCCCCACCCCGTAGCCAAATCTGAAAACATATCCACAACTGGACTGGCAAAAAAGATGTTCATAGCAACTACTCATAACAGCCCCAAACTAGAAACAACCCAAATGACCTTGGATCGGAAAATAGATAATATATTCCTACACTGGCGTATTACTCACCAATAAGAAGACAAACTAGGGGCTCCTGGGTGGCTCAGTGGGTTAAAGCCTCTGTCTTGGGCTCGGGTCATGATCCTGGGGACCTGGGATCAAGCCCCAAATCGGGCTCTCTGCTCAGCAGGGAGCCTGCATCCCCCCCCCCCAACCCTCTGTCTGCCTCTCTGCCTACTTGTGATCTCTCTCTGTCAAATAAATAAAACCTTTAAAAAAAAAAAGAAGAAGAAGAATGAACTACTGAGTCACATAAAAATCTGGACGAATCTCAAAAACACTGCTGTGAGGAAAGCAAGTCACAAAGGAATATAAACCATACGATTTTACTTACCTGACATTCAAGAGCAGATAAAACTAATCTATGGGGACAGAAATCAGAAAAGTGGATGCCTAGCATGGGTGGGGATTGACAGGAAGTGGAAATGAGCGAAACTTTTAGAGAGATGGAAACCTAAATTTTGATTGGAGTATTGGCTACATGAATGTATGTATTTGTCAAAATTCAGCAAGCTGTACATTTAAGATCTGTGCATTTTTTCTTTGTATAAATCTTAATTTTAACTCCAGGAAAAACAATCTGATTGGCACAGCTTGAGTCAGGTAAACTGCTGTCTGTGAGTAATCAGTTTTTGCCAAGGAATCAAACCAAACATAGACGCGGCCCAGAGAAGGGATAGGGTTGTGGGCTTGGCTGCCGCCCCATTAAGAACCTGGTGGTAGTTTCTGTGATCAAAACTGTATTACCTTTTCCTATATTTGTAAGAAATCTTTTTAATATGGGGAATTTGTATTTTTCAGGAATTAGGGAAATTTTCCTAGTAATCCCATCAGATAAAAACAAGCATAAAGGAGAAGGTAAAACCAGGCCCCAACCCCCCAACCCAGGGTAATCACTACACCATTTTGGTCAGAGTCTTCCACATGGTATGATCACAATGTTACATAACTTGAATTGTACTACACACGTTATGTAAATAAGGACAATCCCTCAGCTTATCTGCTATCTGGTTATGTGGAGAATTTGCACTGTGTGTATCTGAGCAGGAAGTGAAGTGAGTCAGAGAGAGAAGGCAGGATGAAGAGAAGGGCTGACATCTGGAGGGAGTGGAGGGGTGGAAAAGACCAGGCAGGAGCTTGATCTCCCCTGACGAGAAACCATGCAGATGCTGCGTAAGGAGAGGCCCTCCAAAGAACTCCGGCACGTGTTCCGACACGTGTTCTAGAAAGAGCAGCATTGGGTGCCTACTGCACAGAAGCCACTGGCAGTCAGGACCACCCCAAGAAGGGACCATAGTGGGAGCCAGTTTGTCATGAAACCATTGTCCCTGGTCCTGCTTTCCTCCCTGCCCCCAGTCCCTGCAGGAGCTGGGCCTCCAGGGATGGGGAAGAAATTGGGGAGAAGGTGTCTCATTGTCAGTTCATGCCCTCCTGCAGCCCCAGGAAGCTGAGTGGGAGCCAAGGGAGCGACGGCTGTCCCTCCCCCTCCACTTGGAAGCAGACAGCTCACCCTTAGCAAATGTATTCCTTAAGTGGATGGAGTTAACTTCCCGATAACAAACCCAGTTTAAGACCCCCAAAGACAGAATAACAACTAATTGACAAACCTCCCCCTCACCTATTTCTTACCCTACTGGCCTTAAAACAGGAAACACGAACACTTTATTCTAATTGTTCTGATCTGTGAACCATGTTTCATCATCTAGAGACCCTCCAGGATGCAAATTCATCATTTAAAATCAAAGACGTAGGGATGGGACATTTTCTGTTTCATCCTATATTGTTCTGAGAAATTAGAGATATTTTCTTCTAAGAAAGCCATGTTGTCACCTATTCAGGTGAACCTACATTAATGGAAGACTAGCTGTAAACAACTTAAGACGGGAGAACTGTCCCTCTCAGCTGAACTGTCAGACGAAAAATGAGATATACCGGGGCGCCTGGGTGGCTCAGTGGGTTAAGCCTCTGCCTTCAGCTCAGGTCATGATCCCAGGGTCCTGGCATCAAGGCCCACATCAGGTTCTCTGCTCGGCAGGGAGCCTGCTTCCCCCTTTCTCTCTGCCTACTTGTAATCTCACTCTCTCTGTCAAATAAATAAATGAAATCTTTAAAAAAAAAAAAAAGAAAAATGAGATTTACCTAAAATGTCTGCCATTGGATTGCCAGACATAGGACTGTTGGATTGGCTGACATTCTTAGGCTCCTAGGCTCCTCAATGGAGTTTTATAAAAATCTGTGGAGTAGGTTAAATATACTTACCTGTACGTCTAGGGTAAGGAGTACACCTGGGAGTGATGGCAATTTGTTTAAATTAAATACATGGTAATTTCCTCAGGACAGAGGGAAGTTATTTTCAGCCCAAATAAGCGTTCCTAGAAAAATGGGTTAACCTACGCCCTACATACTAGAAACTGTGAAGAGATACTGGTGGGACCTGCTGTTCTTTGTCTCACTTGAAATGGCTTAGAGGCTTCTACCCAAAAGGGTGTGAAGGCCCTCTATTCCAGGAGGCTGTGTTTTGGTTGATAAAAGGACTAGGCCTCATCTTGGGGGCAAAGTGAAGGAAGGCAAGTTTAAGAGGTCAGCACTCTCCATGGGCTTACACAGACTGGGCAGTAATTTATATCAGAATTCCAGATTTGCTTCTACTGTGCTTAGAGTTGAAAGAGGGATAGCTTAGAAGACATCAGCTCTGGCCTTGAGATTCATCGGCCATCACATGAGTTATCTGGGAGAGTCAACCATTTTGTTCTCTAGGTACAACACAGGGACAACTTTTTCCCCACTCACCTTACTGGGTGTTGGATAAAACCTCAGGAGTCATTTGATTTAATCTCTTCTTTCCCCAGGAATTAACTCACCAAGTAGAATGCTTGTTTCCCCCACACCCATTTTTGGTCAAGGATCCTTCTCAGAATATACAAACTAACCCACTGCTTCCATAGTTACAATCGAGGAAATCAGTTCACACTGATAGTCTATTAAAGGGAAAGCACTGGAGGCACTTGGGTGGCTCAGTGGGTTGGGGCCTCCGCCTTCCGCGGAGGTCATGGTCTGGGGGTCCTGGGATCGAGCCCCACATTGGGATCTCTGCTCCACCAGGCGCCCACTCCCCCCCCCCCGCCTCCGCACCTTGCCTGCCTCTCTGCCTACTTGTGGTCTCTGTCAGGTAAATAGATAATATCTTTAAAAAAATATTTTTAAAAAGGCGGGGGGCGGGGAGCACTGAGAGTTTGTGAGCATGCCAGAAGAGCAACTCTTGAGAAATGTCTGTGTGTTCAGTCCTTCACAGAGCACTGGAACGGAGCAGGGACCAAGAGAGTGAACCTGTAGTTCCCAGGGAACTGCCACCTGTTGCCTTTATTGCCAGACCCTTCCTCTAGAAGCAGGAAAGGAAAAGACCAAACAACAGACAGAAAACCTCACAGAACGTTCCTAGAAAAAAAGTTTTAATTTATATATTTAACACCATTCTCTTTACAAATATACGTATCTTTTTAAAACACCCGGGTAGATACCCGTCATTCCTGGAAAGTCTTCCTGGAAGTACCCGCGGTTTCCGCACCGGGTCTCAGAGGAGGGCACTGGGCCCCGGCTCGCCACTGTCGGGATACAAATCCAGCAGCGAGAACTCCCGCTGCAGCGGGCAGCTGTTTTCATCCAACACGAAGAGGCCGTGCAGCTTCACCAGGCAAGGGGCGCCGCCGCCCGCCAGCAGCGAGTGCAGCAGGTCCGCGGCCACCGCGCGGAAGGTGACCTCGGAGGGAGGCGCTGGGGAACATGGAAACACACTCGCTCTTAGGCTCCCTGCCCGGATGCCAGAAATGCACACAGCCAAGGGGTCATCCCCCCTTGGTTCTCGAGCCCCACACCCGCGGGAAATTTCCCTTTCTTTCCCCTCTCTTTCCAGTCACAGGTGCTGAAGATGCTCTAGAACGAGGGCCCGCGATGCCCGCTGATTGCGGACATGCTGCTCGGACCAGTGGCATTTCCTATTATGACACAGCTCTTGGCTTCTATAAACAACAGAGGAAAGAACTGACATTGACATCTTCCTGAGTCAAGCCTGACACAGAAAGAGCGTGTCCACATCAGAAAAGCCGTCTCATTTATCCAGTCGACAGCTCTTATCAGCTATCTAGTTTATATAACAGAACCCTGACTTAGTTACTTAATATCAAATCTTGATAATATAAAAATACTGAAATTACAGAGAGATATCACTGCATTTTTGCACTTCTTATAGCTTCCTTTTATTTTATTTTATTTTAGGACATTAAGTCCAGTTCCTGAGCGGGGTGCTAGATGCTAGGCTGGCCAGGCACGACCAACCATGCTCAAACTATACTTGTTCCCTGGCCAACACCACCAGCCCCTCTTGGATTGCCTCTACGGACTCCCAGGCAGCCAGTCACATATTTTTGGCAGTGAGGGAATTCTCTTACAATACTCAAAACTTACGTATTTTTCACTTAGATAAGCTAAAAAAAATCAAGATTAGAGATAATTTGAATGGTCTGAAGACCATTTTATAACTGATGCCCACATTTTCACTTAGGGTTGCGATTTAATTAATGCCGAGAAGTGCATTTGACTTGGGAATGCGCAAAATGCAGACATAGACCTGATCTGAGAGCGGCCCTTCTCTGGGAAATGGAGGCTAACTGATATTGTGCCAAAAGTAAAAAGGCAAAACTGAAAATACAACAAAGAACACCAAGAGAAGGAATGGAACAGCCAAAAGAATGAAAAGTAATAAAGACAGTGAATAAAAAAGGACACATTCCAGTTAGGATATGAAAAGCTGGAAATAACATGGCTCCAACCTTAACAATTAATAGAAAAACTGAAGACACTACAAAGTCACAATTTATGGAGCCTCTAGGACAGCCGAGGTAGTGAGGCAGCCAAGCCAGAGGGAAATGAGGGAGGACAGAGGAGACCACAGGGTTATCGCAGCGAGCAGTGAAAGAAGACACATGCACCCAACAGGCAAGAAGGAAGAATGTGCTACAACTTTTCATGACTCGCTAAAACCCAAATGTGGGCCAGTGTCTCAGGTAAGGGGGGACTGCACCCTCGTCCCCACCAGGTGCTCACACACTTGGATCTAGGGCAGGACATAGAGAAAGCTTCCAACAACGGTGAAGTCTGGAGAAGTGGAGAAGCTGCCACAAGGGAAAACACAAAACACCATTCAGGGCTCCTCTAAGGAACGAGAGCCTTAAACTGAGGGAGGAAGGTGGGTAAATCCTATTGCCCAGGGCTGACGGTGGAGGAAAGATAAAAGAAAAATCCCTCTATCCCTGGGGGAGGGGCAGGAAGCCTCCCCATCCAGAGAATAAGTGGTACCCTACTGCTGGGAGAGGGGAGGACCGCACAAGACATCCCCCCACCCACCAGGGATATAAGACAGAGCATGGCTGTCACAGCAGGTGGAGAGCAAGTTTTACCTTCCACCTTTGTCCTTTTTGTTCCACTCAAGCTAAATTATCCCTCTGCTTTTGCACAGACAGAAAAAAAAACTTAATTTACAGTGTTCTTTCTGTTCCAATATACTGTCGACGCCCCCGAAACGAGTGCTGCTATCTTACCTATAACTCTGTTGAGCCAGTCAGGAGAAATGTTGAAAAGAATCTTCTCCATCAGCTTGGATCCTACATGGATGCAAACCTCATGTATTCCGTCAGCTATGGTCATTACAGCTGGCCTACAGAACAGTAATAACACGGGACCTTCAATAACATGTTCAAATTAAAGAAACGTTTAAGTACAATGTAATTTGAAAGAGCACTGGGTTTCCACGCAGGGTTCACTTTAATTCCTAAAACAACTCTAGGACATTCTGAAACACAAAGAAAGCCCTTTTTTTTAAGAGTTTCAAATGATCAATTAATAAATTTGATTTATTCCATATTCATTTTAAAATTTCAGATACTAAGAAAAGAAAACATTTTTACACTGTTGTCTATATTATGTTTAGAAACATAAAGATAATAATCACAGTATTTCACAGTCACAATTTCAAGTTCTTTTTTTTTAAGATTTTTTTTTATTTATTTGACAGACAGAAATCACAAGTAGGCAGAGAAGCAGGCAGAGAGAGAGAGAGAGAGAGAGAGGAGGAAGCAGGTTCTCTGCTGAGCAGAGAGCCTGACATGGGGCTCGATCCCAGGACTCTGGGATCATGACCTGAGCCGAAGGCAGAGGCTTAACCCACCGAGCCACCCAGATGCCCCTCAAGTTCTTTTTCCCCACTGGATTTTTCCCTATCAAAACCAGACTGTTTTGCAAGTCAATCAGCAGGGAACTAGATAAATAATTTTCAGTGTGTGCTACAGTGGAGTACTATGTGGCTGTTAAAAAGGCTGATGAAGGTTTGTAAGTGCTATTAGGGAAGGCCAGCCATGATGTACTCCACAGAACAAACAATATGAATAACAAAATGGACAGTATTCTATCTACATATTTTTAAAGAAAGGGATATATATGTGCTGGTGTGGACATGATAAATTACTAGAAGAATATACAAAAACCTCCCATGAGCAAGGAAGTAACAGCGATGGTGGAGGGTAGATGGGGAAGAATTTCCGGCTTCATATCTTCCTCTACAGGTTGCATTTTTAACCAGGTTCATATTACCTCTTTCAAAGATTAATTGTTAAAAATAAGTTGAGAAGAGATTTTTTTTTTTTTTAACTTGAGAGAGAGAGGGAGAAAGAGTATAAAGTTGAGGGTGTGCAGGGAGGGAGCACAGGGAGAGCGACAAGCTGACTCCGAGCTGAGGAGGAAACCCAATGCAGGGCTCAATCCCATGAGATCATGACCTGAGCTGAAATCGAGTCAGACCCTCAGCCAACTGAACCACCCAAGGGCCCCAAGAACAGATTTTAGAAACAGACTCATTAATATAGAGGAATTAACAGTTCAAACAACAGTACTGATTTTCCCTCAAAAAACCTACTTGCCCTTCACCCACATGATGATGCTAGGTCTTTCCTCTTTTTTCACTCCACACTTTCCCCATGCTCTCTCTCTTCCTCCATTCTTTATTTCGGCAAACACATACTCAATATGTACTTCGTGCCAAGCACCATGCTAAGCACTGGGTGCACTCTAGCAGACAAGACAGATCTGGTTCCTTCACTCCAGGATCATAAGAGTTTAGTGGGACAAAAAGACAATAAGCGGGGAGCCTGGCTGGCTCAGTGGGTTAAGCCTCTGCCTTCAGCTCAGGTCATGATCTCAGGGTCCTGAGATCAAGTCCTGCATCGGGCTCTCTGCTCAGTGGGGAGCCCGCTTCCCTCTCTCTCTGCCTGCCTCTCTGCCTACTTGTGATCTCTGTCTGTCAAATAAATAAATAAAATCTTAAAAAATAAATTTGTACACAAATCTTCACAGCAATATCATTCATAACAGCCAAACTGTGGGACCAGACCAAATGCTGGGATGGAGGGAGGGAGGAAGTGACTGCTAAGGTGATGGAAGTGATGGGTGATGGGTGATGAAAGTGTCTCTAAAAATGGACTGTGGGGTCATGGCATAAGCCTGTGAATACACTAGAACCATGGATCATACATTCTAGATGGGTTTGTTTGAATTCTAGCCCAGTAAAGATGTTTTTTAGAGAAGACGTCAAACAACTAGACAAGTACCAAGTGCAGTGAGTACACACGTGGTGCTGGGTTAAGAAGGCCCCGCTGATGAGGTGCCGTTTAAACTAAGACGTGGGGCGGGTGGAGGGAAGAACACACAAGAAAGCTTGAGGACAAAAACATCGGAGTGTCCAAGGAACCGAAAGAAGGCCGGGGGTGAGGGGAGAGGTGGGCACAGCGAGCAAGGGAAAGCAGAGTCAAGGGAACCCTAAAACCCGGAGGTGTTTAGGTCAGGCAGTGATCACCCGTCAGCTGTGTAGAGAATGAGTGGAAGTAGGCCAAGGCCGAAGGAGGCCAGTAAGACAGAGCAGCAGCCGCGACCAAGCCCACGTGCTTCAGGACCAGCAGGTGCTGCCTTCCCGTTCTGGTTTTGCGATAACTGGGGTTTTGG
This sequence comes from Lontra canadensis, assembly GCF_010015895.1. Classification (NCBI taxonomy): domain Eukaryota; kingdom Metazoa; phylum Chordata; class Mammalia; order Carnivora; family Mustelidae; genus Lontra; species Lontra canadensis. The sequence continues at coordinate 31,384,708 of NW_022630997.1, forward strand.
CAAGGCCAGGTAACCAGGATGTCACATGACCTGCAATGTATGGGGACCCTAACCATGAGACACTGTCCTGCCTGAGATGTCACTAGTGCCCCTGAGGTTGAGGAGCAGTGGAGATGGAAAAAAGTGGGTGAATTTGTGATGCGGTTTTGGATGAAATTCCTAGGACTTGCCAGTAGATTAGACATGGTAGGTAAGGAAAAAGGGATGATTCAAGGCCTATGTGCAGGTTTCTAGGTAAATGGGGTAGACAGTGATACCATGCACTGGGAAGTATGAAACTGGGAAGAACCAAGTTTGATATAGACAGGAAAAATAAGAGAGCCAATCTCGGGTATTTTTAGTGTGGGTTGCCTAAAACACATTCAAGTGAGGAAGTGAGTATCAGATATTGGGGCTTGGAGGAGAAAACCAGGGTGGAGATGCTGTGGAGAGTCACTAGCACATGGGCAATCCTTTGAAGGAGGGAATGAGAATTAAACCATGGAGCTAAGGTTGCTGCTGGAAAATCAATTCCAAGTTACAAACAAGCAACATCCAACATGACTGATCCACTCACAGCATGGGACTGTCATCCCATACAAATGCTCACTATGTATTTCATAAGAGTTTCTGAGTACAAGAAGCATGCTTAGATCAATCAGCATAGCATCCACAGTATGAAATATCAGGTGAACATATGTGGATACCTAACTCGATTGTGTGGGTCTTTCAAAAACTAGGCAATCAGAGGGACGCCTGGGTGGCTCAGTGGGTTAAGCCTTTGCCTTTGGCTCAGTTCATGATCTCAGGGTCCTGGGATCGAGTCCCATATTGGGCTCTCTGCTCAGCGGGGAGCCTGCTTCCTCTTCTCTCTTTCTGCCTACTTGTGATCTCTCTGTGTCAAATAAATAAGTAAGATATTTAAAAAAAAAAAAAAAAACCTAGGCAATCAGCTTTTTCTTATTCGGTTGCTACTGACTTACAAAAATCATAAGTGATGACTCATGCAATGATTTCTGAATCACTGTACTTGATAACTTAAGGGAATCTCTAATCTCAAGACTTCCTTAATTAAAAAAAAATCTTCTAAGGAAACCAAATAATCTGAATCCTAAACCTAAAAACAATTTAAAGGCTTTTCAGTAAATAAAACAACTCTGCTTTAGCATGTCTATCAACATTCTAGCAACACAAAACATTTGTACTACATCTTCAATGCATTATAGTTTAGAACCATACCTTATAGACCTCATACTGGGTATACCATAGTCAGCTGATAATGATCTGTGAAGTCCTTCTCTTGAATAGTTATTTTTTAGACTGAAGATTCAAAGTCTGTCTGCTCCATAAGGCATATTTATTGGGTAACATTTTTGTCCAATAAATAATCACATTCATGAGGAACATTAAGAATGATATAAAGGGGGCACCTGGGTGGCTCAGTGGGTTAAAGCCTTTGCCTTTGGCACAGGTCATGATCCCAGGGTTCTGGGATCGAGCCCCGCATTGGGCTCTCAGCTCAGCGGGGAGCCTGCTTCCTCCTCTCTTTCTGCCTGCCTCTCTGCCTACTTGTGATCTCTGTCTGTCAAATAAATAAATAAATAAAATCTTAAAAAAAAAAAAAGAATGATATAAAGTAACACATGCATTCTGTAAGGAGACTTAACTATTGATAAGAAATCAATTTTCATTAACTATATTTCTTTTTTCTTTTTTTTTCATTAACTATATTTGTTATACACCACCTATCTTAATTTTATTTTATTTTCCATACAAGCAACTTTCAGAGTAAGAGCAAAATTTATTTACTTATTTATAACACACATATGTAAAGGGAAATAAGGCTTATGGATTAAGCTTCTATAAATGTTCTTAATGTATACCATGATAACATGCTGAATACATCTGTATTTAGTTTTTAGATACTGCAGTATTTAGAAACAGAAAAGAGCATGAAACAGTGATGATTATTTTATAAAGGCATGTAATTTACAAGGTAAAAAGAAAAAATGTATACAAGTATTTGGACATTGATTGACTGAAAAATGTGTTTTTCACAGAGCTGGTTTGCAATTTTACCAAAGAACATTTGCAATCCTTAATTTCTAATGTGAAGCTGGGAAAACTGAGGCACAGAAAGTTAAATACCTTATTAGCTTCCACACTGAGAGGTTAGATCACAGAACAGTTTAACCTTTAAATTCCAGTTATATGTGAAAGTATAGAAATCAGTTTCTCATGAGCCATTTAGATCTTGGTTAAAAAATATAAAGCCAAGTAAAAATTTTCTTCAATATAGCTGCTTAAAGATAATAATATCTTTTAATTACTGCTTTTAAAAATCCCTGTTATGATTACTGGACAATTTTTGCCTTCATAAATAAATAGCCATTTATCACTCAGGGGAAAAATTTTATTCTCTTGGATTAATTCTAGTTAATTCTCATTAGAAAGCAAGAATTGATATATACAATGTTTCGGTCACGTCCAGTCGTAGAATAATAAATCTTTTCCAACCCAGCGGCTTGCTTAGCTGCCTCACCTGTAGTACAGCTTCTTCATAGTAAAGGGCAAGCAGCCGTAACACTGTTTATAGATCTTGTTCTTGTCTGTTTCCAGTTCCAGTCCGCATTTTGCACAGCCAGTATATACAATGTCAGGAAGAGAAGAGAAGATGCTCCTCAGAGAGCTGCGGGCACAAAGAGCTATCTTCTGAGCTGCTGGGACAGGGATCACTAGCTCTGAAATCTGGGCTTTGATTAGAATCACTCCTACAAGAGACAAAAAGAAATGTGCATATATTATAGGACCAAAAGCATAACTTTAACTTATGAATGTGGTTCATGATATGGTTGACTGAGTCACTGATAGTAAAGGACACGACCGAGGACTCATTCTTGGTCTTCCCTCCTTCACTCTTTCCCTGCACAATCTCATCAGCTCTCGGCCTCAGTGTTTACTCTGAAAAGTGAGAGGTAAGCAGCTGCTACCCGTAACTACGAGTGAAGATTGTTCTGGCTAGACTGGCTGTACAGGTGGGTGTTTCCTTCCTCCTTGTCCTCCGGAATCATGCAAAATAAGATCTATCCCTCTTTCAGGAGCGATCCCTTCAAAACACTTGAAATGAGCTAACATACTTTCTCTCTTCCCATCCTCACTTCTTTTTAATTGATCATTGCTGAAAGCCAAATACCAGGTCAGTATTCTTCCAGTCTCTACTTCATCCAAAATGAACATACCACTAGCTTATCCTCTTTTTAAACTTTTTTTTTTTTTCCAGTTTCCTGCCCATCACCATCCATACTCTGGGCATTGGTTACAGAGCACGTGAGCACCAAGAGTGCTCATTTACAAAATGTGGCTCACGAGGACCTCAAGCACATTCATGCATTCTCACTGGCTCATGCATTCGCCTGTTAAACAAATACTGAGTATCGTTATCTGCCAGACACTCTTTTTTTCTCATTTACCTTTGCCTTATTGTATACTAGTGAAGTCAGGGAGTTCACCTGAGTTTATGTTCTCCCTTCCTCTCCAGAGTCAGCTGAAAGCCCTTTTTAAGCCTTTGGATTTGCTCTTCTTCATCCTTTTAGCAGGTGGTATAATCCAGGTCAGGAACTCATCCTTCTGGCTACCTATTCTCTTTTCGGGTTATCTCTTTAAGAGACCCACTAATGGTGACTTTCCTATTCCTAAATCCTTCTGTTTGCTTTGGTCTTTTGGTGCCCAAAGATTGTTTCATCATCTTCTCCAATCAGGCCCTGTATCCCTAACATGAATTACAAGAGTGTGTAGCCATCCACAGACCCAGCAAATGACAGCACACTCTGTATCACACCTTGCCGCAGACATGTCGTATCACTAAGAAATTAATGAAAGAATTCAATCATTTTAGAAGAACGTTAACATCCCTCCACACATTTTATAAATTTACACATATCTACAAAAGAATTACAAGTTCATGATTAATGTGGACTCTGCTTTCAAGGGGCTTACAGCCTGCTGGGCACTGATGTTCTGCGGATGGCAGGGCCCAATGGCAGAGCTTGAGTAAAGCACCTTCATTTATTGACAAGGAGCTGGGCACAGCTTCACCCCATCCAGCTTCTATTAAGCTTTGTTAAGAGAGCAGACCCTCAAGAAACTCTCCCACGTTGAGCTCCCTATCTCACTCCTTTTATTTAACTATGAAGCACGTTAGGAAAAAATTGCTCGTACTTCCATATGCTCTCTCCATTTCTGTCTTAAAAACATATACACAATGACAGAAACTATGAATTCAGCCCTCAGAGGTGAACATAAGAGAATGAAAGTAGCTAAAAGGCCCTCTCTGAACACAGCCTACCAGGGACTAACTGTAACAAAACAGTCTTTGCATGGCTTACCAATGGGGAGCTCATCTCCAGCATTTGCAAGGACACTCCCAATCCCCAGCCTCGTCCCCCAAACCAAACCTTCAGAGCTATAAGCACCTATTTTATTACTGCTCATGATGGTGATTTTTATTTTAAAATCTATGTCTCCAATTCTAGGCATCAGCTGCTCTGTGTAACCAGTAGATAACAGAGCTGATTTCTCCGTGACACCAAGTAAGTTAAGTGTACTCCTCCACTACCTTTCTGTGGTTAAAACCTTCCAGTAAGGGAAACTGGAGGCCCACAGGGCTTCACTGAGGAAGTCCACCAGATATGTAAGGAAGAAACCATTCTCATTCTAGACAAACTCTTCCAGAAAACTGAAGAGGAGGAACTACATCCCAACTCACTCCATAAGCATTATTCTAATTCTATCCCAAAAGCAAGAAAGACTATTACAAGAAGAAGAAGAAGAAGAAAACTACAAATATCCTTCATGAGCACAGACATAAAAATTCTTAACAAATGTCAGCAAATTAAATCCAGCAATATATAAAAAGGACACATCATGACCAAATACGTTTTACCCCATAAATGCAAAGTTGTTTTAACATTCAAAAATCAATCAATGTAATTACATTAAAATAGTGCAAAAGAAAAACCTTATGGTCATCTCAATCGATGGAGAAAGAGCATTTGAGAAATTCTAATACTCATTCCTGATCAAAAAAAAATTTTTCAGGGACACCTGGGTGGCTCAGTCGGTTAAGCCACTGCATTTGGCTCAGGTGATGATCCCAGGGTCCTGGAATTGAGTCCCACATCGGGCTCCTTGCTCAGCAGGGAGCCTGCTTCTCTCTCCACCTCTGCCTGCCACTCTGCTTGCTTGTGTGCTCTCTCTCCCTGACAAATAAATAAATAAATAAATAAAATCTTTAAAAAAAATTTTTTTTTCAGTAAACTAAGAATAAAAGGCAACTTCATCAGCCTTATACAAAGCATGGAGGAAAACCCTAAGCCAACATCATACTTAATAATGAAAAAACATATGTTTTCCCCCTAAGATCAGAAACAAGGTAAATGCATTTGCTCTTACAGCTTTTTATCAATATTATATTAGAGAAGTCATCAAAGGGGTGAGAAAAATAAATAAGGGGCATCCAGACTGGAAAGGAAGAAATGAAACTTTCTTCACAGGTAACATGATAATCTATATAGAAAATTTAAATCTACCAGTTATTACTGAGCTTAGTGAGTTTAGCCAGATTACAAAAGACAAGATCGATATGCAAAAATCAACTCTATTTCTACATAACAGCAACAAACAGTTGAAACTGAAATTTTAAAAAGCACCAATAACAGAAAAACCAAATAGCCCAAAACCGAAAACAGGAGTCTGAGGAAAGATATGAAAGCCCTATATTCTGAAAACTACAAAACACAGCTAAGAGAAATAAAAGATGTATCTTGTTCGTAGATTGGAAAATTCAATATTACGTCAATTCTCCCTCAAACGGATGTATATATAGCTTCAAAACAATCCCAGCAGGCTTTTTTCTAGAAATTGACAAACTAATTCTAAAATTCACGTGGAGATGCAAAGTACCTAGAGGGGCCAAAACAACTTTGAAAAAGAACAAAGTTGGAAGGCTATCTGACTTCAAGGCATATTATAAAAGCTACCAGTAATCAAAATAGTGTGGTACTGGTATAAAGGCAGACAAATAGATCAATAAAATAGAAGGGAAAGCCCCAAAATAGATCACTTATGTATAAACAACTGATTTTGACAAAGTAAAAGCAATTCACGGGAAAAATAGAAATCTTTTCAACACATGGGGCTTAAACAGCAGGATATTCATATGCAAAAAGGAAAAGAGCTTCTAGTCATGCATCACACCATATACAAAAATGAACTCAAAATAGATCATGGACCCAAATGTGAACCCTAAAACTCGAAAACTTCTAAAATAACACGTAAGACGTAAATGTTTGGGATGCTGGGTAAGGCAACGATTTTCTAAGTAGGAAACCGAGAGCATAATTCATACAAGAATAAATGGGTAAAATGGAGTTCATCAAAATTCGAAACTTGTGGTCTTCCAAAAGCCTGGTTAAAAGAATGAACGAGGGACGCCTGGGTGGCTCAGTTGGTTAAGGAGCTGCTTTCGGCTCAGGTCATGATCCCAGAGACCTGGGATCAAGTCCCATATCGGGCTCCTTGCTCGGCAAGGAGCCTGCTTCTCCCTCTGCCTCTGCCTGCCTCTCTGCCTACTTGTGATCTCTGTCTGTCAAATAAATAAATAAAATCTTGAGGAAAAAAAAAAAAAGAATGAACGAGCTGGTAACAGACTGGGAGAACATATCTGCAAAACCTACATCTAACAAATAATTTTTATCCAGAATATAAAGAACTCTCAAAAATCAGTAATAAGAAAGTAATCAACCCTTTGTTTTTAAATGGACAAAAGATTTCAGCTGACACTTCATCAAAGACATAGGGATGGCAACTGAGTAGATGAAAAGATTCTCAAGATCGTTAGCCAACAGGAAAATGTAAATTCAAACCACAATGATCTATTCTTACAGAAATTAAAAAGACCAAGTGTTGACGTGGGTGTGGGAAAAACAGAACTTTCACACACTGCTTGGGGGAAATACAAAATGCTACAACTACTTTGGAAAACAGTTTGGCATTTTCTTAAACAATTAAAAATTAAACGTACACCTACCACATAATCCTTCAGCTCATGCAGCTCCTAGGTTTACTCACGAATAAAGAAGGACCGTGTCCATATAACGCTTTGTACATGAATGTTTATAGACGCTTTACTTTTAAGAGCCAAGAACTGGAAACAACGCAGATGTCCATCAACAAATGGATAGATAGACACATCATGGTATATTTGTACAAGAGAATAAAAGGAATGAACTACTGATATGCACAAAAGCACAGATATGTCTCAAAAGAATTTGCTTCATTAAAGATGCCAAACAAAACGGTGTACATAATGTATGATTCCACGTATATAAAAATCATAGAAAATTCAAACTAATCTCCAGTAACAGATTGATTGCCTGGAAGGTTTAAGAGGGCAGGTATGCAGGGAAGGGAGAGATTACAAAGGGGCAGACTGGTGATGGTTTCACGACTGTGGAAACAGTTTTATGACTACGGTGATGGGTCTCGTGTCAAAACTCACCAGTGTGAATGTGGATACTTCAATTAAGGGAGGTTTATTGTACAAAAATTATACCCTAAAAACTCTGTTAAAAATCTTTTTAAATTTGACACTCTGAACCACATTAGAAAGGCATCTGAGATATCTTCCACTCTGCTATGACACAACTTTTATATTTCTGGGGATGTACCAAAAGGGGGCAGAGCACACTAACAAAAAGTCCCAGAAATACACTTGAGAATCTTAGCATGTGATCCCTTAAGGAGTTTCAACTCATTTCATTCTAGAACAGGTTCTTTTTATTAGAATTATAAAAATAATCTTATTTCACTTAAACCACATTTAGCATTTAATAAAATCTAAAACCACCTATAAGAATGCAGAAAATTATTTGTGTAAATGGGAGGATAAAATTAAAATTTAGTACCAAAATCCAAAGTTCCTGAGTTATTCTTAACAATTTAACCTATAGGGGAACTTGGGTGGCTCAGTCGTTAAGCATCTGCTTTCAGCTCCGTCATGATCCAGGGCTCCTGAGATAGAGCCCCACATCTGGCTCCCCACTCAGCAGGAAGCCTGCTTCTCCCTCTCCCACTCCTCCTGCATGTGTTCCTTCTCTATGAAATAAATAAATAAAATATTTTTTAAAAAAATAATAATTTAACCTATAAAAGCACCAAAAATGGTAATCTTATTTATACAAATTCTGAGAAAATATTTTGACCAAATATTTTCTTCTTCATTAAAAAACTTAAATTATATAACAATAAACCTATAGATACATCCTATTTTTTTCAGCACTCATTTCCCTCTAAAAACAATTGCTATCTACTGAGTATTACCCCAAAAATACAGAAGTAATGAAAAGAAGGGCCATCTGTACCCCAATGTTCATAGCAGCAATGGCCACAGTTGCCAAACTGTGGAAAGAGTCAAGATGCCCTTCAACAGATGAATGGATAAATAAGATATGGTCCATATATATAATGGAATATTAAGCCTCAATCAGAAAGGATGAATACCCAACTTTTGTATCAACATGGATGGGACTGGAGGAGATTATGCTGAGTGAAATAAGCCAAGCAGAGGGAGTCAATTATCATACGGTTTCACTTACTTGTGGAGCATAAGGATTAACATGGAGGACATTGGGAGAAGGAAAGGAAAAGTGAATTGGAGGAAATCGATGGGGGAGATGAACCATGAGAGAATGTGGATGCTGAGAAACAAACTGAGGGTCTTGCAGGGGAGAGGGGTGGGGGGGTTAGCTGAGCCTGATGGTGGGTATTAAGGAGGGCACGTATTGCATGGAACACTGGGTGTGGTGCATAAACAATGAATCTTAGAATACTGAAAAACTAAAATTAAAAAATAAAAATAAATAAATAAAAACAATTGCTGTAATAGCCACCAGAAAACATTCCGTAGTTTCCAAAATTGATAATCACTGCAATTTACTGATTATTGGCATTTAGCAACCTGAAATATAGCTTCAAATGCTGTTTAATTGTTACTCCTTTAACTTGGAATTAGCATACTTTCAGCATAGCTCTGTACTTAGGAAGCCAAAATAATTTAGTGGAAAGTATTTCCCACTAAAATTGCATCAATTTATTTAGTTATTCTCACTTTTACTCTCTTCATTCCAAAGTATATGGCATATTGAACCTAAAGCATATTCCTTTTACTACCTCATTCAAAATTAGTTAGTTTAATGGTATTAAGTTCATGGACAGCATGTGAGCTATGTGTATAAAATCCATCACCAAAGGCAATCTTCTATGTAGTATATTTCTGAGGATGAATCTTATACACACACATACACACGCACACAAACATGGGAGTTCAGGAAGTATGCTATTACGTTTTACTAGAGCAGCAAGCAAATCGCATGGATTCTGTATCAATGCTAAATTTAAACAACCATGTATAGATAACAGTTTAGTAACTTGATAAAATGCTTATCTTAACAGTGACTCTGGTTAAGGCCATTTTTCTATTTCTGGCTCATTAAGTGATAAGCTGCTTGTAAATATATGCAAAAAGGTTATTTTTAAGTGATCCCTAATAATTACAACTTAACCTCAAAGGATTGTAGGCAGAAGGCTAAGAAGTTATACAAATATCTGGTTGGGCTATTTATGGTGATCTACATTTTACTTTCATATTTAATTACACATTTGTCCCATAAGTGGTAGCTTCCCTTGCTTGTAGTAAAATGAACAATATCTCGCGTATGTAAAGATCTTACCTGAACGCTTTTCCTCCAGGTACGTTGTTAAATCTGACATCTTCACAAAGGAGGGCATGCTTTTATGAAATTTTGCTTTAAATGTAATTGCCCTTATATCGTCGTCAAACAGGCACTCACAGGATGACCAAAATGTTGAATGCAATTCTAGGCTTTCTAGGACGTCATTGTGCTGAACAAAAAGATATTTAAATTCCCAAATATAATCTTAAACAAACAAACAAAAACAAAAAGTCACCAAAAAAGAAATAATCTAGGCTCAGAATCAGATTAAATAGACCAATTGATTAGATCAGTTAAATACAACTTTTACCACTCTAAGGAATCTGGGTATTAAAAGACAAAATGTGAATTACGCTATATTAGGGCAACAGCATAAGGATGCTGGAGATAATTTCAATAAAAAATTTTTTTAAGATTTCTTTGTTTCTTAAATAGTCATAATGTATCATAACCAACTGCTTTTCAGAGTAGCTAATTCCTGTTTTGATATCTACAGGCAAAGTTTTTAAAACTAGTAAGGCACAGAAATGGGCATGTGTGCCATAATCAGTATCTCTCGCTGATTTTTAACACCTTCTTTTTCTTATTTAGCTAATTTTCCCATGACAAAAAAAAAAAAGCATTGAGAGACAATTGTAGTCATAATTATAATCCTTTATAAAACTGCAGTGGCACAGAGATTTCTGAACAAATAATCCTATTCTATATTAATAACTTCAACTTTAAACTCTAATAAAACAAAAAGATCTCTTAGTACTGAGTTTTCTAATAATAACAGCTGCTCTTTTAGTCTCTACTTACATCAGGCCATAAAGCTAATTCACATCCCTCCCCCACACTGCCTCCTTAGTTTTTTTTTTTTAGTTTCTTCTTGAAAAATGCAGAATCAAAACAAGTCGGTAAGTCTGTATAGACAGAGCATCATTAAAAAGAACTACAGCATATATATTCCAAGTCACTGCTTGAAAACAATCACTATTTTTATTCTTTACAATCACTATTTTTTAAATAGTTTGCTCATCTTATTATAAAATGCATGCTTAGAAATCAGGTTAAATACATAACTAAAATAACAACCATAATCTCAACACCCCCAGATAAACTCAGTTAACACTGTGTTTAGTGGACATCCAGTTGTTTTCAATTGGATTTATATGTCATTAAATATTACTCTATATTATTTTAAAATACAGGGGGCGCCTGGGTGGCTCAGTCATTAAGCGTCTGCCTTCAGCTAAGGTCATGATCCCAGGACCCCTGGGTTTGAGCCCCACATCGGGCTCCCTGCTCAGCCGGAAACTTGCTTCTCCCTTTCTCACTCCCTCTGCGGGTGTTCCCTTTCTCACTGTGTCTCTCTCTGTCAAATAAATAAATAAAAATCTTTTAAAAAATTAAAATAAAATAAAATATGGCATAACGTGCCAATACGTGGCACAGATATGCCAAAATCTTAAAAATTATTACAGCAATTCCCCATTTGGGCGCATGTTGGTTATTTCTAAATTTTTACTATTATAAACAGTACTATGATAAATATATTTTTACCCACATCTTTATGCATAGCCATGATAAATTCCTGTAAGTGTAATTATTAGGTCAACGGTATTCCAAATTCCGTTTTCATAATGCATTTTCAGTTGTCCTCAAGAAAGGTTTTGACAATTTACATTTCCAATAGTTTATGAGAGTGGCTATTCCCCTGTAGGTTTTCTATCAACTAGTCAGGAGAAAAATCATGTACTGTCACTATGTTATTTGTGTGCCTTCAATTACTAAGAAGTAAATTTTCTTAAAGATTTTATTTATTTATTTGACAGACAGAGATCACAAGTAGGCAGAGAGGGAGGCAGAGAGAAAGGGAGAAGCAGGCTCCCTGCTAAGCAGGGAGCCCGATGTGGGGCTCAATGCAGGACTCAATCCCAGGACCCTGAGATCATGATCTGAGCCAAAGGTAGAGGCTTAACCCACTGAGCCACCCAGACACCCTGGTCTACGGTGATTTTTATGTATAGTTCTTGTTGCTGCATTTTATTTAACCTTACCAATCTTTAGATTCCAAATAAGTTTGTTTATGTTTTCTTATATTACTGTGTTGTTTTTTTTTAATTTGGATCTCTAATGCATCTGGAATTTATTTTGGCACAAATATGAAGTATAAATTTGATTCTATTTTTTTTCCAAATTGTTAACTAGCTATTTCAAACCTTACCTACTCTTTTTTCCCAAAAGGAAAAATCTGCTTTATGCTTTATTTCTTAATTATAAATAGAATATATTTACTATAAAATATTTATACAGTAAAAGAAAAGAGTAGCAATAGGTGAAATAAGGTTGGCCAGTGTTCTAATATACTGGATATAATGGGTACTATAATGGGTACTTCATCATATTATTCTCTATAAAGTTTGAAGTTTTTACTAAATGTGTAAAAAATAAATGCAGATTCACACATGCATAAAAGTCAAACTAAAGGCATAAAGAAAAAAAAACACACATAGCCATTGCTAGCATTTTAGCAACAGTATTTCCAAATTTTTTCATGTATACACATACTTACCTACCTGCTTTATTAAAATGGGACCCTATCATACATGAAATTTTATAATCTACATTTTAAAAAAATTTTTATTAACATATAATGTATTATTTGCCCCAGGGGTACAGGTCTGTGAATCAATGGGCTTACACATTTCATAGCACTCACCATAGCACATACCCTCCCCAACGTCAATATATAATCTACTTTTTAAACTCAATAGTAACATCACATACATCTCTCTGGGCTACTGAACATTCCTATCTTTGGTGGCAAATACCTTTGGATGTCCACCCAGACCACAAATGACCCTCTCACCTGTTCCCCCACCCTCTGTACAAGCTCAGGCATTCCTATTATACTTTCCCACCTTGTCCCTGAGGCCACAGGTGACTGATTCAAATTCAATCTGGGATTTCAAATTCTCCTTGCTGGGAATTCGGAAACAGACTGATCTCTTAAAAGGAAAAGTAAAATGAGGAGCTACAGAGTAAGCCTGTTCTGCCTTCCCTCAAAGTCTGCACCAAGTGAATAATGCAGACAGCTGGAGAAGCTGCCCGGGAACCACAAAGGCTTCAGCTCCTGCTTCCAAGTACCCTTGAACCCATCAGCACTCTTGCCCTATGTACCATGACCTACTCCCATATACTTCAAATACATGCCCCTTAATTGTTTAAGTTAACCAGAGAAGAGTTCTAATTCAGTTCAGTAAAAGCCCTCTGTGCCCAAGTTTAAATGTAATTTGTTAATACATTCCATGGGTTGCCGAACCTTTGTGTGCATGCATTTTCAAACTGGTGATTTTTTTCTTATCATTGGAAACAAAGTTATTCCCTCCTCAAACTTAAAGTCTCTTACTCCTTTAAGACTGGAAATTTTGAGTGGTTGCCTGATCTGTATTTTATTCTTCGTTCATTCATTCATTCATTTACAAGGAAGCATCTACGAGGGCAGGCACAGCGTGTGTAATGAGGATACCGTGCTGAGAAAGCTTAGCAGAATGCTTGTATTCACAGAATTTATAGTCTATGGAGAAAATTAGCTAATTTGCAAGTAAACAAATAAGCTGGATAATCCTGATGGTGTTAAGTGGAATGAATGGACTTCAAGGAGTGAATCTGATAGTGATTATATGTGTGTGAGGCCCCTCTGAGGATATGACATTGGAGCTGAGAAATGGAGACATCCATGTGGGGAGCTGGAGGGGAGAGCACTCTAGGCAGAGGAATATGTAAACTTAAGATCCCAAGGTAGGAAAAAGATTGGCAAGTTCAAGTAACAGGAGTCATGCGCAGATTAGACTAGTAGGTCTGAGGGAGACTGGTATTGAGACAATTTCTAATACATTTCTATATTTGACTCATGAATTAAAGATGTTAATAGATTTCAAACTTCCATACAGATGTAATTACAATTTTGCATTAAGTATCATTACAAACATTGGGATCATTTGCATTACTCTGTGCTTAATTAGTAATGTCACAAGAGTACTTTACTATAATTTGTTATATTTTTAAAATATTAGACTTCTATTAAATACTTTCAGAATATTACGTTGGAAGGCATTTAGTTCTGAATAGCTTATTTTATGTACCCAATTATTCCTAGGAAGTGTAGTGTATGCCTCTAGTCCACCCTCATTAGGGCCTAAATTGTGATCAATCCTAGCTACAAATTTCCATGCATAATTTTGAAAGAATGTGAATTGGGGACTTATTATCCCTCCCCAAAACATCAACTCTGTGATCTCCAGTATTCAACAATGACTACTTGATGATCGTATCATCATTGATTTAGATGATTATATCATCTAAATGTGAGTTTGTTATCTCCGGGAACAAGGAAAGCCAGTGCCCAGTATGGAGGTTAATACAGAGAACACCTCAAGAAATACTAAATGAATAGAGAAAATGCTAACAGCTTCTGAAAGCAGAATCACTTATTTAGATGAGCCTTCAAAATTAGTACTTTCTTGTTTTGAAATGAATAACTTTGGGGTACTGAGGTGGATATCAAAACTTAAGAATGATGGTTATACACAAAATATGCTGAATGAATGAATGAATGAATGAATAAAGAACAAATGTATTTTAATTCCTGGATTCCCAAATTTCCAACAGTAACCTAAATACCATAAAAGTATCTAGAGAGAACTAGAATGTCTCTTCTATTAGCTGAATAACCACGACTTTTAGAATATCCATAGTAAGCAGGGAGCAGTCTGCTACGTCCCCATCACAAAGCCAAGAGCACCTCTGACCCGCATTTTGTCGCACACGCACTAGACTCGTGTTCCCGGCTATGACAGAGTGGTCAATAGCAATGGTCAGCCTACCACCGACACATGTTTGTCAGATTTCTCAACCAAACAAATATTTGTCACTGTTTGATCCTAACATAAAAGTCAAAAGTCAGACTTATCTCAAATCCTGGTTATAGGCTATTAATGATTAAGAGAGAGAATGTGACAGATCCCATCCTCTGATAACCATTTTGTAGGTAGAAGTTTGGGAAGAAACAGTAACTCTTTCAGGTAAAGAAGAATGAGACACACCTTATCAATCTCTGGATTAATTCAGCAGGACAAAATAACTCATAAGCCACTAATCACACTACCTCTGACTGTTATAACGAAAGGATCTCATAATATCGAAATGAATATAGTATATTATTTTATTGAAACATCAATGCCACTTAATTAAATTCATCATAAAATTATTAGTAACTCATGCTTTAAAGAAAAAATGTAATCATGGGTCATATTCTAAACATGAACATCCTATAGATGGCTAATAGTCCACACTTTTAAAACAACTGGTATACATACTAATGTATACAGCTGGAACATACTAACTTATAAAGCAGTAACACTGCGACGTGAAAGGGTTAATGCAGCTTCCCTAACATCTGCCTTATAACCAGACAGACATTTATTTATCAGAGACTCTGGCTGAATAAAATCTGTAGAAGCATCTCCAGATTTCAATTTTTAAAGAATGTTTCCTGGAGGAGATAAGATCTTCACTAAAAAGGTAAAGTAGTAAACCTGGGAATAAATGGAAGCTTTTCTTTTGCCTCCATTAATTACAGAGGACTTTTTAGATAACGAAATTGCTTACAGGAGGTATAAAATCATAACAGAAGAATTCCAAGGATAAATATTCAATTTTGATCACCTACTATTTCAAATGTTGTCTATCTTAATCTCTTAAAATGCTGTTCATCTTAGGCTCATAAGCATTAATCATTTACCTAACTATAAATAGGTTAAATGCTTTTTGGTATATTTACCTTTTTTCCTTTGAAGTTGAGGGTACCAGGCTGCTCCAGGACCCCATAATACAAGCACATAATGTTGACCTTGGACCTGTTCCACTGTTAACATAACTTTCCTTTGCTTCTGTCCTCTATAACTGTATAATGCCTCTGGAAAAGAAATAGTTCAACTGGCATTACTTTAGCACATAGGACACCTTACCTTAATGTCCAATGATAAATATAATAGTGATAACCAAATGATACGCTACAAAAGTCTTATATCTTAACTATTTTATAATCTAAAACTAAGACAGCACCCGAAATACTTACCTGTTAGTACAGTGATATCAACTACTTTTAGTACCGCATGGACCAGTATGTCCGGCTGCAGCTGCTCCAAGTCTACAAATTCTATACTGTTCATTTTCTGAGGCTGCCTCTGAGGAAGATCTCTGAGATAAGAATGTTTTGAAGACACGTATGCCAGTAAGTCTTGAAGCACAACATCATTAACTATATTGGAAACTAAGAAAAAAAGAGACGCACATGTATGAAAGATGGCAAAATTATATTTTCTTAACAACACAATACTTTCTTAGAAATGTATTTTATGTTGTAAAGTGTGATTAAATGTAAAATATGCTTTCATATCTAAAAATATGTAAACTTTTCTTAAATACTTAGGTGCAAAAATAAGGATGTTTTTAACCAAGGAAATTAGAATTATTTACCATCTCCAAAACAACTTGACCTGTTCCCTTCTCTATTTTGTTAATAATATCATTTTTCGGGGCACCTGGGTGGCTCAGTGGGTTAAGCCTCTGCCTTTGGCTCAGGTCATCATCTCAGGGTCCTAGGATCGAGCCCCGCATCGGGCTCTCTACTCAGCAGGGAGCCTGCTTGCCCCTCTCTCTCTCTCTCTGCCTGCCTATCTGCCTACTTGTGATCCCTTGTCTGTCAAATAAATAAATAAATTCTTTTAAAAATAATAATAATAATATCATTTTTCTACCAAGTAACCAAGACCAGTGTTTTGGTTACTTCTTTTGACTCCTCCATTACCCGGTTATACCCAATCAGTGCCCCCTAATCCCTGTAGTCTAATTTGCTCACACCTTCCCTGACCATCCCAGCTGCTGCCATTCTTCCTCAAGACTCTTACGTTACTCATCTGAAATATACTTAAGAGTCACCTCTTTCCCTGAACATGCCTTCCTCTTCCCCACTTCCAAGCCTTTGTCCTCACCACTCTCACTGGCTGTAATGCTCTCATCGACTTTACCTACGCAAATACCACCCAGAAAAAACACTACCATAGAGAGGTTCCCAGCGACTCCTTCCCATAGAAAGCTTTTCTCTCCAGCTCTCATGTGGCCTTTAAGCATGTGCTACATTGTAATATTTCTCATGATTGTTCGATCAGTTGTTTAGTTCTTTGGTCATTATGTCATTTAGATGTTTTCCTCTGTTTCTTAATTATTTGTTTCGATTTTTTCTCATTTTTTGAGATATACCTTACATACAATAAAATGCACACATTTTAAATGGACAGAAGGATGAGGTTTGCTGATTAAATTTTAATTTCCCTGAAGTAAGGGAAGCATATTTGAATATATAGTGGATTGTTGGGTCTGTTTGCTGATTTCAGGAGGAAAAAAAAAATGATTCTTCTTTCCTTCTCCCATTCACATTTTCATCCTTGTGTATTTCTGATGCTACACTAAAGCCTCATAATTCATTCTCTCATCAGGAGACCATCCACTACATGCCAGGCACTATGCCAGGTGCTACGGATACAAAGACGTATCTTGTCATGATACCCACACTGAAGGAATTAGCAACCTTGAGATAGTCAATAACAAACACTGGGCTTAGGATATGAGATACATGTAAGCCTTCCCCAAAACACATGAAAACAACTGCCCAGGCAAGTTGGAAGAGGCTTTATTGAAGGAATATTTGAGCTGGGTTTTAGAAAAATGTCCTAGAGTTTTCTAGGTAGTAAATGGAGGAGGGGGTGTAAAGGGAAGGGTAAAGGGAAGGGATCTGTATTCCTTTACATATTACAGATGCTTCTGGTAATCTGACGAAACATGTGAATCCATTACCAGAATCATATTTTTTGTAAAATAACTTTATTGAGCTATAACTGACATACATAAAATTCACCCTTTTAAAGTGTATAATTTGGGGCATCTAGCTTGCTAAGTTGGTAGCACACACACTTCTAAAACTCAAGGTTGTGAGTTTAAGCCCCATGTTGGGTGCAGAGCCTACTTTAAAAAAAAAATCAAAAAGAATTAGAAAAAAATGAAGTGTATGATTCAAAAAAAAAAAGTGTATGATTCAGTGTTTTTTTAGTATTTCACAATGTTGTACAACTACTATCATTATCTAATTTTAGAGCATTTTCATTACAAAATAGTACTTTTCAATGCATAAAATAAGATTGCAAAACTGACTATATAGAAATATAACAATCCAATATTTTTAAACAAGTAATCTGTGCCTCATTAGTACATTAAATAACAATACATAATGCATATGTAACAACTACTGTAATTTCAAAGTAGTGAGGGGCATAAATGATGTTCATTTCATTGTCAACAACTATAATACGTGATATGAAAGTGTGCGTGCCTTCCACTGGTGACCAAGCCCCAAGTACTGCTAATATCACTGCGGATTGCTGCCTCATGCATAATGGAAGCAAGTGCTCGTTTTCAGTTAGCTTCAGAGAAAGTAAAGATGTAATGCTTTCGCATCCAAGTTCATGGACCCTTTAATGTGGAGGAATCAATTTTCACAGAAGGGAGAGTAGGAAGGACATTTAGGAGGCCAGTGGCCATCTAGGGGGAGACGATGAGCGCTGGGAACCAGGCAAGACTGCATAAGGGGATGAGGGGTGACAGATTTGTGAACAGTTCAGGAGGTGGAATCCAAGAAACAATGAGATGGAGAGCTCACAGAAAAGATGAAAGATGGCATCAAGTTTCCTTGCACAGATGAGTGCATGGATAAAATCAAATGTTTTAAGGTTTTTAGAACCTGATACCTGAAGTCCACTCTAGTTAGATGACTCAGTTTCTCAATGACTTTTATGAAGCTACAGTGATATCACTAACAAAGACAAGGAACATAAGAGAAAAAAACAGAAGACATGAAAGAGAAATGAGAGCAAGAGAGGAAGAGATAAGACCCCCCATTAGATTACAGCAAAATCCAACTCCAAGTAGCTCCATCCAGGGCTTCAATTCATTCACCAGACGTCCTGATCCCTCTTTCCCAATATTTCCGGCACATGTGGAATCAAAATTCAAACAGGTTCAAATTCTGACTCTGTCAACAATGTGCTCTGAGAACTCGTACATAACTTCCCTGGGCTTCATTCTTTGTCTTAATGTGGAGCTTTTCGGGGAAAATACAAAGATCCCTGATATCCAAGTATTTACTTTCCCTGATTTTTAATACAGAAACATGGGATTACTTAAATTCCAATGAATATAGTCTACATATTACATAATACAATGAAAATATTGTATTAACCTTTGATTTATATCCTTAATCATTTCAATTTAATAATATTTCAGATAAATCTATGTCCTGTCACATGTAATGAGGAAAGAACAGAAGTCTTCTCAAAAGCATGATAGACTGATCAGAAGAATGGTCTCTTGAGCTGTAAGTACTTGTAAAAACAAAAACAAAAACCTAACCAAACTGATTTATTCTTTCGGAAGAAAAACAACTACAATATTCTCAAAGTATCAACTGATCACCATTCCCCTAAATCAAATAAAAAAGACTTAGGATATACATTACCTACCATCCTGTGAAAAACGACAATATAAATTCCTATGTAAGTATAAGAAGAAAGAATTTGAAGTAAGCTTTAAAGGTTCTCTAACTAGTTCAAGGTTTTTCTCTCTGTTCTACAAAAACCTGGAGCTTCCCAGGGGTTCCATGTGATATTCTTCACCTATAATTAGGGCCTAAGGTTTTTCTGAAATGACTCAAACAGATCAGCCTTACTTGAATACAAATCAGTCCTAAAGCCAACTCTACCTACAAGATTTATCTCCCCAATCCCTTGCGAAATATTTGCATACCATGTTATTTTCATGATCTCAAAACATTCCCTACTCTTCTCTTATATTAACATCTATTAAATAAGGTGAGTTTTACTTACAACCCATTCGGCTCCATGGAAATATGCTCTCCAAGGATGTGGCAACTTCAAATACTCATAATAGAAGATTACACTTAACCACTTTTAAAGAAATTCCCAAATTGGAAACTCACTTTTCCTTTTGTTGCTTCCAGTCTCCAGGCTGTTGGTAACCCACACCCCTCTGAGATGCACTTCTCCTAACCAGACTACAGCACCCATGCTGTCCTTTTGCCCTTGGCCTTGCGGAATCCAGTCCATTCACTGTTTTCCATAGTTACTGAGATTTGATCTTTTCTTTCCCACCCTCCTGTGCAGTTATTTTATCCATTTGTTGTATGGTTAGGTTCGTTGTTAGTGTTGGTATTCCTTTTGGGCTTCCCCCTCCACTGCATTTTATCTGGTTTTGATGGCTTACTGTGGGTATGGGAAGCATCAGTGTGATTCGGTGAGTCAAGGCTACACAAAAAGATCCATGCAGAGAAGTGTCACTCCCTCCTCAATGATACGCTATTTCCATTCCCTCCTTCTTTCTGCCCCTTTTCCCACCCCCCTCTGTAGGTAATTCATCTCTTTAGTTTCTGTTTTTTCTTTCCTGCATTTTTTTTTTTTGCAAATGAGGAGATACACATATATTTTATTCCTCCCTTTCTTATACAAAAGTTAGCATACTACATATACTTTATTGAGCTTTGTGTTTTCCATGTAACAGTATGTCCCAGAAATCACTACCTATCAGTTCACAGAACTCTTTTTCTTTCTTCTTCATGTCTGCATAGTATTTCACTGTGGAAAGGTACCACAATTTGCTCAATCATTCTGCTATGCTGGGGCATTCTGATTTTTCCCAGGGTCTTGCAATTATAAGCATTGCCTTGAATAACCTGTGCATACGTATTCTCACAGTGTTGTAGTTGTAGCTTCAGGATAGATTCCTGTAAGTAGGCTTCCTGGGCAGAAAGCTGAGTACTAAGTAATTTTGTTAGGGATCGCTATACCCCACCAGAAGAAGTGTGGAAATTCTCATGCCTGCTAGCAATGTACAAGAGGGCCTGTTTCCCTGCAGCCTCATCAACAGCACATGCTGTCCTGTTTTTTTAATTTTGCCAGTTGGATAGCAGGAAATGATATATCTGTGTAGCTGTCATTTGAATGTCTCGTGTCTTTTTTCCATTTTCCTATCAGGTCCTTTGTCACTCAATTTGTAGGAGTTCTCTCTGTATTAGGAATATCAGCCTTTTGTCCAAGATATATGTTGCAAATATTCTGTCCAAGTTTGCCAGTTGTCTTTTGACTTTGTTTTTTTGTTTTTAAGATTTTATTTATTTTTTATTTGACAGGCAGAGATCACAAGTAGGCAGAGAGGCAGGCAGAGAGAAAGAGAAGGAGAAGCAGGCTCCCTGGTAAGCAGAGAGCCCAATGCAGGGCTCAATCCCAGGACCCTGAGATCATGACCTAAGCCAAAGGCAGAGGATTAACCCACCGAGCCACCCAGGTGCCCCTCTTCTAACTTTGTTTATGACGCTACTGGTCATGCAAAATTTTATTTTTCTATAGTCAGATTTATTGTTCTTTTTCCTTTTCATTTGCTATTTCTGGATTCTGAATAGTAGGGAAGTTTTCTCTATACCAAGATGATAGAGAAATTCACCCGAGTTTCCATCTAGTAGTTAATGGTTTTATTTTTTATATTTAGATTCTTAATCCATTCGGAGTATATACTTCTATTTCATGTGAGATATTGTTCTAATTCTGTCTTTATTCTAAATGACTACCTAGTTGCCTCACCACCATTTATTAAAAAGTTAGCCTCCACCTCAGTGACCTCAGGTAACATCTTTGTCATATACTAAATTATATGTGTATGGGTCTGATTGTGATCATCCTGTTCTATTCCCCTGATTCACTTGTCTATTTACGCACCAGCATCACATGGTTTTAATTATAGAGGCTTTACAGTTTAAAGCCTGTCTGGTAAGCGTGGTTCCTGTACTTTTTCTTTTTCAGGGTTTTCCTAGCTATTCTTGCCTCTTTGTTTTGCCATATGAATGTTAGTATCAAGTTGGAAATGCCATAGCACAGCTTCTTAATATTTTTATTGAGACAGCACTGAGTTATGAATTAAGTGATGCAGAACTGATACCATTATAATGTTAAGTCATCTTATCCATGAATAGGGAATGCTGTGTTTCCATTTCTTCATGTCCTTATTTCTTTCTGGAGTAGTTACATTTTTTTCCTCACACAGGTTTTGCAAATTTCTTGTTAACTTTATTCTGAAGTACCTTCTTTACTGGTTTTGCCGATGAGCAAAACCAGTAAAGTGTTTGTGTATACGAAGGCTACTGACTCTTTTAACATTAACTTTCATCTCCTGTTAACGCCACTGAATTCTTTTATTGTTTGAATTTAGTTTATCTTTGATACCCTGAAGTTTTTCAGATATGTTATCAAAGCACTTGTACATATAGTTTTTACTCTTTTTCACCCACTCAGATACCTCTTCTTGTCTAGCTGCACTGGTTGATAACTCTAGTATAGTGATGATGAGTAGCAGAGATAGTGGACATCCTTACCTTGTTCCTGATTTTAGTGGAAATACCTCTGGTGTTTCTCCATTAAATATGATGCTGGCATTAGGACTAAATACATCTAACTTTATTGACACAGTACCAATTGCATTGTAATTGGAACACTGTATTGATACTGTATTTATTGATATTGAAAGAGAAAGTATCCTTCAATTTCCATTCCCTGGAGTGCTTTTTATGGTAAATGGCTGTTAAATTTTGTCAAAGCATTTCTCAACCTCTATGGAAATAATTATATATTTTTTTCTTTATGGTATGGTATACAAAATTCATGGATATTCTAATATTGAACATACCTTTCCATTTCTGGAAAAAGTCTCACTTGATCATTATTTCTTTAATGAAGTGTCAGATTTTGTTTACTAATATTTTGTTTAGACTTCATGCATGAATACTCATGGATAATACTGGTCTGTATTTTTATTTTAATGACTTCATTTGGTTTAGGTGTCAGTGTTATATTTGCTTAATAAAAGGAATTAGGAAGTTTCTTTCTTCAATACTCTGGAATAATTTTTAGAGCATTGGAACTATCTGGTCTCTGAAGGTTTGATAGAGTTCTCCTGTGTAACTGTCTGGGCCTGGCAGCTTTTTTTATGGTAGTTCCTTAATAATTTTCTCCATTTCTTCTACAGAAACTGGTCTATCTAAGCTATATCTCATATCCATCCATTTCTCATTATTTCCACTGATCACCCATTATCTCGCAACCTCAACTATTCTAATAACCTCCTAATTCCCTGATTCTGTTCCATGCCCAGCCCTTCACAACCAGATCTATGGTATTCTCCATCCTGCCCTTTGTTACTTTCCTTCTTAGCATTCATTATCATCTGCAAATATTATATTTGCATGTCTCTTTAGTTTCTTCCTTTGTCTGTCCTCCACACATGAACATGAGCGCCATGAAGGCCAGCACCAGGTGGACCCCCAGCGCACACTGCCTCAAACAATGTCACCACTTAATATGTATAAACTGGGCAGATGAAGAGCTCAATTTTAGTTACTTTTTAAGGTTATTTATTTATTTATTTATTTGACAGACAGAGATCACAAGTAGGCAGAGAGGCAGGCAGAGAGAGAGGGGAGGAAGCAGGCTACCTGCCAAGCAGAGAGCCCAATGCAGGACTCGATCCCAGAACCCTGGGATCATGACCTGAGCCGAAGACAGAGGCTTTAACCCACTGAGCCACCCAGGCGCCCCAATTTTAGTTATTTTATGAGACTATGTCAGAGCTGATTTCCCACTGACTAGCTTTCCTAGGATATGGGTAATTCTTACCCTTCTCAAACACCATTGTTGTTGTTCTCTTCTTCTTACCCTGCCTTTCTTTGAGAATTCTTATTATTCACGGGTTGGAATTCCATGCTATATCTTCCATATATGCCATATACAACTTCCTTGTCATTCCAGTTAATCTCTTGTATAATCAGTGTATTTATATATATATATAGCTATTTTATATATAGCTATTTTTCTATGACACTGTTTCAGTTTTCTAACAAATATATTTTGCTTATTACTTCTCCCATTGATACTACTATATTATTATATACTACATGTAGGTATAATACCTCATATTCATTCTCTCATTTAATCTTCACAGCAACTCTATAAGCTATATATATTTTTTGATTTCCATTTCACACAAGAGGAAGCAGGGGTATAACGAGGTTAAGTAACTTGCTGGAAGACACAGACGGTGGAAGTAGTAGGGCCAAGATTCAAATCCTGCTCTATTTGACTCCAGAGACAATAATTACCAGTTTATACTGTCTCTCTTACTTTGTTTTCCTTTTTAACTTCTCAGAGAAAAGGATAACTGCTAGGCTCTTCACTGAATAGCTTGCTTTAAAGAAGAGAAAAATGGATGTCAGAGAAGGAAGGTAGTCTTTCCTAGCAGTGGTGGACTGAAGAACAGGGATTCAAACCACAACCGTCTGACTAGAAGGCCCATGCTTTTCTCAGTACCTTAAGGTTTCGTAACCAGAGACTGGGGAATCCCACAAAAGAACTTCAGAGGTTCATGGAACCATTTGGAATTATTTGAAAAATGTTGTTTCTAGGGGTGCCTGGGTGTCTCAGTGGGTTAAAGCCTCTGCCTTCGGCTCAGGTCATGATCCCAGGGTCCTGGATCAAGCCCCCCGCATAGGGCTCTCTGCTCAGCGGGGAGCCTGCTTCCCCCTCTCTCTCTGCCTGCCTCTGTGCCTCCTTGTGACCTCTCTCTGTCAAATAAATAAATAAAATCTTTTAAAAAAATATTGTTTCTATCTACCTAAGTCCATTTTTCTGGAGAAATGGGCCATAGCTTCTCAAAGAGAGCTATGACTCTCTAAAAGGTTAAGAATCACTACTATGTGGACTCTAAGAAAAGTAAGAAAATGGAATCTGAACCCTAATATTTCTTAAAAGATTTATGATTTGCAATGCACATGTTTATTTTTATAAATTCTAGTTTCATTCTTACTGAAGAAAATTAACCAACACTGTCCAACTAACCTGTTTAGAAAACATTTCAGGGGCGCCTGGGTGACTCAGTGGGTTAAAACCTCTGCCTTCGGCTTGGGTCATGATCCCAGGGTTCTGGGATCGAGCCCCGCATCGGGCTCTCTGCTCAACAGGGAGACTGCTTCCCTTCCTCTCTCTCTGCTGGCCTCTCTGCCTACCTGTGATCTCTGTCTTTCAGATAAATAAATAAAATCTTTAAAAAAAAAAAAAAGAAAACATTTCATAAAATTACTATTTTAACTTCTTTTTCTAATATAGAAAAGTGTATATACTTTATAATACTAAGAAATTATTAATTTAAAATGTTATCTTACACTCTTGAGACTGGACAGATGAGTAACACTTTAGCTCCTTTTTCTAATATAGAAAACAGTGTATATACTTTAAATACTAAGAAGTTATTATATTTAAAATGTCTTACACTCTTCAGACTGGACAGATGAGTAACTTCCAAGATTTAATAACTGACTGGTAAATGTTGATTGTAGTACTGTCTCACCAATCCAATGATTTTCATGAATGGTAACATCTAGAAAGGAGAAAAAAAAAGTTCCTCTGATCATGCCATACGTTCCTTCACACTGTAATTAACTTAGCAATCATAGCAAAATATTATGCATGTCTCTCACATGCCAAGCAACTAAAGTTCAGCTGAAGTTCAGGTGGGTCAAATGATCTGCCTAAAGACAAAATAATAAAATAGCACTAACAAAATTGCTTCTGTATATCTGAACAGTATCAGTATGGAAGCTCACTGCTCCACAATGAATGGTTTAATGGCTTTTGTTTACATAAAAGAAATGCTCTAACGTCTATTTTGAGAAATTAAAAGGAAATCATTTGAGCCAGGAAGCAAAGTAATGGTTCCAAAGCAGTAGTGCCTAGAAGAGCAAATAATATTTAGTATGCATTTACCCCTTCTGCTATAAATACCTATGAATACAGACATTCTCAAAGGAATTTAATTATTTTTTCATTAGTTATCTTTAATTAAAAGCAATCTTCATCTCCAGATGTTAAAAGTGAAGGATCTGGGAGGTAAGGAACACTTTCCAATGGGATGTAGATCATAGGTCATCTATGATCTAAGATGTCTAGAAAAGAATCAGAGTGGAATTAAATATACCAACAGGCAGAAACAAGTCCAAGTAGAGCAAAAACTGTACGTTAGAGACAGAGACATATCAACCCCAGGCAAGATATGATCAGTGCATAAAACGCTAGAGGTATAAAGATATCCTAACAGCAGCAAGTTTTTGAAATAAGAAGAAGAAAAAACAAGGAGGCACACGTTCCCAGGACTTCCAAACTGATACCCAGACCCTCTCTCCATCTTTAAAACCATTTACCCCGTTACCCACAACTGCCAAAAGGACATCCCTGCCTGGATATTCTACTGGCCCCCCAAACTCGGCAATGCTCAAACCTGCTCTTCTTCTCATATGACGCATCTCACTTGTGGGCACTCTGGAACCCACCAGGTAAATTCAAACATGAAATCAACCTGAGCGTCTACCTCTCCCTCCCCACCCTTGTCTCCAAACCCCCACCTGTTGATTCTGCCTCTTGAGTCTCCCCATGGCCCTGCCAGGACTGTTTTATATCATACATTCCTCTTTCTCCTAGCAGGTCCCCTTCCCACCTCCAATCCATGTCCCCCAGTGCTAATGAGCGATTTCTCAAGAACATTAATGTGATCTGTTGACTGGTTTAGAAAGAACTCAGCAGCCGCCCACTGCCTGGCCAGCAACAGGTAGCACTGCATTCTAGACTTCTCATAATCTGACCATCAGGATGCCTGCTCTTCAGAAAGAAACATGTCAGAAAGTTCAAGGAGAGGCTTTGGGAAATGAGATTGTAAACCTAGGTTGGGTTAGGGACTTGCTAATCAGGAGTGATAGGGTGGAGTGGAATTCATGGCTCAGCCCTTGCCTCCTGGCTCTCCTGATTCGCTCTCACTGATATGCCCTAGAGCCTCTCTTGTTTGTTCTCAAAACCTATGGTTTTCCACAGTTCGGTGTGAGGTCATCTTCGAACTCTGGCCCGCAGTCTCCCTTAGACGGTTCTTACTTACAGCACCTCTTCATGCCTAGTGCTACAACTATAACGGCAAAACGTCCGCTGTGTCACTGAACACAATGTGAGCTGGGATACATCTGCTGCGGAAACAAGTTCAGTTTGGGATTATAGGTCAGTAGATATTAGATATCCAACATGGAGGTATAATGATGTATATAATTTGATACTGTTAATTAAAATGGGATTTTATCCACAAATTTCTATGTATGTATAATTTCAGCACTTAATTAGGACAAGGGGGAAGTATGGATTTCTCTTTTTTCCATGAAGTTTCCTTCTGTCCGCACAAACAAAAGAAACCCATGCAGAAATTGGTGAACTAGAATACTTTTTTTGCTAAGGAAGTAAGGCAAAACAGAAGAAAACCTGATTTCTTTAAAAGGTGCTCATAGAAATAATCTAAATATCCCATAAGAGGAAAATGGCTAGGGAAACCAATCAAGGCACTTGATAGAAGGTTACCTAACTGTACGGACACCAGGGAAAAACACAGGGATGGCAGGCTTGAGTTTCCATCTCCCAGGAAATGTCCTCCTGTGAGGCTCACCTAGTGATGGGAATTGCTTTGGAAACATGACCATGGTCCAGGGCCCAGTTGTCTCCTGATAAGTCTGGGAATCTGAGTTTGTCGGGAACCCAAAAATAGATTTCGGCTCTGTAACATAAGCTCCTGTTAAACAAGTTAATGAGACAAACAAGAAGCACAACACCATTTTAAAATTTACAATGGGGTATTAATTGCCACAGAAACTGCATTAGCGGCCCACTCTCATGGAGGCAAGTGGATTTATAGCTGGAGAGGCAAATGGTAAGCAAAGGGCTGCTTGGTGAGCACTGAATCAGAATAGGGGAGCTAGATGAATTGACTTACCAACAAATAAGATGGCATTGCAAGTGGGTGGGGACCACGCTAACCTTGTCAGTTACAATCGCACATATCTTTTCATGAGAGGGTGCACCTGACGGTCTTACCTGTGCACCTAAGGTCTAATAGGCAAGGCTCTCGTTCTCCCAGCAAACCACTTGGTAGGAACCACCAAGGACTGCCTTGATGTTGTCTTTTCCCAAGCTTCTCAGGCTCACCCCACTCTGCTTCTCTACCACATTCTTTCTTTAGATAGATTATTGAACTTAATCAGCTTCCTCCCACTCTGGGATTCATCCTTAAGATGATTGGTATCTCTGTTCTAATACATGTGTATTTTCAATTAATTAAGAACGTAAAAAAAAATGTTAGATGTCTTATGTCAGAAAGCAGCAGGATAAAAACTCAATGTTCTTTATGATTACAACTCTATAAGAGTATAGGTTCTGGAGCTTAGGTGAAATCCTGGCTTTGCCACTTCCTAGATGTGTGAAACTGGATACACAGCTTTACTTTCCTGGGGCTCCATTTCCTCAAAGTGAAAAATGGGGCTAATAATCAGTACCTTCTTCATATAGTTGTTGTAATGAATTGATACACACATAAAGTTTAAAACAGGGTTGTGGGGGCGCCTGGGTGGTTCAGTCATTAGGCGTCTGCCTTCAGCTCAGGTCGTGTTTTCAGGAGCCTGGGATCGAGCCCCGTGATGGGCTCCTTGCTCGGCGGGAAGCCTGCTTCTCCCTCTCCCTCTCCCACTCCCCCTGCTTGTGTTCCCTTTCTCACTGTCTGTGTCAAATAAATAAATAAAATCTTTTTAAAAAATAAATACATATAAAACAGGGTTGGACACAAAGTAAGTTCCTAATAAATATCAACTATTACATATGTATGTATCCATGTTATAAGGAGCAGACGGAAGATAACTGGAAGGTAACACTCCAAAATCCTACTGGTGGTGGTGTGAGGTTGGTTTAATACCAGCAGTTTTTCCTTCTCATATTCCCAAATGAGAGTATAATTTTAATAATTAAAAACACAATAGAAATTCTTTCTCTGTCCCCTCAATAAGAAGGTGATGTGCACAGCATTATTAGGGCTTACATAGTAGAAATGCTGTCCTTTCATCATAAGACTGCTCACACGGCTCAAGAAAACACTTAAAAATAAGACGTATGTAGACAAAGCCATAAAGAAACAAAGAAAGAACCTGATGATATGACCTGAATGCTCACATAGTGAATAAAGGGGAGGAGCAACCAGGAAAGGCTTCTTCAAGGTGAGCAGAAAAGAGGGAAAGAACTAAGAAGGTCTAGAGTAAAGGCCCAGAAATGGCAGGGACATGGGATACCAGGCGATGGTAAGGACACTGGAAAGAGATTGATCATGCTGCCTCCCAAAGCGGGAAAATGGTAATAAGGCCTAAAGTGGGAGCTGGGGGAAGCCTACAGCTTGAAGCTACCACTACCCCACAATGACCTTACCTGTGAGCAAAATTATATCTCCAGGAAACACTGTAAGTGCCCAAAATGCCGCAGCCCTCCACAGAGAGACCTTCTTCTGAATTCCTGACTGGTCTGTTACCACAATTATTCCTAAAGGCACTTTAGAGCCAGAATTTGGTCCAGACTTTATACTTATTTCTTTCACATGACATGGAGATAATACCAGGACTAAACAATTATACTTCTGGCTTTTAGAATCACAATTTTTTATTAATGATGTTTTTTTAATCCCCTTAAGTGTAGACACATTCCTCTGGTCCATTGCTGCTGTGGGATCTCCGGCATCAGAGACCAACTTAATTTTCTTGGATGGTGGGAGGACTTCAGACAGAGCTCTGGAATGGGTCAGCTTGTCTTCTTTGAGCTTCGGAAAGGTCCAACTTCTTTTAACAGGACTTTTGTGGAAGCCGTTTTGTTGGGAACACAGCATTCCTGAGCTGTATGACTCAATACGTACAGCACTGGGCAGTGGTTTGTCTTTGAAATTGAAAAGTGCTTGAGATCCTGTATCTTCCTCCAGACCTTTATCAGATTTCATGGGAGTGCCGCTACTTTTTGTTTCAGGACAAACAGGACTGAAGAGTTCCAGGGAATGAGCTTGGTTTTGTCCACTTTCACATCCTCCTGCAAAGTCCTCATTGGGCCGAGTCAGATCATCTTCAAGCATTCTTTCTTCCCTATGGCTTGCCTTTGGTTTGCTCTCCATGTTTACAGGCCCTTTATTTGTAATATTGTGTCCTTTAGACTTCCTTTGAGATAAAAAAGCCACCTGACTAGAGGTCATTATACTAAGAAATTCAGTATCAGTAGAGACCTTTCCAACAGCTTCCAACCTTGGCTTATCTTCTGTGTCCGAGGAAAAGATCTCCAGACCCTGGCTGTGTGCCTCATGATGCCAGCCTTCTGTGGGCACACACTTGGCTTCCTTCGCTCCCGGCCGTGTACTAATCTGTTCCACACTACAGACCAGATCTAGTGCGCACTTATGGTCTAACTGAAAGAAGTTCTTCCGGAAGTTCCGACCGCATGTATTTGCCTGATCTTTATGCTCTTCATCTGTAATTTTCTTATTTTTGCTGAGAAGCTTTGGAAACTTTCCTTCTTCAGTTAAATGCTGAACTTTGCCCTTAAATCTGCATATTTGCACATGGGGGCTGGTTCTCTCTCTCATCCCTAAAGGGGGACCCTCCTGGGATTTTACAGGCTGTGTTTCAGAAATACAGTGTAAAGAGTCTTCGTTCACATGAACAGGTTCACTAGTAGAGTTTGTTAAAAAATGAGCACTAGGAAGATGGGGAGGGCCCTTGGCTTCTAGGACTGGATGGTCTTCAAGAGTTCCATGTATGCAGTTTTCATCCCTCAGATGTAAAGAATGTTGGTTGTATAAAAGCTGAATTTTTTTCCAGGGTTTCTCAGTAGACCTTAAAGAAGGTGGTTCTGGTGATACGGTCATGTTCAATGGGTCGACTGGAGCACCCCAAAAAATATGGACTTGAGATCCTCCACTCATAGCTTCTGAAAAAAATTAAAATGAGTATTTTGTCACTAGATACTTTATACATTGATATTAACTTAATAATATGCCAAAAGCAAATGTCATATAAACTATGAATCAAAAACATAATTAATAAAGGTTATTTATACTGATATTCCATTTAACTACAAACTTCATAAATATACAAGAAACCATCAGGAGAAATCAAAACAGCCACTTAAATGAGATACTTTAAATAAAAGACTCTAAAAAAAATAAAGCTAAGTATACTAACATCAAATGACGTTTAATCATATTTAAATAATGAGTTAGTAGAGAAGGAAAAAGAAGGCATTTGGTTCACTGTACTCTAGTCACCTTTACATTTCCTGTTTTCTTTACTCCAGAGATTATCTCAGTAGCTCTGAGGCCTCCTTCCTTTAACAGTGAACCTGATTCCCAAGACCAAAATAGAAGGCTCCAACCAAGAGGGAGAGAAAACGAAAACCTGAGATACTGGAGGCTCTCTCTTCAAGCCGTAGAAGTAAGTGACTGTGTCATCATCGGCGCTTGGGCCCATGTGTTAGCACAGCTAGTGACTCCTGTCCTGTACTCTTCAGTCTTCTTGGCAACACAAATACAAAGATTAAGAATAGTCATTCTGTAACACACAGAGAAAAGGAATCCGCTGTGATTTAAACTTTTTGTCATTAACTGTGGCACCTGGCGTAAGTACATCTAAATAAGCATCCTATTTCCTGAGATGAAAAATGAAGACTCACACCCTATTTACTTGATAATACCTGACTTTCAAAGGAACTTTATGTACTAGGTCTGGTCCTAGAGCTTGCCAAGAGCTTTCTCACAGTGCTACAGGGACAAAGAGACAGATAAGGCTCTTGGCCTAAACAGAAAGGAGGGGAAAATAGTGACTGTAAACTAATACTCTGAAAATAATGTACCGAACCTGACAGCCTATAAACAGGAAATGACCATCTGCTGGGGAAGTGAGCCACTGTGGCCGACAGCATTTAAACAAAAGAAACAGCAGCTATAAAAGGCAGAGTTAGGCAGACCCATGGCATGACTAAGGACTTTTAACCAGAGTACAGGGTCCTTTGTAAAAAGGCAGGAAGTTTTCAATCATGAGAAGTCCGTGTGGCGGTGCGAGAAGTCTGGAAGTACACAGAAAGGGGGAACCCTCACGAAATGACAACTGGGATCGCCAGTCACTCTCATCATCCTTGAGGATTTGCTCATTGTCACCTTCTCCAAACCTAATAATTTCTCTCATTTTAGAATTCTTGTGATTTCAGTATCAATGGGGGAAGATCCTTCCTGTCCCCCGACCTCTGGGGTCCTTGTCCTCCTCGCCTGGAGGGAATGTACTGCCCATCTTACCCTAGTTACCCGTTCTTAAAGTCGCATACCCTCCCATTATCCGTAACTGCACGTCCTTCCCTGATTTAAGCTTTCAGGGCTCCGATTAGTTTCTCCCCTGTTCCTACTTACTCCCTCTAAATGCACGACTTCGGCAACTCCTTGAGCACGCGGGACCTACGACTGACTGTAGGGACCACATCTTCACAGCTTCATTCTTCACTTCCCTCCTTAACCAGCTTCAATCCCTGCACCCAGAGCCCAATGGCTAGAAGTAACTAGGAAAACAAACAAAAACCTTCAACTGGAAACTAGTCTCACTTTAAGTTCATTACCACTAACCTCCAGGGGGTACCTCGCAATCTGTCTTTCCTTTTCCACTCACTAAGCTAACTGTTCCCATACCTCTTCACTCTTTGAATCTGCAGCATCGCTTCCCCACTCCTCAAGTGCAGCAGGTGACCATGCTACCATCTCTATTTACAAGCTCTCAACAGCAGACCTACCAACCCAGCCCTACCCTATGAGAGACTGGGCCCCCCTTCCTGTTACTGTGGAGGAACGGTCCATGCTTCTAGGCAAGGCCATCTCTTCCCTACTTAGACGCTAGAGCTTATTCCCTTTTTCTTCCTCGGGTTCCAAAAGCTCTCCCCTTCTCTCCTAGGTCATTGATTTTCCTCTCTGTCCTGGGGCATGTCCATCGACAAACGGACATGCTGCTATTTTTTCTCAGGTTGTTATTCCTTGGCTCCTTTGCCTCTCCAGCCATCCTGCTCCCCTCTGCAGCAAAACGCCTTGAAAGAATTATCTATTCTCCCTCCTCTCCCATTCTCTCTCACACCTACTCCCGTCAAGCTTTGGTCCCAACCACCGCAGTGACATAGCATGTTTCAAGGTCCCCAGTAACCTCCGCACTGCCATGAGGAGTCAGTTCTCCATTTTCAGCAGCATCTGACGCTGCGGACCTCGCCCTCCTTCTTCAACACTCTATTATTTGGATTTAGGGACTGTACCCCCTCTTAGTCCTCATTCCACGTGGTACTACTTCACCGGGTAATCTTTCTCAGTGCCTTCTGCTGGCTCCTCAAGGCCATGACTTCATGCTCAGGGACGCATCCTTGAGTCTCTCTCTGTGCTCGCTCCCTAGGTGACCCTACTGTCTCCAGCCTCTGAATACAGTCTCCGGGCTGATGACAATCACATAACACCCGCATCACAACCTCTCCTCTGAACTCCTGACTCCTTAACCAACTTTCCACTCACACTTCACTGCCACAGAATGTCTAACAGGCAGCTGTGCAGAAAAGAGTTAACACGGCAGGCCTCTGACTACTGTCCTTAAAAAGGCTGGCCTGCAGGGTGGGCTGAGGCCTGCGTCTAGGAATTTAGACTCCAGGAGGTATCCCACGGTTCCTTGATAACAATGGCTCACCCTGCCTAAACTACCCATGTAAACAATGTTGTGATGAACACTGGCTTTCCTTCTGAGAAACGGGAATTTCAGTATATGCCGTGCAGAGGATGGCTGCGTGACCAGAACTCCTTAGAGAAATTGTTGGACTCAGGTCTGGAGCAAGAAATGTACGAGGTGAACCTGAAACATCTTGTCATCCCAGAAAGTAAGAAAACTACCAGAAGCTGCTAGGGTGGTGTCAGAAGAACTCAGGGGTCATCTTAAAGAAGTTCCCATTGGCCAAAGTTGAGCACTCTGAGCATCATTGAGAATGATTACTATAATGGATTGGAACACACCCAATTTGTTTAAATACATGAGTTCACAAAGATAACTAAAACAAACTTTCTCAGTGACCTTGGGAATATACTGGTATCTAAGTAATTGTTTCAGAAGCTGGTGAATTAAGGGGAGCCTGGGTGGCTCAGTCATTAAGCATCTGCCTTTGGCTCAGGTCATGATCCCAGGGTCCTGGGATCGAGCCCCAGAATGGGCTCCCTGCTCAGCAGGAAGCCTGCTTCTCCCTCTCCCACTCCCCCTGCTTGTATTTCCTCTCTCACTGTCTCTCAATCAAATAAATAAAATCTTTTAAAAAAAACCTGGTGAATGAAAGAAATTTTATCCTCTCTTTCTTTACTAACAGTATCTCAAGAAGACCAACTATTTGAAGAAATCTTTCTTTACAGAGATATCCTGCTGATAAACAAACAAAAAAGAAATTATAGAATAGCACCATTTTGCAACTTCCAATGAATGAATAGAGTATATTTTCTAGGCAAAAATCACTGATGACTGCTAATGTCACAAGGTAGATGTTGTACGGGAAAATGGAGGGGCTCTGTAGACTGAGATCAATTATAATGTATGAACCTTATCTAGATCCTGATTTGAAGACACAAATGTAAAAATATTACAAAACAACTGGAGAAACTAAATTTAATAACATGAAGGGATTATTGTTACTTTTCAGTGGGATAATGCTACCAAGGCTATGTATGAAAGAGGGCTGGAGATGCATGAGTGTCTGCAGGTAAGATGGGGTGACATCTCAGATTCCTGTAGAACCCTGGGAGGGGAGAGGGATTAAGGGTGTAGATAAAACAAGAAGGGCCATGTGTTAATCAGGGTGATGAAACACATAGAGGTTCACAGCAGTAATCACTCTGCTTTCGTATATGCTTTAAATATCCTGTAAAACAAGTCTTCTCTTTGCTGTTCTTAAGAAATACTGTTCATACCCACAGAACTGCAGAAAGATTAAAGCAGTCTAATGATAGCCAAGATTGAGGAACTCTCACACTGCTGGTAGAGCAATAAATCAGCATGCCACTTTGAAAAACAATTTGGTAAAGCTGAGGATACACATACCACATAACCAAAGAGTTCCACTTCCAAGTTTCTGCTCCGGAGAACCCTGGGGATTTTATATATGTACAAGAATGATCATGGGAGACTTTTTAAGCAAAAGAAGTTTAGAAGCTAAAAGTTCGTGAAGAGGAAAATGGCTACATCATGAAATATTCAGAGAAAGATTACCATATGGCAGCAAAAAGAAGTAGCCAAGAGTTACAGGTCAACACGGATATATCTTACAAATACAATTTTTTTTTTTTTGAGCCCAGAGCTGGGCTTGAACTCATGACACTGAGATCAAGACCTGAACTGAGATCAACAATCAGATGCTCAACCGACTGAGTCACCCAGGCTCCCCACAAATACAATTTTAAATCAAAGAAACAATCTGAAGAATATATAAATTTGGGCATTGACATATTTAATTTTTTAATATTTTTATAATTTGAGTATCTTTGACACACAGTTACATTAGTTTCTGTGTTACATAAGTTGTACAACTTAGTGATTCTGATTCAACAAGTTTATACATTAGGCTATGTTCACCACAAGTACAGCTGTCAGTATTAAATTACAATACTGAATTTTTAAATACTTCTGAGAATAAAACACCAAATTCAGGATTGTGGTTACCTTCAGGAGGGAGGAATAGGGATGTAATAGGTAAAGGTACACAAAGGGCTTGAATTGTACTGAACATGCTTGGTTTGTTTGTTTGTTTGTTCGTTTTTAATGAGGTGTGGTTAAAGAGGTGTTCCTTATATTGTTCATATATATTTTATGGTACAAAAACCCCTAGAAAGAAAAACATTGAGAAGCGACATTAGGATGATTTTTTAAATTTTTCTATATTTTAAAAGTTATTGTGATGAACAATGAGTATGTATTATTTTCATAATAATCAAAACCTTTTTGCTTGGTAATTTAGGCTTTTCTCTCACAATCTCCAAACTGAATATGATGTTCCAATAAATCTAACATTGCAGAGTAAGAGCTGAGCACAATGATGGCAGTGAGTAATGTGTTAGCAGTTACAACAAAGATACACCGCAATAATGAGTTCTTACTATGGAAGCAAAATCATGGTAAGTTTAGGTGACAAGTTTTGATAGATAAAAGAGGACTAAGCCTCACTAATTACTATAACTGTATATCCCACCCTATCTAATCCTCACAGAAAGAATAACCTGCATAAGGAATAACAGGTCTAGTGGATCAATCAACATTTTACTACTATGTCATTATTAAATTGGCCACTAGGGGGCCCAAATAGCACAGTCAAAACCTTCAAGTTCTAAAGATGCATTAAAATCAAGCAGAACAGGGAGAAATAAACTATGCTGACTAGCAGGTGGGAATACTTATATTCAAATCAAATGCATAAAATTACAGTGATAATGACCTTCCCTCTCGCAAATATCTGGGTTTCTCTCCAACGGTTTCTTCCCTTCAATCTCAAATCCTTAAAAAATAAAACAAAACAAAAAACAAACTTCTGGGGCGGGTTTAAGTGTCTGCTTTCAGCTCAGGTCATGATCCAGGAGTTCTGGGATAGAGCCCCATGTAGGGCTCCCTGCTCAGTGGACAGCCTGCTTCTCCCTCGCCCTCTGCTGCTCCCCCTGCTTGTGCTCTCTCTCTCTCCAGTACGCTCGCCCTCTCTCACATAAATAAAATCTTTAAAAAAGCGAGGGAGGTGGGGAACCAAACTTCTATGTTGTTTCTTTGTTCTTACTTCCCATTTATTCTCCAACACACTTAAATATGGCTCTTATTCCAGTCATTTTATAGTAAAAAGCTATAATGCTTTTTACTATGAAAACCAATGCCCTTTAATGGCCAAATCCAAAGGTCAGTTTTCGATCCTTTCCTTACTGCCATTTGAAACTGTTTATAAGTTCCTCTTACCTGAAACATTCTCTTTTGATTCTGTGAGAGTGCATCGGATTGGAATTACTTTGTGCTTAAGAGACAGATAATTGCTGGTTTTTTCATTCACTTATTCATACAACAAATACTTAATACTACATGCTGGGCATTATGCTAGGTAATGAGAAGTCAGCAATGACAAGGAGTTTTCAGTAGCTTCTAGTCTAATGGGAGCAACAAAATGGCATTATAAAATAGTGCTATTGAGGGGCTCCTGGGTGGCTCAGTAGGGTTAAGCCTCTGCCTTCGACTCAGGTCATGATCTCAGGGTCCTGGGACCAAGCCCTGCATTGGTCTCTTTGCTCTGCAGGGTGCCTGCTTCCCCCCCCCCCCCCACCCGCCCCTCTGCCTGCCTCTCTGCCTACTTGTGATCTCTGTCAAATAAATAAATAAAATATATTTCTTAAAAATAGTGCTATTGACCTGCCACAGGATTAAATGCAGGGATGTGTCTAGCAGGCAGAAGGGGGGGGGGGGCAACCAACCAAAGCAGGACAGCCCATTATCTGCATTTTTCATAGGCTGGTAGGACTACAGTTAATGATTAATTTAAAATCAAATCAATTCAGAAAAAAAGGAGTCCAACATAGTCCCCAAGTCCCTTTCCTCTCCACCCCACCACAGGAGCCCAGAAAGCAGCTTCAGCTGCCTTATCCAAGAGACACACATGCCTTCAGAACATTTACAGAGACTGTAAGACACTCACTGCTTCTGGGTCCTTACTTAACCTTTTCTCCTGAAGGTCCTGCAGTCGGACTTCTATTTCTTACCGCTGTTCAGACATCAGTGAAGTTCAAATTGTCAAATAAGTACTCACAGTACTGGGCGACTCTAATTGCAAAACTCTTCCCTCCGTTTCTAGAATGCTAAGCTTTCCTAGTTCCTCTTCCTCTCTGGCTCTTCTTTCTGTCTCATGTTGGACCATGTCCTCTTTTCACGCCACACAACTCTGCAGAATTTCACCCGGTCTCATTCATTTAACTACTAAATATCCCCCAATGGATACTTATGCTTTATCAATGGATACTTACCCAACCACTCTCCCAAACTTCAAACATCCCTCTAGTCTTGCTATACCCTGTATCCAAACTGGATTCCAGTCCTTGGACTCAACTCTAGTACAGTTTATGGTTTCAAGGCCATGAGGCCAGAGGTCCCCAAGATTCAGAGCCCTACATGGGAAGCACACAAGGATATCTTGAGAGTTCAGAAAAGATCTCCCAGGACAACAGACGTCTAAAATGAATCAGTTCCATAAAACACAAGGTTATGTGTCCCTAATAATTATTTCAGTATGCCTTTACTTGTTTAAATGTACCCCCCAGTAAGTGTGGAACTTCCCACACACACACCAAAAAATGGACTAGAAAGTATGGTCCTGTTAATTCAAAAAAGAAGAATTTTTTTCGAAGGTTTTTATATCTAAGGCTGCTGCTACAAAATCCTGTAACTGACAGGAGTTGTGAGTGAGTGAACCGGAAGGGGGGGTGGCACAAATCATCTATCAAAGCAAAAATACACAGGGTAGAAAGTTAAGTTGCAGACAACTGATAAATTGCAATGATTCTAGGATATGTTTGGGGTGTACTCAGAGGGTTAAAGCTCATTAAGATACCAGATGAAACTTGCAAGTACATATCCATTACTGTAGTTAATAATTAGCCAATTTCTCAATCTGCAGAAGGCCACTTCAGTCAGAAAGACCAATACAACCATCACCCTTTATCTTTAGAGTGGTCAGAGTCTGATGAATGGGTCAAAGATTTATAAAACAGGATGAACTGTATCAGCAAGTTTTGTCTTTGCAGAACACTGCAACTAAAAATGCTTATTACAAAATATACGTGGTTAAAAGAGAGTCCTTTCTCTGCCTTATAAAACTCATTGTTATAATGCCTTTCCATGCCCATTTTACCAAAAACGCTAAGCATCATAAAGTTATTCGATAGCATTAAATAACAAACTAAAGAGGCAAGACAGGATTGTGTTGAGAAGCATGGGTTTCAGAGTAGGAGAGATACGGCTACAACTCTGCAACTTACTAAAAATGTAAACTTGGAATTGTAGAAGCTAGGTGATTGTTACACAGGGCTCATCATTACTATTCTTGCTACTTTTGTAGACATCTGAAAACAACTATAATAAAAGATTAAATTTCTTTACATATCAAATGAGAATTAAGTATCTTTATCTGTCAATTGAGAATAACACCATGTCCCATCTTACAGCGCTATTGTGAGATGAGCACATAGTACTCGCTCAGTGAATGTTAGTCTCAAACCCTGGAAACTCTACACACACATACTTGGTAGGACAAACAAAAACCAGCCCATGGTGTTTCCTCCAAGGTTTTGTTTCTTATGTGTATTTTTACATCATTGTAACCATAAAATTGAAATAATTTTGTATTCTGCTTCAATGGTTTTATAGGGCCACCCTTTTACAGGGCCACCCTTTTATGTCAATCTATAATCTTCCTAATCATTTTTAATGCTCACTTAATACTCTAATGATGAATCTAATTTAGTTAACCATTACTCTCCAATTCATTAATTTGTTTCTAACTTGTCATTAGTATAGCCATTGCTGCAATAAATGATTTGGGACATTCAACATCACTTTTCAATTAATTTTTGGTGGTAAACTCCCAGGTATAGGATTATTGGGTCAAAGACAGCCCATTGTTATGATTCTTAATATATATCACTATGTCATTTGCAAAAGAATTGAACAGTTTATAATGCCACAAAGGATGGCTGAGAGTTCCTGCTTGACACAATTTTGTTAGCATCTGAAAAAATAATTTTACTAGTAAGCGTACTAAGCTGCTTTACTACGGGTTCATCTGCATTTCCCTAGATATGTCCAAATAGGAGAAAAATAAAAGTGAATTTTAAATTACATTTGGATGAATGTCTTTAATATATAAAGAGTAATTAAAAAATAGGTAAGAAGATAAGCAGGTATACAGCGCAGAAAAAATACAAGGTTAAAAACAAAGAAAACATGCATCTCCTAATAACATGAAAGAAAAATTAGTAAGTTTGCGAGAAAACATTTCTACCTATCAAACTAGAAAGATTCACTTAAAAGTTACAAGGGTGCAGGAAATGATTTCTACTCATAGGGGTTTAAACTATGAAAGCTTTTCTGGAGGGCAATATGGCAATGGATACCAAAAGTCTTACAATTCTTCATCCCCTTGGCCCCACAGTTATACTCCTAAGGGTTTAACCTCAAAGAAAAACATCATATACACTCTCATCCACTCACTACAAGGATACTCGTAGCAGTACTGTCTAAAATTTAAAAAAAAAAAAAAAAAAAAAGGTGAGGACAAAATGTACCCACTGAGATCAGTTAAATAAATTATGGCCCAGCCATACAAACGCAAACTACACAGCCACTAAAAATCATAAAGACATATAATATCACCTAAAAAAAAAAAATCCTCTCCTTATATATAAAACAAGGAGACTATTAAAAATTAAATATAGAAAGATTGTATATTTTAAAACACAGTATTCAGTTTACTACGATTTATATTGAAGTTAGAAACCATTTCCCCTTCTATGGAAGAAAAATATGTGTTCTCCATGGTAACTGATACAAGCGGTGGCAAAAAAAAAAAGTTTTTTTTGCTTTAACCTCACTGCATCAGTCCAATCTGTCATCTTACGTCATTGTGCTAAGAAGTGATATGGGATATTAGTAACTCCCATATTATGTATGTTCACACTGAACTCTACTCTTAGGAGTCACTAGTAACCACTACATGTTAGTACCTGAATTTCCCATTTAAAATGACAGAACAAGGGTCGCCTGGGTGGCCCAGTGGGTTAAAGCCTCTGCCTCTGGCTCGGGTCATGATCCCAGGGTCCTGGGAGGGTCCTGGGAGGGTCCTGGGATCGAGCCACGCATCTGGCTCTCTGCTAGGCAGGAAGCCTGCTTCCCTTCCCTCTCTGCCTGCCTCTCTGCCTACTTGTGATCTCTGTCTGTCAAATAAATTAATCTTTTTTAAAAAATAAAACAAAATAAAATGACAGAATAAGAGAGTGGTTGGGTTATGGACTTTGGGGAGGGTATGTGCTATGGTGAGTGCTGTGAAGTGTGTAAGCCTGACGATTCACAGACCTGAAACCCCTGAGGCAAATAATACATTGTATGTTAATAAAAATAATTAATAAAAAATAAATAAATAAAATGACAGACCAGTGCCACACTTTATGTGACCTATGAAAGGATGAAAAGTGTGGTATTTGTCCTAAAAACAGAAGCAACTGAGATTTAAAGCTACTACTCATTCTTGTAACTAAACTAAGCTACTAAGGCAAAGGCAGCAGACAAATAATTCCTTAAATCTCCTTGCATGACCTTGATTTCCTTTGCAACACTGGCTTTCAAGTGAGGAATGTCATCATGGGTCCATCGCCACTTCGTGTTGATGTCGAGCAGTGAGCCTCCTTAGTCCTGCATGCAACACGGCAGGAAGGTCTCCTTCCCACACCCCACTGCAGACATGCGCCTCTCACCCCGTGAAGTCCCAGCATTTAAACAGGAAGCAAGCCTTAACCTAGCTGCTTGTTTACCATCGGAATATTGTGACCAGACACTTGGATTTGCCCGGAAAAGTCCCATCCTGGTGGCCTGGTCACTCAGTTTCCCTTTCCAATGTTCATATGTCTCATTTAGAGATACATTATACAGTCACCAAGTTAAGAACCACACAAATGCATGAATAAATGTCCTATTGGTGAAGAGCGTACCTCTTAATACATTTTATCAGAAACATAAGAGTAGGAACAATTTAAAGGAGAAAGGAAACATTCTGTTCAGTTTTCCTGTACAATTTTTTAAAAAAGATTTTTCATTTATTTATTTATTTAGAGACAGAGTGCACAGGCAGTGGGGGAGGAGCAGAGGAAAAGGGAGAGGCAGACTGCCCACTGAGCAGGAGCCTCAAGGTGGGGCTCATTCCAGGACCTTGAGATCACGACCTGAGCCCAGGATAGATGCTCAACTGATTGAGCAACCCAGGCACCCCTCTTATACAATTTTTTAAATAATGAAATACTAATGGAAATACGGTTGAATAGTATCTAAAAATTACAACATGCATTTGAGAATCTCACAATGGAGATAAGAATTAAATGATGTAGAGAAGAGAATTAAACGTGTTTGAAAACCCAGGGGAAAAAAAGAATCTGGCCATCAGGTTCTGCAGACAGGTACTTATGAAACTGCAGACAAAAGGTATTAAACCTTTTGGATCCAGGGCCCCTGGGTGGCTCAATTGGTTAAGTGTCTACCTTGGGCTCAGGTCATAATCCCAGCGTCCTGGGATGGAGTCTGCATGGGGCTCCCTGCTCAGTGCCGAGTCACTTGTCCCTCTGCCTGCTACTCCCTCTGCTTGTGCTCACTCTCTCTCTGACAAATAAATAAATAATTTAAAAAAAGTAAACCCAGGGCGCCTGGGTGGCTCAGTGGGTTAAGCCTCTGCCTTCAGCTCAGGTCATGATCCCAGGGTCCTGGGATCAAGCTGCACATCGGGCTTTCTGCTCAGGAGGGAGCCTGCTTCCTCCTCTCTCTCTCTGCCTACTTGTGATCTCTGTCTGTCAAATAAATAAATAAAATTTTTAAAAAATAAAAAATAAATTAAAAAATAATAATAAAATAAAATAAATAAACCTTTTGGATCCAGTCTTCCTGGAAAATGTCTTGGACAGTAAGATGTCAACTTGTCCGAGGCTCATGCTTTCTAAGGAATTCCTGTCAAACCCTAAAATATTGCACTTTGCTTCCCCCACCACCATCATGTAATAGGAAAAGGAAGGAACTCAAAGTGGGACAATCACAATCTCTAAGCCAGGGGTCTGCCTGCCAACCCCCAGGATTGCTACCATCTCCACCCATTCCCTAAAAATATATGAAAAACAAAATGAACAAACCAAAGGGTGGGGGGGGGGACTTTGCAGTTTAAGCCCTGACATTCTTTTGTAAAAAGTCACACTCAGCCAATGGGGCCTCCATCCCTCCAGCAACTCAAGCCAAAAAGCTTGGTGTTCTCACTGACTGCTTTCTTTTTCTCTTAACTCATCAAATCCCTTTTGCCAGCCCTTTAAGATTCCTTTAGAAGTTGGCCACTTGGGGTACCTGGGTGGCTCAGTGGGTTGGGCCTCTGCCTTAGGCTCAGGTCATGATCTCATGGTCCTGGGATGGAGCCCAGCATCAGGGCTCTCTGCTTTGCAGGGAGCCTGCTTTCCCCTCTCTATCTGCCTGCCTCTCTGCCTACTTGTGAGCTCTCTCTCTCTCTCTCTCTCTCTGTCAAATAAATAAAAAATGAAAAAAAAATCTTTAAAAAAAATTTTTTTTAAAAAAAATAGTTTTTTTAAATAATTTGGCCACTTTTCTCCCCCTTCACCTGCTCTCATCCTGGTTCAAACCACCATGGTCTGGATGATTGAAAACAGCCTCCTAACTGCTTTCCCTGCTCCCCACTCAGAACACTTGACCAGGGTCACACAGCCTGGAGGTCATGGAGCAGGGGCTAGAGGACAGGACGTCAGATCCTACGCTCCCCGTCACCACTGCTCCATACTGCCTTCTGCTTTTCTGTCTTCCCACACCCGTGCTAGAACCCTGCCACTGGGTCACCAAGGATCCTCACGGAGCACTGGCTCATCTAAAGAGGTGTGAAAAGAATAAAACTTCAGCATTAAAGAGGCTTCACTATCAAAGAATTCCACTGGGAAGGTTCACTATAAACTTCATAATGAAGCAAATAATAAATGGCTTTTAAGAAAACAGCTCTTTTAATCCTCTGCTTCCTTCCTATCTGACCCATTTTTCTCTCTCCTTCCTTCCCCTCCCTCCCCTTCTCTCTCTCTCTTCCTCTTCTCTACCTTCCCCCACCCAGGTCTCTCTCTCTCTCTCTCTCTCTCTCACACTTCTCACTTTAATGAGCTGGCAATGAGATGCTAAACTTCCAAGAAATCAAATATTCAGATTTTAAAACCCATTGCTCAGCGAGCTGAAACAGAAAGTATATGTAACGAAGTACAGATGACAGAACTACCTACCTGACCTAACCTCACACTTTCTCCCTTTCACCTTTAATATCTTAATGTGTGGGACACCTGGGTGGCTCCATCAGCTCAGCGTCTGCCTTCAGCTCAGGTCATGATCCCAGGGGCCTGGTCCAGTCCAGGTCCTACATCACCATCATCAACAGTAACAGTATCATCATCACCATCACCATCATCATCTTCATCCTCATAGGGCTCCTTGCTCAGTAGGGAGCCTGCTTCCCCCCTCTCCCTCAGCCTTCTTCTCCCTCTGCTTGCTTCTCCCTCTGCCTGCCACTCCCCTTACTGGCGCTCACGCATGCTCTCTCTCTGACAAATAAATAAAGTATTTTAAAGTGATAATAATAATAATCTCTTAAAATATACCCCAGCACCTAGAGGATTTGCATTAACATTCTTTCCCTAGACACCTGTTTACTAGTTTTAAAATGTTTTAAATTTTTGTAATTAAATGTTTGATAATAAGCACAGGTTTTAGGAGTCCTGTACCAATGACTGTGGACGACTATCTGTACTTGTGCAGCCATCACCCAAAATGAGACATGGCACATTTGCAGGGACCTCAGGAAGTTCCATCCTGCTCTTTCCTCAACACTGTCCCTCCCTCTCCAACCTACAATTATTTTCTGATTTCTATCCTTGCAGAATAGTTCTGTCTTTTCTTAGACTTCACATAACCCACATAGTATATGTTCGTTTATGTCTAGTTTCTTTCCCTGCACACAGGGTTCTGAGACTCCTCTGCGTTGCTGGGTGTAACAGTTGTCGGGACCTGTGAACAA
The DNA here is from genome assembly GCF_010015895.1 of Lontra canadensis. Lineage (NCBI taxonomy): Eukaryota > Metazoa > Chordata > Mammalia > Carnivora > Mustelidae > Lontra > Lontra canadensis. The sequence goes on from NW_022630997.1 coordinate 31,429,439, forward strand.
CCACAATTTATCCATTTTCCTGTAGACAGACATTTCAGTGGTTTCCAATTTTTAGCTATTATGAATAAGGCTGTGGACATGTGTATTCCTTTCTCTTCATCAAATACCAAGGAGTAGAACTGACAAATCAGAAGACAGATATGTGTTCAATTTCATTAGAAATTACCAAATGGCTCCCCAAGAGCTGTGCCATTTTGCACAATCACCAGCAATGTGCGGTTCCAGTTGTATCACACCATCCCCAAGGCTAAGTACAGTTAGTCTTTCTCTTGCTAGTCATTCTACAGGGTGCGAAATGGTACCTCCTTGTAAGTTTACATTGGCATTACTCCCCTGCTGACTAAGTGAGGCTCAGTGCCTTCCCAAGTGTTTACTGACCACTGGTATGTCTTCCTTTGGAAAGTCATGGCTTTTCCTCATTTTGTTACTGCACAATTCCTCTTTTGTTCATTTTCCTATTGGATTTTTGCAGTTCTTTACAACCCCTAGATACAAGTCCTTTGACACATAAAAGAGGTAAAAATATTTTCCTCCCACTCAAGTATTTGATGCTGGACATTTTCATAACTGGATGTTGGTTTTTACTGTATTCATTTAGAGAGCAATGGATTCAGTTTTGGCTCACGGTTCAGTTACTTACAATTCACTCGATACTTTCAAAATATGCTTCTGGGATTTGGTAGGGTGGGCTTAGAGGTGGCTTCGGTCTATGGCTAATTTAACCCCACTCCAAGATGTCCAGCCAATGTCCGTGTATGAAACAGTCTCTCCGAGGCACCTGGGTGGCTCAGTGGGTTAAACCTCTGCGTTCAGCTCAGGTCACGATCTCAGGGTCCTGGGATCGAGCCCAGCATAGGGCTCTCTGCTCAGCGGGGAGCCTGCGTCCCCCTCTGTCTCTGCCTGATGCTCTGCCTACTTGTGATCGCTCTCTGTCAAATAAAGAAAATCTTAAAAAAAAAAAAAAGAAAGAAAGAAAGAAAGAGTCTCTCCTCAATGCCTAGTAGAAACATACACTACTCTGAGCTCTATGTGGGCTCCTGGAATTGTTCAGCGTGCTGATTGCCAGTGTGGCTTTCCCCAACATTGTAGGGTTTCATACTTCGCATATGCAGATGAGTATTCATCAACAGATTCTAGAGGACCTTTCTATAGATCTCCAGAGATCTCCTAGTTCTATGGATTCCTGTGTAGTACCCTCTGCTCTGGTTTATCCCACAAATTCTAGGTGCTTTAGCTGCTCTGAACTCTCCTGGGCTCTATCTGGGTTTCTCTACTCTGCTACAGTCTAGCAAGTGCCTACAGGCCATGTACTGGGCACCCACAGTGTCATTTCTTTCAAGGGTCACTACCCTGCACTGACTGTTTTCCAATGTCTGAAAGTTGCTGTTTCATATATTTTAATCCTGTTTTTCAGTGTCCAATAGGAGGGCAATGTTCAAGGTGGTTAATCTTACACGGGAATATGTACCACTTTTATAGTTTCCTTCTTTGTGTTAATTTTAGTGGTTGGTCTAGTGACTAAAATACGAGTTTGAAGTTATGACCGTCCGCACACAAATAAAAGTGCACTAATTCAGCATATGAAATTTAGGACAGCATAATTCCATTTCCCTCTTCTGGTATTCTTGTGGTATTATATTCTATTTCTATAAAACCTGTAAATCCCATGTTTTAACATTTCTGCTTTAAATAACCAATAGTCTGCAGGTATCTATTATATGTGAAGGTTCCAGAAGGTTTTCCAACATACTAGTCCAGGTTATTTAACATTCCTGGTTTTCTTCATTCTTTTCTGCAGACCCAAGGTTCTGTCTGGACTCTTTTATCTTTACCTTGTGGAACATTTTTTAGCATTTTGTGGCAGTTCGTATCTGCTAGAAAAAATTCTTTCACCTTTTAATCGGTGTGAAAATACCTTTGTTTTACCTTGGTTTTTGTAGACTTCCTTCTTGAGAGAATTCTAGGCCAACAGGGTGTTTGGTTTGGTTCCGTTTCCTTCAGCACTTTTGTGGATGTCACCCCATTGTCTTGAAGCCTCTAGTTTTTTTCTGTTGAGTGTTTAGCCATAATTCATACTGTTATTCCCATGTAGTTACTGTGTCTTTTACTCACTGGCTTGTGAGATCTACTCTTCAATGTTTAGCAGTTTGATTATGAGGTGTGTAGGTCTGGGATTTTTGTTGTTGTGGATTCATTGGTTTCTTTTTGTTTGTATTTAACCTACTTGGGGCTTGCGGAGCTCTCGATTCTGTGAACTGAGGTCTTTCATCAGTTTTAGAAATTCTTGACCATGGTCTCCTCAAGAATGTCTTCTGCCACTTCTCTCCTCTTTCAAAAACCCCAAGTAAAAATACATCAGACTGACATTATCCCACGGGTGGAAGAGTTCTTTCCTCCCTCTCCCCTTAGTTACATTGCTCTCTCCTTAGTTACATTGGAATGTGCCATTGACAGGGCTCCATATTCACTGATCCTATCTTCTGACATGGGAAGAAGCTCTTAAGCCCATGCATAAGCCCAATCTTCATTTCTAACATTACAGTTTTCATTTGTAGAATTTCCATTTTGTTCCTTGGTAGACCTTCCTTGACTCTGCTAAAAATCCCCATCTGCTCGTACATGTTGCCCACCTTTACCATTAGATCCTCTAGCATTCTTTTCTCCTTAGTTATCTTTATGTGTCTGTCTGATAATTCCACCACATGGATTACCTCTGGGTCTCTCTCTCCTGGCTATTTCCTCTCCTGATATTTGGTCACATTTTCCTGCTTTTTCTTGTGTCTTCTAATTTTTTATTATAACCCAGATATTCTGTACAAAAATACATTCATGACTGAAATAAGTAATATTTCCCTTCTAGAAAGAGACATGACCCTCTGTCAGGCCACTGGAATGGGGTGTGAGTCAGTCTCATCTGTCATTAATCTGGGGCTGGGCTTTGATGCAGCTTTAGCTTGATGTAGTCTCTCACTGGCTTCAAATATTTAAAGGGTGGGACTTGGGACTTTTGCTAGAGCAGGGTCTGGGATCCAAGCCCAGGTAGGATTCCAGAGACCTGCCTGTGCTTCACAACTAAGCCATGGGCTGTCCAAACCATGGGAGTGCTTTATGTGTACACTGTGACAGTTAAGTAAACAGATGGCAGATGGGGTGAGCCAGGTTTCTCACTAGAATAAGAGTAACAGATAAACAAGGGGAGGAATTTAGAATGATCTAAGTGTCAATGGATTTGAGTTGGACATGTCAGTATGAACTCACATTTAGCCTAATATAGATGGAGATGGGTATATATAGAAATATTTATAGATATGTGTAAATATACAAATTAGTACCTCCACATATATTTCCTGGCTCTGTCAGCTGAGAAGGCCTACAAGCACAACACCCCAGTAGCAACAAGCACATCTAACACCTAGATCTTGGTTTCCCCATTCTCAAATAAAAGCAATGAGGGCTCCTGGGAGAAATAGCTGACTGAAGGACTGTGGCAGGAAATATACACATAAACCTGGAGTATCACATAGTGCCGGAAGTAAGAAACACACACACACACACACAAACGTTGAGAGGGTAATGTCAAAGAGACAACTGAAAGAGCTCCCAGTGGTCAAAGGTGGAACAATTTCAACCAAATAAATAAAGTAGTAATTGGACCATAACCTCAAGTCTAAAATAAATATCCATGAGTCCATACTGTTTAAGAAAATGGGGGTGCCTGGGTGGCTCAGTCCTTTAAGCATCTGCTCTTGGCTCCCCACCCCCTCGAGCTCACTCACATTCTCTCTCTCTCAAATAAATAAATAAATCATTAAAAAACTAAAACCACTCCAAAAAATACGTTGATTTTTAAAAACAAAAGCAACTGGGAGCTCTCTCTGCTTTAAGCATGACTGCCAGGTTTTTCATTTGCTAGGGATTCTCTTTGCTTTCCAGTCCCCTGCCTTGCTCTCTGCAGCCCAGGTGACCTCTTCTCAGCCTCTTCCTCCCCAGCCTTCCTGTGAGAGGGCAGCTTCCTACATTGTGGGAAGGCCTGGAATGAATTAGAGGGTTTCTCTTACCTGTCCTGCCCTGTGTTCAGTGCTCCGGAACTGAAAGCATAGAGTTGCAGAGTGTGGGGAAGGGGAGGGGGAAGGTCATCTCCAGCTCTCTCCCTGGCTTCAGGCTTCCATAACTGAAAACCTAGGGCACTCCTGGTGAGTGTCTCTCAGCTCTCCAGGTCTACTCCTTCACCACTGCTCAGTCCTCTGCTTGCTGAGGGTGGTTGCTGGGCCCTTGGGGAGACTTCCGTGTGCCTCAGGTAAGGTCTTGGTCAGCTCCACTTCCTCCGCCCAGGTGTGTGGCTCATCATCCCTGAGTATTCTGTGAAGACCTGTGGGCGAGGCTGGAGGTGGCCTTGCTCTTTGGTGGAGGAGCAACTGTGGCTCCTCAGGGCTCTAGACTGAGCCCGCCTGCATGGGGCCACAACAGGCCAGCCCAAAGTGTGGCAGGTTTCTCCTTTCCCCCATCTGGGGCAGGTTCCTCTTCCTTGGGCCATTCTGAACAGCCATGGGTCTCCTCTCCACGGTGAAGCTTTCATTAATGTCTGGAGTTTGGTTCACTTGGGTTTCCTTATATCTTCTCTGACTGGTGGGTTTTTAAAACTGTGATCCTTACTTGGCTTCTGTTGGTTTTCAGGGTGACCATAACAAAACCTTGTAACTTTGTACATCTAAAGAAGTGGCAGGATTCATTCCCCAATGCTTCTGATGGTTTACCATGCCCCTCACACTCACACCTCCGGGGCATTAAGGTTTCCTTTCAAATATCCTCTCTCTCCAAAGAAGCCTTGCCTGATTACCCTGTCTAAAAGAGTCTTACCAGGGGCATCGGGCTCTCTGCTCATTGGGGAGCCTGCTTCCCCCTGCCTCTGCCTGCTTCTCTGCCTACTTGTGATCTCTCTCTCTGTCAAATAAATAAATAAAATCTTTAAAAATAAAAAAAAAATAAAAGAGTCTCACCAGATCTGGCAAGTCCACAGAGACAGAAAGCAGATTCGTGGTTGCCAGGGCTGGGAAAGGGAGGGAGGAGTAGGGAACGACTGCTTAATGGGTATAGGGCTCCTTTTAGGGTTGATGAAAAAGTTCTGGAACCAGCCAGTGGTGATGTGTACACAGCATCATGGAGGTACCTTATTGCTACTGACCTGCACACATTAAGATGGTTAAAAACTTTATACGTATTTTGCCACAATAAAAAAAAAAATGAATAGATAAATAAATGCTTAAGCAAATGAAAAAAATCTAGCAGTAGTTTCTGGGAAGATGGAAAGATTAAACATACATATTTAATTTCACTCTTTCCTAAAATGCTAATAAGGTATTTTTAAGGCATAAACAAAAGTCTGAAGGCTGGAAAGCAGATGGAACAGTGGTAAATAGTAACAGATCCAGGAAAGCTGAATCTTAAACCAGGAAGGTGGAAAGCCAAAAACCAACCTGACTTAGTCCACAGAATTCTCAAAAGGCACAGGAATTGGTAACAGATGGTACCTCTGGAAACAGGGGTTAGGGGAACATCAAACAGGGCAGGTTGGTTGAAAGTTCTTCAAGACAAAGCCTAATCCTGGGGTGGCCGGGTAGCTCAGTCGGTTAAACATCTGCCTTCAGCTCAGGTCATGGTCCCAGGGTCCTGGGATGAGCCGGCACTTGGTTCCCTTCTCCGCAGGAAGCCTGCTTCTCCCTCTCCCTCTGCAGCTCCCCCAGCTTGTGCACTTTCTCGCTCTCTCAAAAAAATAAATAAAATGTTTTTGTTTTTGTTTTTTTTAAGAGATAGGCTTTGGACACTAAACTTAGGGAATTTTATCAGAAAGAATAGAGACTAAAACAGATGATAATAAGAAAAAAAAATAAAGAAATCAGAGGCCCAATCAAGATAATTTAGTATCCATACAGGAGAGGCTCTAGAGAAGCAAAATGAGGGAGTGAACCAAGAAAGAAGACAACACAGGAGAGAGGAAATAGAAGATCCAACCCAAAGGAAAAGAGAGCCCCTAGAATGAGAGCTGGGCACTATGGGAAAACAGAAGCTATTCTGTAGGGCAGCACTTTGCCCTGAGAGGGACTTCTTCAAGATGATGACAGTAACAGAAAAAAACGATGTGACAGAAAGCAGGAACATTGGGCAACTGATAGAGACTCCTGAGTTCAGCTGGTGATAAGGACACAGAAAATCATATAAACAACTTATGTCCTGTACTGAAAACTCAGGTAACATCAATTTGATATACTACTTGAGAAACCACAGATAAATCCCAAAAAGCAAGGAGAGTCAAGAACAGTCACCTCTGAGGAGGAAGAATGAGGCTGGGGACTGAAAATCCCTGTTTGAAAATCCCTGACAAACTACTTAACTTGCTGAACTGTATAACCTTGAAAAAAGTGTACATAAAAGAACATGGAAGATGAGGAAAGAGTGCGGAACCCACGTCAACAACTAAATCTGACCTCTGGAAGCAAAGAACTCCCACAAAATTGTCCCACAAAGGAAAAAATAACAAGAACAGATGAATTTGGGGGGGGGGGAAGCAAGAAGGAAGTAACATTACTTCCACGCTGTCACAACTCTTGACAAACGCATAGTGTCAAGAGCAGAAATCGTAGGTTTCTGGGTTTCAGCTCCCTACTTTATAAAGCAGGTGTAATAGTATCTCTCACAGGACTATTGGTAGGCTTCAATCAGATAATGAACATGAAGTGCTTACAGTGATGGTAGATATAAATATTATTAACACAGTTAATAATTCACTTTTTTAAATAACTAAAATTCCTTTTTTATATCAAATCAACCAATCCAATTGTCATAATACTGAAGCCTTTACTTGACTGCTTACCTTATCTACTCAAACAGCAAGGGTTCTTCCAATCCTTTCACATAAGTCTCCTGAAAAAGAGGGAGAGACGTTGACTATCCAAGAGAAACAGAAAATTTGTTAATAAAAATACTTATGACACCAAAGAATTGGCTGTACCAGAAAAACTACTCAGGTCACCGTGTTTTATCTTACACGTTCTAGTTCATTGTGATCAATCATTTACTCACCAAGCAAGTCAGCAATAGAATTGAAAACTTTGTACCAACTGTACATTAACTCAGTAATACTGAGACAAGAATTTTTCCATTTCAAAATAGGCAAAGTCTCTAACGTATGCACAGCTGTCTTCTCCAAGTTCAGTGATACTTTGTTATAAAGCTTGGGAAACATTTTTCCAAAGAAACAAACTTATGAAATAAAGCTGAGGCGGGCAGTCACGAAAAACCAATTTACTCCATACATACCTGAAAACCACAGAAAAAGACAGGAAGAAATGTAGCCATGTTAAATGACTTTCAACCACCTCTTTTGTTCTCCCACAGCAAGCAAAAAATAGTTCTTATGTGAGATTAGACACTATGTCACACCTGGTTTCATTCAACTTTGTATCCTTGTAAACATTAATGGTATGTAACACAGTACATGCTTTCTCTCAGGAGCTTAAAATATTTACTTAATGAATGAATAACTAGAATTAAAAGTACTATTTGGACCATATTCTTTCTATGGAGAAATGCATTACAATTTCCAACTGAAGGAACAGCTTCCTTTTTCTTGGCAACAAGACCAGTTTGAACACCAAGAATCATATGGTGTCAGCAGATACTCCATCGGACTTGAAAGCTATTCCTCCTTAGAAATCAGGTTTTGGTCGGAGATCACTTACGCTATTGCTAAGTATGTATATATCACTAAACTGGGTTTTCATGATATACAACTTGACCTCCAAAATTTCCCTGACTTCTTTCCCTTTAAAAACCAGTAACTATGGGGCACCTGGGTGGCTCAGTGGGTTAAGCCTCTGCCTTCGGCTCAGGTCATGATCTCAGGGTCCTGGGGTCCTGCCCACCTGGGGTCCTGCCCACCCAGGTGCCTCCGAAATACAGTATTTTTAACTACAGTCACCATGCTGTACGTTACATCCCTGGAATTAATTTACGTTATAACTGGAAATTTGTACCTTTTGACCACCTTCACACCTTTCCCCTATCCCCCACACCCCTGCTCTGTCAACCACGGATTGGTTCTCTATTTCTGGGACTTCAGGTTTTTTTTTTTTTAGATTCCACATATAAGTGAGATCATACAGTATTTGTCTTTCACTTAGCATAAAGCCTTCAGGTCCCATCCATTTTTTATTTTTGTAGGTAATAATATTTCCTTCTTTTTTATTACTGACTATTCCAGTGTATGTGTGTGTATCACATTTTATTTATCCATTCATCAATTGAGGGACACTCAGGTTGTTTCTGTGTCTTCATTGTAGATAATGCTGCAGTGAATATGGGGATGTGGATAACTCTTTAAGATAATGATTTCATTCCCATCAGATATATACCCAAAAGTGGAACTGCTGGATCATATGTAGTTCTATTTTTAATTTTTTGAGACAGATTTCTGATTTGTATAGTTTCTGTTCTACTTCTAGTTAGTATAGAAGCTTATCGACTGTGAACTTAATACCATGTCCCAGCCCCCCCAAAAAAAAACTTTTATAAGAGTCAGTATTCAGACAAAAAGATCTGATTAAAACCTAGTATTTCTCTAGCTCAGATGCAGCTACCTGTTCTTAGATATTTCAGAAACAAAACAGATATAAAGTTACCCAACATGATAACATAAATTATTTTAGGCACCAAAATAATTGCAAAAATAACTGAAAAGTATGGGCTAAAATTACAGAACTTAGTAAACAACATATTTAGTGTCCACAATGATACTGATTTTCATAGTGTAAAACCTGAGAGAAATTTACCTAAAAACGAACTCCGTTAATTTTTGATTACTCTAAGAAAACAAATCATCTCTATAATGTACCCACACAGGAATAAATACTAATTTATCTTAGAGAGAGAGAGAGAGCGCACTTCAATACTTCAAGCTTTTTGGAATGACTGATCATCTCATTTCTTCTACCAAGCACAGAATTCATATAGATTGTCACTTTAAATGAGATATGGCATCAAAAGCACTTATGTTCCAATTTGGCATCAGAAATTATTCCATAAATGTTATTTCTTTTGAGCACCCTTTCTGCTCTAAAATTCTATACCCTCAATAAAACCAACTTACTTTATTTCTTTATAATGATTTCATTTTATGTAATTGTAGGAAGGCTATATAAATATTTGTTAGAACAAATGTAGGAGGTTGAATAGTTGATAAGGACTACTGACAAAAATGGAAGTCTGGACACAGGTAATAATGTCATCAGCCGAGAAGGCAAAAGCATTTCTGAACTACCTACTACATTAACACAATATCCTTGACATAAAGATTTCTGGGTGAAGTGTTTTTGTGGTATTTTTGAAAAATAGTAGTATATCCAAGAAAATTTAATCATAAGTAATTAAATCTATGTTGAATTTTGTTTCAAGAATGTTTTCTGTTAAAAGAATAATGTTCAGGGCGCCTGGATGGCCCAGTGGGTTAAACCTTTGCCTTCAGCTCAGGTCATGATCTCAGGGTCCTGGGATAGAGCCCCACATCGGGCTCTCTGCTCAGCGGGGAGCCTGCTTCCTCCCTCTCTCTACCTGCTGCTCTGCTTACTTGTGATCTCTCTCTGTCAAATAAATAAATAAAATCTTAAAAAAAAAAACAAAAAAGAGCAAAGTTTGATGTCTCTACATTAGTAACCTATGTAATAAAACATGAAACCCACTAAGGAAAAGCAGAGCAGGAACCTCAATATATCACTTTTAGAGACCAATACTTACATGAAAGTAAACATCATCAACTCCAATCATATTTCAAACTTTTAGAAGGGGGTGGGTAGAGGAACAAGAGGGCATAAAAAATATGACACTATTTCTATGGTGTGGGTTTATATCTTAATATTTTCATCAGAAAAGTAAATAGGCAAATTGAGACTTCCAGCTAGCTTGTCAGAAGGGCTGTCATGAGTACTAATAGTCTCAGGTTGACATTTTTGGGGGGGTTTTTTTGTTGTTGTTGTTGTTTTAAGATTTTATTTATTTATTTGACAGAGATCACAAGTAGGCAGAGAGGTAGGTGTGGGGGGGGTGGGGTGAGCACGGTCCCTGTGGAGCAGAGAGCCAGATGTGGGGCTCAATCCCAGGACCCCAGGATCATGACCTGAGCCGAAGGCAGAGGCCTTAACCCACAGAGCCACCCTGTCGCCCCTCAGGTTAACATTTTAATAAACTTTTCTCTCATTTCTTCCAAGTATCTCAGCATTAAAAACTACAAAACATGATGTTGCTGCTTTGGAAAAAGTCTGGTGTTTCCTCAAAAAGTTAAACATAGAGTTCCCATGTGACCCAGTAATTCCACCCTAGGTAAATACCTGGAAGAACTGAAAACATGTCCACACAAAAACGTTCAGAAATGACCATAGTAGCATCAGGCACAATAGCCAAAAAGGGGAAAAAACTCAAACATCCATCAACCAGTGCATAAATAATATGTGTATATCCATACAATAGGGTATTATTCTGCCTTAAAAAGGAATGAAGTGGGGCGCCTGGGGGGCTCAGTATCTGACTCTTGGTTTCAGCTCAGGTCAGGATCTCAGGGTCAGGAGAATGAGTTCAGCAAAGAGTCTGCTTGTTCCTCTCCAGACCCTCTGCTCCTCCTCATGCGCTCTCGTGCTCTCTCTCTCTCTCTCTCATTCTAAAATAAATAAATAAACAAATAAATAAATAATGTTTTACAAATTAAAAAGTAATGAGTACTGATATGTGCCACAACACAGATAAGCCCTGAAAACATGCGAAGGGAAAGAAACCATTCACACAAGGCAATATACAGTATGATTCCATTTATATGAAGTACTCGGAATAGGCAAATCAACAGACATGTACGCAGAGTAGCGGCTGCCAGGGGCTGGGAGAAAGGAGAAACATCGAGCGACTGTTTAACGGGTACAGAGTTTCCTTTGAGGGTGATGAACAAGGTCTGGAACCAAATAATGGTTGCACAAGATTGTGAACATCCTTACCACCCCTGGAATTTTTTCATTATGTGAATTATAGCTCAATTGACACAAGAAACTTTACATCACAATACAAAGATGTTAACATCCTATCAGAGAAATGTGGATTATTTTGGCATCCCTTTAAAAACCTTATGGTTAATTTCATAAGGGCATTATTAATATTTTAATTATAAACCTTTTTTGAAGATTTTTTTCAATTTTTAAGTGATCTCTATACCCAGCACAGGGTTCAAACCCACAACCCCAAGATCGAGGGTCACACGTTCCACCTACAAAACCAGCCAGGTACCCCTCAAAGTTAAACCTTTTTCTATAATGTCAATGTCATCCTTAAGATTTCCTATTTGTTAGGAATTCTCATAAAACGCTTAGCACCAGCTTTGCAATTCTTAGTCTGCCAGGGTAGGAATCAATTTTATATGATATCTACACAATTCAAGTGAATTTTTAAATGGGTCAAATATTTTATTAAATTTGTCTTACCAATATCCTGCATTCAATTTTAGTATAGGAGAGGAAGGTGTTTTTTGTAATGAACAATATCAGCAGAAGATAAAAAAACTTTTAAACAGCAAAATTTACCTAGTTTGCTTTAGCATTCATAAACCTATCTCTTGACATTATTTTTAATTTTAGTATTTAATAGAGAAATGCAACATTCAAAAAATGCCATATCAAATGCAATTGCAGCCCTGACTCTTGGTTTCCGCTCAGGTCATGGTCTCAGGGTCGTAAGATCAAGGCCCCCCATCGGGCTCTGCACTCAGCATGGAGCCTGCTTGGGCTTTCCTCTCTCCATCTCCCTCTGTCCCTCCCCCTGCTCAAACGTTCACACTCTCTCTAAATAAATAAATACAATCTAAAAAATAAAATGCCACTTCTGCAGAAACTGATTCTAGGTGAGGCCAACTTCAGTCACCTACATAATCATTCACAATCTTCCTGGCTGCTTTTTTTTTTTTTTAATTTATCTTCAGCATAACAGAATTCATTGTTTTTGCACCACACCCAGTGCTCCATGCAGTACGTGCCCTCCTTAACACCCACCACCTGGCCCCCCCAACCTCCCACCCCCTGCCCCTTCAAAACCCTCAGATTGTTTTTCAGAGTCCATACTCTCTCACGGTTCACCTCCCCTTACAATTTCCCTCAACTCCCTTCTCCTCTCCATCTCCCTATGTCCTCCATGTTATTTGTTATGCTCCACAAATAAGTGAAACCATATGATACTTGACTCTCTCTGCTTGACTTATTTCACTCAGCATAATCTCTTCCAGTCCCATCCATGTTGCTACAAAAGTTGGGGATTCATCCTTTCTGATAGAGGCATAATACTCCATAGTGTATATGGACCACATCTTCCTTATCCATTCGTCCGTTGAAGGGCATCTTGGTTCTTTCCACAGTTTGGCGACCGTGGCCATTGCTGCTATAAACATTGGGGTACACATGGCCTTTCTTTTCACTACATCTATATCTTTGGGGTTTAACAGGGTTTGAGTAGAGTAGGCACTCAATATACATAAACTAATTATATAAATTATCAGATTTTTTAAAAAAGATTTTATTTATTTATTTGACAGAGACACAGCGAGAGAAGAAACACATGCAGGGGGAGTGGGAGCAGGAGAAGAAAGGCTTCCCGCCGAGCAGGGAGCCAGATGTGGGGCTCGATCCCAGGACCCTGGAATCATGACCTGAGTCAAGTGCAGGCGCTTAACAACTGAGCACCCAGGTGCCCCTAAATTATCAGATTAAATAAAACTCTCAATTTAGGATAATAAATCTCTTCTGCGCCTGGGCAAACCAAGCACTGGAACCAGATGTTTTATACATATTATTCCTCATTTCAACCTCACAATACTTTACAGAAGGTGAAGTAACCTACCTAAGGTCATAGCATAGTTGTAAAGCCAGAATTCAAACCAAGAGCTGTCAGGGATACACTTGTTTTTGCTGAAACATTCCAAGTGTTGGCTACAGAGGAATGTATATTCAGTTTAACTGGCTTTAACTGGCAAACACTCATTTTCGCTCTTAAAACATGGCTTCTAAGTGTTTAGGGAATGAGAAAGTGCTTTAAAAATACCTGAAGAGAATATTATTGAAGAACAAAGTGAGGCATCTGGGAAAATGTGCAATGCACTGTGTGTCCGCTATGGTGCCTCGTGCTGTGCCTGTGTTTTTTCTTTTCTTTTTTTTTTTTTAATTTAAGATTTTATTTGTTTGTCAGAGAGAAAGAGAGAGCACAAACAGGGGGAGCAGCAGGCAGAGAGAAAAGCAGATTCCCCGCTGAGGAAGGAGCCCAATGTGGGACCTGATCCCAGGACCCAGGGATGATGACCTGAGCCGAAGGCAGACACTTAACCAACTGAGCCACCCAGGAGTCCCTGTGTTGACTACTTTAAATACATGAACACTTTATTGTTACAACAATCCTGAGACACAAATACTGGTACGCTATTTTTTATATAAAAGGAAACTGAAGCTTAAGATTCAAGAAGGTCCAAGTTTACAGAAGTTGCAAAGTACAAAATTGGGATTAGAATCAAATTCAGTCTATCAAGAAGTATTTACTGAGTGCTTACTAGATATCAAGGTCAAGGAGGCACTTAGGATAGAATACTAGAGATCCCACCATATATAACTCAAAACAAACCCATTTTCTTTTTGCTTAAGGAGTAAGTCACTGGGAAATTGCTAAATCTCCACAGATCTTTCCTTTAATAGTTCTGTTTTCAGTAATTACTCATGCTTTGGTTAGATGTGTTAAATATTGCCCCCTAAACTCCAAAGTTGACAGTTAGGAAAACGGAACAAACCTCCAGCAGCAAATATAAAAATAGAAGTTATTTTTGTCATACATGCATGATTTTGAACATACTGCTGGATGTAGAGGACCACTTTGAAAAATAAACTTCACATGTTTTGGAAGATGGACCAAACCCTCTAGCATTCTGTGAAGCTTCTGAAGGTCTGGCAGATTTTAAATGACAACAGTGAAATTTCAAGAAAGAACAGGGTAAGTCAGCACCAGGGCTAGTTTAACATTAATAATAAGTGATCTAATAAAAAGGTCTATGTTTGCCCAGTCAGGTTTTGCTTATTATGTCAGTTGGAAAGCCGGAAGGAAACTGGTTTTAACTCCCATACAGCCTGTATCAGGAAAACATCACTTTATCAGAAATGTAGCTGATGTCAGCATAACACTGAGGCAGTTCAAACTGAAACCGACCTTTCTTTTCCAACTATTTTTGCATTCACTCATGGTATAGAATTGAGACCAATTCACATTTGTCATGAGCTTTCTACGTGTCAGACATTACACACCTTTTCTCATTTGATTCCCACAGCCACTCTGCAAGATATTAACCTTGTCTTTTAGAGGAAAGAACAGAAGTTTTGATAAATGAAGTAACTTTTCTAAGGTCACATAGTCTATAAAGAGGCAGAGCAAGGTTGAAACTCAAAATGGTCAGTTACTCTCATGTCCCATAGCACTAAAAAGCTGTCAGTTTATCTTGTAAAGAAATTTAATTTTTATTTTAAAAAATCATAATAGGGACGCCTGGGTGGCTCAGTTGGTGAAGCAGCTGCCTTCAGCTCAGGTCATGATCCTAAGGTCCTGGGATCAAGTCCCGCATCAGGCTCCTTTCTCAGTGGGGAGCTTGCTTCACTCTCTGCCCCAGCCGGCCACTCTGCCTGCTTGTGCTCTCTCTCTCTGACAAATAAGTAAATAAATCTTTTTTTAAAAATTATAATAATATAAGAGCACAGAAAGCAGAGTAAAATACTGACTTGGATTTTAATCTGTTTTAGTACCTCAAAAGTAGTATAAAGTGATGCTGACCTTTTAAAAAATTCCTAGGAAGGTCATTATAAGAAAATATAAAATGAAGTCAGAATACTAATCTTTCAATAACATTTCAAAATAACAAAAAAATAAATATAGCATTTAATATTATGAACAGAGAACCAAGTTTAAAAAAAAAAAGTTCTATTCTAAAATAATGGTGTTTAAGAGACTGCACCAGTGCAGGCTAGCTCAAGGCAACACTTCCCAGTTAACTCCATGGAAAACTAATCTCTGTAAAAATATTGAAAGACAATGAGTTTCCATTGTTAAACGAGGTTGAGAAACACTGCACTAAACCAGTCTTCTTTCCAGTTACAAATAGTACAATGTAGTGCTTGAAAATCCTCTGGAGCCAGTCTATCTGGGATGGAGTCCTGGCTCTTCCACCTCCTAAGCCATGTTAGTAACTTTGGGCAAGTTATTTTACCAATGTGGACCTCAACTTTCTCATCTGTAAACAAAGGATGTAACTGCAGAAGACAGACCAGTAAAGATGAATACATGTGGGATTGTTAGAACAGAGCCACAAAAATACTAAGTACTCAATAAATGTTAAATTGTTAGTGGTAATATCATTTCCCTGAGCCCTTATTAAGCTGATGAAAGTTGATGTTCATGGTTAATCACAAAGTGGGAAAGGGATATGGTACGCAGCTTCTTCTCAAAATTATATGATGGAACCCACTTTTGCACAGGGCATCAAGAAGACTGGTTAATGTCTTTAAAATGAAAACCAAAATACAAAAAACTATTCTCTGAGAAGTAATAGAGAATTCCATCACTAAAATAAAATCTGTTTAAAAAAACGAAACAAAACAAGGTTAGTGCTTCCCGTTGCTGAACACATCAAGGTGCTGGAAGGGTAACATGTCCAGAGTGGGCATGGAAATACTCCTTCCCTCATACCCTGCCCTACACGGCTCTTCCATTTGGCTATTCCTGAGTTGTATCCTTAATAATAAAGCAGTAATACCTCCTTAGAGATTCTGGCATATGGATTCAGTGCTCAGAACCTATACGTGTACTGAAATGAAATACCATTTTGCTTTCTACTCCATAGCTCACACTGGCTTCAAGCCATCATCTGTCTCATCAAATCAGCCATTCAATTATCCAAAATATTGTGTGTTACCTATTCAGTCATCATCCAGCCTGGAGGCATCTGAATAAGAAAAAAAATGTTTTCCATTATCAAGATATGGCCATCTATGTAAGTCTCATATCCCCTGCGTAGATTTGAAGGTATTCAAATGATGCTTATTGCATTTGGTGTTTTTTCTGCCCAGTTGTGAAATTTACAGTCACTGCAGAAAGTGCCAATTATGTTACCCTATCATTAAGAATTTTTCTAAGCAATATGTATCAGGATCTCCAGAAATGCTTATAGACTTTGATCAAACAAATCCATTTCCAAGAATCTATACTATTGAAATAAATAAAGAATATATGATAAAATTTTATGTAAATGCACATATTGCAACATGGTTTAACATTCTAGAAAATTAGAATACAGTTGACCCCTGAACAAAGTGGGCGTTAGGGACATCAACTCCCACACAATCAAAAAATCTGAGTATAATTTTAACTCCCCAAAGTGACAGCCTACTGTTGAGACAATAACACAGCTGATTAAAATCCACTTTGTGTATTATGTATTACATACTATATTCTTACAATAAGGCTAGAAAAAAGAAAATGTTATAAAGAAAATTCTAAAAACAAGAAAACACACTTACAGTACTATATTGTATTTATTGAAAAAAATCCGCATGTAAGTGGACCCGTGCAGCTAAAACTTGGATTGTTCAAGAGTCAACTGTACTCAAAAAGTCTAATTTTAGGGGAAGGACTAAATACAGAGTGGCACATTAGTTCTATTATGCAGTCATCACAAATGATGTTGTAAAGGTTATGAATAATGCTATGTGAAAAAGCAGGTTACAAATATAGGCTCATAGTATAAGCACAGTTACCTAAAATAAATAAACCAACAAAATACTAAATAATCAAAATATAAGAGAAAAAACTAAATTTAAAAAAAAATGAAAACATCATCTATGGTCGATTTGAGCCACAGGCGACCCTTCTTCCTCTTTTCCTGTATTTTCCAAGTTTTCTTTACTGAGTATGTCTTACTGTTAAATATTTCGTAAAAAAAACAAAAAAATAAAATGCCATATTTTCTCTCCAAAATTTGCATTAACTCTTACTTGCTACCACCTAGCCTTTGAGTTAAAGTTCTAACAGATGACAAAAGAAATGATGTCAGGTGGACTGGCCTAGTGGTTAAAAGGACTGACAAAGTGGCGCCTGGCGCTCAGTTAGCTAAGTGTCTGCCTTTGGCTCAGGTCATGATCCCAGGGTCCTGGGATCAAGTCCTGCACTGGGCTCCCTACTCAGCAGGGAGTCTGCTCCCTCTCCCTCTGCCCTTCCCCTCCACTGGTGTTCTCTCTCACTCACTCTGCTATCTCCCCCCTTCTCTCAAATAAATAAATAAATCTTAAAAAAAAAGATTGAAAATATTATGACGTGATTTCTTTAGAACGTTATCTATTATTTTGTGAGAGGCAGAGACAGTTATATATCCAAGGTTTCTGCTAGCAGAATTGTTCTCAGTTTGCATCGTGAAATCATACACACCAATATTTCTTTTTAAAATTTATTTTATTTTATGCTTTTTTAAATTGAAGTGTAATTAACATACAGTATTATACTAGTTTCAGGTGTACAATATAATGATTCAACAATTCTACCTATCCATTACTCAGTGCTTATCAAGGTAAGTATTCAAGAGCACATACCAGTATTCTTAGGGCTCTGTAAAAATACCATGAGTCATGACTCTAAGTATTCCGTAACCCAAGGAAGTCTGAAAGCCTATTTTATTTTATTTTTTTTAAAGATTTTATTTATTTATTTGACAGAGATCGCAGGTAGGCAGAGAGGCAGGCAGAGAGAGAGGAGGAAGCAGGCTCCCTGCTGAGCAGAGAGCCCAATGTGGGGCTCGATCCCAGAACCCTGGGATCATGACCTGAGCCGAAGGCAGAGGCTTTAACCCACTGAGCCACCCAGGCGCCCTGAAAGCCTATTTTAAATATGCCAAAGATCAATGTAGTAGAACCTCTGGTTTTAAGAAAGGCATTATGGGAGAGGTAAAACTTTGAGGGTATGGTCTTGCAACTTTATAAATTGTCACATTTTCTAATTCCAAAGATAGACATTTAATATGTAGCATTTGGGGTTATAATTTTTAACTCAAATATGATTTAAATATTGCTGCAATAGTATTAAATTTTCAAGTCATCAAGGAGAACATGAATCATTCTTATTGCTATTCCTTCCTTTGGGGACTCAGAACTTTTAACATTCCCCCTCAAACTGGCATCAGGCTTTCCAAAGTCCTGACAACTTATCGCACCCCAATTCGGACTCAGGATTTTCTCTACCCACCTACCCACCCCTTAGAGACAAGTGTGTCAAGGTCAAAAGATCAGGTGAGTACCAATCACTTCCACCCTGCCATCCTCCTCACCAGCGCTAAGCCTCGCCAAAGAAGAAAAGAGCCCCATGCTAGGATTCTTTATGACACGCTGAGCAAAGGCCACAGATTGCTAAACATTGGTAGGTAGACCTGAAATCAATGAAGTCATCTAGCTCTGTGCATAACCCAGTATCTCAGTCTGTCAGCATAAACATATTTTCCTACAAAACTAATAAAAATCTGGAGGTCAGCTAAGACCACCATGTTTTTCATCATTACCACGATCATCCAAAACATAAACCCCTCCAGGTAATTCCCCTCCATTACTGCACTCTGATCTCATTTCTGCTAGGTACTCTCCCCCTCCTCGACCACCATCCAGTCCTCCAGTAGCTCTACTTCCTGATGACCCTTTATACTTTTCCCCTGTGAACAAATACCCGAAACCTTGAACCAATCCGAGCACCATTCCAGCAGTCTTCTTGTCTAAACTAAAATCTGACTGCAGCTAATCTTTCTGCTCTCAGCAAATGTACAGCACGGAAGTCAGTCCTTGTTCACCTTTGAGGTTGTGCACCCTCATGTACCTCTTTTGAGGTGTCTGTCCTATTCCTACCTCTCTCTCCTTGTTTCTGTCATCAACTGACCTCTTAGTCACTTTCCCACATTCACCAAAGACTTTGGAATCTAGTTCAGAATCTTCCCAGCCCTTGCTCTAGAACCATTCTGAGCAATTCACTTTCTATGAAGCTGACTCCTCTGCACCCGAGCTTTACACCTCCCTTATCTGCTCAACCCCAGTAACCTTCACTTTCTCTGCTTCAGAAACCCATTCCATAGCCAGCTCTAGCATTCAGTCATAACCGGCAACTTCTCCTCCTAGTTAAGCTTCAATTTAACTTAATCTTAAATTCCAGCATCCAGTCTCAACCACTTCACATCCCAGCTGCCACTTTCTGGTTTCGGTTGTCCCTAGTCTGCCTCGAGTCAATGGCCCATCACTTCAAACACCTTCACTGCTGGACTCTCTTGCCTCCCTTTCTGCCGCACTGGCTCGTTAAATCCAGACCAAGATCAATCTACGCGTTCAAATTGTCTGCTCAGACGCTCGGGCTGCTGAGCCCTGAGATGGGGGGCTGGGGTGGGTGGGGGGGAGATCACTCACACAGCTACATATACCAGAGCCAAGAAA
Source organism: Lontra canadensis (assembly GCF_010015895.1). NCBI lineage: Eukaryota > Metazoa > Chordata > Mammalia > Carnivora > Mustelidae > Lontra > Lontra canadensis. The sequence continues at coordinate 31,448,995 of NW_022630997.1, forward strand.
AATGTGTCATTACAATTCTTCTATGTAATTCTGTTCAGTTAGCCCTCTCATTTCCCCCAATGGCTTTCTCAAAATTCTCCCTTTCTCCCCAAACTCTCCCCTACAATCACCATCTCCTTCCCCTATAATCTCAGCTAATGATTTTATCCCTCTCACCTCACTGGAAAAATTCATCAAGTGTATGGAGGCCCCAAATTCCTCACCTATCTCCCAAACACTTCTTCGTTGACACCATCTCTCCTTCCATTATTCCCATGTTAGTGGAAATTATATTCCTACTCCTACTCAAACCCTGTGACTTTACTCCATTCCCTCTAATCCTAAGGATAATGTTCAGCCAAACTCACATACCTCCTTCTTCCTGTATCACTTCTCCCTTTCTGAATTCTCCTGTGAAGCATATAACCATACTTATGTCTCTCTCATCTGGATACAACATATGCTCTACCTACTATCCTTCAAGCTTTTGGAAAAGAATGTCTGCACTGTCTCCAACTCTCTTGCAACCATTCACTCTTTGTCCTCAGCAATCTGGCTGTGTCTCCCCCACAGAGACTCCACTGACATTCTTCTGTTGAAGACACTCCATCATCTCCTCGATGCTTTGCCCTTACGTCAGTTGACCTATTTTGAGACATTTGACACTGCTCACCACTGTCTCTTAAGACTTCTCAGTTTTCATTTAACAACATCTACTGGACACCTACTTTCTGACAAGAACTGGGGATAAAATGATGAGCCTGGCACAGTCAAGCCCTCAAGGAACTTAGAGTCAGGTGGAGGAAGCTTCTACAATCATACTCTTCTTTCAACCTCTCAGATCACTCCTTCCTTTCTCTACTCAACGCTTAGAGACTCATACTCCCTCAGGACTCCTTTCATTGCTCTTCTCACAACCATCCTGGGATTACCATGTTCACACTGCCTACTCACTGATGATGACAAAATACAGATCTCTAGCTTAGAAGTCTATCCTGAGCTCTGGACCCACTCACTCTCTATGAAAAAGATACCAGTACTTCAATATCTCACTATCTTGAGAGTATCCTCTGATGCACAAAAGTACTGAATTTTGATGAAGTCAAATTATCTATTTTTTCTTTGTTTGTTTGTGCTTTGGGTATCATATTTAAGAAACTGTTGCCTAGGGACACCTGGGTGGCTCGGTCATTAAGCATCTGCCTTTGGCTCAGGTCACGATCCCAGCACGCTGGGATCCAGCCCTGCATTGGGCTCCCTGCTCAGCGGGAAGTCTGCTTCTACCTCTCCCACTCCCCTGCTTCTGTTCCTTCTCTTCCTATGTGTCTCTCTCTGTCAAATAAATAAATAAAATCTTTGAAAAAAAAAAAAAAAGAAGGAGAAAGAAACTGTTGCCTAATATAAAATCATGAATATTAACACCTATTTTTTTTCAAACAGTTGTGTGCTTTCAGCTTTTAGATTTAGGTCCTTAATCCATGAAAACCATAATTCTCAAAAGCTAAGCATTTCACTTGCAATATCTAAGAGTTTTTTAAATTCTGAGACCCTGGCTTTCAATATGACAAAGCAGAAAAACTTTGCTGGCAGAGTTTATACTGTAAACTATGGCATACAGGAAGTTGCAGGTGATGGCGTAAGTGTGGTTCTCCCACAACAATCAAGAGGACATAAAAAATGGGGTGGGGTGGGAGGTAGAAAATAGGTAGAAGTTTAGAATTCTTACCTCTTATCCCATCTGAAGCTAAGTCTTGGGGTGAGAAAGGGTAAGAAAAATCTCTAGTATGTCTGTGGGGAAGGACCCAGAAGAGAAGATAACCATCTTTCCCTTTTCTAAGTTATAGTTCAGGGAACTGCAAGTTTTTAGCAAAACCTTACACCTACCACTATATCAGTGTTAAGAGCCAATGACATGCCCAGACCGTATTCCTGAAAAGCTGCCTCAGAGACCCAAGCACACCAGCATGGCATAGAAACAGTTAAGAAGTTTACTTTGGGCCAGGATGCCCAAAAGAGCCTCAAATCAAGGCTGATCCAGCACATACAGACCTGTTGACCAGAGGTCATGGTAGTAGCGGGGACATCAACCTCAGATGCAACAGAGCAGATGGTGCCATTCAAGACTAAGCCAGTCAAGGCACAGGTTAGCAATGGCCAAGGACAGAGAATGGCCCAAAGACAAGATGCCCCTACTCAGTGCCAGGGAAAATTATATCACTTCTACCAATACTCTCCACCCCAGGGAAAAAAAAAAAAAGTAAAAAAAAAAGTAGAGAACTATGTGGGAAAAACTGAATTTATCCAAAGGACTGATTATTTACCTAAGGATCTGAGTAAACCTGGAATTAATTAAACTAAACCAGAAGCTACTGACTTTATCCTAAATTGGCAAAATTGTCCTCTACTACCTTGTAGAAATAAGAAGCTCCAGAGCTAAGGAAATTTTAGTTATAGAGAGATAACGACATTTCGTAGTTGACAAAATTTATGCCTGCTATACAACAGTTGGGCTTCGGCTACACAAAAAGTAAAATGTAAACCCCCTGTCCACGTGATCTACCTCTCCAAAGGTACAACATCCAGCACTAAGCATGGACAACCATAATCACCCTGGTTTCCTTCCATTCCTAAAATACGCCAAGGTCTTTCCTATATTAGAGATCTCCACATGCTGTTTCCTTCATTTGTGCTCCCATGGGTCTTCATAGAGGTTGCCCCAAGGCAAACTTTAGCTTCCATTTAAATGTTTCTTCCTTAAAGAGGCCTTCTCTGACATCCTAAATAAAGTAGCACCGCACCTATGATTTCCAACTAGAACAGTCCTCAAAATCTCACATGCCCACTAGAATAAAAGCTCTGTTCTTGTCTGTCTTGTTCACCAACTACCCCAGTATCTGGTCCATGACAGGTGGTCAATGAGGAACTAATGAATCAGAGTAAAGTGTGATAGACAAAATAAACTTTAAAATCTTCTGACAAATCCATGTATTAAAGAATTTTAAAAATTAAAAGTAGACAACCAGCATATTCCAATTTGGAAATCAAAGTAAAAAGAAAGATCATACATAAATAAGTTTCTATTTTTTATTTTTAAAACAATGTAATTATAGAGTCTTAGAAAATGGTTATATGAAATTATAGAGAAACTTCTTCAGGTTAAAGCCTCTTAAAACCGAAACACAAAACAGAAACAAGTCCAACAAACCATCAAGATGAGTTTCTTTGAAAATAATAATAATAATAAATGTTAAAATAATTAGGTGCACAGGAATAAAACTGAGCCTACAAAAACTTTACTGAGGAATAAAAGAAACTGTCTAAACATAATGGGAGATGCTCCACACTCTTTTCATGGTTAAACAATAATGTAAGATATCAATTCTCCTTACAAGAATCTATAAACCTACTACAAATTCAAGGAGAATACAAAAGGATGGGGGCACTTGGGTGGCTCAGTGGGTTAAGCCTTTGCCTTCCGTTCAGGTCATGACCTCAGGGTCCTGGGATTGAGCCCTGCATCAGGCTCTCAGATCAGCAGGGAGCCTGCTTCCCCCTCTCTGTGCCTACTTGTGATCTCTCTCTCTCTGTCAAATAAATAAATAAAATCTTTTAAAAAAAAGAATACAAAAGGATATATTTTTTAAAGTTAATCCTAATCAATATTAGATATACTGAAATATAAATAACAATATAAGTTCCAGTTTTCCAAATGAAGAGCTAGATTCAAGCCAACTCTTCTTATGAAAACAAATAAAAACACAAGGTGAAACATAAAAAACAAATTCTTTGCCACTAAGAGTTAATATAGTAAGGAAATTAGCCAACTAAATCTATAAGAGAAAACCAGCAATCTAGAGTAAGTTAGCATTGGAGCTGCTTTTGATGAGGACATTTGATCATGAGGGAAAATGTACATTTTTGTTTGATGGTGTCATGGGGTACTAGAAACATAATTCAAAGCATGGAACCCATACACAATGATGAGCCTACTAAGAGAGTGTCCCCACAATAACCTGTAACTCTAAAGGGCAACACCCTCAGGGTAACAGTCATCAGAAAGTAAACCAATGCCTGAAGTCTTATAACCAAGATTTACATCGTTTGATGGCCCAGGAAACTGCAAACCTTGGATGATGTGGCACCTTGCCTGACCCTGGGCACCTACAGAATGAAGCACAAAAAGAAAAAAAGTTGGAAAACACAAAAAGAGTAAGAAACACAGAAGATAAAGTGAAGGAAGATAGAACAGGGTACAGACAGTATTGGAAGAGGTAACAGTTGCAAATGTTCTAGAACCTGCAAAGATGTCCATCTCTAGATTCAAAAATTGCAAATAATAACCAACCAATAGAGGATACTGGTAAAGCCATTAAACTGGTCCAATGAAGAGACCAGCTATCTGATGAGCTGCCCCGCCTCATCTCTTGCCATTTCTTCTGTCTCTCCCTCCCTCCCCAGCAGACCCACATAAACACACACTCTGGCCACAGTGAAGTATGACACAGTTACCTAACACTGACTATTCTGATCAGGCTTTTTTGGTTTAAAAAGAAGACTTTTCGACCAGTTCTGAAAGTAGAGAGAAGGATATTATAAAAAGACACATGCATTAGAAATAAAACTAAACTTGGAAAGCCATTTTTCTGACCAAGTCACATCATGGGTTTCTGGCCAGAATTTAGACTGGACATGGCTGGGTACTTGCCTAAAAGGCAGTCAGTCATCTGTAGCCTGAGGAACAAGAGATGAAGGTCACAGGGTACAAAACATGACAGTCCAAAAGAGCTAGGAGCATAGATCATGATTAAGACCAATGGCAGAGTTCCGGGTAACTCAGTAAAAAGCATGTTGGTCAACACAACAATTTGGCTGAAATGACAGTTAAAAATCTCCCTGTACCAATAGTAATTTCTTAATTTTTTTAATTTATTTTTAATTTTTTTAAGACTTTATTTATTTATTTGACAGATAGAGATCACAAGTAGGCAGAGAGGCAGGAGAGGCAGGCAGAGAGAGAGAGAGGATGAAGCAGGCTCCCTGCCGAGCAGAGAGCCCGATGCGGGGCTCAATCCCAGAACCCTGAGATCATGACTTGAGCCGAAGGCAGAGGCTTAACCCACTGAGCCACCCAGGTGCCCCAGTAATTTCTTAATTTTGATAAACGTATTGCAGCTATGTAAGATGTTATCATTAGGTAAAGATGGGTGAAGGGAACTCTGCAGTATCTTTACACCTCTTCTATATATCTAAAATTCTTTCTAAAGAAAAGTTATGTCAAAACAAATTATTATAAATAAAACTATTTCAAAATAAAAATTTTAAAAGTGGACAAATTGAACACATCTAGTCATTGTTTTTTCAACTTTCAGTATCGTAAATACATCATGGAGTGCTTCTATGAGCCTAGATACATATTTTTAAGCATTTTTCTTTCATATTTCAGATTTTTCAGGTCTTATCCTACTCTAAAATTCAAACGGGTGGCTGAGTCAGATGGGCATCTGATTCCTGAATTCAGCTCAGATCATGATCTCAGGGTAATGAGATCAAGCCCTGAGCCCCGGCTCAGTGCTGGGTGTGGAGCCTGTTTAAGACCTTCTCTCCCCCTAGGGGCGCCTGGGTGGCTCAGTGGGTTAAAGCCTCAGTTGAGCTATCTGTCTCTCTCTCTAAAAATAAAATAAAATTCAAAGTCATTTTTTTCCAGAGTCCTGGGATCAAGCCCAACATCAGGCTCTCTGCTCAGCAGGGAGCCTACCCGTCTCTCTGCCTGCCTCTCTCCCTACTTGTGATCTCTCTCAGTCTGTCAAATAAATAAATAAGTAAATCTTAAAAAAAAAAAAAAAAAAAAAAAAGATTTCTCTCCTCCTCGGGGCACCTGGGTGGCTCAGTTGGTTAAGCTGCTGCCTTTGGCTCAGGTCTTGATCCAGGGATCCTGGAATCAAGCCCTGTGCAGGCCTCCCTGCTCAGCAGAGAGCCTGCTTCTCCCTCTCCCTCTGACTGCTTGTGCTCTCTATCTCTGTCAAATAAGCAAATAAAATTAAAAAAAAAAAAAAATTCTCTCCCCCTTTCTTCCTTCCCCCTCCTCAGTTGAGCTCTCTATCTCTCTCTCTCTAAAAATAAAATAAAATTCGAAGTCATTTTTTTCCAGTTTTAACTGTTTTAACTGATAGCTATAGAGCAAAATTAGGAAAGCATAGGTGTTCCATAATGAGAACCAATACAGAAAAGCAGGGATTTGGACTAGAAATAACATGAGTCTGCAGAAATAAGTTAGGAATAAATTTAAGCATCCTTTGTTGTCCCATCTGTTCTGTTTCCGAGTTCAGACAGCAAGAGTTGGGTCAGCAAGGAACACCTATAGTTGAAAATGCACAGTCATTCCAGGCCGATGGGCAGGCTATTGTTCTTATTCACACACTTTTTCATTTTTCTCTAAGAAAACGTTAAAATAAATAAAAACCATAAGAGGCAAGGAACTGGAATTTCTCAGGGCTCAGGTTTTTTACTTTTTTTTTCCCATTTAAGTTTTTTCTAGTTAATTTAAAGCCAATTGTGTTTGCTTCTCTAATGTTTTCTTCACTTTTTTTTTTTTTGGTGTTTGTATTGTATAATGAAAAAGGCAAGACAGAATATGAAATTACAGAAGACCTTCAAAGTCTATCATTCTTTACAATACTTGTTAAAAAATACTAAAAATTGTTATTTAAAAATAATTCCATTTTATGTCTGACCTAGAAAAAAACACATGAAGGTCGGGATACATACTTGCTTTAATTTGAGCCTCTTGTCACAGCTTCCCTGGAAGCTGGAAGTCCTGACACCTCTTTTCTCCCCGTAATAGACATTCCCACGGACGAACAGCTCTTCATTGATACCTCATTTTTTTTTTCATAGCTGATCGGAACTTCCACTGTGGAAGGCTGGTGATTCTAGAATCTAAGATGAATCTCTCTGTGTTTCATTGGTTCTAGATGGCCCTCCAGGAATACAATTATAAAGATGACATCCTTGGCAAGAAAACTGTGGAGGGCAAATATATGTAAAGGGCCATTTTACGTATCTGCCCCGTGGATCTTCAAAGTAGTCTCACCTCAGGGCACCTGGGTGGCTCAGTCAATGGCATCAGACACTTGATTCAGGGGCTGGGATCTCAGGGTCATGAGGAGCCTGCTTGGGATGCTCTCTCTGCCTCTGCCCTTCCCCCCAACCCCGTTCACACACACATGCTCTTTCTTGCACTCTCTCAAAAAAAGGAGTCTTACCCCCAACTGTGCTTCTGACAGTGTGTACTATAGAACACAGAGACTCCAGTGACACTGTCACACTTGTCCTTAGCACAAACACAAGAACTTCTAATTTCAACAGAAAGACCAAACAGATGACCCCTCCTGTAGATGTAACTGATTTGCCTGTGTTTTATACCACTGCCAGTAAGTTGCTGGTAGCAGCTTAATCTGAAGATCCATTGAAATCATTTGAGCATTTGATATTTCTTTACAACTCCCAGACTTTCCCCCAGAAACTGAGGATGTGTTATCAGTTTCCATTCTGTTCTCCTGACTGGCGATAAACACTGCAGCATGAAGATATTGCCTTATAAGCTGTCAGTGCCCCCCCTCCTCCCAGCCAAAAGAGACATATTCTAAAACTACGATCATACATAAAATCTCAAAGGGAACTAGACTTAGCAAATGTCTCAAAGTAGAAAACATGAAACATAATGAGAGTTTTCAAAGGGAACTGGGTTCTAGATTTCTCAATGTAGAGAACATGAAACCACAAGCATAATTCCCAGAGGTATATTTAAGAATGTTTCCCCCCTTTCAAACTGTGCTTATTTTCTAAGAGAATACATTATCACAAAAAGAGAGAACATAGCAGGGGCGCCTGGGTGGCTCAGTCAGCTAAGCATCTGCCTTCAGCTCAGGTCATGACCCCAGGGTCCTGGGATTGAGCCCCATATCTGGCTCCCTGAAGCCTGCTTTTCCCTCTGCTTCCTGCCCCCACTGCTTGTGTTTTTTTTTTTTTCTCTCTCTCTCTCTCTGACAAATAAAATCTTTAATTAAAAAAAAAAAATGAGAGAGAGAGCACAGAGCAGGTCAGTTATTTTCTGTGGCAAATACAGCAAACACTGCTGGTTGCCAACTTCACAATTATTCCTCCTGCTCTTTCTTCCTCACTGGCCGTGCCTATCTGTATTTTAGAAGTTCAGAGCGTCAGAAAGTTCTCCTTCCTGCCTCCTCCACAGTGAGGGCACAGCATGGAACCTGTTCCTAGCTACTAAGGCCCACCTAAAAGAGCTGAAGCTGGCCGACGGGACTTTGAAAAGGTTTTCTTTACCAACAAAGGAACGCATATGGGAGGAAACTGCTGTTCTCCAACATAGCACTTAGTTGTGCCTGGATGTGACCCCTGGAACTGATGTAGCAATCTTCTGACCAAGAGGAAAGATACCACCAACTTGCTGAATGTCACACTGAGAAAAGCTCTGGGTTCCCTGAGAGTATCTCTGAACCCTTTACCAATAACAGGAATAGCCCTGCCTCCAGGCTTCTTGTTAGATAATAATTAATCTCATTTAGTTTGCACCTTTAGTCTCTTAGACTAAAGCCACTTTTATTTGGATATTGTTGCTTAAGGGCCAAAACATCCCAACCAATTCAACTAGCAAGTACCTGTTCCCTTCACTATCTTGGAGTTAGACCACTGCTACTTAGCTGATGCCAGCCACGACCAGTGTCTAGGTCTTGATCCTTCCTGGCTCATTCATGTTTTTCTTTTCTACCAAGAGCAGACTCAATGTCACTACACTCACATCTGCACTTCAGGATAAAGTCAGTTTCTTCACAACTTTTCCATGGTGAATGTGAAGGTACTTTTTGCTTCTCCAGCACACAAATATGCCTCAATTTTTAGCTTACACTTTCTTATTTTTCAAACTTCAATCTCATATTAAGATCACAAGTGATCAGGGTGCCTGGGAGGTTCAGTGGGTTAAAGCCTCTGCTTTTGGCTCAGGTCATGATCCCAGAGTCCTGGGATTGAGCTCTGTATCAGGCTCTCTGCTCAGCAGAGAGAGCCTGCTTCCTCCTCTCTCTCTGTCTCTCTGCCTTCTTGTGATCTCTCTCTGTCAAATAAATAAATAAATTTTTTTTAAAAATCACAAGTGATCTAAAATTTCCAAAAAGTGGGGGAGGGGGGCAAGCCTGGGTGGCTTAGTTGGTTAAGCATCCAACTCTTGTTTTCCACTCAGGTCACGATCTCGGGGTCATGAGATCAAGCCCATGTGGGGCTCTGTGCTCAGCACGGAGTCTACTTGAGATTCTTCTCTCCCTCTGCCTCTGCCCCTTTCCCTGCTCTCTCTCTCTAAGATAAATAAATAAAATCTTTAAAATTTCCAAAAAGAAGTGTGAAAGCTAGGATAAAGACTGGATTTATAAAGAGTCATCCACATAGATCAATAAATGTAGCTGGATGGTGAGGCATCTGGGATGATGAATAATTGAATGCGCTGTCCTTTTTACATATAAGGAAAACAAAAGATCTCAATTAAAAAACAAAGAAAAAGACAGGCATAATGAATTATATAAAGGTGAATTCAGAATCCTACCTTAGTATAGCTAATTTTTAGGAGACCTCATTTGTTTCTTGCATACTATGCTTAAAGAGATAAAAGTTCCTACAATGAGTTTTCACATTTACTCACAACATGGAAAGAACCCTTAAGCAAGAGTTGATAAAAACCTTTGTTCAATATTATTCAGCAAGACAGCAAAATGAAAACTTAACCAAACTACAGAAATAGATATGAATGGCATGTTATTTATTAGGAAGAAAAGGTTTTTAAAAGGAAAAACACGTGGTGCCTGGGTGGCTCAGTGGATTAAAGTCTCTGCCTTTGGCTCAGGTCATGATCCCAGGGTTCTGGGATCGAGCCCCCCACCAGCTCTCTGCTCAGCAGGGAGCCTGCTTCCCTTCCTCTCTCTCTGCCTGCCTCTCTGCCTACTTGTGATCTCTTTCAAAAAAATAAATAAAATCTTTAAAAAAAAATCAAAATTAAAAGGAAAAACACTAGAAATCCTAAAAATTCCAGGTTCTTTTCTTGGCTATAGTTTGTCTTTTACTTACTAAAAAAACATGCTCACTAAAGGGGACAAAAAAATGAAAATTACAACTTTTCTGAAAATCCATGAGAAACACCAAAGTATTAGAAAAAATTTTCCTGAAAATTACAGCACAAAGGCTTGAAAAATAATCCATGATACACCAAAATTACCAATGCTGGGAGGAAAAAAAGGGAACTAGGGGTATTCATTTTTCAACCAAACTATTGTTTGGTTTTTGGTTTTGTTTTTAATTAATTTATTTATTTGAGGGTGGGTGAGAGGGTGAGGGAGAGAGAGAATCCCAAGCAGACTCCCTGCTGAGACAGAACCCAATGCAGGCCTTATCCCTCAACCCTGAGATCATGGCCTAAACCAAAATCAAGAGGCAGATGCTTAACTGATTGAGCCACCCAGGCAACTCTCAACCAAATTTCTGTTTAAACCGAACCATTATGATCAAATTCCTTTAACCAAAGTGTATGCTACCCTACACTCTCAAATCATGGTCTCATTTACCTTCAGGCTTTTGCATATGGTGTTCCCTTAGTATAAGGTTCTCTTCTCTCCCCACACTCAACTGGCTGATTAATGAAGTACTAATAAGCACTTGTGAACTAAAAACGATTGAAACATAGGGATGCCTGGCTGGCTCAGTCAGTAGAGCAGGCAACGCTTGGTCTCTGAGTCATGAGTTCAAGCCCCACAATGGGCATGGAGTCAACTTAAAAATAAATAAATAAAATACTGTCACAAATAAAATCTATTAAGGGGCGCCTGGGTGGCTCCATCAGTTGAGCATCTGCCTTCAGCTTGGGTCACGATCCCAGGGTGCTGGGATCATGCCCCACATCGGGGTCCCTGCTCAGTGGGAGCCTGCTTCTCCCTCTCCTCCCTGCTTTGTGCTCTCTCTCACTATCTCTGTCACTATCTGTGTCTCTCTCTCAAATAAATAAAATCTTTAAAAATAAGCAAGCAAAAATAAAATAAAATAAAATAAAATCTGTTTAAAAAAACTATTCAAATGAGAAAAATGGTGACCTAATAAAAGAAATACCAAGATTCTTAGTTCCTCATTTAGGAGCCCTTGTTTAAGAAGTTAAATATCTGACTTGTCTACAGAGAGTAATAAATTATGTCAAATGAGAACTAAACAACTTTAAAGAAAAACAAAATTCTGACCACTGTTAAATTCTTCCTAAGTTCAAATTCACTACTTATACTTGAGAAGGCAAAGTCATCCTGAGATGAAAGACTGAAAACTGATGTTCTATGTAATAGATTATTCACTGTAGCACTGCTGTAACTTCAAGGTATTAGAAGCAATTTATGTGTCCATTGAGGGAGTAGCAAAAATAATTATAACAGACGCATACAATGAAATATGGCATAATAACAAAAAAAAATGAGCAATTAGCCAGTAAAATAAAATACATCTATTGGAAAGGAAGAAGTAAAACCATCTCCCTTTGCAGATGATCTTGTGTAGAGAAAATCCTAAGAAACCCACCAAAATAATTATGAAAACTAATAAATGAGTTCCATAAGGTTAAAACACAAGATATCAATATATAATAATCAATTCTATTTCTGTAAGGTGAAAAGAAGAACTTAAATAGGAAGTTAAGGAAAGAATTCCAATTATAATAGCATCAAAAAGAATAAAAGTCTCAGTAATAAACTTCTTTTAAAGATCTGTTTGTTTATTTATTTGAGAGAGAGAGAGACTGTGCACACATGAGTAGGGCAAGGAGGGACAGAGGGAGAGAGGGAGAATCTCAAGCAGACTCCCTTCTGAGTACAGAGCCCAACACAGTCTCCATCTCACCTCCCTGAGATCATGACCTGTGATCATGACCTCAGCTAAATCCAAGAGTCGGATGTTTAACGGACTGAGCCAATCAATCACCCCCCAGTAATAAACCTAATGAAAGAAATACAGAGCTTTTTTTTCAAAGATTTTATTTATTTATTTGACAGAGAGATCACAAGTAGGCAGAGAGGCAGGCAGAGAGAGATGGGGGGAAGCAGGCTCCCCACTGAGCAGAGAGCCTGATGCAGGGCTCGATCCCAGGACCCTAAGATCACAACCCAAGCCAAAGGCAGAGGCCCAACCCACTGAGCCACCCAGGTGCCCAGAAGTACAGAACTTCTACTCTGAAAAGACAACAAGGCTGAGAGCAATTTTTAAAGACCTAAACAACTGAAAAAAACATCTCATGCTCATAAGTCGGAGATGTGATATCATTAAAATGGCGCTCCCCAAACTGATTCAACCCAATCCCAATAAAAATTCCATCCAGAATCTGTGCAGCAATTAACCACTTGACGCTGAAATTCATTTTCATAGTCAAGGGACTCTGAAAACCAAACAAACTTGAAAAAGAACAAAGTTTGAGGACTCACACTTTCCAATTTCAAAATCTACTACAAAGTTACAGTAATCAAAATAGTGTGGTACTAGCATAAAGAGAGATATGTGAGCAAGTGGAGAAGAACTCAAGAGTCCAAAAATAAATCCTCACATTTAGGTCAATTAATTTTTGAAAGGGTATGAAGACAATTAAATGGGGAAAGAAATAGACTTTTGAACAAATGGATATTCACAGGCAGAAGAATGAAAGTAGATTCCTTCCTCATTCCATATACAAAAATCAACTCAAAATCCATTTTGAAACCTAAAACACAAAAAGAACTAAATACAAAAAGACCTAAATGTAAAAGCTAACAATCTTAGAAGAAAACATAGGTGTAAATCTTCATGACCTCCAGTTAGACAATGGTTTCTTAGACATGGTACCAAAAGCACAAGCAACAAAAGAAAACATTAATAAACTGGACACCAAATTTTAGAATTTTTGTGCTTCAAAAGACACCATCAAAGAAGTGAACAAACAACAACAGAATAGTAGAAAACACTTCCAAATCATGTATCTGATAAGGGATTTGTGACTAGAATATATAAAGAACTGTAACAACCCAACAATGAAGAGGAGAAATAATCCAACTTAGAAATGGGAAAAGGAGGGGCACCTGGGTGGCTCATCAGTAAAGCATCCAACTCTTGATTTCAGCTCAGGTCATGATCTGGAGGCTGGTGGGGGTAGGGGAGAGTGGGTGGCGGTCTCATGAGATCGAGTCCTATATCCGGCTCATCGTGCAATCTGCTTGCTCCTCTCCCTCTGCTCCTCCTCTCACTCGCTTGCTCTCAAATAAATAAAGAAATAAAATCTTTCTTAAAAAAATAGGAAAAGGAAATGAATAGACATTTCTCCAAGAAAAGATAGACAAACGGCCAATGAGCACATGAAAAGATATTCAGCATCATTAGCCACCAAGGAAATGCAAATCAAAACCAAAATGAACTACCACTGCACCCCAGAAAATAACATGTGTTGCAGAGGATGCAGAGAAATTGTATCCCTCATATGCTGCTAATAAGAATTAAAATGGTGCAGCTCTATGGAAAAGTTTGGCAGTTTCTCAAGATCAAAAAACTTTTTTTTTTTTTTCAAAAGGTTAAACAGCAATTCCATTCCTAGGTATATACCCAAGAGGACTGAAAACATGTTTCCACACAAAAACTTGTACAAGAATGTTCAGAATAGCATTGTTCACAACAGCCAAAAAGTGAAAATAACCCAAATGTCCACGATAAATAGATTAAAAAATGAGACAGCCATACAACGAATACTATTTAGCCATGAAAAGAAATGAAATACTGATCCATGCTATAACATAAATGAATCCTTACAACATTATCCTAAGTGAAAGAAGCCAGTCACAAAAGGCCACGTATCATTCCATCTAAACAAAACGTCCAGCAAAGACAAATATAAACACACAAGGCAGGAAGTACGTATTACTTTTCCAAATCATTTTTTTTAAAGACTATGAGGTTCTTTTATTTTTATGCTATGTCTTTCTAAATCCTAAAATTCTTCTTCTTTAATATTTTTAAAAGCACTTGAAAACATAAAAGCATGCAATGGATCAAAGAGAAATGACCTGGAATTTTAAAACAGCTAAGGAAAACTCATAAATGTCAAAGCCAGAAAACTGATCTGTCTTTGTTGAATATCATCAAATAACCAAAATTCCCGTCAGTTAAATTCTGGCTTCCTTTTGAAATGGAAATTACTCATAAATTTAAACTTTAATTTGCAAAATAACTGTATCTTTTATAAAGCAATCATCAATGTTACATATAGAATTGTTGAGTCACTATATGGTACACCTGAAAGTAATATAACACTCTATGCTAACTGTACTGGCAATTAAACTAAATCATCAGTGTGAAGCTGAAACTCACTATACCTTACATCACAAAAGTTTAAACTAAATGCAACAATACTTAACATATTTCTTGGAATAGCAGCAATAGAATAACTTTGGGGTTGAATACTCGGGCTTGAATCTCAGCCTGCTGTTTACCAGCTGGGCGACCATCAACAATGTACTTGGTCTCTGTGAGCTTTAGTTCCCTCTTCCATCAAACCAGGAATTATAATACCTACTTTAGTTTAAAAAGAAATACTCCGTCTACTTACTAAATGGGGGGAAGAAGAGTAGTGTTTGGAAAATTTCACTCCTTAAACTTATCTATAACATTTAGCGGTGTCTGGGTGGCTCAGTTGGTTAATCAGCTGCCTTTGGCTCAGGTCATCATCTCAGGGTCCTGGGATCTTGCCCCACATCGGGCTCCCAGCTCAACTGGGAGTAGGCTTCTCCCTCTGCCCCTCCCCTGCGCTTGTTTTTTCTCTGTCAAATGAATAAGTAAAAACTTAAAAAAAAAAAAATTACCTGTACCATCTGAATTTTTTTTACAACTTATATGTAATTTTAAAACATAATGAGGATTTAAAAAATAAAAGCACCTACTTTTTGGGTTCTTATGGAGCCCTTTTGTAAGTCATTTATAGATAGGAGACTCAGTTACAGATGACTTCCTCACTACTTCCATAGGCTTTCCAACTTTTGAATTTAGATGAATAAAACTTGGGAAGAAGCAAAGTTAAACATTGATTTTTCTGACGGCTATGGTTATCACAAAAGAGATAACCGGGGCAATAAAACTAAGCTTTGAAACCACTTTCCTCAAAACATACCAAAGAATTTAATCTCAAGGGAAAAAATGTCCACGTTTCTGGATGCTAATTCACTTTATTCTAAAATTTTACTATCTGGGGTTCGGTTTTCATGGGTTTTTTTTGTTTTTGTTTTTGTTTTTTTGCAATGTAAAATGATAATACCATCAAGTGAAAAGGAAATTTGGTGCCTTAATTTTTTTTTACCAACAAGACAAATTCAGGATTCAGTTTAGAGAATATTTTTCAGTGAAAAACAACAAATATAAATAATGATACATTTATCTAGCAAATAAGATAAAATATAATCTGCATCTTCTTTGCTTTGAGAGTACGCTGAGATAGATGAATGTAATTTAACTAATTTACGTTACCACTTCATACTTCGCAGTATATTGTAAGAATTTAAAACATTCTCTTCCATGTTCTAAGAGATGAATAAAATGAATGTCAGGAAGTAAAGTAGTTTTGCAAGTCAAAAAGGTGCCATTTTAAAACCACCAAGGTACACCGGGACTAGTAAAGCTGGGAATGAGGCCTTCGGTACCTTTTCTTAAGGACTGAGTCATTAGAATGAAACAGGTGCCTAACCTATCCATAGGAGCGTATGACTTTAGCATTCCTCAAGTATGTGCAAGTATAAAATTAACCCTCATGAAACTTAGACGTTTACAAATCCTACTCTGGGCCACTTAATACCTATATTACAGAGAATATGCTGGAGTCTTATTATTGCATTTCTAGAGTGTCTTTGTTTTTAGACCGTATTTCTAAAGAGGGGAAGCACGGTCAGTAAATCTTAGAAAACTGCAATGACTCACGATAACTATTATTTTGACATTGATGAGTGGTTGCATGGGGTAAAATTTAAAACTTCATTTTTTTATTAAGGCCAGTGGACAAGGGATTCCCCAGCTCCCACGCTTTCTTCCTTCCAGTTCCTGCAAGCCACCTCCGCATGACATTTCCGTGCTTCATTCCCCGAAGGCAGAGCCAAGCCCACACACGCGCTTTCAACCGCCACTTCACGGTCTCGTCGCCCCTCGCTCGGCCCTGCGCCCCGGGCGCAGGGACGCCAGAGGACGGGCCGGCGGGGTGCTGGGCCGCCACCCCGCCCGAGGGCGTGCGGGCGGAAACAAGGGACACCAGTGACTCACGCGGCCTGGCCAGCCGCCAGACCGCACCACCTTCACTGCTGCGGGGCCCGGGGATCCGCCTCTCAACGCCCCTGGCGGGGGTGACAAGCTCCTCCCCCCGCAAGCCCCCTTCCCGAGCTGGCCCCCTCCCCACACTGGCCCCCTCCCCAGATCGAGGTCGGGGGCGCGCACAGACCTGAGACACCGCCTCCCTGTAGATCCGGCCAGTCCTGGGAGGCCTCGCCCCTCCCTCCCCGGCCGGCGCGAGCATGCGCACTGAGCCCTCCCGCGTCAGCGCGCCCCCGAGCGCCCCTGCAGGCACGCGCCGCCGCCTGGGAGGCCGGGCGAGGCCGCGGCAGAGGCGGAGGCCCGGCTCCCTGGGCGGCGCGCACCGCCCCCCCCCCACCCCCCTCCCCCGCGAAGCCCTGCCATTCACAAGCGACTTGCGCCGGCGGCCCCCAAAGTCCGTCCTCCCCGTTAGGCGGCGGGCGCCGGAGGGGAGGAGACAGCCCAGGGGGCAGGAAACTGCAGCTTAAAAGAGCAGCGGGCGCCGGGCCCTTCCTCCCTCCCTCCCTCCGTTCCCGGCCTCTGGGAGTGCCTCCGCTCTGCGGCCTCCGCCCCGTCGCCATGTACCGCTGCCTGGGCGAAGCGCTGCTGCTGTGCCGCGCGGGGCCCGCCGCCTTAGTCTCCGCGGCGGCCGACTCGGCCGCGCTGCTGGGCCGGGCCCGCGGGCAGCCCGCTGCCGCCGCCCCGCAGCCGGGGCTCGCGCCGCCCACCCGGCGACACTACAGCGAGGCGGCGGCCGACCGCGAGGACGACCCTAACTTCTTCAAGATGGTGGAGGGCTTCTTCGACCGCGGCGCCAGCATCGTGGAGGACAAGTTGGTGGAGGACCTCAAGACCCGGGAGAGCGAGGAGCAGAAGCGGAACCGGGTGCGCGGCATCCTGCGGATCATCAAGCCCTGCAACCATGTGCTGAGCCTTTCCTTCCCCATCCGGCGCGACGACGGCTCCTGGGAGGTCATCGAAGGCTACCGGGCCCAGCACAGCCAGCACCGCACGCCCTGCAAGGGAGGTGAGCGCCGGCCGAGTCCCTCGCGCCCTCCCTCGCTGTCCTGCCCTGCCGGGATGGGCACTGGCCCCCACCCACCCTCGCCCCGGCCCCAGCCGCGGATGTGTCAGGTTCGCGCGGACAGTGATTTTTCCTCCCGAAACCGCCACGTAGTGGTCCCATCTTCTGCCCCGTGACCCATCATCCCCGGCCCCTGCCTGTGGATGTTGCATGCAGAATAGATGCTGCACGGCTCTTCTTCGGTCCTAGTGTAGGTGACACCTAGGGTGGGTCCTGACGAAATGCACTTCTAGAAATGGGAATGCCTGGCCCATCTGACCGTGCCTTTGCAAGTTTTTGTGAGCTTCTATGACTCACCCGATCACGAACTATGAAATAATTATTTCCGTGTTTTTTTCCTCCACTCATTTTTACACCAATGGCAAATGCTACAGAAACATACAAAGTGAATTGCCTTTTACGTTTGAAACTAGACAGTTTTGCTAACTAAATGATTTTACTAATTACACATTGGTCTTTTAAATCACGTCATTTTTCTGACCTGACACTTCTGTTTTGCACACACCAAAGAAAAAGAAAAAAGAAAAAGTAATGCAAGAGCGACGTAACATCTCCGACAAACAAACACCGGGCGCCCTGACAGTAAATCTAAAGGGTGTAGAATGCAGGACGGCCCGCCAGCCAATGGAATGAAATAGCCCTGGGGGTGTGTACTGGTCCTGGCTAGCACCAGATTTGAGCTTGGGGAAAAGATAAAGTACTGAAGAAAGGAGTTGAATCGGTTACAATTTGGTAGTCCCAAGTTATCCTGTACTTAATTTTTTTTTTTCTTCTGCGCTTACATTTTTGAGATTTGGCTTCCTTCGAGCAAATATAAACTTAAAAAAATTTTTCCCCAGTACATGGCACAGTACATCTTCTAAAAGTGCTTAAGCATAACCTAGAAAAAGGGCACAACCACTTTTTTTCTATTTAAAAAAAAAGATGTTGAGTAAAGGACCCAGGGAGTTGAAGTCTTGCTGGAGGTTGCTTGGCAAATAAGCACAGAGAGGGTGTTGGGCTGGACCGTTTCTCTCCATGAGCCTGGTACAGTATTCAGTATACCAGCTGACTTCTAAGGATAGTTTTTAGAAATCTCTCTTCTGGAAAAAATTGGAGCTCTGCTGGCATTTCCAAACTGGGAACAAAGGTTGTCTGAACCTGTTTAATGATTTACCTATTAAATTTGCATTGACGCCACCCTCTTCTAGGACAGACCTTAGAGTTTAATACCCACTAGCTCTCGTTGCTCTTCTCAATTTGAACCACTTTGACCTTTAAGTTCCCTTTGCACCTCCAAATTACATAAAAGTTAGTCTCCTACATTACCTTCCTTCTTCCTACCACTCCCTTATTCTCTAAACCAAGAATACAAGTTTAGGCTCCCAAGAAAAGCAAACAAGGATGTTGGAGGAAGAGAAGTTAGCAAATTCTAAGTTGCTATTTTTCTTTAAAATGGCCATCTAGTTTATATTACTGTCCTCTTGGCAGTATATTCCAGTCACTTAAAAGATAAGCAAGTAAACCATTATAGATATTTTTCTGCAGGGTCTGATTTCGTTTCCTTGAAGTTCTTTATATTCCGAGTCCTCTCCTGTCTTTATATATCACAACTCTACCAACTCACTAAAGCAACTAAAATTTACCATGGTTTGTCAGTCCTCCTCCTCTTGCTGCCACAGCAGTTTTAATGTGAAAATACTGAACCTAGCAACAAACCACATCAGCCATATTAAGGCTCTGTTATTGTAGCATTTGCTTGTACCGAAGTGTAAGAAACAATTCTCTCCAATTTACCCTATTTACCGGAAGGCATGTACTGGAAGTGCTATTAACTCCCAGCTTAGAAACAGAGAGAAACTGAATTGCAGCTAATAATTAGTTAAGCAGGCATTGCAAGATAACATAACATGAAAATTGGCCTCTATAAAGTGGTAAATGTTTTATCTTAGGGAATTTCAAAGACTTCAAGGAGATAATAGGATTGATTGGGCAGGATTATATAGCTATGAAAGGCCTTAAAAATATTTTGGTGTGCTTTACTTAATGCATGTTGTGCTAAATAGTTGATCAGCAAAATTTGGGCAATGTGGACGTGCATGCTTTGCTTTTTGTAACATTCCAGGATCTTTCTTCCCATTTATTACTTCAATCTGACTGCAGAGAATGTATATTCGATGAGCACCCTATTTTGAGTAGTTTTTGTTTCCAATTAAACATTTAAAGCTTTTTTTTTTTTTTTTTTTTAAATAGGTTATTGACCTTCATGTTGCACTCTGGTCTTACAAAATATATTAGGTGATTGAAATTTCCAAGGATGCTTTGAATAATTCCTGTGGCTTGAGTAAATCTTTCTCTTTTAAACACACTTTTCTCTCACCACCTCAGCTGCCTTCTCTACCAGTGTTCTTGCGTGCGCACACACATACTCACACACACACACAGCCTTTTCTGCTGTTCATCTTTTTCATAACCCTCAGTGTTCTGCAGCTAATCTTCCCTGAAGAGTGACCTTCTACCTGAGTTTTCTGAAATACAATTTTCAAGGTTGAAGCAAAGTAACAACCTAATTATAATCTGTGTAAGGGGAACAGGTGGTTTGAAGACCTGGGGGTGGCTGATGTGTACTTTATTCCAAGTAAATATTTAATAATACATTTTGGTTTTTTTGCTCCTTTTCCCGCAAAGCATATTTAACTGAAGTCATCAGATTTTATATCTATTAAGCATTTGCAGTAGAGTATGCTATAGACTCTGAAGGGAAATTTCAAGAGCAGCCTTAATATTTTCAACAAAGATGAACATTGTGGGAATTTCTGCTTTGAGAAGACTTTTTCATAGTTGCTTACATGTTTGAAAACATTATCAGTGATTGTTTCTGTTAACTTTCTCAGAATAAATTCTATATTCTTTTGGCCCATGGTTCTGCAACCAGTTCTGAGACCGGTGCAGTACCTTTTTAGAAAGAAGTTTATCGTTTAAAAATCAGTTTTGGGGGGCACCTGGGTGGCTCAGTCAGTTAAGCAGCTGACTCTTGTTTTCAGTCATGGAAGTCTTGGGATCCCTAGCATGGGACTTTGCACTCAGAGGGGAATCTGTTTTGAATTCTCTCTCTCCCTCTGCCCCTCCCCCTGCTCTTGTGTGCTTTCTCAAGTCTTTTAAAAAATTTTTAAAATAAATAAAAGTCAGTTTGGGGGGAGAAGTACAGATTGATATTAAATGACGTAGGAGCAATTTAACTTTCTCTCCTAGGTTGTTCTTTCCCACCTTCTTACCTTCATATTAGAACTATTAAGCCAAAGTTCCCTGTTCCTGCTTCTTCTACCATAGAATTTTCTAAAATTATCATCATTTTAAATAAAGTTGATGGGGGTGCCTGGGTGGCTCAGTGGGTTAAAGCCTTTGCCTTTGGCTCAGGTCATGATCCCAGGGTCTTGGGATTGGAGCCCCACATCCGGCCTCTCTGCTTGGCGGGGAGCCTGCTTCCTCCCCTCTGCCTGCCTCTCTGCCTACTTGTGATCTCTGTCTGTCAAATAAATAAATAAATAAATCTCTTAAAAACAAAAAAAAAAATAAATAAAAAAATAAAGTTGATGGACTATAAATGGAATAGTCTGGGACACTGACCCTAAATCTCTTGTTAAACTGTAAATATCAGTACCCCCCAAAAAAGTATAAATTATAATAACCTGTGGACTTGTTCTTTAAGAGCCAAAATGCAAAAAAGCAGTGGGAGGTAGACAGTCTTTGTTCTAGTCCCTGGGGGACAGGATGCTGGGGTGGAGGGTATGGGATGCCGTTGAGGTTCGGAGTCCAGTAGTACCATTTCAGCCAGTCCTCTGGGTTACCACTGCATAGTGAATGGTGGTGCTTTGTAGGAAGAGTGTAGAAACTACTGATGCTGTTTAAAAATGACACATGCTCTGCCTTCACTGGAAAAAAAAAATGTTTCTGACTTATTTCTGCTGTGCCAGATTGACAGCTGGCAGAACATGGGTAACTTTGAATAAATGCTCACACTCAATATTCTTGACGTGTGAGTGTGTGTCCACATCTGTTCCCACAAGAGAAAAGTAGCCTTTGTAGATAAACTTAGGATTTAACTCAGTCTGAAAATTCTATTAAAAGACAGGTGATTTGTAATGTGTTCTCGCCCTAGCCGTCATCCCTGAGGGTTTTGTTGCTGCTGCTCCTGCTGTTGTTTTTAATCCTTTTTAATTAAATCCAGAACTGGGTTGCCATGATAGAGGCCTTTGAATTTCATGGAAGCCAAATGCCCTTGACCTCCCCCCCCCACCCTAATATACTAGAGAATGAAGAGCTAAGGAATGTGGTGGAGACAAATGCATCAGATGGGATGCATCAGAAGGCAGTTCAGTCTTCCCCTCACTTGGGGCGAATCCATGTAGGTGGCTGGCCCTGGCAGTAGAAAGCCTGTATGCAGGAACACAGACGCTGCCCACTCATTACGCAGAGAACACATTGCAGGAATTGGGGCATCAAAAATCAGAGGACAAGTACCAGTATATTAAACTTCAATAAAAGTGGCAGTGTTTAAATTTTAAGTAGAAGAAGTAAAAATCAAACATGAACTTTCTGGTTTGTAGAGGGAAGAAATTAGATGGCATACAGCTGTTGATAATAATTTAGATTGTTTAAGAAAATTGTTTTTGTCCAGTGATGTTTAAAGGTGCTGAGAGTTCTGCCAAGAACCAATAAAGACCAAAATAATTAGCTTTGGGTTGTTGAATTCCTAGGCAGTAGCCTGACATAGGATTTCCAGGATGTTGTGGGACTTTTTTTCCCATTTATTTTGCATAATACTAGATTTTCATAATACAAAAAAAAAAAACAAAACAAAAAACCAAAAAAAAACAAAAAAAACCCAGACCTCTTACATCACCGCAGTTAAGAACATTGATTCATAAATAGCCCATGATGGCTGTACCCAGGAAACTCCTGTTAAAATAGCTGTATATCATTCAGATACTCAAATAGTGATAACGGTTATAAAATCAAAAATGAACCAACTCTGTCCAGCTCTTCACCATGAAATAACTGAACAATTTTCCATCCACAGTTCTTACCTAAAACTGAGCTAGCTATCCCAGTGAGGCAATGTTTTCCCTTTTCCAGAGGCAGAAATTAATGTAGATTACTCACTATCAAAAAGACTGAAGCATTGGTGTATTAAATACTATGGCTAAAGGCAGGACAGGTTTCACCAAGGGCAGAGTGGCGTCCTGGGAGAATGCTGCTTCAGACCTTAATTTCCTTTCCCAAAGGCAGCAGCACCTGAGAGATCTGTCTCCACACAGGTCAACTGGCAAAGCAAGAGGTGACCTAACAGCTCACATTTGTTGAGCTTTCTGTGGACACCAGGCATTTTGCTAAGAGCTTTTCATGCATCATCGCTTTTATTCTTCACAACAACCTCATGAACACACTGTTGCCCCGACTTTGAAAAAGGGATACTAGGGCTGAAAAACAAAGACTCCTCCAGTAAGGTTACACCCCCACCGAGTTTCAGTAGCAGAGTTGGGGTTCGGGCTCCCATCCTCTGGCTCCAGCACCCACCTGCTTAATGATTATTGTTTGGGATCTATTCACATGAAAAAAAATGACAAGTTATATCCTAAGCAGTGACTGAGAACCATGTCATGCCCTCAGTACCAGGACTCCCGAACATTTTGGATCATTTGAAATGTGTTAAAAGCTATTAGAAGGCCTACCTTCCTAGAAGATGCTTGCATATTCCAACAGCTGTGCATATAAAACTCGCTCATATCTGAAATCTTTACAGGCCCATTTATTCCAGTCGGCCGTGAAAGAACTTCCTAATGAGAGTTTTCCGCTGAAAGGTTTGAAGAGCTATAGTGTTGAACAGTTTAATGTGACAGTCAGGAGAGCTCCTTTCCTTACCAGAGTGTTAGAACATGGATCTTGAAGGGTTTTCAAAGGAATCATTTTAACAAGGCTTTCTTCTGAGTGCCTCTTCCTTAAAAACTCAGAAGTTACAGTTTGTCATGAATTGCTGTTTCTCTGGATTATTCTTGGCTAGAGAAAAATGTGAAAGATGACCCAAGTGAAAATTATAAAGGTTGTCAGTAGTGTGACTCCTTTTGCCATATATCATTGTCATAAATACGTGGACATGGGCCTTTTAAAAAAAAAAAAAGTATTTTGTACATTTGAGCCTTAGGATGTACATGGACTCCTTGTTGTTTTTAATCCCTTTTACCATGAGAGAAACCGCAAGGGAATAATAGTCAAGGGTGGAAGTCCCCGTATTGGGGGTTTACTGAATAAGGACTGTGTTCATTATGAGCTATAGATTATATTCCAGATAAATCAATTTTTCCATTATGTGTTAGTTTTCCCTGCAGGCAAGGGCTTTAAATGTTATGCTTAATTAAAGAGCATTCCTTAACTCCTGGGGATTTCTGATAGTTCACCTGTTCATTACAGGCATTTTAATCCCTGCTCTGTCAGGTACCGTGCTCTTTTGCTGGGGGAACTATCCATAAGAAAGCTTTAACAAAACAAAGCTGATTTTTTTTTTTTTCCCTCAATGTCTTTTCATTGATTTCCTCAGAATAGAGCAGAATCCCAAATCTCTTACAGTATCTGCGGCATTCTCCTTTTGTTTTTTGCTCAGTATTCTGTTTCTACATTTTTCTTTCCCAGAACTAGTCAGTAAATGACACAGTTGGGAACACTCAACAGTGCGTTGCTACAGTAGGAGTTAAAAGAAAGTACCAGGGAATGACCCTCTTGATCTGTAAGCAGGGAGGGCTGGATAGGATTTGGATGGGGGAAAGATGATTTTAGATAAAAGAGAAATAGAGAGGGTGACTGATTAAGCCCAGGTAAGAGGCAGGACCATGTGATGGGGCCATAGGGACAACCTGTGTGTGTGTAAATAGGGGAAAGCGAGGGTTCATGTCATGATGAATATGTTTTCGGTCTTTGTCCCTAGTTCCTGGCACACAGCTCCTAAAATCCTTGTGATTTCCTGAGTGATAGAGGTGCTGAGAGCCTCTTTTATCCTAATATTTGGTCTTGACTCCAGTTCCTGACACAGAGCTCCTAAATCCCTTGGAATTTCCTGGGTGATAGGAGCATCTTCTGTTTTAATGAGGCAACTCTGGGTGGGTTCCTGGATAGCATCAGGATGGCAGCTGGCCACCAGAAAGATGAAGCCATGATGAGTAGCTTGGAACTTTCAGCCCCATCCCTTATCCTTCTCCATGGAGGTGAGAGGAGTTGGACATTGAGTTAACAGCCATCATGCCTACGTGAGGAAGCCTTCATAAAAATCCCAAACGACTAGATTCTGAGAGCTTTCTGGTATTCATCCATGTGCCAGGAGGATGGCACACCTGTGACACAGGGATGGAAGCTGCTATACTCAGGACCCTTATAATAAACCAGCGAACATATGTAAAGTGTTCACTTGAGTTCTGTGAGCCATTATAGGAAATTATCAAACCTGAGGAGGGAGTCATGGGAGCCCCAGTTTGTTACCAAGTTGGACAAAAGCCTGGGTACCCTGAGCATGCAATACTTGTGATGAAGATGAAGGCCAGTCTTGTGGGACTAAGCCCTTAATCTGTGGAGTCTGTGCTAACTCCAGGTAGCCAGTGTCAGAATGGAGTTAAATTGTGTACAACAATCAGTTGGTGCCCACAGAGATTTGGAGAACTGGCTGTTGGTGTGGAAAACCCACACATTTGGTGTCAGAAGTGTACAAGCAGAAACAGCTTTCCCTTTATGCTTGTTGGGTGGATAATGAGAACTCTGGGAGGGCCCAGAAGGCTAGGCGGCAGAGGAACTGAGAATGAGATAAAGCCTCTATTTCTAGCCTGAGGCACCGTTAGGGAAAGGGGTGGTATCAGCTACCGGGAAAGTGCAATTAGGAAAAAGGGCTGGATTTTTAAATTAAAGGAGATTGGGTATAAAGTGATCCTTAGGACAATTGGAAATACAGGCATATGTATTTTCTTGATCTTACTCTGGCAAAGTACAGTCACTGCCTGTGGTGCTTGTAGTCCCTGTCTCCCTCTAATCCTCTTCCTGCTCTTACGATCCATCTCAAATATAACCTAGACTTATTCATTATTTATATGAAACTGGATATCTGTAATGTCAATCCTTTACCGTTTGAACCTTTTTATAACAAGTTGCCTTTATATTTTCCTAAATGTCGTCCGATTTTATATTCACCACTTTTACCCTGGCATCGTTTCCAAGACCTGTTTGGTGGGAAGGGGGGACTAAGTTTACTGCTATTAGCAGAATAAGCAATCTGTGAAACCAGTGATCAAGATTCCCCGTCTTAATCCATAATCTTTCCTCCATCTATTGGGCAGTAAGTTCAATACTTAGTATAAGACAAAGCTGCACATTCAATAAACAGTATGTATTTAAATGCAGGGAAATGATTTGGGAGGATATGTATACATACACATACACGTGCACTCTCTCTCTCTCTCTCAGATCGCTAAGAATGGTCATCCATAAGGAAAAGACAGGGTTTACGTAGTGATAGGGGAGATTTCAGTTTTTTCTGTGTTTAAGTTTGGATGAACACATACATATGTGTTGAAACTTCTAAATGTTAATGAAAAGAAGAAATGAAATATTTTTCATTTCTCCAGCATCAGCTAAACATACGTTTCCCAGAACTTACGAAGTTTGTCTCTTCAGAACACTTAAAGATTTTGATAATGGGGTTTCCCTGCCTTCTTACACAGACAGGGACACTGTCAAAGCAGTTAAAGGTATGACTTTCCTTTGT
Source organism: Lontra canadensis (assembly GCF_010015895.1). Lineage (NCBI taxonomy): Eukaryota > Metazoa > Chordata > Mammalia > Carnivora > Mustelidae > Lontra > Lontra canadensis. Next base: position 31,475,211 of record NW_022630997.1, read on the forward strand.
TCCCGAACAAAATGCTCTCTGCAGTGCGGAATGAATTTTTATCTGAGACTTCCCATATTTTCTGTGGTGGTTCCTCACTGCTGCTTGCCCTCCTCTCTTCATTTGTAATTAAGGTATGCCATTCTCTTGCACGTTAGAGATGATATTAGTATTAAGTGAGAAAAGAAGTGTTCTCAGGAGTAAATGGAAAGAGGGTTAGTGCATGCATTTTATGAATTCTCAGCTCTTTTTGCTTTCCTGTGAGTTCTGTGCTTGTGGTAGAACTCTTCAGAATCTCTCTGAAAAGAAATAGAATACAGTTGAAAATGGAACTTTTAATAAATCAAGCCCTATTAAAAGATCTTAGTTCAAGTAATTTTTAAAACCATTTGAGTTTTCGTGAATCTGTTCAGTTAATGATTCATCATAAAAAAAAACAATGTTGGCTCAGTTGCTAGGAGCTTTTTTGTCTGTTTTTGGTTTTGAGTCAGCTAGCGAAAGGAAAAAAATTGAAGCTACTCAGTTGTGGTTTTCACTGAATCTTTTCTCAAAGTAAGGAGCCGGTGTGGTTTCTTCATCACTACAGCAACTTCAGCTAATTTTTGCTGTTGTTTTTTGTTTCTCCTAGAAAAATGTGCTGTATACCGATGAGACTCTCGAGGATGAGACTCTCTGGTCATTAAGTCAAAAGGCAGAGAAACGCTGTGTTGTGTAGCATGCAGATGTATGCCTGTTATTAATGTTCTTTTGAAACATCTGGATTCCTGTTAGCCTAAAATAACTGTATGGTAGCGTTAATTACTCTTCAGAATGAAAGGTCTGATTTCAAAGCTGTGTCAACCAACCCTTCCTCCAACTTCATCAGGTTTAATAGATGATAAACCTTGTCATGGATGCTGTTTCTTCAGTTTCTTCTGGTGAACTAGAAGTTCAGGTTACTCTGTGGGCCAGTCAGAATGTGGTCCTTGATTTTTAGACCCTGTTTCTAATGACACGTGTGTAATCACCCAGTTCCTGTTCTAGTTTGGCCAGCCATGGACTCCTGCTTTTCACTGCACGTGTTCACCTCCAGCGTGACGTGACGCCTGCCAGTGCTGTGTTCAGAGACCCGGTTAGCCTCCTCCTGAACCCTAGTAGTGCTAATGGCCGCATAGGCTGACAGGTAGTGCTGTAGGACTTCAGGAAAGAAAAAAGTCTTGATTTGCTTTTCTCAGTTCCTGGAATAAAACTTGGGATCCTTCTAGTTTCTATCCTTGTGCCCCCATCCAGTCCCGGCCTGTCCCGACTCACCTTTAGCCTTCTCTGCCATACTACCCGTCCCACAGGAAAGAAGGAAAAGTGTGGTTTTAGAAACAGTGAAGATATCAGACTGCACATAAGATCCTTGTTTCATTTTGGTTTAAAACATTTTAAGCTTTCCCGGTTTTTGTGTGTGTGTATGTGTGTGTATTACCTGTTATTTGGCTTTACTGAACAATTTTGTCTTCAGATTCTGTATTCTTGAAATACCGGAGGCATTCAGAAATGCTCTGTTTTCCCCCTTTCAGAACTTCGAAGCATAACATGTGGTGACTGTCCTAACTTGGGGTAGTCAGTGTCACATCAAGTATATGTCTGTCACATTGCTTGGTCCCTCACTCACCCCACTTGCGTTGGTATCTCATAACTGACTGGCTTTGTATACAGTAAAGAACGACTTCTTTTTTGCCCTCATACTCTTAATATCCAATAGAATGTGGGTAAGAATTTTTAGGTGACAGTATATTTTTAGTAGTTACCTTTGGTTTCCAGTCCCATGAGAAGAAAAGAAATGTAGCTTTAGATGTGGATGAGCTCTCTGTTTGGATGCCTGTTTTTGTCTCCAGTATTGGTACAGTACAGAGTATTTTTTTATGGCTCTGTTGGAGAGTTTTTTCCAGACTAACAGTTTAAGTAACACTGTGTTAATGTGTCTGCCGGCTTCCAGAAGTCAAAACATTTGTGTATCAACTGATTAATTAGAAAGCTGAAAGGAAAACCTGTTTTTTCTTTAGCCCAGCAGTGCCATGTGTGTTGGTTCCAGGGTCTACCTCTGCCCCCACCTTCATCTGCTCCAGGGCTTGTCCCCCTGATTCTTCTGCTCCTGCCTCTCAGTTCACTGGACTCCTTCAGGGGCTCATAGCCTGCCAAAATAGGCCGGTGTGAAAGGTAGTTTATCTAACTGCTGCTCTTCCCTGGCGTGTAGCTGAGCTCTGACTGGGTGTGGCTCGGAAAGAAAATTTTACTTTACAAACAAGAATTCCTGGGTTCTGTCCAAGCAGAAACATGTTTTTTGTTATACATGTACAGTTTCTGACTCATATCATTCCAGGACTTCTGCAGTAAAATAGACATTTTGTTTACAGTGTTTTGTACTAGCTGGAGTCCAGTTTCTAATTAACATCAGTGTCTAGAATAATAGGATTGCTCTCAGATTTGTGAATGTTACTCTTTCAAGCTGTTTTCAGTTTCCCACCAAAGGTATTAGTTAAAAACACTGGATAAGGGACAATAACTTTCCCCCTCCCTTAAGAAAGCAAGGCAAGTGGTAACTACACTGTGAGCACAGTATAATGTATACACTTGTCTGGTGTGATATACCTGAAACTAAGGTGATTTTCTTCTCTTTTCTTTTTTTTAAAGATTTAATTTATTTATTTGGCAGACAGAGATCACAGGTAGGCAGAGAGGCAGGCAGAGAGAGAGAGGAGGAAGCAGGCTCCCCGCTGAACAGAGAGCCCGATGCAGGGCTCAATCCCAGGACCCTGGGATCTTGACCTGAGCTGAAGGCAGAGGCTTTAACCCACTGAGCCACCCAGGTGCCCCGGTGATTTTCTTTTAAATAAAGCAAGGGAAATTAAATAACTGAGCAACCAGTTCCATGGGCTCTAAAAGAACAATGAAAAAAGTGCTTTGTGTGTAATATAAATACTAACTCTTCATAGCAGACTGTTTTTTCTACCTTCATGAATTTATCTTGAGAAGTAATGAAATCAAGTTTTATTAAGTTGTTTAAGCTCCTGTCAGTTTAGACTTTTTAAAACCTAAATTTCTTGATCTGCCACCACACGGTAATATTTCCAGTAGCAGTGATAATGGCCAAGATTGAAGCTATGGCCACACGCAGGTACTGTCCTGTGCAGGCTTGATGGAACCGTGAGCGCCATGTCCCTGTTCCCCAGGTAAGCAGGCGCAGGCCACAGCAGTTGCTGCTTGGGGGGACTCAGCTTGGTTAGGAAGTGCCCAGCCCCGCCCCTGGCCCAGGTCCTTGGCCCAGCAAGGTTCCACGGAGTCACGTGCATGATACATAGTAACAGTTTTATTGGTTTTAAAAACACATTGTGGACGGGGCGCCTGGGTGGCTCAGTGGGTTAAAAGCCTCTGCCTTCAGCTCAGGTCATGATCTCAGGGTCCTGGGATCGAGCCCCGCATCGGGCTCTCTGCTCAGCGGGAAGCCTGCTTCCTCCTCTCTCTCTCTGTCTGCCTCTCTGTCTACTTGTGATTTCTGTCTGTCAAATAAATAAATAAAATCTTTAAAAAAAAAAAAACACATTGTGGTGTTTGAGCAGAATTTTTTTGTTTTAAAGAAAGAAATGTTTGATCTTAATATTACTTTAGACTTATTTTGGGTTTTTTTGTCTGGAATACATTTTAGGACCTGGTATTTCTGCCTTCTTCTAGGTTCTAGCCCTTTGGTAATACATGCGGACACTGCTGGTGAATTGTTTAGAACTTACAGGCATGTCAGAATTTTTAGTGACCATGGCCTTTCTGTCTTAACAGCTTAATCAAGAAATACTCAGATATTTATTTACAGGTATCTGAGCACCTAATACATGCTTGCATTTTCTGTGTTAGGTACTAAGAATTAAAGCAATGAACAAAATAAAGTCCTCATGGTGCTAGCTTTCCAGGTGGGGAACCCAAGACTGTAAACAATATATATAATGTAAAGCCAGTGGTAAAACATTAAATAAGGTAGAGGGGACTAGAGAGTGGAGATGAGGAAGGTGCTTTTTAAATAAGGTGGTCGGGAAGGGCCTCTTGGAGTGAAGCAAGTTTTAATAGAGGCCTGAAGAAAATAAGAAAGCAAGCTCTGTAGCAACAGATAGCGGCTAGATCCTTTTCTTTTTCTTTGTTTACAATTCCTTCCTTCCTTCCTAAGATTGTATTTATTTATTTGACACAAAGGGGGAGGGAGCAAGCACAAGCAGGGGGAGCGGCAGGCAGAGGGAAGCAGGCTGCCCCCTGAGCAAGGAGCCTGAAGTGGGGCTCCATCCCAGGACCCTGGGATCACGACCAAGCCAAAGGCAGCCACTTAATCGACTGAGCCACCCAGCTGCCCCCACCACTAGATCTTCTTTTAAAAATTGTTATATCTCATCTAAAATTTCACTAGCATAAATTTGTTCCGAGATAATCTGAGAACCCATTATATGTAAGATCTCTTCTTAGAGCTCACTTTTCTAAATGTAATCATTTTATTTTTCTAATAAGCCAGAGAAATGTGTTCGAGTTTAGAATTTGCCCTTTATGATAGCATATACAACAGATAAAATTCTCTTAAGCTGTATCATTTGTGTTTAAATGGGTATTTTCTGAAATACATAAGAAGCCAGCTTTTAGGCTCAGTGGGTTGGGCCTCTGCCTTCGGCTCAGGTCATGATCCCAGGGTCCTGGGATCGAGCCCCGCATCAGGCTCTCTGCTCAGCAGGGAGCCTGCTCCCTCCTCTCTCTCTGCCTGCCTCTCTGCCTGCTTGTGATCTCTCTGTCAAATATATAAATAAAATCTTTAAAGTGATTAGGGAAGTTTTCTCAAACTGCTAGTTTATGAAATATTGTATATTTCTATCTAAAAAGCTTTTTTCCCAAAATTCTTTTTTAAGAGATATCCCTGAGGTCCCCCATTACTGTAACTCTCAGTGGAAGTTGTACCCAGCTTCACTCAGATCCTTCGTCGTTCACAAACAGTGCCCACGAGCCCCAAGTAGCATGCAAACATCAGCCTCACTCTGGCCTTCTTCCTTGGGGTTGAGAAGCAATGAACTACAGAGGATGAAAGGTGGCTTCACGCTACACAACTCAGGAGGGTGAGTCCAGGACCCCCAGAACCAAAGTAGTGGGCATACTCAGTCTCTGTGTCCCTTCTACCGAACACCTAATCACTCCCAAGTACAGGGACATTAAGACACAGTTCCTGTCGCTTGGCCTCCTCCCATCCTTGCAGAAAGAGCGAGGGAATTGCTGAGAAAGGACTGTCAGCTTCTCATCTCTTGGTCGACAAGCTAGCAGTGAGTGAAAGGAGGAAGAGGTAAGGATCTCCTACACTTGTCTGAAGAAGCCACAACTAGACACCTGATACTAAGTTGAATCTGTTGGATCTGTTGACTCTCCATTTGCTTATATTTATCTACTCTCAGAAAGAAAACATTTTTTAACTCCTTGACACCAAATCACCTAAGCCAAATAGTAAAAGAATAAATGACTTTGCTGAATTAGTTGCCTTCTTAAGAGCATTGGAAACATTCATTTGAAGGTAGTATTTGTCTTGTGAAGTCCCACTGCACTATAAGTCCCTCAAGGACAGGACTGTGGCTCATCTGTTCATCTCCAGGAGCACTGCTTGATGCTCTTACCACTCCTACCAGAATGCAAAAACCGTACTCCCACACCAGTCTTTTTCTCTTAACTATCAGAATACTTAAAAATCCAGTTCCGTACTCATCTGTAGCCCTTGCTAGGTGTCTCATTAGCAGGTTTTCCTTGACTTTGTATCACGAGCTACTCTAAGTGTTGTTGGAAGTAACCAGGGAATGAAATGCAGGAAGTGTGGACATTTTTCAGCTTCTGGCACTTTTCCTTTTCACCAGCCAAAGGACGTTCTGAATCCATCCCCTTCTTTCTCGCCCCACAGGGATTCGTTACAGCATGGATGTGAGTGTGGATGAGGTGAAAGCTCTGGCCTCACTGATGACCTACAAGTGTGCAGTGGTCGGTAAGCGGTCCCCTTTGCTGCTGCCGGATAACGCTTTGCTGAAGTGTGTCTACACACCGGGTTACTTTTAGGGGGTTATTTAAGTTGCCCCGTTTAATTCTTTTTTTTTTTTTTTTTTTTAAAGGTTTTATTTATTTATTTGACAGACAGAGATCACAAGTAGGCAGAGAGGCAGGCAAAGAGAGAGGAGGAAGCAGGCTCCCTGCTGAGCAGAGAGCCCGACGTGGGGCTCGATCCCAAGACCCTGGGATCATGAACTGAGCCGAAGGCAGAGGCTTTAACCCACTGAGCCACCCAGGCGCCCCATGCCCCGTTTAATTCTTATATCATTTTTCAGTTAGTCTTAATTAAGATGTAGTCTCTTTTTTTTTTAATGGAAAACTTTTATAGAAACAAATTGGATTTTCTTTAAGTGTAGATCTTTTTTAAAAATCCCTTTCCATGCTCAGTAAATAAGACCAAATCATAGTAGAAAGAAAATAAATTTTTTCTTTTAGAAGTAGTAAAGCACAGTGAATAAAAAGGCATCGTAACTTGCCCAGCCTTATCATTTCTGTTCACTAGAATTTTAGTTCAAATACATTTTAAGAGATCAGTGTGGGTTTATATCTTGAATTTTCCGAAGTTCAAGCTTGAAGTGTCATATTTGAATTACTATAATACTGCATAGTGCTTTCTGCCTCTTGACTTTTTTGTCCTTTGTATGGAATAGCAACTTGCAGCCTTTTCTTTCAGATGTGCCATTTGGGGGTGCCAAGGCTGGTGTTAAGATCAATCCCAAGAACTATACTGTAAGTATCAAAATGATAATTTGTGCACATAGACACTCACAAAGGACTTGAAATTACAGGGTTTCTGTGTGTCCCCCATACCAGTGAGATTAATGACCCCTGTTGCTTTTTAAAGGAATGGAAAAACAAGTAAATAATTAACTCATTGAGTGTGGTGCCATGTAAAGGTCACCTGCTTAACATCAATGTCCTCTTTCATTTTTACACATGGTTAAAAGGTAATTAATACCTTCATATTCTTAGGCATTTATATCCATGTCATATATTCTACAATATAAATATAATATGCTCTGTATACATTTAACATGTTGCTATGATCTGAGGGTGTTTTGGGGGGGTTGTTTTGTTTTAATTTTATTTATTTAAAAGAGAGATTGAGAGAACGAACGAGGGGAGGGGCAAACTCCCTGCTGAGCAGGGAGCCTGACATGGGACTCCATCCCAGGACCCGGGGATCATGACCTGAGCCAAAGCCACTTAACCAACTTGAGCCCCCCAGGCACCCTGATCTGAGATGTTTATATCCAGATCTCAAGGTCTAGTGACAGATGCCTTAATTTAGTAAAAATTTTATCATTTATCCTATCAATTCTCAAATTAATTTAAGCTGGCTCTTATATACCATTGGGATTGCTTGTAGGGTGCTGTATTAATACAAAAAGAACAGAAACTGGGATTTGAGCCCCAGTTCTACTATCTGATATTTGTATAACCTAATTTCTGATCTGTCATTTTCTTATCTTTGAAATGGAGATGCCAGCTTTATGAGTTAGAAGGATTACTTCACAAGATGTATGAAAATGTCCTGGGTGGCTCAGTGGGTTAAGCCACTGCCTTAGACTCAGGTGGTGATCCCAGGGTCCTGGGATTGAGTCCCACATTGGGTTCCTTGCTCAGCAGAGAGCCTGCTTCTCTCTCTGCCTCTTCCTGCCTCTCTGCCTGCTTGTGCTTTTTCTCTCTGACAAATAAATAAATAAAATCTTTTAAAAAATGAGATACATGAAAATGTTCTATAAACAGAAAATATGATGCAACTATTACTTATCTCCACCAGTGGTTTTCTGTGAGAAACATTTGTTTCATTGTTGTTTTGTTTTTATTTTTTCCTCTATAGGATAATGAATTGGAAAAGATCACAAGGAGGTTTACCATGGAGCTGGCGAAGAAGGGCTTTATTGGTATGTGTTACCTTGTAGGCTTGTGCATAGACTAGGAACATCTTAACTCCTGTGTTTGTCTGTATGTACCTGGGTAGAACTGCCCCTTTGCTTTGAAAAACAGGGCTCTGTGATAACTGGTGGGCGCACACAGGCCTGGTTTTGATGCATCTCTGCAAGGCAAGTTCAGGTTCTTGGTACGCAGTGTGGACACCAGGGGGCCACTGCTACCTTGGCTCCCTGTACAGTCACTGTTGGGATGACCAGAAAGATTTAGGAACTAAGTAATGCCTGTATTACAAACATTTTCTAATGTGTAAGAAGCACTTTTATGATAGTAATCCTGTTGTGAAAGCAGCGAGAAATCTGATACCTTTGGGGATTAGAGCCAAAAGCTGAAAGCCGGCTGCCCCTTCAGAGAGTGAGCAGAGGCTGGGAGGTGAGGGCCTCCCACAGTGGCTCACTCTGCCATCACTGGCTGGTTTAGAGGGTTCCCCGGGACTCCTGATGTTTGTCACGCGGCCCTTTGGCCAAACACTAGATTTCTGATGGTGCTGATCTTAATTGGCTTGCTGTTTTTGTATCATACTGTCATCTGTGTCCTGTGTTTTTTGTGTGGGTTGGCGATATTCTTTGCTATGATGTATGACTATTCATCATTTACTCTTTAATTTTTCAAGCAAATTAAGTCTGTATTTCTTCTGTTGTGCCAGAAGAATCCTAATTTGTTTTAATAACATAAAAGTATTTAACAGAATGTTTGCCCTTGTAACATAAAGACTGACTAATAAGAAGGAAAATCTATTTTTTCTGTTTTGCTGCTCTTGTGTTTTCTTACCCAGCATTCTCCCCACCATTAACATGTTCCTATGAACTTAAGATACCTTATTTTGAAATTTGCCCTCTTCTTAGGGAAAAAGAGCATGAAATAAACCAGTACAGAAATAAATATAAGTAACACAAGAACTTTACCAGATTTGGTCTGGTTTAAATGATTTGATCATTTTAAAGGCATTTGGATTCTTGGCATGCCCCCTTCTCAGCACTGCTGTGAACTTGTCCTGTCACTGAGCCTGGGAAACACAGGGGGAGGTAACTACCTTCCTACAGAAATGCCTCCTTCCCAGATTTGGTGAACTACATACAGTCATGTTCAGCCTTTTGACAGCCTTCATAATTTTTGTATTGTATTTCGTCTTAGGTTAAATGCAACGTCTTTCTAGTCTTAAATGGTTGCAGACTTTGTTAGTATTTACTGCCCATATCTAGACGATAACCAGCTTCATTTTCTCTGTATTGACAAATACTTTAGGATTCCCAAGGTTAAAAGTGATTGATCAAAACAATGAAAGCTTAAATCCTGCAATTTGACTTCTTTTCTGAAGCAAAAAGCCTCATTGACTCACAATGCTGCTAACCTGATGGCTGGGCTCAGAAAGCTTTTTAGCATTGGGGGAGAAGGGGGAGGAATTCTCTCTTCCCCTCCAGGGCACAGAACTAGTCCTAACAAACCTCTGGAACTGAGGTCATTGCTTCCTTATTTTGGGACTTCTCTTTCCTTGGAGTTTGAGTGTGCCTTCCGCCTGGCTCAGTCCTAGCCCTGTCACATCAGCTGGACGGTTGATAGGGAATGCAATGGGTTTGCAGACCCGTCAGAGGACTGTTCCAGTCCCTGAACACTGAGTGTCCTTCCAGTTGTTTCCGGCTCCTTACATTACCTTCAGTGATGGTCTGTAGTTCAGCTCAAACATCCTACACGACTTGTTACTTACTCATAAGTACTTTTTTTATGCTATTTTAAGGGATAGTGGTCTGCAGTATTCTTTTTTGTGAGGCCCTTCACATCAGAATACTGGCCTCAGAGAATGAGTTAGCAAGTGTTCTTTCCACTTGGATCTTTTTTTTTTTTCTTTTTAGGTTTGTTAAAGTTTAGTGTTCTTTTTTTTTTTTTTAAGATTTTATCTATTTATTTGACAGACAGAGATCACAAGTAGGCAGAGAGGCAGGCAGAGAGAGAGGAGGAAGCAGGCTCCCCTCGGATCAGAGAGCCCGACGAGGGGCTCGATCCCAGGACCCTGGGATCATGACCCGAGCCAAAGGCAGAGGCTTTAACCCACTGAGCCACCCAGGCGCCCCAGTTTAGTGTTAATTCTATAGCATGAGTTTGGATACCACCTGTGTACACTGTGAAGTTCCCTCACATTAACCAGTATGTCCATCTTTCTAGCCCCCACCCCCATCTCAGTGCACCAGAACTGGCCTTTAGCTCCGCCCTGTGCTCACGTTCTGTTAAAGCAGCTGTGCTCTTTGCCGGTTTTTCATCTTTTTGTATACTGTTGTGGGGTTGAAGGATGGCATTTTAGCTTTCCTGAGGTTAGGTACCTGTTTTACAAAGTATGGACTTTCAGACCTGTTCTCTGCAAGGTATTGGAGAATTTGTCTATAACTCAGGATTTACTTATAATCCGAGCATCCCTGGATTTTGTGTGGAGTAGAAAACTCAGAGCCTAATATTTTGGCGTTTGGTAGGGAAAGCTGTCTCACCTTAGGCTGTCCAGATGAATCGAGGTTTTTAAGCAGCAGTTTATTGTGGTACACTTCCAGTTTACAGACTGTACCTCAAAATTGCCCCTTGCCAGTAGGCCTTCTCCAGTTGGAATTGGGATTTGTCCCAACAAGCTTAGGGGGTTTTTTTACATTTTATTTTATTTTTTAAGATTTTATTTATTTATTTGACAGAGATCACAAGTAGGCAGAGAGACAAGGCAGAGAGAGGGGAAAGCAGGCTCCCCGCTGAGCAGAGAGCCTGACCCTGAGATCCTGACCTGAGCCAAGGCAGAGGCTCAACCCATTGAGCCACCCAGGTGTCCTGCAACAAGCTTAGTTGACACTTGATACTGGTAAAAAGAAAAAAAAGAAAACTTTTGTAGATGCCTCTAGAAGGATTCAGAAGCAATTTCATTTATACCTTGGAAGAAAAGCAGTATGATCAAACAAATCTTTATGAACATCCTTGAAGTCTGTTGCTCCCAGGGAATGGACACTGAGCAAATGGAAATAGTAGAACACTTTTGTCAAAGGGGGAGGCCAGGGTGGAGCACTACCTCTTCCAGGTAGAGTTATAAGGGGGGAGAGTAGTTTAGGGAAGTTAGACTTCCTGAGATTTAGAAGCTGCCTAAGGGAAAGTACTCGGGCCGGGAGAATGAAAGACAGATTGGCTGGGGGTGGGACAGGAGTGTGAAAAGCGAGCTGACCATTTCCTATTGTAGACGGGTTATGTATCCATTGCATCACAATGGGCAGTGTAGGAAAATACTAAACCATACCTTCCTCTGGGTGCCTGGGTAGCTCAGTTAGTTAAGCTTCTGCCGGCAGCTGTGGGCGTGGTCCCTGTCCAAGGGGAGTCTGCTTCTCCCTCTGCTTGTGCTCTTTTTCTCATGCTTGGTCTCTATCTGTCAAATAAATAAAGTCTTTTTAAAAATAAAATAAAATGTACCCTGTTCGGTTGGTTAAAAAGTGAAAAATACAGAACTCGAGTGCAGGCCTTAGAACTTTTCTTTGGAAGACTGGATAGCTGAGCCATTTTTCCAAGTTGTATTTTCTGTTTATAAAGGTAATGAGTTTGTATTACACAACTAAAACAATACAGAAAGTTATAAACAACGCTGGTAATGGAAACATAGTGAGCAAGTGTGAGGTAACCGTATCCTTCCAAACCTGTGCCTGCCATACTGTATATACACATGGAAACAGATGCATAGATACTGTACAGAGATGTAGCTAGAGAGAAAGAAAGAATGTTACATAAATGGAAACACATTCTACCTACTATACAAAAACTGCTTTTTTTCCCCCCACAGAATGTGTTTTGGTGAGGGTTACAAGCTTTTTAATGGGTGCATAATATTTCTTTATGTTGATACAGCATGTTTTATTTAATTGACCCACTAAGTAACAAGCTGTTGTGCTTTTTACTGTTCTGTGTGTTCCTCCCTTGACAGATGAGAGGGGGCGTCACCTCACACATTTTTACCTGAGATCTTAGGCTGGCTGTCAGTGTTCGTGCTGTCCCTGGCATTTGTTGCTGCCTTGGACTTAACTTGTATTATCCTCAACCTCTCTAATTTGCTATGATCTGAGGAATTCAGAGCCGAGGCCTAGAACTCTATGTACATAGAGTAAGCTTTGATGAACAGGTCAAAGCACAAGTGAAAGTATTATGGGGCTTACCATAATGGCTTCAGCAGTGTGTGTGTTTTCTTTTTCTCCCTAGTGGGGAGGGCTTGCGCCCCCAGTAAGTAGTATGTTTCTGTGCTGTCTCACAACAGACACTCCCTAACCACAGCAGTCATCCTTGTATAGGGCAAGATGTTACTGTTCTCTCTAATTGCAGTTCACGGAGCTGAGGTCAAGGGGAGTACACTGATCTGCTTACGCTCACGTAGTCAGAAGTCCAGCCGAGTGGCTTATGTGTCTCACGCAGAGCTAACTTCCAAACAGAGCAAGGAAACGCTAGATGGAGAAATTGCCATGTAACATTGCATGTGTATAAGTTTTGTAGTGAAATGTTTAACGAGTATTTGTATGGCTTCAAGTAGTTACCCAGATGAAACCTCAAGTTTTCTAACCATGGTAACCTTGTTATGGTAGAAAATTACAAGGACTGGTGTGTTTGAGATGATTGGACCTTAAAAGCTGGTACAGTGCCTTTTCCTTGTGCCCCCAGGTCCTGGCATTGATGTGCCTGCCCCAGACATGAGCACGGGTGAGCGGGAGATGTCCTGGATTGCGGACACCTACGCCAGCACCATCGGGCACTATGTGAGTACCCTGAGGGCCCCGTTTGCTATCTGTAAGAAATAACAGGCTGATGGTGTGTGGATGGAGAGAATTCACTGGGCTCTTCTCCCCTTCAATTGTGTCTTGATTTGGATATTGTTTTACTTCTAGCTCTCTTGTCATAAACCATAAATGTAGTGAACATGCACTGGGCTTTCACTTACATGCGCCTGTCTTGAAAGCTGGGGATGGGACCTCAGAAACAATCACCTACTAGGCAGGGCAGGACATGGTACAAGACGCTAGAAGGGAAATAAGCATTCATTTCTGACTTCGCTCAAAGAGCTTCCATTTAAAGAGGAATTTGGACACATAAACCCATAAGGTCAGGAGATGGGATAATATAAGGATGCAGTTACATCTCTGAAAGAAGGCTTCCTGGATGAGGTATCTGGGCTAGACCTGGAAAATGGGTAGGATGTAAACCCGGACATTGGTGGGGGAAGCGTCGGGGTTAGGAAGAGAAACAGTAGAGCTCAGGTTATCTGGAGATGAGGCTTATTTTGAAGCGTAATAGAAGAGTGAAGAAGTAAATGAACCAAGACAAAAATACTCAAGCCCTAGTTTTTTGTTTTGTTGGCTAGTCAGAGGGGAGGCTCTGGGGCTGACTTTTTTTAAGGGAGACTGAGCTTGTGGTGTTAGGCTGCACTGGAGCCCAGGGGCTGTGGGGGCTGGGGAGAAGCGCAGGCGCGTGATAGACCCCGCAGGACTGGAGTGGGGGCCTGTTACCAAGGAAGAGAACCAGGAGGGCTTGAGTCTGGAGGACTGAGCAGAAGTGGTGCTGCTAATACAGAACACAAGAAGGAAAGCTACTTTCCGTTCTTGAAACGGATGGAACCTTGAAAACCATGCAAGGAGTAGGAAGAGAAAGGGAACTGAAAAGACTCATTAAAAATATATACATGCCAAACAAGCAAAGTATTCAGTGCATTTGGAATAAGTGGGAGCAGGGGGATTTCTGATGCTGGGACAAGGCGTCACAGGGCCTGGCCAAGCCTTCCCAGGTGAGATCAGAAAAGGCCTCCGTGAAGGAGTAAGCTTCAGGTCTGCACTTGGAACGACAAGTAGGATCCACTGGGGAAGGGGCGGGGGTGTGTGTGTTGGAGGCAGAAGAAACCACTGGTTTAAATTCTGGAGTGCAGAAGAGGTGAACTTGAGATTGAGGGAAGACTGTGATAGCCAGCGTGGAAAGCGGGAGAGTAGAGCCTAAGAGGCCAGTTGGGGAGTGTCGGACCACATCCTCACTTACGAGTGACAGTAAAGACTTTGGTCTTTATCCTGAAAACAGAGGGAAGACGGTAGGGTGCTAACTAGAAGCAGGCAGGTGGCATTTTGAACTTTGCTCTGTGTGCAGCACAGAATGGGATTGTTGGGGGCAGGAGACCATACAGGAGCCCCAAAAGGAAGGGAAACTGGCCTCCCCTGGAGCTGGAGAGAAATGGCCAAATGGAAGAGTGATTTAGAGGGAAGACAATCAGGTGCAGAACAGGAAGCACTGAGCTCCACATGGTGATGTGGGGAGGGGGGTTCCGGTAAGAGACAAGTTTAGCAACTAGATCCTCTGTGGGACGGTGATTGGAGCCGGTCTGCAAGGAAGGAAATAGGGCATGAAAGTAGCCTTCACTGAGAAAAATGGCACTGGACAGCAGAGCGGGAACGTGAAAGGTGGCTCTTGCCCAAAAAGAAAGGTTATTGTTGTTGATGATATTGGCAAGTTGACTGCGGGCCCCAGATCCAGCCATGCAAGAGACCGTACGAGAACGATAACAAGCGTTAGCAGAGTCGTCCAAGGGAATAAAGGCCTCGTGAATTTTCCTTTAAAGGCCCCCTAGTGGAGGGGCGCCTGGGTGGCGCATTCACTGAAGCATCTGACTGTTGGTTTCAGCTCAGGTCATGATCTCAGGGTCTTAAGATCAAGCCACACATCACACTCCAGGCCCAGTGCCAAGTCTGCTTGAGATTCTTTCTCTCTCAAGTAAATAAATAAAACCTTTTTTTTTTTTTTTTAAGGTAGGGGGAGGCCCTAGTGGAAAGATGAGCCTTGGAGAAGAGGAGAACTGTTCCCCCCAGGGAAGGAAGGGGGCTGCAGCAGACAGTGCAGAACTCACACACTGGTCTGAGGTCCTGATGCGGTGCAGTCTTGTGGTTGGGGGCGTGAGCTGGATTTAGAACTGGCTTCCTCACACACCAGCTCTGTGACCTGTGGCAGGTGCCTTGAGCTCACTGTGCCTCTGTCTTGTATGTAAGATGACAGTAGTAATAGCTAATGAGGATTAATTGAATAGTAATATAATGCACTTAGACTAGTACCCCCTCCTTAGTAAAACACACAAAACAATAAATATTATATCAGGTATATAATAAATATTATATCAGGTAAACTGCATAAATTCCCTGAAATAAAACAAGAGCACTATGAGACGCTTCAGAGAATTTTGGTTTTAACTGCCGTTTCCCACAATGCTACTTTTTCCATGTCACCTTTTGATACTAAATGAGCTCTGGATAGTCTCTGGTTCCCTTTAAGCAAGACAGTAGACTGCATAGTGCGAAGTAGTAGGCAGTGTATTCATTATTCATAGCTTATCCCCAGTGGTGACCACAAAAGAAAGTTGTGAGGCACTCCCAGCTAAACCTTGGCAAAAGACTTCTTTCTTCTTAAAGTGATAGGAAATCCAAAATCAGGGCCTAAGGTAAGGAGTCACTGTCTGTCTTACTTAATTTCCAGATATAAAGCTAAACATGACCTCAACTTTGGTCTAATCCTGCCCAGAAGTGCAGGTCCTGGAGGGAGGTTGTGCTGTCGCCAGGCTGCCGGGACAGTGAGGTGTGCTGAGAGCTGGGTGGCTGGCCCTGGGCCGACCTCACTCGGGATTGCCCGAGGCTCCAGCATTCACATTTGCACTATGTAAAAGCATTTGGCACTAGGTTCCTAATTCTGTGTTCATGGTGTTAATTATTCATGAAGGGAACTGTGGGAAAACTACTAATTTCTGTAAATTACTTTACTGGACTGCTTTCTTTAATTTTTTTTAACTCTTCTTTTTTTGGCAATTCAGAGTCAATACGGTTCTAACTTATCTCTGTAAAAATAGTTTAAAAAAATACAGATGAAGACCACGTTGCTTCTTACCTCACCCAGTTACCTCTGTGTGGGGGTAGGGACTATAGTGTGAGGTGAAGCATTCCATCCTGCTTTCCGTGGGTAGCAGTTTACCCCACAAGTTTATTAAATAGTCTGTTCTTTATCCACGAATTTAAAACACTTCCTTTTTATGTTGATTTCCTGTATATAATAGGACCGTGTAGTTTTCCTGTCCCACTGATCAAGTCTGTGGGTTCTGCACTTCTCTGGTTCCTACAGAACCTTTCTGGTGGATGCACCTTGGAAGGAAAGCTCTCCCCAGCCTTTTGTTTCTTTCTAAAGATAGTTGTTTCTGAATAAGAATACGCTGTCAGCTCAGAGTAAGGGAGGATGGGTGGTGAAGACTTACTCTCCCTGCCTCCCAGAGGGCCTCCGCCCACATGCACCTTTTTGTTTTTCCTAATTCAAATGATACACTAAATACACAAAAATTTGAATTCCTAGAAGTAGAATCTTTGAGTTAATGGGTATTTTTATTTGGTAAGCATTCCAGAATGCCCTACAAACCCCTTAGTTATTTTATCTTTTTTTTTTAATTTCTTGACTATTTTTGTGAATCCACTTGTAGGTAAAACTGAATATTATCTTTTAAAGTGGCATTTTATTGAATTTCTGAATTAGTTTGGTGGAAGAGTATCTTTACAACATTGAGTCTTCCCATCCAACCCGGAATACCATAATGCCTCCTCCTACTTAGGCTCTCTCTATTTTGGTGACATGGTAGTTTGAAGAGACATGCGAGATGTATATCCAACTTAATAGGGCTTAAATACTTTTGAAGGAATAATAGTTTTAAGCAGAACTATCTCTGCTTTTGTGATACTGTTACTTGTACTAATGATGTTAAGTTCCTGAAAACTTTGTTTCTCCCTTTGGAAAATATGGTCCTTTTTTTTTTTTTTTTTTTTTTTTTTTTTTTTTTTTTTTTAAGATTTTATTTATTTGACATAGAGCTCTCAAGTAGGCAGAGAGAGGTGGGGAAGCAGGCTCCCTGCTGAACAGAAAGCCCAATGCGGGGCTCTATCCTAGGACCCTGAGATCATGACCTGAGCTGAAGGCAGAGACTTAACCCACTGACCAGGTGCCCCTGGTCTATTTTTTTTTTTTTTAAGATTTTGTCTATTTATCTGAAAGAGAACACAACCTGGGGGAGGGACATAGGCAGAGGGAGAAACAGACTCCCCGCTGAGCAGGGAACCTGATGGGGGGATTGATCCCAGGACCCTGAGATCATGACCTGAGCCAAAGGCAGACGCTTAACTGACTGAGTCATCCAGGAGCCCCATGAAAATATGGTCTGTTTTATTCTATATTTTTTAGGAACAGAAATCTGAAAAAATGCAACTTATCCCTATTGGTGAAATTGTACTTGTAAGCACACATATAGTCTTCATGAGTAAATTAGTTAAACAAAAATGTGAAGTTCTGACTTATTCTTGCAGGATATTAATGCCCATGCCTGTGTTACTGGTAAGCCTATCAGTCAGGGCGGGATCCACGGGCGGATCTCTGCTACTGGCCGAGGAGTCTTCCATGGGATTGAAAATTTCATCAACGAAGCTTCTTACATGAGTATTTTAGGAATGACACCAGGGTTTGGAGATAAAACATTCGTTGTTCAGGTAAAAATGTTTGTTCTCTTAAAGAATAACTGATACACATAAAGTAAGTTTTTCAGTGTTTTTAGATTTGCAGTTTTTAAAAGGTCATTCTATTGAATCTCTTTAAGTGTTAGAGTGGATATTTCCAGAGTAATACGCACTTGATGATTCATGTGACTAGAACCACATTTAGTGTCTTGCAGATACATATGAAACTATCACCAACTTCTTTTGGTCAATATTTAAATTGAAATTGTTTTCAGAAGGGGAAAGGTTTGCACAGTGACCCAGATTTTAACTTTCAGGAGGAATTTGCTTGGTATTTGGTTATTTTACTGAGTGCAATCTAAATTAAGTTGAATGCTACTTTAGAATAGAATTTGTATTCCTCCCAGTTAGTGACTTTAGTATTTTTACAACCATAAGATGTGTGGTCATCAGGGACTGAGGACTTGGGGTGTGACTGACACCACGGCCATTTTTTCACAAGCCAACAAGGCTGCACCCACCTGAACTTCTTCAGGACTCGCTGTCACAGATAACAGAGCATGGGGCTCCACATTCTTAAAGAGAAACTGATTGCTGAAGAGAAGCCATCTAGTACATTTGTTTCTTGTGGCAAAAGGGTTTCGAGAATGACTCTAAATAAAGAGAATGTGTCTTGGTCAAAATACGACTCTTACCATCTGTATTAAAACCTTGGCTTTTGTGTCATGTGTAATTGTTCTTTATAGGGATTTGGTAATGTGGGCCTGCACTCTATGAGATACTTACATCGTTTTGGTGCTAAATGTGTGGGTGTCGGTGAGTCTGACGGGAGCATATGGAATCCAGATGGTATTGACCCAAAGGAACTGGAAGACTTCAAATTGGTATGTTAATCTAACATCTGAACAGTCTGGCTATGGCTACCCTGAGTATTGTAAAGTTGAAATAAGCCCCATTAAAATCTACTTCCATTACTTACTTTTTAAAATGTAACCCAAAGAGCTCTCAGTAGATGTGTCTTCGTATCATGGGCACTAATCATAAACACTGAAGCCATGGTGCACCTGCCGTTAATTCTGACTCCTCAACCAATTGCAGCAACATGGATCAATCCTGGGCTTCCCCAAGGCAAAGCCCTACGAAGGGAGCATCTTGGAAGCTGACTGTGACATCCTGATCCCTGCTGCCAGTGAGAAGCAGCTGACCAAGTCCAATGCACCTCGAGTCAAAGCCAAGGTGAGAGCTTGGTGGAACTGGGATCTTACAGTGTAGAGTGAACCTGAAGGTCACAGAAAAGCTCTTAACTGGCTTTCCTCCTCTTTTTTTTTTTTTTTTTTTTAAACTGCTTTATTGGGCTATAATTCACATACCATACAATTCACCCAAGTGTAAAATTTAATGGCTTTGTATATACACAGAATAATTAAATTTAAACTGGAGTTCTACCCACACACACACCCCTTGCGGACCCGGTGAAGGGAGGCGATGATGTTGCTGGCATTTCTGTATGTCCTGACTCTCTCGCAGATTATTGCTGAGGGTGCCAACGGGCCCACAACTCCAGAGGCTGATAAGATCTTCCTGGAAAGGAACATTATGGTGATTCCCGTAAGTCATCCGTTTTTGCCAGGTTTTATATGCACTTGGAATCCTAACTCTCTTCTGCGATGAACTGGGGAGGGAAAAGGGTCATCCTTTAATTTCCCAAACTATACTGAATTTTTTATCTTTATTTCGCTTTAAAGAAAATAGAGTAGAAGCCTGGTTGGTTAGTGTATTAAAAAAGACCTGTCAGTGTCCACTTTGGCCTGAACATTTTCTTCCAACTTCAGGCTCTTTCTTGTATGTATTAGCTTGCTTAAGAATCCAGTTATATAAATAATGTATATTGTGCTAGAAATAACGAATTCTTACTCTAACTCCAAGCTTTTCTATAATTTCTAACCTTGTGCACTTCAAATGTCTCTTGCTGCTTTACTCAGAAAGCTCATAGAAAGAATGTGTGCTTAGGTTATCCGTGCGTGAGCTTGGGGTCTATACCGGCAGGTTATTTACAAGAGGAAGTGAATGTGGATTTGTGATGCATTTAAACTTTTTGTCAAAAGCTCTTAAGAAATTCAGGTTAGCTGAAACAAGACTGCCCTTAGATAGTAGGAGAAGGAATGCTGATCTTCTTTCTGGTGAGGCACGCTTTGGGCAATCCAGTGGTTGGTGGAGAACATGTTCTCTCCCAAGCTGATCAGATGCTTGTTAGTTAATAAACCAAAAAAGTTTTTTGTTTTTTTTGTTGTTTTTTTTTTTTTTCAAAATGGAAAAAACCTCTAGTGAATTGGAAAGGATGTTTGTTAAATTTAAGTGTGAAATTCCTGATATAATCTAAGGTATATTTGGGAAGTTTAAGGCTTAATCTGCTTTAATACGAAAATGGAGCTCTGATGTCCACTGAAAGCATTTGCTAAAGCCATCATCTGCTCATTTCTTTGGCGTCTTCCCTGTATTTCTGTGTATAGGATCTCTACTTGAATGCAGGAGGAGTGACAGTGTCTTACTTTGAGTGGCTGAAGAATCTTAATCATGTCAGCTATGGCCGTTTGACCTTCAAATATGAAAGGGATTCTAACTACCACTTGCTGAGTGAGTTCTGATGGCCTTCCTTGTTCAGAAATCATCCTTGGGGCCCACTAAAAGGCTGAAAAAAGCTTGTACTTAAAAAGGACTACTTTCCTTTTTGTAATCCCAGAGATCTTAATCTCAGAATAGGAAATTATATTATTGTCTCATGAGTCTTAGGACCAAAAATATATGATTTCTTTGTGGGTAGTCAACTTACTGACTCTCTCAAGTAAATTTCTGTCCAGATGTTTATTCTATGCTGTAATGTTCCCCTAACAGAATCTACAAGTTAGTAAGTAGAAAGAGTTTCCTTTTAATAAGCCAGGAACTCCTGTTGATACTCACTCATTTTGACCTCTGGTTGCTCTTAGTTAAGGCCTTTCTAGTGTCAAGAATTTTGGAGTCTTCTGATGAGAATGCGGTTTTTCTTTGACTAGAGTAGGCTCCAGAGTTAACGGTCTCATTGCATCCAGCTGAAGTAAGACCAAGGCCTCCGACGGAGCTTCACTCAGCCCGCTCTGAGAATCTGGGTGAAGGCTTCCATCCATTTCCGTTTCTTTCTCCCTCAGCGTTTTCTTTTTAACAGAGCCAAGGAAAAACCCTGGTAATGGGTGTTATGGAAACAGAGCACTGACCTAAATTCACATTTATAGGAATCTGGCAGAGTTCTAAGTGATTAACCCATTTATGGCATTAGTGTTGAAGTCTTTATTTTTTTTTTTTTTAAGATTTTATTTATTTATTTCAGAGAAAGAGTGCGGAGCACATAGAGGGAGGGCAGAGGGAGAGGGAGAAGCAGGCTCCCTGCTGAGCAGGGCCCCCCCCCCCCCCCCCCCGCCAATGTGGGCTCCTTCCTAAGATCCTGAGATCATGACCTGAGCAAAAGGCAGATGCTTAATGAACTGAGCCACCCAGGAGCCCCCAAGGCTTCTAAACTCTAGTAGTGTCTGGGTTGTGGATATAGTTTGAAACTACTACTGGTTCTTCTTCTTCTTCTTTTTTTTTTTTTCTACTAGCAGTATTTTAATTTCACCTCTTGGCTTTCTGCAGTGTCTGTTCAAGAGAGCTTGGAAAGAAAATTTGGAAAGCATGGTGGAACTATTCCCATTGTACCCACAGCCGAGTTCCAAGACAGGATATCGGTGAGTGTGCTGTGACAGGTCCGCACTCTCCACACACAGTCTGCTCTTCTGTAGACCCAGGCAGAGGGATCGGGGTAAGGGGTGGTTGGCAGCATGGTGGTAATGACGATCTGTGTGTGCTTTGTACAGTCCTCTCTCCTTACATGCTAAACACTGAGTAAGAATTGTAGTTTTTTTTTTTTTAAGATTTTATTTATTTATTTGACAGAGATCACACGTAGGCAGAAAGGCAGGCAGAGGAGGAGGAGGGGGGAAGCAGGCTCCCCGCCAAGCAGAGAGCCCAATGCGGGGCTTAATCCCAGGACCCTGGGATCATGACCTGAGCCAAAGGCAGAGGCTTTAACCCACTGAGCCACCCAGACACACAAGAATTATAGTTTAAAGTAAATATTTACGGCTTTTCTGGTCTTGAAAAACTTAAAAAAGCTTTACACAAAACAAACTAAAGAAAAGTAAACATGAAATTTTGCTGTACGAAGAATTGAAATTGCTATGTGGACATGAAGAAGCGTGAAAGGAAGCCGGTAGAAAAGGTATCTGAGTGTGTATTAGCTATTGACGGGACCAAGTAAGAGCACACACACGTCACAAAGAGAACATCGTCCCTGGTAAAGGGCAGAGACATGAAAAACAAAGTCACGGGAAAAAAGAAAATGCTCATTCTCGCCGTTAAAGAAATACAAATTAAAATAAGTTTTCTTTAATGTATTAAACTAGCAAAAACCATCCGTGGATCTTACATTTACTGTGTCTGTGGGGAAACCGTATACCTTTTTTTTTTTTTTTAAAGAATTTTTTTTTTATAAGATTTTATTTATTTATTTATTTGACAGAGAGAGAGATCACAAGTAGGCAGAGAGACAGGCAAGCAGGCTAGGCTCCCTGCTGAGCAGAGAGCCCAATGCGGGGCTCAATCCTAGGACCCCGGGACCATGACCTGAGCCGAAGGCAGATGCTTTAACCCACTGAGCCACCCAGGTGCCCCACAGTGTACCTTTATTTTGGTGATGAGGCAAATTGGCACAGCTCTTCGGAAAAGTTGAAGACCTATGACAGTTTTCCTGCCCATGGGCACCGTCATAATATCCCCTCTGGGAATTTACCCGGTTGATCCTGAGAAAATCATTCTAAAGGAGAGAAAATCATTCTAAAGGAGAGGAATGATGTCACACGTGGTGATGTCACTGGAACAGTGTTCGCAGTCAGGTTTTTAAATTAGGTTTGATTTAACCGTCTACATGCACATGGGTGGGAAATGGCCAAGTTACAATAAATACGTCTTTATATGAAGTATTTAGTCATAGAAAGTAATGTAAGATGAGATTACAACATGGAAGGAAAGTTAGGGTTTTCTTTTGAAGAATAGAAGGTGCTTTGCCACTCTGGTATTAACCATTGCCCTAAATGAGACTTCACCTTTCCCAGAGCTGTGTCTCAGTTCTGGTCCCTCTGCCTGCAGTGCCCTGACCCGCTCCCTGCCTGAGTACCCCAGCCCTGAAGGTCCCACTGCATGCGGGAATTGCACACGTCCTTCATCACACGTGTCCCTGCACTGCCAGGACTTGTTAACTGCCCTTAGATGGGCTTCCTGCTCCTCCCTGTGGCCGCCTATGTCCTGGTACTGAAGCCTCGAAAGGGACTACAAGAGGAGGACAGCCAGTTAGGAAGACAGCCATGATGACTTGCTTTTTATCCTTTTTAATTTAATTTTATTTTATTTTTAAGATTGACTTATTTGACAGAGAAATCACAAGTGCGCAGAGAGAGGGTGGGAAGCAGGCTCCTTGCTGAGCAGAGAACCCGATGCGGGGCTTGATCCCAGGACCCTGAGATCATGACCTGAGCTGAAGGCAGAAGCCTAACCCACTGAGCCACCCAGGCACCTCATTATCCTTGTTTAAATAATCTTTGCCCAGTGTGTTGGACTCAGAATTTCCAAACACTTTCAGTGCTTCAGATGTTGAACTGAATTGCTATTTCTCATCTCTTACTGACTTATTATAGGAGTCTTGTGGTATTAGTTTAAAAAACAGTTTTTATTCCAGCCCCTTCCCTCCCACTCCCCCATCCCCAGCCAAGCTCGGGCCCTGCCAGGACTTTCATCATTGACCACCACCCCACCCCATCCCCACTCTTCAGTCCTCTTGTTGTCTGACTTAAAAACTCCACACTGCATCATTAAGTCATACCCTCATCTTGTTTTGCCTCAGCATACCCCCTTGCTAACCCCTGAACCCTGATGAAACCCGAGTCTGCTCCCTCCACACCTGTCCCTTGTGGGCTGGAGGCCCTGCCCACTGCTTCATCCTGACCCGAACCTCAAGTCTACAGCCGGCGCTGCCTGGCAGTTCTCCTGCCTCTCCCTGTTCCACTTTCTCATTCTCTTCTCCCCTGCATTCCAGCACATGACCCAGGATCTGTCCACGGAGTAGACTTCCCCGGCACTTGGCGCCTGCACCTTGTCTCTTGTCGCCTCTCCTCTGGTTCCAGAGTGGCTCTGGGTACCTCCATCTAAGCCCAGTGGCCTGTTTTCACCCCCTGAAATGCGCTGCCTTCCCTTCTCTTCCGCATCAGCAGTCATTCCTGACAGTGTGCTTAATGCAGTCTTTAAAAAATTCAATCTCAATCCCAGTTCCTCTTCCAGACTTGGTTCTTGCCATTTTTATTTCGCTCATACCAGACATCCTTGAGACTTGTGTGCAGTGTCTCCGTGCGCTGACACCCACCACTCCTCCAAAACTGTTCTTGACCAGATGACCTGTGGCATCAGGCACTGCCACACCCATGGTCGATTTTCTGTCCTCCTCTTCCTTCGCTGATCAGCAGCTGTTGTCACAGGAGATCATTCCCCCTGAAATAGTTTCTTCTCTTAGCTTCCAAGACCCTGCACCCTCACTGGTATCTTCGTGCTTCCCCAGCCATTCCTGAGCATTTGCCCTCTGCCATCCTCATTGCCTCTCCCTGCTGCTCTTCGTGGTGGAAAGCCTCGGGCCCTGGATCACTTCAGTGTCTGAATTCAGAATTTTAGTGATCTCCCTCCGTTCTGGTTTTAAGTCCACAAATAGGCTGACTCCCTCCACCAGAATATCAACTCCGTGAGAACAGAGAATTTTCATTATTTTGTTCTCTGCTCTGCCCCCAGTGCCTAGAAGAGTGCTTGGTATGTGGTAGCTGCTCCATGAATGTTTCACGAGGGAATGAGTGAGTGAGAAAGAGCAGTAATCCCACTTGGAAAGGAAGTTGTTTTTCTTCTTCCTAAGTTGATAGGACGGAACAAAGTTTGACCCAGATGTTTCTCAGTGATACAGATTTTACAGATACACACCTTCTGAAGGGACAAGAATGCTGACGAGACGAAGGTCAGCATAGACCCCTGTGGTTGGCGACCCAGTTTTTAAGTTTTCATCTGGCATAGCCAGATTTGTATTTGACAGCTGGGTAGGACATATTAGAAAGGGGGTGATCATTAATTGTCCTAGAATTTTAAGAAAGCATCTAGAAACTAGATAGAGGAGTCTGTTGAAACAAATTGACTTAAGGAAGTAATTGGCATGGGAAGATGAGCTGACTTGGTGGTCGAAGGCCCTGGGTTATACCCCAGCTCTAAAAATGGCTGTCTGTAACCATGGCCAACTTCTCTGGTCGTCGGCACTCTCTTCAGTGGAATGAGGGGATAACAAGGAGCTGCTGAGCTCTGTTCAGCTTTCCACATTGGCACTGCTGTGTACGTGGCCAGGATCCTTCCGCAGGGCTGCTGTTGGAGGTGGCCAGACTCCTTTCTGGGCCCCTTACAATGTCCCTGTTAGCTGCAGAACAGAGGTGAGCCATGAAGTGGACAGTGTAACGTGCTGCTGTGGTCCATCTGCTCTCAGAGGGGCAACTTGTGCTGGACTCGCTACTCGCCCCCATGTTTTCCTCCTGCAAGCTCTTCTGTGTGCATTGTTTTACCATCTTACTTCATGAGTTACTTGTTTGTCAAATATAATGAAAACCAAGCTGTGATTAAAACACAACTATTTAAGGCACTTGTGTGGCTCAGTGGGTTAAGCCTCTGCCTTCGGCTCAGGTCATGATCCCAGCGTCCTGGGATCGAGTCCCGCATCGGTCTCCTTGCTTGTCGGGGAGTCCGCTTCCCCCTCTCCCTCTCCCCCCCTGCCTGCACTCTATCTCTTGTTTTTCTTTCAAAAAAAAAAACAAAAACCTAAAAAAAAAAAAAAAAACACACACACACACACAACACACAACTATTTAAATAGCTATTTAGATACCTTACAGAAAAATTTTTAAAAAGATACGTATAGGAATTAAATATGTCTTTACCAAAAGACAACACAGTTCTCTCTGGCTGTATATTGATTGAAGAATCCTTTGTGTGGTTATAAATGAAGCGTGTCTGTGTGTGGTGGTGTTAAACTTCTCTTCGTTTTCTGCCCAGGGCGCCTCCGAGAAGGACATCGTGCACTCCGGCTTGGCATACACCATGGAGCGCTCTGCCAGGGTACGTGTGCAGGTGCTCCTGGCAAGTCTGCTCCCGCATGGAGCCCCGCTCGGCCGGGTCCTCCAGGCGGCCAGACTTTGCGGTCTGTTCACATGTTCTTCAGGAACGTGTAGCAGAAGGCTGGCTTTTTCAGGCTCACCTGATGGGCAGTGTTTCCACTGTCTATAGTATGTTCCCCAGGCTCTGGGAAATCGATAACAGCAGGTTAGGCGGGAGTGATGTGTGGTGTCGTTACACCACTCTGTTGGGTCTGCAGGGAACTACCTCACGAGGGGATTTGCTGTTAAGTAAAAGGATTTTTTACCATTTGGTCTTTATTTCAATACCTTAAACACAATTTGAGTCCAGTTTTCCTGATTTCTTCTTTAGATTCCGCCCACCTGGCTTTAAGTTGAAATCGCATAAGCAGACCTTAACGGTGGTGCTTGCTGTTAATTTTTTTTTTAATGTGATATCATTGACATGCCATAAATTCACCCTTTTAAAGCACACAGTCCTCAACTTTATCTTCCCAAGACTATGTAGCCGTCACCGCTCAGTCCAGAACATTTTCAGCACCACCCCATTCTTAGTTCTGTAGAATCCTCACCAAGTGTAACAGTGAGCTCAGTCCAGCTAACAGGATGTCTGACGGACAGAGACGCGATTCATATTTGAGAGCAACTTCTCATTGCCACCTAATCGGTAACATGTATTAGTCTGGAGAGTTGTCCTTCTCAATGGGGTTCAGTGGCCAAAGAGTCTCACACTGACGTGGGGGTGGGTTCGCCTCACGGGGCCCATGTGCGCCTTCTGTGTTCATGGCCATGGCCCAGCTGCTGGGGTCGGGGTTGTCTTCACTGTGTTTTCTCTGGCCTTCCAGCAAATCATGCGCACTGCCATGAAGTACAATCTGGGTTTGGATCTGAGAACGGCTGCCTATGTCAACGCCATTGAGAAAGTCTTCAAGGTGTACAATGAAGCCGGTGTGACCTTCACATAGACGGAGTGTGGCTGACCTCTTCACTGCCCTCTTCCCCTCTTCATCTGCAGACCCTTCACAAGTTTACATGTAACCACAGAAATCTCTCTCTCTCTCTCTCTCTCTCGACTTCCTAGATAAATGGACGTCATTCTCAACAAGTCAGTCGAAATCCGCCCCTTTGAGAAAAAAGAAATTAAGGTTAGGGGATCATATGTAAGCTGATGAATATGGAAGTAGAAATTCCCTAGGCCAGAGAGCCATATAGGTATTTGGCTGTTAATGAAGGTCTCCTCCGTCTGTCTTGCTACTGTGCTCTGCGGCTACTTCCAGTACAGTCAGAGCTGGGGACAGGAACACACCTGTTGGCCAAGAGCAGCCAGTTGCTTGCTGCTTCAGCTCTGCACGAGTCTGACACATGCTGGAGCTTGGCCGCCTCTGAGCCACGGGTGTGGGGCATTTTCAAAAGGTGGCATGGTCCTCAAGTGAGTTACTGGTATTTTACATCAGCAAAATAACTCAGTTTTACCAATTGTGACAAAAATAAAAGCTGTTTCTCTTTATGCATTTTATTCTCTTAGAATAAAATAAGTACATGCTGCTGTAATAAAACTGCCTTTAATCACTTACCAAGCCTAACCTTGACTCAAGCAGTGAATGCCTATAAACGTAATAAATGAAAAAAAGCTAGTATTTTTATAATATAAAACAGTATCATTTATAGCTTATCAATCATGTATTGTCCAGCAAAAAATGAAAAGCCTGATGGAGAATTAAGTTATCTTCATACCTGCAAATGGTGGAGGCTATTTTTGTTAAGACTGTCAGAATTTACTAACTGCAATTATGACATAGAGTCCAAAGAGTGCAGTAACCTCCTTATCATGTTAATTAATTGTTCTCTTTTGAAGATCTACTGTGTTGTCTAATTGAACAATAATTCAAGTAGAGTGTCCCAGAAAAAAACCACTCAGGCTCCCACTTTGGAGTCTAGCTGGCGGCTCCGAGCCCTGCCAGTGACCCCGCTCGGCCTGACCTGGTGTCCTCTTTGAGAGGCCTGGATTCTGCGCACAGCTTCATTACCACTGGGCTGGAAACAACCTTGGGTTGAGAGTTTCGTTTGGGAGTTACTTCGCCAGGGCCTTTTGAGCAGTAGTGTCCCAATGGAGTACTAGATATTATTTATGTAAGAATGAGCTTTTTTTTTTTTTTTTTTTTGCTTTTTTTTTTTTTTTTAAAACAACAATATCCTTTCAGAAATTTCTAACTACTTTGTAACTGCATGACTTAACCTGGTGATAAAAGCAGTTATTAAAAGTCTACCTTTTCCAAAGCTTATGCTTCCTGTGATTCTGTGTTTTCATATTTAAGAGTAACTTTCTGTAAATAATTAAACTAAGTTGGGTTTCTGAAATTTTTGGAACCACCTGTATAACATTTCTTTCCACTATATATTATGAGCCACCCAGATTTTATTCTCGAATTCTTTAATGTTTCATTCTGTTAAGCAGTATCAATGGCTGTTCTTGGGGAGGAGGTTCTGGTATTCAAAGCTGATATACCTAGGTAATTTTTAGTGCCTTTTTTAATGAAGGAACTTTTCAGTGATCAGGGATTTGTTTTTAATAATTGAGCCACAGCTTGTAACACCTTAGGGCAGAATACTAACCATGGTTGGCAGAACTAGATCCTAGACCTGACTCCACCAGTCACTCACTGAGCTGCCAAATCTGGAGCTTTGC
Source organism: Lontra canadensis (assembly GCF_010015895.1). Classification (NCBI taxonomy): domain Eukaryota; kingdom Metazoa; phylum Chordata; class Mammalia; order Carnivora; family Mustelidae; genus Lontra; species Lontra canadensis. The sequence goes on from NW_022630997.1 coordinate 31,503,680, forward strand.
TTCCAACTGGACTGTTTTGTCCCAATTCTGTCTAGAACGCCTGCGGTTCTGAGCATCAAGTCAGGCAGTAGGTAAAGAAGCCCCCGACACCAGGGACACAGGGAGCCCTTCCCAGGCTGCTCTGTCTACTTGCACTCCTACCAGGTGTGAAAGGGGATGGTAAGTCTTCATGGTGGCCTTTGTCTTAACAACATTGGGACTATTCGTATGTGTTTTTTTTATACATATATTTTTATTCAAGAGAGAGCGAGAGAGCGAGCACAGAGGGAGAGTGAGGAGAAGCAGACTCCCCACTGAGTGGAGAGCCCAATGTGGGGCTCAATCGCAGGACCCTGGAATCATGACCAAGCCAAAGACACACTCAACTAACTGAGCCACCCAGGTGCCCCTTTGCAGTGGTTATTTAAAGATAAGGTAGACGTTGATGTTCGTTGCAGATACTAATGTTAGGAAACCTGAATCATGCTTGCTAGCTGTATAGAGTGCTGGTGTCAACTTTGGTTTCCAGGGGTTTGAGTTTGAAAATCCTGGTAGTTAGTCTTTCAGCTTTACTGAAATTTTCTAGTTTATTTACTATTCATAATTTTTAAAAATTACATATACTACTCTAAAATTAATTGCTTCTGAAATAGCCACAGATGGCTCAGGTGACATGTGAAAAATACTTCACTCTCGCCTGGTGAAGCCCTACACCACAATGTGTTCTAATTACCCGACAGAGTTCAGGGAAGTGAGACGGAAAAGCTTGGTTTTCGGTTTGGGAGGCAATTTTTTGTTTATTTTTTTCCTTAGTGCTTCTGGTAACTCAAGTTACTAGGATTGGTGATGGACTTTTTACACAAAAACCTTAGCATATTAACTTACTAGCTTTAAGTAAATTCATTATTCCCTAAACCTCCCTGGTAGACTTCTTGGCCGTGCTATACTTTCAGACAGTCCAGCCATGGCAGAGGAAGGGAACTGCATCTATAGGCCTTGCACAGAGACTCCTGTGAAAGCCTTTTTGCTTTGTAATATGAGTATTAGGATTTTTTTCCACAAATTACTTTTATTAGCTCCTTTGTATTGATGTTCAAAGCTTACACAGTGGTTTAGGCAGTTTCTTAACCTCCATGCGGTTGATAGTTCAGGCCCGGTAGTTCCTTGTTTGGGGGACTACCCTGTGCTTTGTAGGATGTTTAACAACATCCCTGGCCTCCATTAGATGCCAGTGGCACCTCAGGTACGACAATCAGAAACGCATTCACATTGCCAAATGAACACAGATGCTCAACTGGCTGAGCCACCCAGGCATCCCGAGAACTTCTGAATGTGATAAAAACATGTACAAAGACCCACAGTTCCCAACATAACTGATGAAAAACAAAGTGGTATGTACATGCGATGGGATATTATTCAGCCATGAAAAGGAAAGGAGTGGTGATGACACGCCACAACTTCGATGAACCTTGAAAACATGCTAAGGAAGTGAAGGAAGTCAGACACAGAAGGTCATTATACTGTATGAGTCCTTCTGTACTCCACCCAGAATAGGTATTCACAGATACAGAAAGCAGATTCATGGTTACCAGGAGCTGGGGGAGTGAGGAATGGTTGCTTAGGAGTATGGGGTGTTTTTCTGAGACAGTTTTTGTGCTTGGTTGGTTGTTTTAAGATTTATCTATCAGTGCACACGCACAGTTTGGGGGAGGGGAAGAGGGAGAGATGAAAGAATCCCAAGCAGACTCGCCACTGAGCACAGAGTTGATCACAGGGCTCAGTCCAACAACCGCAAGATCACAACCCGAGCCAAAACCCAAGAGTCAGATGCTCAACCAACTGAGCCACACAGGCGCCCCAAGGTGATAACAAAGTTTTAAAACTAAGTGATGGTTTACAACAGTGTGAATATATAAATGCAACTGCACGATACACTTGAAAATGGTTAATTGTATATTATATAAATTTCACCTCAAAAATGAATTAAAACCTGCTAACTTAGAGATGAACCCCCAGAAACATCCAGGGAGTCTAGTTGTAAGTTGGCCAAAGTTTCTGATGAAGCCTGCTCACAGCAAGTATCCTGTGAGTGGAGTGGAGATGGGTGCTGCCCGGAGCGTACCCTCCACTGGGAAGCCTCCCCTACAGAGGGCTAGCACAGACCACAGCAATTGGGGAGTTGCAGGAACCTGGTGGTATTTGGACCTCGACAACCCCACAGCAGGTCATGATGCTGGTGGGACAGACCAAGGCCTGGGGCCACCAGGTCTCCCCCGGTGACAACATATGGGTTAAGTAGACTGCCCGCATGGGGTGAAAAGGCTGTGGTTGCTTAATAATTAGAACTCCTGGCTGACTGTCTCAACACTTGGAGTAGGTGATCCTCCTGCCTCTGGCCTCTGTGGTTTCTGATGAGAAGTTACCTGTTAATCTCATTGAACCTCCCTTTTATGTGATGCCTTCTTTTTCTGTTTCAAGATTCTTTGTCTTAATTCAAACAGTTTGATTAGGATATATCTGGTACGCATCTAATTGGGTCTTCCTACTTGGAGTTCATTGAGCTTCTTGGGTTTTCATCAAATTTGTTTTCAACCAGTATTTACTCAAATACTTTTCCTGCCTCTCTCTCCTCTCCGACTGGTACCCCCATGGTGCACAGTGATGCATGTGTCTCTGATCCTCTTTATTTTTCTTCATTTGTTTGGCTTTCTGTTCCTCAAGTTAGATCATCTCATCTGACATATCTTCAAGTTCACAGATTCTTTCATGAGCCTGTTCACATCTGCTTGTTTTATTTCAGTTGTACTTTCAATTCTAGAATATCTATTTCATGCTTTTCTATAATTTCTGTCCAAGTGTACTCTCTATTTGGTATTGATCATATACTTTGATTCTGTAGATGTGGTTTCCTTTAGCTCTTTGAACATGTTTAGAATAATTGATTTAAATTCTTCGGGGAAAAAAATAAAATCTCTGATTAGTCCAATATTTGGGCTTACTTAGGCACAGTTTCCATTACCCCCCTTTAAATGAGTCATAATGTCTTTCCTTGCATAACTTTCTTTTTCTGAAAACTACACACAGTGAATAATACAATGTGGCAACTCTGAAATCAGATTCCACACCCCTCGCCCCAGATACCTTGTTGCTTTTTGTTCTTAAGTGTTTGTGAAGTGGCTTTTCTGAAATAATTCTACAGTCTGTTTTCTTTGTTGTGTTTTGCCATTGAAGTTCCTCTTCGGGTAGCGTAATTGTTAGCTGATGACTGGACAGAGATTTATCCAGAATCAGTAGGTCTCCCATCGTTGCCAGGGAACTCTGTGCAGGTTGGGCCTCACCTTCAAAACTCAGCTGGGCAGATTATATCTCTGCTTTGGTTTTCACTTCCTCCTTGCACAGAGCCTCAAGGTTGTTTATAGAGGTGAGAGCTTCGAGCCTTTTCCAGTCTTTAATGAGCACATGCACAGCCCTACACATGTGCATGGCCTTTTAGATTCCTGGAAATGTACTGGAATTTTCGAAATCCCTATGGACATTTCATTCCCCAGTTTTTCCTTTAAAGCTCTTTGCTTTGTTTAGCCTATTGATTTCCCGAACTGTTGTCCAGTGAGGCCACCAGCTTAAAAAAATTGCCTCTAGGGAGGCCTGGGTGGCTCAATGGGTTGGGTGTCTGCTTTGAGCTCAGGTCATGATCCTAGTATCCTGGGATCGAGTCTTGCATTGGGCTCTCTGCTCAGTGTGGAGCCTGCTACTCCCTCTGCCTACCGCTCCCTCTGCTTGTGCACTCACGCTCTCTTTCTATTTCTCTCTGACAAGTAAATGAAATCTTTTTTTTTAATTGCCTCTAATTGTTTTAAGACAAACAACCCCCCGGGGAAAAGCTATTTACATCAGGTGAGCTCCTAGTTAAGACAAATAAAGGCAGCCTTGCAATGAGGTCTTAACTGGAACCACCAGTCAAGTGAAATAAGCACAGTTTTCTGGAAGTGAAGCTTCTTCAGCTCTTTCCAGTAACCACTAGGCTATTGGTTTTCATGGAACTGGAGAAGGTGGGGGGTGGGGGGTGGGGCACAGAATAGGGTAACTTAAAAACATCACAGAGCTTGCCGTTCTTAAGAAGACTTTGTTTATTTGTTTTTAATTTGTTTTACATAAATGCTCCCTGGATTGCTGTAAGCCTTTGGTTAAGAATTCCGGACAAAAAAAAAATTTGATTCTGATCATATTTTTGCCAGTTTTCTCATTACTTTTATGGACGAGGAAATTTTTGGAGGTCCCTGCTCTGACTGTTGCTTGGACATCACCACCTATTGCTTTTTCTAACATATTTAGAGCTTGTCCGAGGCTGATGTCATACCACTCATTGCATAACAGACAGTAAAGAGAAAGTGGGAGAAGTTCTTATTCTAGAATAACACACTGCAAGGTGAACTTAAGGAACCATGGGCAGTGCTTCTTCAGCTCTCTGTGGCAAAGGACCAATTTTATTTTGTTTGCTAATCTAATACATCGGGGTATGTGGTCCTCCTTCATGTGACTAGTTCACATACAACTTGCCATGCAAGTTCAACAACCCAGAGGTGGTCTCTACCCTATTCAACAAGCATCATCTGCTGATCACGCTCCTGGAAGTCCAGGCAATATCAGATTTTTGTAAAAGTTTCTAAATGCTCTGTTCTCACTTATCTTGTCACCAAGTAGTAATAACAAGGTTTGCAAGCCAAGAAACATTGAGTAGCACTTAACCAGCAAATGATCTTGAATAAGCTAATATGTGCTCTCAACAACATTTAAAAATCTGTGTTGGTTTGCTCTTAAATTCAAGCAGCATGGAACTGTGTCATGGAAAAAATGAAGATATCTTAAGATGCCTCGGTGGCTCAGTCTGTTGAGTGTCTGCCTTCGGCTCAGGTCATAATCTCAGGGTCTAGGGATCAAGTCCCATATTGGATAGCTTGCTCAGTGAGGAGTCTGCTTCTCCCCCTGCCTGCTCTGTCTGCCGCTCCCCTTGCTTGTGCTCTCTCTGTCTCTGACAAATAAGTAAAATATTAAAAAAAAAGAAAGAAAATGAAGATCTCTCATATTCCCATGGATACAGAGAGGAACAGTATTAATATGTCTGCTAGATACCTGCTACCAGTTTTTTCCTCTTCTTCCACAAGTTTGAGTTTGCTTTACTTAAATGAACTCCTCCTACAAACGTATTTTCCATAATTTGTAATTTATGTGGACATGTTCCCATACGGTGTATTACATGTTCCTCATTTTTCTGGACATTCCATATATATATACATGGAATATATATATAATTGTTGCATATATATATAAATATATATGCAACAGTTGTTAACCAGTTCCTGTTGGTGGCCCTCTAGACAAGGTCCCATTTTTTTCAAGCTGGGATATGGCTTACAATACATTAGAAGTAACAGGTGTCAAATCTAAATTAGGCATCAACCCTACTAAGCAGAGCAAAATTTGCCTGACTTCTGCCTGGCATGCTAGGGTGTTTCCACCTCCTGCTATTACAGACATGCCATGATGCACCTGTGTGTCCGCCCTCTAGGCATCTGTGTGTACCTGTGTACACCAGAAGAATCAAGTCTTGGCAAGAGAAATTGCTGTCCAAAGGGGGCTCCAGTTTATTCTGCCGCCCACAATGCTCTCACTTTTTTTGAGCTAGGATTTAGACTGAGGGAATTCAAAAGTCTTCAGGAACCAAACCAAGAAATAGAGTCCAGATCCAGCTGGACAGTGGGAAGTGTTCCAAGCCAGGACATTGGATATTCCTGGGCTGTTCAAGACTTGTGAAGCCACTTTAAAAAAGCCAGACGTGTAGTGACCAACTGACATGCTCCTTAAACATCTTTTCTTCTCATTTCTGCGAAGAACAAATAATTTCCGGCAAGATAAATAAGCGATGCCTCTTCTTTACAAATCATTTCCTTTTTTAAAATCCAAAATGTTAAGCTAAATGCTGCTTGCACATAGGTTTAACTTTACGGTGCTGACCCCTCATGGCAGGAAGGGGAGGAGGCCAGGCGTTCTTGGCCACTGCTATCAATTGGGCCTGAAAAAGTCTCTGGGGAAAGATCCAACAGTGGCTTCCACGGCCAGTAAGCAGTGGACTCAGTTACTACTTGACCTGATTCTATGACTGTCTGTCCAGCTCAAATGCTTCTCTAAAGTCTCTTTCAGAATGTGAAGCATCTCAAACAGTCTGAGTTGCCCAGCTGCACTCTCCATCAGGTTGGTCCGCGATCTTCCTTGAGGCCTATAAGAACACTTCAAGGAAAACCCAAAGAACATGTGAGTTGAATTATGTTCCTCCCTTGGGATGTCCTGGAAGCATAGAGGTGTCTGAAAGCTATATATAGTGTCTAGGAAAATAACCATTTTTGAAATGTTGCACAGACACTAACAATTCTTCCAGAACTCCTTGCTGATGTGAGAAGTCGTAATGTGAGGGCAGCACAATTGATTAACCATGGGGTCCTACTGACCCCCAGAAGCTGCCAACATGCGGTCCCCTGCCCCTGCAGAGTGGCCATTGGGCACACGGGCAGGGTTTCCATCCAAACAGAAAAAAATCCAGGGCTCGGTGTACACATTTCACAGCTTTTTATTGAGATTCGGAGGTGGATGTGCTCACTGTCCCAGTTTGCCCAGGCCTTCCGCTGCATGGGTGACAGCATTTGTGACTGTGTTGGTCACCGTCTCAGTGACATCCTTCACCACCTTGTCCCCTGTATCTTGGGCCTTCTTTAAGGCATCGGCAATGGCTATCGGGAAGAAAGAGGAATAAAGTCTGGTGAGCTAAGTAAACATTTCCAGCTGGTAGGGCTGGAGTGGCCTGTGGGATGTGGTTCTTACTGGACTGTGCCCTGGAGGAGCCCCAATGGGACAGAGGACAGCAGGGCTCCCGGAGGAATGCATTCAAGTGTGGTTTTATTTCCCCCCACAACTTGGGTTTCTGCAGTCCAGAGCGAGACAGCATTTGCTCCCCTCGAGGGCGCACTGCCTACTCAGACCTCATTTCTCTGTCAGCTGCCTGCTTCTGTCTTTTGGTCATTTTTATATCAGTTCATCATTTCTATTTACAAATGCTTTTCTTCAGTGTGTGGTTTTTCTTTTGGCTCATCCCATTTTTTTTTTATTATGGAAAATTTAGAAATCTTGTATTGTCAGATTTACCTAATATTTCTTTTATGGCTGTTAGTTTTCTGTCATAGTTAAAGCAATCCTCTCCTTTCCCAGATTATCCGATTTATCCTTTCCCAGATAATCCAGATTACCTTCTCTTCTAACAATTTAACAAGTTCATGTATTTAATACAGAGCCCTTGATCCCTCTAGAATCTCTTTTGTTGTAAGGAAGGAGGTATTTTTACATCACTATACTATAGTGCACACACACACACATACTTCTGTAAATTTATATTTATATAAACAGAGAATTTTATGTCTGAAATGTTTTTTGTCCGAGCCTGCTGCCACATAGTCGTTTGTGACACCGTCTTAACATGCCCCAGAAAGGACTGTCTGGATAGATCTTGCTTTAGCAAAGCACAGTCTGTGGTCTCAGATGAGTGTTGATAATTGCATACTGCCTGAAAAGGATGCATCGTCAAGGTCAGGGTTTGACCTGGTTAGGCAAAGAACGACTGCTTCCAGCACCTAGCTTCTCTCCCTCCCTGGTTCCAGCCCCAGCCGTACCTTTCTCTCCAGCTTCTTTGGCGTGTTCCACCACCTCCTTGACCACCCCCTCCACGGCATGAACTGCAAAGAGGAGAAGCCCACAGTGAAAACACAGTACAAGCCAGCTTCTTCTCAATGCGGCGCCCAGACCGCTCTGGATATCCTGGACATCACCGCAGGCAGGACGAGGCAGCCCATAGGAAGGAGCCCCAGCTGGCTTGCTTCAGAGACTCCGTGGGGCCTGGCTGCTGGGACACAAGTTGAGGTGAGCCAGACAAAGGCATGGGGCTCTCCATGGCCCTTGGCCGGCCTGGCAAGGCCTGGAATGCAGAAGAGCAGGCCCTCCTGCTCACTGGGGGCCTGGGGCCAAGGTGGAATATATATATATAATCTCCCAGATGAGGGCACCTTGGGGCGCGCTGCTGGCCTGCCTCAGCCGATGGAAGCTGCAGCGGGAGGCCAAGTCCCAAAGCCATCTACGGCAAAACCAAGGCCCCAGAGCAATTCTTCCGGTAGGAGAGAACTCTCTGACCGCCCAGGAGTTGTCTGACGTTTGGGTGGCAGTGGCTAGAACTGCAAGATTTTGGAGAAGAACTGATTCTGGTTCTACCTCCACTGTGTGCTGCTTGGTTCCCTCACCTGTGGACTGGGGGTGGGACTAAGCTCAGAGCCAGTGGCGGGTGTGACTGGGCAGGGAAGGCCCGCTGCAGCTTAACCGATGAAAGACAGACGTGTCTGCCGCAGCCAGCCAGGAGGAAGCACAGAGGCCAACCCGGACACGGGTCTGTGTTTCACAAAATGCCCGCTGGGACCCAGACTCATCTCCAGCATACAGTTGTGGGAGTCTACGTACAAGAAAGGGTTTCTGGGGACTTGGAAGAAATTCAAAATGTCCTTTGGATAAACTCTAGGGGCTGACATTGAACAGAATCAGACTTGGTGGTTTCTTAGTGAAGAAATGCTTGAAGCTCTAAATTGATGGTAAAAATAAAAATCCATTTTTCCTTTTTCTGTAGAGGATATTCAAAATAGGCTGTTTTTGATACGGAAGGGCTCCCAGGTTTTCAGACGGACAGATTCTAGCTACCCAAAGCTCACCCAAGCACCACGGCTCTCCCCGTGTCCCCTGAGCTGGAGTCGCTTCTGCCCTTAGTCACAGACTCCAGAAACAGGTCTGACCCAGAGAGGCCTGTTTTGGGTACTGGACCCCTCATGACTCCACCCAAGCTGCCCTCCTCAGCTTCCATACCCCTCACTTCCATTCTGTCCTTGTGGGGCTGACTGGCCAGGGTTGTCAAGGGGCCAAGGCCTACCTCCAATCTGCTGGGATCCGCTTTCAACAGGCCCCAGCCCTCCCAGCCTTTGGAGAAGGGCCCCGGTGGAAAGGAGCCTCGGGCTTCTTACCAGCTTCCTCAGTGGCTTTCTCAGTGCGGTGGGCCAGGCCCTCAGCAGCAAGTTTCCCCAGGCCTCCCAGCATCGTGAGATGACAGGTGGCAAGCAAGCAGGATGCTAGGACCTGGCCCTGCGTCCTTTTATAGATGCCCATGATGCCTGCCTGGGCTCTGGAGCACGGGGCCCCCGCCTAAGCCAAGTAGGAGATCAGCTGGTTAGTCAGCGTAGGCGGCGGCAGGAGGAGGAGGGTGGGTGGGGCCACCCCAGTGCTGTGAGGGCAACCTTGCCCCTCTGGCAGTATGAGACCCCTACACCTTGTATTCTGGGACCCTGTGAGGGTCAGGGACTGGACAGAGAAGTCAGCTCTGGGACATGTCCCTCCCCCAAAGCAGGAGGTCTGACTTTTTTGCGGGATGAGAGGCAACTGAGGACCCCTGCCAGCCCCCTGAGTTTTGAGCTTCCCACATCTCTGGCACTGGTGCACTCCCAGACAAGGCCTAGGATTTCCAGCCTGCCATTCAGGATCCCCAGGGTGGCCTAGTTAGGGGCTTGAGGGCCTGGGGACCTGGGGACCTAGATGGCTGATCAGGCCAGGAACACAAAGTGGGGGCCACTGAACCCCAAGACCTAAGCTCTGTAGTCTCTGCAGCTTTCACTAGAAATTTGAGGGGTGGGGGGTGGGGGCATCATCATGGTACCTTGCCCTAGGCTGAGGAGGATACAGCATTAACCAGAAACACAGTCACCCCTGGCTTGCCGTCAGCTGCTTCTTGCTCACAGGAGCACCTGAGCACCCGAACGGCCCAGAACGGGAGCAACTAGTCCAGGAGGGAGCCTGGCCATCCCTGCACCTTGGGGTCTGGCTTCTTGCAGAGGCCCAGTGCCCCACAGGAGGTCCTAGAAGAGTAGATGGAGGACCCCACCACCACTAGGGGAGGTGTGTCTGGTGGCCCTAGCCAGAATTCCAGAAAGCCACTCCACCAGCCCCTGATGTATCACATGCTCAAGGGACCAGGCTGCCTCCCTAGTTATTCAGGATGGAGAGAGATGCCTCAAGCCACATGCGATGTGCCACACCCTTTAGTCACTGGCCCAACCTGAGCCTCAGTTTCCTCATGTGTAAAATGGGGACAGCCATGCCTTCCTGGCCATGTCACCGATAGTCAGTGGGGTCATGTGTGCAAACTCTTGGTAAACTTCTATTCCCTCCCCCTTGTCACTGATGTGCTTGGCAGTGAGCCCTGACTGACCAGTGGGTGGGCCAAAGAGTAGAGGGAGCAGAGGGCTGGGGAGTGTGACCCCAATGGCCAGGGGTCACGGAAGAAAAGTCCTCCCAAGTCCCTGTTCATGCCATCCAGGCCTAGGGCAGGAGTCTGAAGCGGCCTCCCCACTTGCCAGCTCTCTCAGAGCTTTTCAGGAGGGTGTGGTGAGCCCTAATTAGTGTTTACCCTATCTGGGGCCCTCACAGCCTGGGTGTTATGGGGATGAGGCCCTCCCACATTCCTGATTGGTGTTAGGAGGCCCCAAGCTGTGACCAGCACCCCCAGGAGGGAGGGGGTGTTGTGGCAGCAGAAACTCTGGGTCATAGGGTCATAGCAACCACCTGTCATTCTCCACTGGCAGGAGTGGTTGGGTCTTAACTTGGAGAGGCCCTCTTTGAGGGAAAAAAACATAATACTACTACTCTTGCAAGTGTTACAGATGGCCCTGTGTGACCTTGTAGACTCACAGGAGGCTGTAAGTGAGGGGCTCTGGAGCTTAAGTAGGTCCCCGAGACTCCATTCTCCCCTTATCACAGCCAAATACCAGAATGTTCTGCTCAGGCAGCACTGCTGAGTTGGCAGTGGGGGTTGGAGGGAAGCTTCCAGGACACACCTGGTGGGAATCAGGCTGAGAGACCCACAGGAACTTCCTTGGATCCATCAAACCCCCTTCCTCTGAGGTTGTGTGGGTCCCCCAGGCCCACAGGGGTCCTCGCTGTGCCTGCTCCATGTGCCACATGGATGGTGGTGTCACTCAGCATTTCTGGAATGGCTTCCAGACTCCACAGACCCCTTCCTACCTGTGCCCATGCTAGGGTACTCCTTTCCATCTCTTCAGGAGCTCACTAGCCCCTCAATATGCCCTTCTTAGGGCTCAGCCCCTCAGCAGGACTTTGGTCCCAGTGCCAGTCCAGAGCTCAGCCCAGCACAGCTTCTGGATACACTTTTCTTCCACTGTCAGGCTACTGTTGCCCTTGCCATGTCACCCTCCCTGCCCATGAGACCCTGTACTGCCCAGGTATGAGCACCCTGACTCCAGTGACAACACATTATGGCCCCAGATCTGCTGGCAAGGTTAGGTCCAGACAAAGATCCCTAATACCCAGCAGGGAGAAAGCAAGGGGCCTGGAGAGGCCAAGCTGCCCAGGACCAGCCTGGGGGCCCGGACCTTGGTGCTCTGACCCAGGTCCAACCCCCCTTGGTCTTCCAGCTCTAGCTGTGACCAGCTCCCTGTTCTCCCAGTCCACCCCGTGCAAGACCCTCTGACCAGGGCTGGATGCTGGTGGGAGGGGCTGAGCTCAAGCAGCTCCTGCAGGGAGCGACCTCACTGCCTCCATGAGGTGGAAGACGACTCAGGAGAGAATCATCCCAAGTCTTGGAAGAGGCCTGACTCACACTGGGCCCCCGTGGAGCAGCCCTTGAACACAGGCACCTGCCAGCCTGTCCTGAGTCAGAAGATGAAGCCCAGCCGTCGGGGCTGGACACTCGGGCCTTCCACGGAGCCTACTAATCCTCCAAGTAGAATGTGCTCAGCAACCCAGTTTGGCAAAGGACCCACTGGCTGCGTCACCAAGTCACAGAGAGCTAATTTTTCAAGTAACAATTTGCCAACTTAACAATGACCAGTTCTGAAAAATAAAAACAAAGAATGTTGATTTTAAGTACTCCGATACTTGGGGCTATCTTGTATCCAAAGCAGGACGACTCATGTGAGCAGAACTGCAGATGTCACAAATGTCAAGTGGCTGCCTGTCCTCCTTCTGCCTTCTCCTCCTTCTGCTTCCTGGATTTGAGCTCACAGGATAGACTCAGTCTACAAACCCTGCGCACACCAACCCCTTCCGGTTACAGGGAACCAAATCTAGACTCCTAGCGACGGTCTGTGGGCCAGCAGAGAAGGACTTCCTTGGCATGTCAACATTACACATCCATGGCCGACAGTCCAGGTTCTGGTGGAAAAACGGAGGGCACATCAAAGGGGCATCTGATGCCCACAAAGCTGTGGGCAGATTTAAGAGAACAGCAAAGGATGGCAAGGTGCCCAGGGACCTTTAATAGCGAGCGAGAGCGGTTACCTCCCTGGGCCTGGGAGGGGCAAAGGAGAGCCCGTACAGACGCCAAGGAGAGCTGTGGCTTTAGGAAATCAGACAAGGAGCAGCAGCAGAGGAACACAGCCTCTGCCAAACCATGCCAAGCAAGGAGGGCGCAGGAGGGATAAATACTTCTCCCCACCCTCTCTGCTCTCCCGATACATCCCCCACTGGCTGAACCTAACTGGGGCTGAGGCCTCGCGAGCCCTGGTGATGCAGCTCATGAGGGCAGGTTCCCAGGGCAAGGGCAGGGAGGAGCAGGTGAAGAGTGGATACAGATTCTCTGTAAACACAGCACCAGCTCAGCCTGCCAGACCGCTGGGTCTGCAGGAAACAAGGCAACGGCTTAATTCCAGATGGTCCCATTTCTCCTCCTTGAAACCATATGGAGGAGGAGGAGGACAAAGGCAGGCCTTCACCAACGCCCAGAGGTCAAACTTAACTTCAGAGAAATCAGGAGATTGGGATTGGGAAACCATGCAAATCCAGAAGCAGGTGAACCCAGGGGGAAGACAGGCCAGTGCCTAAGAGCAGGGGATGGGGAAGGGCCTGGGTAGCAGGCGTCTCGGACAGTGCCAGCAACACTCACTTCCGGGATGAGATGGCCCTCTGAGTGAGGACTCTTTGGGACAGAACTTGAACCTGAGGAGCTGGAGAAAGAAGTGGAATAAGCCCAAGGAACTCCAAAGGGGCTTCTCTAGAAGAGGACCACCTTCCAAGAGACAGGAGAGCCCTTGGAAAGGCAAGAGCTGAACCCCTGGAGGCCACAACTGGGGAAAGAAGGCTGCCTGTAGAACCTTCTTGAAGTTAGTTCAGTTCATGGCTACGAAGGTGAGCCCAACACTTATATGAAGGAAGGCCAGGCTCCTGAACAGAAGAACCTGGGTGAGTCCCCGGCCCGACCCTCTCCACGAGAATGTCCCTCTGATGCCTGGGAAGTTCTACTTCAGATCTGAACTTTGGATTCCCAACAGCCTCCAATGTCATAAATACAAGGGCTTTACAATGAATAGGGAGGTTTCTCTATCTTCCTCCCCCAGGCTTCCCTTGTGGATGTTTGCGTCTCACACAACCACTGATCAGAAGGGACGAACTGACATTAGCATATTTAGCTAAATTAAAATTTAAGTTAATTAACAAAATAACATTGTTTAATGAAATAATAATAAAGTTTTAATTTTAACTTTCTGACTTTTTTTAAAAAAGACTATTTATTTGAGAGAGAGAGTGAGAGAGAGCATGAGAGCTGAGAAGGTCAGAGGGAGAAACAGACTCCCCATGGAGCTGGGAGCCCGATGCGGGACTCGATCCCAGGACTCCGGGATCATGACCTGAGCCGAAGGCAGTCACTTAACCAACCGAACCACCCAGGCGCCCCTAACTTTTTTTTTTAAATAGGAAACGCTGTACACAAATATAGAACACAATGAATCTTCATGGGCCCATTGCAATAACCCGAGGGGCATAGCTATAGCAACTGTGAGCTCAGATCCGAGATGTCTTCCCACTTTATCTGCAAATATTTCATTCTTGAGGAACCTTCTAGAGGACTAATGCCAACCAACCAATGGATAGCAAAAAATATTTTAGCAAAAAGAATGGCAGAGAGATTTTAATATCTTCAGTTGCAGATCTAAGGCAAAACAAAGGTGTGGCTCAGAGTAGAGGAATGGAATGTAAATATTTCAAAAAGTAGAAATGAGAGAAATAACAACCAAAAAGAGAGAGAGAATGGGGTTGAAAAGTGGAAAATAGGGGCACCTGGGTGGCTCAGTCAGTTAAGCCTCTGACTCTTGATTTCTGCTCAGGTGCTGATCTCAGGGTCGTGGGATCAAGCCCCATGTCGTTGGGCTCTGTGCTCAGCAGGGAGTTTGCCTCCCTTTCTCTCTCTCTCCCTCTGCCTCTCCTGCTCAGGTGCATGCAAGATCTCTTTCTTTCTAAAATAAATAAATAAATCTTTTAAAAATAAATAAATAAAGAGAGAGAAAGTCAAAATAAAAATCCCTGCTCCTTGTCTCTTATGTAGTTTATAACTTGACAGGAATCAGAGCTGAGAAGTACAGGGGAACCAATATGTAATGCTAGTGACCTTGTGTTTGTCTAGTTGAGGAACTGGAATCTGGAGAATCAGGAATTATCTGGGGGAATTGCTGATGGGAGAACTGATCTTTGGAGCCTTGACCAATACCCAACAGATGGCCACAGCCTTCTCCTCCTCAGCCAGTCTGAGTTCAGCTAGCTTCATGAACCTCACGGAGATAGGCCTGGGCTCCTATAGGCTCCTATGGCCTCCCCTGGTACTGTGCTCACTGTGTCCCAGACATTGAGCAAAACCAAGTCAAACTTGGCCTTGCTTCCACTTCCACCCTCAGGGCTCACAGTGTTGGGGAACAGAGGCACACAGAAACAAGCATTTGCCTGGTGCCATGGGAGGGCCAGTTGCATGGGGCAGGAAGAGTGTGGAAGGGGCCGCACACAATAATGGCACCCATGGTGAATGTGACAATATGCAAACTCACTGTTTTCTGGTAGGAGAACCAAAGGACAGTCATAACTGTGTTCATTTAGCAAATGTTCCCGAGCACTACTCTAGGTACTGGGTGTGCACTCATCAGTAGAAGGGACTTGGTTGCAGCCCCATGGACAACTATCACAAAGAAGCACACAGGAAAGGACTCGTTAGAATAACTGTGGAGAGGGAGTACAGGAGGGCTGTGAGAGTGTATCAGTGATGGCTGGACCCATTCTGAGAGTGTGTGAGTGTGTGTGTGTGTGTGTGTGTGTGTGTGTGTGTTGGAGGGTGGACAGGGCAGCTGGAACCTGAAGGATGAAGGGTAGGCGCTCTAGGCCATTCTAGTTTGTGGGGGAGGATAGAGAGCATTCCAGGTAGAAAAAACAGCACATGCAAAGACCCTGGGGTGAGCAGGAGCATGATGTCAAGGAAAATGTGAAAAGGTCAAGGTGGCTGAGGCAAAGAGGGACAGGGTGTTGAGTGAGGAGGCTGGAGAAGTAGGTGAGGCCAGCAGGATGCTGGCATCCAGGTAACATGGGGACTGAAGCTTTTGTTTGCAAGAGAAAAACCTCATTCACTGTGGCTCAAATCCCATGGGAAGGGGTGCCTGGGTGGCTCAGTGGGTTAAGCACCTGCCTTCGGCTCAGGTCATGGTCTCAGGGTCCTGGGATCGAGCCCCGCATCGGGCTCTCTGCTGAGTGGGGAGTCTGCTTCCCCCTCTCTCTCTGCCTGCCTCTCTGCGTACTTGTGATCTCTCCCTCTCTCTCTGTCGGACAAATAAATAAAATCTTAAAAAAAAAAAAATACCATGGGAAGCCGAATCCTCCCTCTCGCTAGCATGTGGCAGCTCAAGAATTGGTTAATTTAGGAACTGAATAAAGTAACTTGGGATCCAGTTTCTTTCTATATGTCTGCTCTGCCCTCATCAGCAAGCTGGCTTTTCCTTAAGCTTCTTCCTCCTTTGGTTACAAGTGGTCGCCACAGTTCCAAGCATCATTTCCAGCCACAAAAAATGTCCAGTGGAAGATGAAGGACTCTTTCTTCTTTTGTCTCTCTCTCTCTTTTTCTTGAGGATGGAAAAATCTTTCCTAAAAGCTCCTTGGCCCTCAGATGTGATCTCCCCTCTTTTTAGCCAGAGCTGTGTCCCACACCCATCCCTAAGGCAATTTCTTGAGGAGCACTGGATAAAGAGGGATTGCTGGGGCCCTGGGGATTTCTCTCTGAGTCACCACCAGAAGGGAGCACACCAGAAAAGATGTGAGGGCTCTGCCAATCCAGCCCCTCTGGCCTTCCCCCAGTTGTGGCCCAAGATGGTCTCTCCTGACCTTGGCACCCACCTGGGGGCCGGGGCTCCTGGAGATGCTGGAAGTGCCTCCACACTACCCAGCCCTCTTTTTGAGGACCTTCCCTTTGGGCCAGAGAGAGCAGCCTTGGCCCATTTTGCAGATTAGGCGAGGCATTCTTTTGGGTACAGTCAGCAAACCAGAAAACAAGAGTGAACAAGGCTTGGCCCTGGGGTGGGGCTGGGAGATGCCGACGGTGAGAGGGAGAAGACCTGTTCCACCCTTGGGAGGGATCCCAGATGGGAGAAGAGAAAGGTCACTTGAGCAGAGCTGCACCCAGAGAGAGATCTGGGCTGGGGCGGGGCACCCCACGACAGCGCTGCTCCCTGCCGAAGCCGGTCTTGAGTCAACGCAGGAAGGAAAGACTCATCTTCTCCCTCTTGACTCCCCCGAACTGGAAAGCGTAATCAATATTTTTTGAATGGAAAAGGCTTGGCTACCTATGCGCTCGTCTTCCGGGAGGCGGGAATAACGTGTGCAAAGACGCGAAGGTGGGGAAAGGGCAGACCGCGTCACCAGCCGCGGTGTGGCAGTGGGTCCGGATGAAGGGGGCCGCCAGCGCCCGGCGCCAGGGCCGCGCCTTATCCTGTGGCAACTGTGAGTCACCCAAGGCTGGTGTCCCGTGCGTGGACACGTGCTGGAGTGGGGGGAACTAAGTGTGCGGGAAGTCTAGTCCTCCTAGGGCCCTGCGGGACGAAAAGGCCAGTCTCCGTCCCCGAACGGAAAGTCCTGAAGTGTCCCAGCGGGACCGGGCGGGGTCGCGCGCGCACGCATACTGCCGGGTCCCCGACTTCATGGCCACGTGCACCGCCCCGTGCGTTCCTGCTCCTCCTCCGGGGGCGTTTCGTGGGCGGGGCTGCCCGGCGGCCGCGCGGAACGCTCACCAGTCCAGCCTGCCGGGCGTGGCTGGTCGGAACGCGTCCTGGCCTTCCCGGTCTTGCCCCGTGACTCATCGCCGGGTGGGGCCGGCGCACAAACACCCCGCGGTGGGGTGGGGGGGACGGAAATCCCACTCCTGCGACTCCTTGTTGTCCCCGAGAGCTCCGGCCACCTACGGTCCTCGAAGGCGCCCAGCCCTGGGATGCCTTGGTTCTCCCAGCCTCCAGGAGCAGGTCTCAGGGAGAAGTTCCCGAAGCCCCAGCCCTTGGAGTCCCTCGCCCCCCACCCTGAGCTGAGCCCCTCGAGCATCTAGGGACCCAGCATCCCCTCCCAGGAGGGGCGGGGTTCCCGAAGCTGGGGGAACGGTTTGAGAATGGGGCATGGGGTGGCTCCTGAACAGAGCGGGAGGCACAGATATGTCGTCGAACTTCGAATAAGGGAGCATCTGGATTTGCTGTTGAGACCATGGGAAAAGAATTCTCGGACAGTCTGCCTGGGTTTCCCAATTTGGAATGCCAGAACTCTGGATGTCCAGGCTGGGTTTCTGGATATGGCGGCTCAGCCCTAGGCGACAGAGGGCTGGGCCCAGCTTGTGGGGAGGCATGAAGTGGACACAAGGTAGGAACAAGTGCTTTAATAAGGCAGCAGGCCAAGGGCCTGCCAGAGCTGAGAGCCTGGAAGGAGGCATCCATGTCTCCCTGCTGTTATGACATGAAGCCTAATTTTTTCCCAAAACCTGAGAAAGTCTCGGAGGCCTGGTTAGCAGTCTTGTCGATAGTTTCCTGGGTGGACTTGGCCACCTGGTCCATGGCTAGGGAAGGAAAGGAGAAAGCAGATGAGGGCGAGGCCCTGGGAACCAGAGCCCTGTAGGGTTAGCCTCTATCTCCATCCCCAGGAAGCAGTGTGGGCAGAGGAGCTCCGAAGGAGAGGACATCGCTGGGTGAGGGCTGAATGGGGAGGAGGGGAGTGTGCGGGGGCTGCCCACCCTCCTGCCCACCAGCACACCAGACCTTTCTGCCCTGCTTCTGTGGCCTGATCCACCACTTGCTGGGCCGATGCTCCTGCCGCAGTCACTGGAACAGAGAGATGTGGCCTTTGGCCCCTAGTGAGACACTGCTGGCCACAGGGACCCCCACCGTTGCTACTCCCCCACCCCTGCCCCGATCTGTTCTCTGGAGTAGTCTGTCTGTCCTATAGGCCCGAGGGATGAATGCCATTGAAGTGAAGTCTTTTGACTAAGACCATCTAGCCAGCTAGGCAAGGAGCCCTTTCCATGCCTCTAGGGTGTTCTTAGTTATTTATAACTCTGGGCTCCTCCCCTCTGGCCTGCTTCTCTTCCCAACTCCAGGACTGCAGAGAAAATATCCCAACAGAGGCTGGAGCTGGCATCTGGTCTGCCGCTGCTCCTGGGCATGGCTCAAGAAGAACCATGTCCTCCTTTCACAAGGTCTCCTCCAGAAGCCTGGCCCAGATGCCTGATTTCCCACCTGGAGTGCACGGGAGTCCACTTTTGCAAGAGGCCCTCTCACCGTGGCTTCCCTCCTGTGCCTCACCCTCTCCTGTGCCTCACCTCGTCACAAGCAGTGATGCTAGTAGTGCCTCCGTGGGCAGGTAACTTAAGGCATTAGGAAATGGAAGTCCAGAGAGGAGGTGACACTTCCAAGGTCAGGCCATGTCCTCTGGGCCAGAGTTTGTGCCCATAGTGAACAGGGCTTCCAGGACCTCAAGTGGGTCCCACCTGCTGGGTGAGCAGACAAGTGGCTCCTGCCTCTAGAGATCTGACATCCTTGCTGCTGAACAGGAAAGAACCTGCTTTACTCAGACCCTGGGCCAGGGAGGTCTAAGGGGGTCAGGCAGGCCCTGGGTCTGTGGCTCACAAAGCAACCCCCCTTCCTGTCCCCCTTGGGGCCTTATATGACAGAACCAGTCAGGACCACAGAGAAGGAGCCTTTGCACCCAATTTACAGATGGGGAAAGTGAGACCCACAAGGAAGGGTCCTATAGCCAGGTTTCCTGGTAGCATTTTAATTTCAGAGGAACAACCGTGGGAGTTTCCTGGGGCACTGGTGAAGGAGGGAGTTAGTGTGAGTTTTGTCTGTTGAGTGGGATATGTGCAGGACAGACTGGGAGCCAGAGTCCCGAGGGAGGCTGCCCTGGGACTGGAAGAGCTGCAGCTGGTGGGCCCAGGGGTCTCCTCACATTCCCTAGCCCCAGTCTACCCTACCCCACCCCAGCTGCATAACCTCAGGTCCGAGGAGGAAAGAACTGGAGGTGGAGAAACAAGGCTGGGACCTGCCCTGTGGTGTGAGAGTGGGGAGTCCCTCTGGGTGAGGATTGGAAACGATTATTTTTCCGGTGTGGGGGCGGGGGAAGTAAGGGGGCGCAAAACAATGGTGGGGGGAAGCCGCCTCCACCATCCCATCAGGTCCACTGCTCCTCTGAGACCCCAGCAGGCAGAGGTGGATTTCGGGGTGCGCAGCGGGCTCTCTCCATGGACCTCTACCCTCCCCTAAGGACTGAGGTGGGGCCGCTCGGGATCGGGGTGGGGCCCGTCCCTGCCGCTCAGCATCCTCATACTGGCTCCTGGCAATGCCCAAATCGGACCACAAACCCTCCGGCACCGCTGTTACCCCATCTGCCTCAAGGCTTCATCCCCTGGGCTGAGCGGGGTAGGCGTCGGCCCCGTCCCTGCATCTCAGAGGAGGGCTCTCCCCAGCCGGAACCGCCCACCCACTTGAGGCGCAACCCACGGCTTCTGCCTCCGCTGCGTGTGCCCCGGGTCGCACGCAGTCCTCACCCGCTTCCTGGGCCGCCCCCTGCACTTGCTGCTTCAGGTCCTGCAAGCCCTTGCTGGCCATGGCTGCGGGCGTTCTGCGAGGTCGTCTAAGGTAGCAGCAGCGATGTTAAATCCTGTTCACCTTGCGGCGACCGGAGAGCGGGCTCTGGTTTTTAAGGCGCCCCAGGGCCGGCCCGCCCCGCGCGGGGCGGGGAAGGTGGGGGCGCGGGGCGTTTCCCGGCAGACAGGCTCCAGAGACGGACCCAGCCCTGCTCCAGGCTCCACCAACCGGAGAGCACATCCTGTCCTCCGGCCGGTGGCGATGAGAAGGCGGCCGTCCCCACCAGGGTCTGAACAGGGAAGAGGGGCTGCAGAGGGATTGGGTCGGGGTCCAGAGATGGGCTGGAATAGAAGGGGGGCGCACAAACCTTTCCCCTCCCCGTCCGCCAGACCCTTCGTCCCTGACTCTGAGGATCGGGTGCGCGCTGCTTCCGCGCCAGGTCAGAATCTCGAGGCTGGAATCGACATTAACAATAGCGGCTGCCTTTTACTGAGCATTTACCTAGTACCTTAGTGCTACCCTAAGTCTTTCGGGCCTCTTGTATAATCTTTTCAACAACTTCACGAAATTGGTGTTATTAGCAGTTTATAGGAAGAAACTGAGACACAGAGGGCACTTTTGGTCTCACCCAGACTTGAATGGCCGGGACTCCAATCTGCGACAGTGGACTGCCCCGACAACCACCAAGCTGGCTGTCCCCACACACCAGCCGGGACACTGCAGACTGGCCATCTGTCCTGCTGCCACTGGGACCAGGCAGGCACAGAGGGGAGAGACTCAGGGAGCAAGCAGTCCAAGGTGGAGGGGGAACATCGGAAAGAGCCGCTGTGTGTGCCCAGCCCAGGCAAGGAGATTGCTTCTTTAGGTCACCAAAGCCCTCGGAGTTGGGCAGGAGGCAAGGTTCAGAGAGGGCGGGGAATCTCCCCAGGCCACACAGCAAAGAAGGGAGTGGCCGAGCCTCAAACCACTGAGGTCACCTTTCCCAGGATGGGGTGCACGCCTGATGTGGTGATGACCCAGGGGCGCTGGGAGTGGGGTTAGAGGCCCACGCACCAGTGGTGGAGCCACGGATCCCGAAAACAGCAAAATAACCCAAAAGGCATGAGCCCCTGGCACTCAAGTGTGCTGGTAGGGCCTCCACCCCGCCCCACGTTCTCCCACTCCAGAGCCAACGTGTGGAGCTTGGAGGCCACCATCGTGCTGGGCTTGTGCATCTTGGTGTGGCTGCTGGACTCTCTCTCTAGTGCTTGCTCTCCGGGGTGGTGTGGGAGTCTTCCATATTCTGGAGCCCTGGGAAGACCCTGCATACCCAGGTCCCCTCGGCTGGCCCATGCCCTGCCCCTAATGTTTCAGGGAGGAGGTAGCTGGGGGGAGAGGCTGAGGGGTAAACCGTGGAGTGTCAGCCACCGTGTGGACTGTCTGGAAGCCTGCTCGCTCACACAATGAGAATGGATTAATGGAGGTGAGGTCAACCCAGGGCAAGTAGGACAGGCGCTGAGTTCAGATGGGGGGAGGGGACTCCAATGACAGAGGAACAAAGCGGCCACCACGCCCTCTCCTCCTGGCCTTAAGCCCGGCCAAGCCCAGAGCACAAAGGTGTGGCAGGAGCTGCCTTCTTGCTGCCTAGGGGACCCCGCGGAGCCCAGCCTTGCCCATGTCCTCCTGAATTCCCACCATTAGCACCAGGCCTTTTGGCCACGAAGATCTTTTCACCACAGCAGTTAGCTCATGGCTGGCTGTTAATGCTCTTTGGTGCAGGTCCCAGTGGACGAGAATAAGACAGGGAGGCAGCAGCCTCTGTAGGAGGCACAGCCGGGCCCAAGCCAGTGATGATAGGGGCAGCTGAGTGTCTCTAAAGTAGGAGGCACTGCAGTCGGACTCCGGAGGCCAAGTCCATCTCTCTGAGCCCTAGTGCCCCATCCTTGATGGGTGGATGGGGGAGACAGAATCTCCTCACAGGGCTCTTGTGAGGGTTCAGTGGGCTGAAGGCTGCCCCACATTCAGCAGGGGGCCCCTCAACAGGGGGGCATTTCAGGTAAGGAAAGGGATCCAGAGAGAGCGGTTGTTCCTCTAGGGAACCCAGACGCAACTGCAGGAGCCCAGAGCACATAAGAGAGGGTCTATATTTTTTTAATGTGGGCTTCAGGCTCATCATGGATTTCAACACAGGGCTTGAACTGACGACCCTGAGATCAAGACCTGAGCTGAGATCAAGAGCTAACCAGCTGAGCTACCCAGGCACCCTGATAGGGTTTGGAAGGCTGCGAGCAGTACAGGTGCCATCCAGTGGGAACAGGCTTCCTGGATAGGGTGAACCTAGATGTTTGGCATTTGACCCCAAGAACAGGCCCTGAGTATGTGTCTAGGGTGGGAGTCAAGCAGCAGGGACCCTTCCAGATTCCTTTGGCAGAGGCAGGGAGCCCTGGGAGGCTGGTGATGCACGGTGCATGGGGCCTGGGTCTAGGTGTCCTCCTCCCCCTGTCACCTTATGGGACTCCCTCCTCCTCTCTGTCTCTCAAAGTCCAAGCTCTCAGACACACCCAAGCCCCGGGTGGACTGCTCCCAGGCGTGCACAGGCCTGCTTGTGTGCATGCGTCTGGGTCCGGGAGCATTAACACCCCTGACTGCCCTGAACCTCCTCTAGAGCTTTCACTCCTTCCATGGCAGGATTTGGGGGTCTGCGGGACCAGCAGCCTCCTGCTCCTTTCTGCCTCCTCAGCAGTGGATGCCCATGGCCAGCAGATTGGGATACAACCCTGCTCAGCCCACAGGGCTGGCCTCGACCTCTGCTTCCCACCACTGAGGCAGGATGGGAAAGGGGTGATCTCAGTAGTGTCTGAACTTGGGGGTGGACTCAAGCTCTAGCTCTGACACCTGGGTTGGAGGCTTGGGGCCAAGTCACTTAGATGCTCTGAGCCCAAACTGTCTGGGTGCCAAAGGGGAAGGAACCTCTCCACCGCCTCTGAACAAGGCCCCAGGACATGATGCCAATAGCCCTTCATGTAGGACACCTGCCAGCCTGGTCCCCAGGTTATTTTGAAACAGGACCATGCAGTCTGGGGTCCTGCAGCAGAGCATGGTCATTAACTGGGTGGCTCTGGAGCCAGGCGACCTTGGCTTCTGCCCAGCCCCAGAGGTTCCTTGCTTTGTGCCCTTGGGCAAGTTATTTAACCTCTCCATTCTTCAGTTCCTTAGGGAAACTGGGATCATACCAAGAGTTTGTTCTGAGGATTAAATTAGGTAAAGTGCTCAGGCCTGGGAGGAGCTCATTTTTACTACTTTTAAAGGGTGGAGGCCCACTCTCCTGCTTTTCAGCTGTTGTCTTTTCTAATGATACCTGACAGGACTTCTGGTAAAGGATGGCAAAGCCCAGCTCCAAGCTGGTGGGAGCTTGAGGCCAGCTGGGGCCAGGTGGGAGGAGCCATGGGGTCATGTCTTTTTGCACTGAGGGGGACTCAAAGAGGACTTGCTATGGGCCTGGACGTCACATCTTTAAAGTTTACCCTCAGTTCCAGGGAGGGGTGTGAGGTTGTCTGGGGGAGCCAAAAGCACTCCATGTTAAAAGACAATGGTGTGGGCTCCCTGAAGGCGGTGCCTATACTCAGAAGGTTCCTGAAATGCCCAGGGTCTGCCCAAAGGGTACCTGGCCCCAGACCTGCTTCCCAGGCCCACCAGCAGGCTGGTCTGGCTTCTGTTCCCAGATGAGGCAGCACAGAGTGGAAGCATGGGCACGTATGGCCAGGGGTGAGGACTAGAGTTTTATTTGAAATCATTAAAAACAAAATTTCACAGCAGCATCTGTGGGTTCAGAAGGACCAGGGGGTAGAGGCTGTGAGGGAGGGAGTGAGGGAGGTGAAGGCATCAGAGGCAGCTTAGGAGGACAAGCCTGTGGGTGGCCAGATGTGGGCGTGGGAACATGGGCAACCCAGGTCACGCTCTGGGCTGGGCACTCCACGTGCCTGGAGGGGGTGGGGTGCAGGGCAGAGGGCTCTTCCTCGGGGTCTCCGTGGCCGACTGGCTTCCCTCTAGTCTCCTCCACTCTTGGCCTGGGAGAGAGAGTGCCCCTCACACACAACCCCAGCTCCACCCCCAGCAGCCACCCCCCCAGACACCCACCCCCCCATCCCCCCACCCCCGCCCAGTGTGATGGGGCTGGGAGTCATCTCTGGCCCTCCACCCTAAGGGAATCATTCATGAGGGAACCTCCCACTCAGGCTGAGGGGGCTGCAGAAGGTCAAGGGGCTGTCCTGAGGGATCTGGGACCCTGGGAGGGAAGCAGCCTTGCCCAGTGTCCTCCGGGAGCCCAGCACTTACCTCCTCAGCCACTTCCTCTTCCCCTGTGGCTGCCTTGTCCTCCTGCGGGGCGGCTGGTTGCTCCACGTCCTCCTGGGAGGGAGCAAAGGGGGACCCAGGGGATGTGGGACCGTGTGGAGTGTGCAGAGGTTCCAGCTGCTCTGTAGCCAGGGCTCATCCACCTGGCCTCAGAGATGAGCAGAAGCCCTCAACACCTTGCTGTGCGTGGAGGGCAGGAGGTGAAGGAAGTGTGAGGACCAGTCAGACCATGGGAGTGACAGAGCCTTGTGTAAAGACCCACAGTGGGGGCTCTGTCCGAGCATGCTGAGGCCTTCTGGGGGCACCAAGTCTCCTGGAGCCCAGCTTTACATGCCCACCCCCCACCTCCCGCCAAGCTACAGCAGAGTCTCTGGGCTGTCCTTGGTTGAGCCTCTGCATTGAGGAGGACTGGGTCGGGGGGTGGGGGGTGCAGTGGGTTGGGGGAGGGCTGTGGCCCTGAAACCTGAGGCCTGACCCACCCTCAGTGTCCCCAAATCACATGATCATACACCCTTGTCTGACTTAGTTCCCAAATAACCCCAGGAGGAGGGATATGCCATCGTTGTTCATACAGCAACCTCCAGGCCAGGGAGGCCAAGTATCCAGCTCAAGGCCTCAGAACTTAAAGCAATGGGACTTGTAGGGATCAGGTTGGGCTTGCTCCAGGCCCATCCTTATACAAGCAGCATCTTTCTCTCTGCCTGCCTCCTGGATGGCCTCTGGGCTGAAGCTGGTCTGGTTGGGCCAGCAGGGATTATACAATCCTCCCCACTTCCTGTCTCCTCCTCCCTTATCCCCAGACAGACACTTGCCTAAGGTGGCAGCTATGGGCAAAACCAGACTGGGTGATCAGGCAGGATCCCGGTCCTAGCACCTACCTTTAGAGGATCCTGCCATGTCCGTGCTACCACTGGGACATCCTTGGTAGACGGGGGCACCAAACTGTTCAGCAAGAGTTGGGGCAGGCTTTTCAAGCAAAGGGTAGGCAGCTCCCTGCCTAGTCCTGCTGCCCCAAGGTGGGTAGACGAGGCCCGCAGAAGGAAAGGGCTGTCGGACAGGCAGTGCCACATCCTTCTATGGTTCACTGGAGGGGCAGTTGTGACTGGTTTTTAGGTGTCACCAGGAAATGTCTTTCTTGGGGCAGCCACCCATACCCTAAGACCTGGGTGGTTCCCTAGGCTCACCGGCCCTCCTTCAAAGCCAAAGAGAAGGGCCCAGGCTCCCTCTCAGAGACGCAGTGGCAGCCTGGCCCTACCCCAGCCGCTTTTGCTGGGAGGGAGGGGCCTGGTGTCTCCCAGAGCACCTGTGGGTCCTGGCCAGGTGATGATGATGATGGAGTCACCTGCCTCTCTGTTGGGTGCTCAGCATGATCCGGGATTAATGGTTTCACGTGGGGCAAGTTCCCTGCAGAATTATACGTTGTCACAGCAAATCGGGCACTCTCAC
Organism: Lontra canadensis; assembly: GCF_010015895.1. Lineage (NCBI taxonomy): Eukaryota > Metazoa > Chordata > Mammalia > Carnivora > Mustelidae > Lontra > Lontra canadensis. The sequence goes on from NW_022630997.1 coordinate 31,529,449, forward strand.
CTCCTCCCATGTCACGGATGAGGTAATGGAGGTCCCCAGGGGTTGAGTAGCTTCCCAAGGTCACACAGCTAGCCAGGGCAGAGCTGGGAGTGAGGACAGGGAGCAGTTGCCTACTCCAAGGACATGGGGACCCTGTATTGGTGCAGAAAGTGGGTGCCTGGGTGGCCCCCTCCCCCCACTTCCCAAAGCAGGGATCCTCATTGCTGAGTGCCTGTACCCAGCCTGTACCTGCCCCCCATATAAACTGGGCTCTCCCCCACCCCAGCTACCTCACACTCTTAACTGCCCTGGGAACTGTGGACTGCCAGGACCAGCCCTGGGACCTTGAACACCTCACGTAACCTCTCTGGGCCTCATTTCCACACCCCATCTCTGGGGATTTGGGGCCCATTAAATGAGTTAGTAAGTGTAAAATGCCTCAAGCAGAGCCTGCTCTGTGGTGGGTGCTGGGACAGCTCACCCCTGGGGCCTCCACCTCCTGGGGGTGCCTGACTGCTCCCGTGCTCTCTGCAGCCGGCCGCCCGGAGCGTGCGCGCACACACGCATACACACACACACACACACACACACATTTGTGCAAACTCACGAAGGCGAAGGGTGCGGTCAGGACCCTCCCTGCTTTGTCACGAGGGGGCGCTGCTTCCCTGCTCCTGCGGCGAGGGGAAGGCAGCCCACCGGGCCCTGCAGGGAGGCGGGCCACCAGGCCTGTGGGTGGTGACTTCACAGCTCCAGCCCGGTGTTTGTGGCCTAGGAGGCTGCCTGTCACCACACGGGGCCCCATGGGGCCCTGCTTTCACAGGTGAAATGTGGTACCTCCCAAATGCTGAGCATCAAGAAGATGTGGTTTGGAGCCTCACTTTCCAGTTGGGCCCCCAAGCTGCCCCCCTCACAAGGGTCATTGGGAGGATCCCAGGCATTAATGGGTGTGAGAAAAACGAAGCACACACATCTTGGGCCTCTAAGTCTCTGCTTCCTTATAGGTCATGAGGCACTGATGCCTCCTCACCAGCCAGCCTCTCTGGGACCCCATCTCACCTTTCGAAGCACTCCAGAGGTGATGGCAATGTTCTCTGCCTCCTCCACCGTCTTGATGGCCACTGTGTTGACACTGGTGACCACGGCTTCGCTCACAGCATTGGCCTGCTCCTTGGTCTTCTCAGCCACTGCAAGAGGACTCCGACTAGCCTTCGTCCTCCTGCCCCCTGCCCCCATGGGCCTGGCCTGCCCAAGTCAGGCTGAGCAGCCCTTTCTCAGAGCGCTCAAAACTCTGGCTCCACTAGAAGCCCCGGGCTGCCCCTTTCTCTGACTCTGGGGAGCCTTGATGCTGATGGGGAAATCAGGAGGCCCACCCTGGGTCTAGCCTCAGGGTCTGGAGGGCTTGGAGCTTTAGCACCAGGTTGCAGTCCCTGGAGGTCCCAGCCCCCATGTCCCCTGGTCCTGGGCTTCTCACCTGAGGTCACACTCTGCACGACATTCTCCTTGGTCTTAGCTCCTGTGGAGGAAATGGAGGCGTCAGCCTACTCCTCCTGGTGTTGCAGGGGTGGGGGTGGGGGTGGGGGGTGGTGAGAGCAAATACAGAACAGCTGGACAAGCCGTGGGGCCAGCAGGGCGCTAGGATGGTGTCCGGGGGCCAGCAGTCCCTTCAAAGGCTGCTTCCGGCTGTGTCTGAAGGAAGGGAATAGATGGGAAGTGGACAGGACAGGGCTGAGAGAGACCATAGGGTCCAGACCCGAGTGGGTGTGGCCGGGGCCTCGGAAGTAGCAACAGGACAGAGCTGAGTCACCGGCTTCTGAGGGGCTGAGGGGGGTGGGGCTGCACAGGATCCTGGGGCTCAGGCTCCTCTCCCCTGCCCCCCACTCTGAACAGGGTGGGGATCTAGGATATGACTGATGAGCACCTGCCCACTCATCCCACAGAGGCTGCAGGCTCAGCATGGCTTCTCATCTGAGTCCAGGGGTGCAAGTGCTGGGCTGGGGGACACTGGGTTGCATCTGTGCACGTGCACATGTGTGTATGTGCACAAACAGGTGTGTCCGAGGGCTGAGTGCCCTCTTGCTGTCTGCCCCAGACACGCTGGGGTCCTGAGGAGGTCAAAGCACATAATGGGGGGCTGAGGGGTTATGTACAGAAGGATGGGGGTGCTCCAGGACCTGGAGACCCTGAGTCAACAGCCAGGTCCTCACCCCACCGAAAATGCCTCCCTGGAGCTAGGGGATAAGGTTGGCCCCCGGAAACTGGGCATCCCTGCCTCCAGCCTCCCAGCTGCTGCACCCTGCCACGCCCTGCTTCGCCCACACTCACCCACATACATGACCCCCTCCTTGGTCTTCTCAGCCGCTTCTGTCACCCCCTGCTTGGTCTTCTCCACGGCGCCCACCACACCCTCCTTGGCGATGGAGAAGCCCTTCTTGAAGACGTCCATGGTGGTGGGCAGGGCAGGGAGGTCGATTCTTGCAGAGAACTGTGGCTGGGGCTGGCAAGAATGCTGCTGCAGCCACCGTCCCTGCCGCCTCTTATTGACGCCCATGAAATATTGATGATGCGGCGGCTGGCTGCTGGGAGCTCGGCCAGCGGGGCGGGGAGGGCCGGGGGAGGGGGCCTGCCCTCACCTTCCCCCAGGGCGGGGCAGCCGGGTCCAGCTCTCCCGGAGCCCGGTTGTTCAGCCCTCTCCTCCTGCCCCCTGCGCTCCAGGGAGGGAGGCTGCAGGGGACTGGACTCGTCCTTATCCATCACTGCCCCTTATTCATCCACTGCCCTGTCCACCCACAGCAGCTGCAGGGGCTGGGGCTCTCGGGCCTGGGGCATCTGGGACAGAAGGGGTCGGGCAGGGGAGGCGCCTTTGCTACCAGCGTCCCAGGTAGGGCAGGGGTCAGAGCCACGCAGGCCTGTCAGGCAGCCGTGGCCAACCTCCCAGACCAGCCTGGGCTGCCTGGTGACTCACCAGCCTCATGGATGCCCCCACCCCCGGGCTCCAGCAAGGGCAGCTGGGGAGCTGGGTCAGAGGAGCGCACAAGGGTTCCCCAGTGCCCCAGGGACCCTAGGACAGCTCCTCTCTCTCCCTGAGCCTCCCCCACCTGCTGGCGCCCACAGCCCCAGGGTGAAAGGTGCTGAGTCGGCATGCAGTGCCCCCCGCTTCCTGGCCACCAGCACGGATGGGCAGCAGGTTCCCTGAGACTGACCCGACCACTTCCTGCAGTCTCCCTTCCACGCTCGGGCTCTTCTAGCTCCCACGGGGTCGTGTGTGGTGGGGCTGCCTCCCTGCGTGTCCCACACCTCCAGTGTCCCTGACCTAAGTCCTTTTGAGGCACAGGAACCAGCCTGAGTTGGCTGCCTCTGTGGGGGAAGGTGGGGGGGGGGGGGGGGATTGGGGTGGGGGGGCCGGACGAGGCTCACCCGGTGGGCCGGCCCAGGCCACTTCCTCTCTTTGTTGTCCCTGTGCTCTCTTTTCCTTCTGAGACTTAACTTGAAGACGACGTCACCCTCACCAGCAGTCTGTGGAGTCACTTGCTGCGGCTGAGCCTGCCCCACTGCCAAGATGATCCTGACACTGCTGCTTGGCCTCGGGGGACCCCTGGGCTGGGGGCTGCTGGGGGCCTCGGCCCAGGCCCCAGGTAGTGGGTTCTCGGATCCACACAATCCAAGGCCACCTGGGGCCTGGGGGGCAGAGGCTGAGGACACCGGCAGGGAACCCAGCAGACGGTAAGGAGGACCTCCACCTTGGGGGAAGTCATGTACAGGATCTGAGTCCCGGCTCAGCCAGAACAAGGTTTCTCAGGACCTCAGTCACCCATCTGTGACATGACCTCATTGTCTACCTGCTGCGCCAGCAGTGAGGCTGAATGAGGTGCCCGGTGCCAGGCTCCTTTCAAAAGGCCACTGCCAGGCAGCCCGGACTGGGCACCGCGGGAAGTTTCCTGCCTGGGCCGTGGCAGGGACTGGACCTGGAGGTTGGGCAGGAGCCTTTCTTGCCACCAACCACTTAGTTGGGGTGATGAGGGGCAGTAGTTCCAGAAGTTTTCAGTTGGCTTGGCACTGGCTCCTGTTCTCTGAAGTAAGTAAACTCACATTCGAGCTTAGGTGAGGCTGGCCTGGCATAAGTCATAGAAGACAGATGCTCCGGGGACTGGATTTTTATCTGAGTGTCCCGGGACTGGTGTGGGTCCTCAGGCTGGCCCTGAGGGACAGGCAGTGAGCAGACAGGGTGCTCTGCTCTATTTCCAGAACAAGGAGGAGGCCATGGCATCTGTGGAGCCCTGCTTTAGTGCCCCTCTGGAAATGGGTAGGATGGTCTTGGGACCAAACCAGGACACCATTTTCCAGCTTTGTATTTGTCCAAGCCTGGGGCCCCCTGCTGATAAGATGCTAGGCCTGTGGGTTCCTCCTCCAGGTCCTCCACGGTCAAGAGCAGCAAGTCCTTTACTGGGTCTGTCTTGGGCTAGTCCTCTTGCCAAGTGTTAGCTCAGCGAATCCTCCCAACAGTTGCAGAGGCTCAGAGAGACTAAGCCGTTGCTGCAAGATCACACAGCTGAGGAGATCCAGAACCACAATCTAAGTCTGAGACAGAGCTCATGCTCTGGTCCCTGAGCCCTCAGAGGCAGCCCCAACCCCCAGATATGCCTCATATGCCTACGGAGCCCCCGACCACTCACACACACACACACACACACACACACACACACGCCAGGCTTGGGGAGTGTGTTTACATGGATCTGGAGGGTGAGAGAGGGCAACTTACACCCACCCAGAGTCTTCCATTTGGCTCTCTGAGATTCACCCTCATGATGGCTTGCAGAATGACTCTGTCTGGGACAGTTCTATACAGCTCTGACGCTTCAAGGTGAATGTGTTTGTTGGACACTTTCCCAAAAGCAGATTTGCCCACGGGGAGGAAAGAATAAGCAAGTGTAGGCCGAGTCTCAGTGAGGTCTGACAAGCGGGGCTGGGGGCCCCATCTCTGCCCCGCCACCAGGTCTCCTCGGCCCTGGGTGGTGCGGGTGATTCTCAGTGAGGGACACCACCCACCCAACTCTGATTTCAGGTCCAAGAACCAAGCCTCCCTTCCCCAAAGCCACTAGCTCCATGCCCCTTTCTTTGGGCTGCCTGTTTCCTTTTGCTAAAAGGAGGCTCAGGGTTCCAGATGGATCGGAAGAAGGTAGGAGACATTCCTCTTTTTCCACACCCCCTTGGCTATGGGGAGGGACTCTTGGGCTGCCCCATGGAGCTCACACATCAATTCCCTGGGGGGTCCCAGTGTGTGCAGAGCACATGCAGGTGTACATACAAGGGCGCTCCAGCCCAGGAATGCCCGGGTCCCAGGGGAACCTGGGGGTTTCCTTCAGGCCTGCTGGGCCTCCTTCCCACGACCCAGAGTTGTGGTCCCCACAGGCCCAGCTCAGGTTGTCAAGGCCTCCGGAGGGGCTGGTGTGAAAGGAAGGAAATTCTGCTCAGTTCCTCGGGCTGATTGCTTCCCGTGCTCTGTGAAGGGAGAGGCGGAAATGCCGTTCCAGCCTCCCTCCTGCAACAGGGGGAAGGGGAGGTGGGGCCCCGCAGTATCAGGGATAAGCCTCATGGACCCTCAGCCCCTGGCTGCCAGAACCAGGCCTCCCAGCCTGCATTTGCCCCACACACCTGTCTCTACCAGGCCCTGGGAGGCCCTGGACATGGGCCCAGGTGAGACTCTTTACAAGGAGAAGTTAGAACAATTTGGTGCCAGATGCCTGGTCCCAGGGTGGAGGTGGGACCTGGATGGTACTTCCCATGGCTCTGGGACCCCCAGCAACGTGTGTATTTGGACTCCGTGGGGAGGAGGCTCTTTTGATGCTCCCTAGTTTTGGTGGGAGTGGGATGGAACAGAAGTCTGGGCTGTGGGCTCCTCTGAGCCAGCACATGCTCCCCCTGCAGGACGGAGCCTGTGATGGGGACCAAGCTGAGCCCTGGGCAAGGTGCCTGTCTTCACATTGCGGTGACAGCTCTCTCCACGCTGTGAGGCTCAGAGGGATGGGGACACCACCCAGCTCCTAAGTGACAGGTCAGAGCATCCACTGGACTGCAAATCTCAGGTGCCTGCTGGCCTGTCTGCCCGAGATGGGTGGTAGTGGTAGGAGAGGGAGCTCCCGGCCATCTATCGGCCCTGCCCGCCAGCATCAGCTTCTTCTGGCCCACCTGCCAGCAACGTCTGTGATTTGTTGCAGCTGAGTGCTCCTGGCCCAGAGGAGTTAAGCACATGGCTGGAGGTCACTCAGGAGCCGGGAGGAACCCAGGCCACAGGTCACGGCCATGGCAGCACTTCCTGCACCTGCTCCCGCTCTCAGAAGCACAGGGCCCTGGGCAAACTCAGGGAACCCCCACTCTGGACACTGAGTGGGCCTCAGGCTCCTCTGCCAAAGTCCCTTTCCAGCTCAAAGACAAAGCCCTGCAAAATTCTCCCCTGCGGTGGTCATATTCAAGGCTGCATTCAAAGTCTCAGAAAGCAAGGATGCCAAGGACACGCTCTCCTTCCCCAGGAAGATGGAAGGGGCGGGCAGAGGTGGGCTTCACTGGCACTGAAGTGTCCCTGTGGACAGTGGCAGCAGCACATCCATCATTCAGGAGGCTCCAGCAAACAGCCCTTTCCCTGCTAGAAGCTAGCTCAGCCTCCCCCACAGTCCCTCCCTCAGTCCCAAGGGAGAGGCCAGAAGTGGGAATCTTCTCCACATTTCCAGGACTGGGGAAGGGGAAGGTCCTTGCTCAAGGTCACCCTGAATCCAGGAAGGGGAACAGGAGGGATGAGACCCAGGTTTCCGAGCTCCCATTAAAAGCTCCAGAGGAGTCAGCAGACACTTTCCTGACTGGGGCAAAGCCTCAGGTGGGGGCCATGTCAGAGGTCCAGGGCAGCCCAAACCCAGCTGGAGGATCCCCACACTCATTTCTAGGCTGGCCCAGGAGAGGAGGGTGCAAAGAGCGCGGGGTGAGAACAATGGGCGCTTCGGCGAGCCGGGCTGGGGGTTCAGGCTCAGAGGGCTAGCAGTGCAGCTGCCAGGAGCTGGAGGAAACCAAAGCAAAGGTCAGGAATGTTCCCAGGGCTTCTGGGCCAGCAGCCTGTACTATGCCAAGGGGACAGGGCTGCCAAAGGAGGGGGAGCATGGGCAGGGAGAACAGTTGGAGCCTGAGGTTTGGGCAGGTCAAGAGAGAAAGTTCCTGGGCAGGAAGGGTGGGCGGTACTGTTTCCGGTTCCAGGAGCTCGAGGTGGAAAGTCCCAGTCACTGCCTGGCAGTCTGGACCAGACCCAGCTCGCCTGGGCACAGGGCTTCTGGACCCTCCGCAGCAGTTCAGAGGGTGAGCAATGAACAGAACTTTGCTTTGAGTGGGTGTTTCTCAATGTCAGCACTACTGGCATTTGGAACTGGCTAATTCTTGGCTGTGGGGGTGCCGGGCCATGCTGTGTGCATTGCGAGGTGTTCCGCAGCTTCCTTGGTCTCTGCCCACTAGATGCCAAGTTCACGGGCGTCTTCCCCATGGAGGAAGTCCATTTGCCTCCCCACCCTGAGAACACCAGTTTAGAGAAACCCTTTTCTCCAGGCCCAAGACCATGTTCCAGCATTTCCATGGGGCCCAGGGTGGGGGTGGGGTGGATGCTGGAGTTTCTGGTTCTGGAACAGTCTGTGCAGGTGGCTGTCTCACCCGTGGTCCCTAAACTCTGGGCCCAGCACTTTCACCGTCACTCTTTCTGTGTTGAGCGAACATTCTTTGCCTAAAATCAGAGCCAACTCCATGGGCATGTGACCTGAGCGATCACACAGGGCATGCCTACAGAAGTGCCCCACACTTGGTTTAATCTCTATTGTTGTCCCGCATTTTTATTTTGCACTGGACACTACAAATTATGTAGTCAGTCTCGTGTAAAATATTTACTCTCTATCCCTTTACGGAAAAACTGTGCCGACCCTCTAGGTTAGAGTCAAACCCTCTGCAATGTTGGCTGAGACAGTCAGAAGCCCCTTCCCCAAAGGCAATGACTTTTAACTCTTTAGGTGAATCTTTTGGCATTTACCTCTGCATCTCTAACTAACATGTTTATATTGCTGCTTCTTGGGAAGTAGCATTATCTTTGGTTCAGCTCTCATTCCCACTCCATACCCCAATCCCAGCATGCATGCACAGGCATGCAAGAAGGCATGCACGAGCATACATGTGCACACATGCACACTACCCCTCCATCATCCTCCCATATTATCATTTTGAGTATTTACATTTATACGACTACATATGCTACTCAGAGTGGAGACCTGAAAAAAACTATGAATCCTTCCCCCCGCCCCCCCCGCCCACATTTCATATTTTTGGTCTTCCCTGGAAAACTGTGTTCATTTTCTTTGTTCCTCGTGTCTCTGTCACGACTCAATCCCGAATTCTTGGCCACTTGTCCACACCTGCTCTCCCCTTTTATCCATGTCAGGCGCTTGACCACCTGTGTCTTCTCAGTGATACTGCTCTCAGAGTTCCAGCTGTGCTCCAGTCTGGACACTGGCCCCACACCCACTGCCCATCACTGTACTGGGCTCTCCCTCTCGAATCCCCCCTGGAACTCCTCCTGTCTCCTGAGGCCGTGCTTTCCTCGTTCTTGGTTCTCTGGCTCATGTTGGTGGAGGACCTCTGGCATGATGGTGCTCTGTCCTGGGCTGTGACTTAGGATGACCCACAGAGCTTGAAAATGCTGATGCCCAGGCCACAATCCCAGAGATGCTTGCTTCCCTGACCCAGAGTGGAGCCCAGAGGCTCTTCTTTATAAAGTGCTACACAGTGGTTTTGATAAGATTTGATGGCAAGGTTGCAAACCACTACTCAAGTAGTTTCCTGATGAGGGGACTGAGGGGGGGCAAGGTTTTGAAACCTGATTTATTGAAAATGTCTTTATTTTGTGCTCTTCACTTTGATAGACAGTTAGGCTGGGTATAGGATTCTAAATTGGAAATATTTTCCTCTATTTTTTTTTAAGGTTGTATTTATTTATTTATTTATTTGAGAAAGAGAGAGAGTGTGTGTGTGAGCCAGGGGAGGGGCAGAGCGAGAAGGAGAGGGACAAGCAGACTCCACGCAGAGCATGGAGCCCAATACAGGGCTTGATCTCATGCTGAGATCATGACCTGAGCTGAAACCAAGAGTCAGACTCTTGGTTTAACTGAGTTAACTGACCGAGTTAACTGACTGAGCCACCCAGGTGCCCATTCCATATTTTGAAGGCAGTTCTTCACTGTGTCCTAGTTTCCAGTGTTCCTGTTGAGGGGTTCAAGGCCATTCTAAGTGCTGATGTGTGTATGTGTGTGTCTTGATTTTTCTCTCTAGAAATTATAGAATTATCTTCATTTCCAGGGTTCTAAAATTTCATGATGACCTTGAGTTTATTTTCATATTATGGGCCCTTTGAATCTGAAGGTTCAAGCCCTTCACTTCTGTAATATTTGCTTTTTTTTTTTTTTAATCAATGATTTCCTTGCTCTGTTCTCTTTCTGGAATTCCTATTGTTCGGATGTTAGATTTCCAGGATCTGTTTTTCTAATCTTTCCCCTCCAGGTTTCTCTTTCTCTCTTAGCTCTTTTAGGAAAATTTCTTTAACTTCACCTCACATTTCTATCAAATATCTTTTGCATTTCTACTGTTACGGTTTTAATTTCCAAGGGTCCTTTTTGTTCTCTGAATGTTCTTCTATTTTTAAAATAGCTTCCTGTTCTTTCTTGGATGCAGTAACTTCTCTTATAGATCTGGGATTATTAACACAAATTTGAGGGACTTCTCTTCTCTGCATAATATTGGTTTTGTCCAAGTTGATATTTTTTTCCAATTGCTTGTTTTTGACCTCCCTCTTTTGTACTACAGATTTTTCTCAGGAGTCATCTTGGACATCGGCCCACTTGAGAGTAGACAGACTAAGAAGCTGGTTGGAAGCTGGGTGTGTGGATGGGGCTTTCTGACGTGTTTTTTCATAATATGAAAATATGCTGGGCTATTTTACTGGGGGAGCCCCTGATGTTATTGTTTTTTAGGTCTTTCCTCTTGAGTGGGGTCATTCTCCTGATGAGTTTTTTCAGTCTGCTACCAAGAGGGTAAAAGCTGGTCATCAGGCTTTTGGGAGCCAAGTAGGAAATCAGGCTGGGGGAAAGAGGGTCTCAGCTTTCAAAACAGATATGGTCACTCAATCTCCCTCAGTCCTTCCCCCGCCCTACCCCAATCCCTGTGTGCCTGGTGACCCCAGGACAGAGACCAGCTCCAGAGAATAAAATCCCAGCCCAATAGCCACTCCATCTCCAAGGTCCCTGAACACAGCCTCCTAATACCTGACAAGTGTGGCCATTCCTCTACACACCTACCACCGTCACCCATGGAACCTGCCAGCATCTTCCATCTAGATCCCTGACACAGTCACCTATACCTTGCCATTTCTTGACCTTTTTGTACCCAAGAACCAGGGTAGCTCTGTCATGTCACTTCCCTGCTCAAACCCCCTCCCCAAAACTTTCCCTGCTTTCAGGACACGGTCCAGCTCCTTGTCTGGCATCAAGCCTCCACAGCCTGGCTTATCCTTACCTCTGCACCCCCTTCTCTAACCCAATCCGTGCATTTCAGTGGGCCATACACCACCGTCACAGCTCCTGGCACCAAATTATCACCTCCTTCTGAAAGTCTCCCCAGGTCCTAGCACCTTCCACACCCTCTGAGATGGCCTGTTTTCCTGGGGACCCTGGAGGGAAGATCTGTTTCTCCATATTGGCCCTGAGTGCTGCTGAGCATTAGCCCAGCACCCAGCACCCAAGAGATGCTGAGCTGAGCTGAGCCCTGGAGGTCATTGCCACTTGCAACTCTGTAGAGCTCCATTCTCAGAGCCAATTACCCGGCAAAGGACCCTCTGACCTATTCTGCTGAGCCCATCAAGCCTGCCACTGGACCAGCGAGCTGGGGCTGTGCCAGCCATGAGCACCCCTGCTCCTGGGGATTTCTGCAACCACATGCACTGGTACAGGGCAGAGGTGGGAGAGGCTACCTCTCAGGTGTTCAGGATGCTGGTTGTGATCCCAAACCACCCTGTAGGACCTTTACCAGAGAAGGGACTTCTCAGCTCCGCTGCTTTCTTCCACACTGCTGGAAAGTCCATTTCCATAATGGCCATAATGGGAAGTGGCCAGGGAGCAGGTGCCGTCCCCGCAGCCTGGTCTGTGGTGAGGAAAGGCGTGGGTGGTGATGCGGCAGGCCAGCAGTGTTCGGTGAGACTTGTCAGGACCCAGACCCTTGATACTCATCCACTCACCTGGAGGAGGGTGTTATAATCTCCATCTGAGCAATGGGGAAGGGGGGCCTCCCTAAGTGCCTCATGCAAGATCACACAGCCAGAGTGTGAAAGATTCGAACCCAGGACCCTCCAGCCCCGGCAGTACTATCCTGCTTTGCTGGCACTGAGAGGAACAGTGAGAGCCTTTCCTGGCTCTGTGGGTGATTTTGCTGTGTGATTTCCGGGGTGCTCCTCAGCCTCTCTGGGCTGATCCCTGTTTGAGGGGCTTCGTGGAAGGCAGTGGAGCAGGAGTCCTTACAGGCGGTTTTGTGGAGCTCTACTCCTGGAATCAGGGATGAATAATACAGAGTGCTCCCCTCTCAGGCTAATGGATTCCAGAATCCCCGGCGTTGGGTGGTGCAGGGAGGTGGGGGTGGTTGGGGGGGAGGAGGGCACCAGCACACAGCTGACCTCCAGGAAGGGTCCTATGGGACTTGGGTGTGGCTCAGCAGCCCTCTCCTCTGGCTTGTTCTTCCAGGAACTGGTGCCCTTACCAGAAGTCCCGGCTGGTCACCTTTGTAGCTACTTGCAAAACAGAGAAATTCCTCGTCCACTCACAGCAGCCATGCCCACAGGGGACTCCGGACTGCCAGAAGGTCAAAGTCATGTGAGTGGGGGCAGGATGGGGCAAGGCGGACCATCCAACTGAGGCTGACGCTGGCTTACCCTGGAGTCACTGAGGTGGCCCCTTTCTCCCCAGGTATCGTGTGGCACACAAGCCAGTCTACCAGGTCAAGCAGAAGGTGCTGGCCTCCGTGGCCTGGAGGTGCTGCCCAGGCTTTGCAGGCCCTGACTGCCAGCATCATGGTAGGGCTCCCTGGGGCTCCCTCCCCTCCAACCTCTGACCCCAGAGGTCAGGCCATTCCTCTGACTTGTGGGGTCAACATCTGTTGCCTCCTCTCCGCAGATCCCACGGCAATCCCTGAGCCTGAAGATCTAGGTGATGGCCTCCAGGAGCCTTGGGATGGGCCAGTCGGCTTTGAACCTGGTATGCTGCTTCCCCAGAAGGTGCAGGAAGGGCAGGCAGGCAGAAAGAACCCAAGTGCCCAGGTCCCTTCTCCTCTGTTAGGGTGGTGCCATTTCGGGAAAACTCTGTGCCCAGAATCAGCAGGGGCCCTTCTGTGGCTCTGTATCAGCCTACCCCAACACCAAGGAGGCAAGAGTCACAGGATCCTCCATTACTACCTGCAGGCTAAGCCCACACACCGTTTTCCTTGACTCCATTTTCTGGGAAAGACAGCTTCATCTCGCATCTTCCCTGCCCCTTAAATGGCACAAGATCTCATGGCCTGGAAGAATGTTTCCCACATGCATCCTACCAACGTCAGGAAGTTATACTACCCTTGGTCTAGAGTCAGCACAGAACCTAAGAGAACCATTTGGGAGGGCTTTCAAGGTTGGGCCACATCTGGGAAGGTGAATGAGTTTCATCACGTGGTGAACTCCTACCTTTTGACAAGGGCTGCCTTGAATGATGAGAGGCCAAGTCCACACAGCGGAGGAGGAAAGTGTGCCGTGATTGATTAGTCGTGTCTGCCATAAGTGCTAGAGTGAGGGTGAGGGCTCATGTGCCATGCATTTCCCCTTCCAGAGCTAAAGGCTGCTAAGCTCCTGCTCAGAGGACATCAGCACACACCTCCTTGATATTTCCAGCTGAATCTGGGGATTTCTTTCTCTGTAGCTCCTGATCTGCCCAGGCCTGGGGAGTTAGACCTCAACTCGTATCTCTCATGTGTCTTCAGGCCAGCCGGCTGCAGAGCTCAGAAGCACTATGGGGCAGCAGGAACATCTGCTGGGAGATCTCCAGAATGATATCCATCAGGTAGAAGACGGCCTCTCAGGCCTTTGGAAGGCCCTGGCAAGCAACCTCACAGCTGCCACGATCGAAGCAAATCAGACCGAGTCTGGTGAGTGGCAGGTTCCAGGAAGAGCCTGCTTATATCCAAGGGGATAAGAGGAAGGCCCTAATCTCAGAGGGCCACCCCCCACCCCACCACCCAGTCACCCACCACCCACCCACAATCCTCCCCCGGGGAGGGTTGTCTGCTCCTGCAGAGCTTGTGTAAGAGCGTGTCTCTGTTGCAGAGGTGCCTGGCGGATCCTTGGAGCAAATTCTACTGCCCCACCTGAATGCCTTCCTGCAGGAGCATTTCAGCCCTATTTGGAGGAGCCTTAATCAAAGCCTGCAGGGCCTCTCCCAAGCAATGAGAAACCTGTCTCTTGATGTGGAGGCCAACCAACAGGCCATCAAGGGGGTCCGGGAGAGCACGGTAGCCAGGACTGACTTCCAGGAGCTGGGTACCAAATTCGAGAGCAAGGTCCAGGAGAATGCCCAGAAAGTGGGGCAGCTGCGGCAGGATGTGGAGGAACGCATGCACGCCCAGCACCTCTCCCTGCAGCAGTCCCTCTCCCAAGTCGAGGCAGACGTGGACGCCAAGCTGAAGAGGTGCCTCAAGGCCCCGGAGCCCGTGGGGGCCAACGGCAGCCTCGTCCCAGCAGCAGCAGGGGCAGGGGCCAGGCCAGAGCCCGAGAGCCTGCAGGCCAGGTTGGGCCAACTGCAGAGGAACCTGTCGGCGCTGCACGCGGCAGCCGGCCACAGGGAGGAGGAGTTACAGAGCACCCTGGCCGACATGAGGGCCACCCTGGCACAGCACGTGGATGAGATCAAGGAGCTCTACTCGGAGTCTGACGAGACCTTCGATCAGATCAGCAAGGTGGAGCGGCAGCTGGAGGAGCTACAGGTGAACCACACGGCGCTGCGCGAGCTGCGCGTGATCCTGATGGAGAAGTCGCTGATCATGGAGGAGAACAAGGAGGAGATCGAGCGGCAGCTCCTGGAGCTCAACCTCACCCTCCAGCACCTGCAGGGCGGCCACGCTGACCTCATCAAGTACGTCAAGGACTGCAACTGCCAGAAGCTCTACTTCGACCTGGACGTCATCCGCGAGGGCCAGCGGGACACCACGCGCGCTCTGGAGGAGGCGCAGGTGAGCCTGGACGAGCGGCACGAGCGCGACGGCTCGTCGCTGCAGGCCCTGAGCGGCACGGTAGCCGCGCTGTCGCAGGCGGTGGACGCGCAGAGGGCGGAGGGCGAGCGGGCGCGGGCGGACGGGGCGAGGCTGCGGAGCCAGATGCGGGCTCTGGCCGGCGAGGCGAGCGCGCTGCGGACGGCGCACGGGGAGATGCGGGCCGAGGTGGGCCAGCTGCACAGCTACTTCACGGCCCTGCTGGACGACGCGCTGCGTCACGAGGCCGTACTGGCCGCCCTTTTTGGGGAGGAGGTGATGGAGCAGATGGCGGAGGAGGCGCCCGACCCGCTGCCTCTGAGCTACGAGCAGATCCGCGCCAGCCTGCTGGACGCAGCCACCGGGCTGCAGGAGCAGGCGCTTGCCTGGGACGCGTTGGCCGCGCGGGTGGCGGCCGTGGAGCGGGCGGCAGGGGCCGGCGGGCCCACCCCGGCGGGGCTGGCGCGGGAGCTGGAGCGCCTGGACTCCGACCTGCGGCGGGTGGGCCGGTGCTGCGAGGCTTCGGGGGTCTCCTCCCTCAACCGCTCCCTTGAGGGCCTCCACGAGGCATTGGCCACCGCCCAGCGCGACTGGGAGCAGCACCGGCGCCTCTTCCACGGCCTCTTCGGAAACTTCCAAGGGCTTGTGGCTTCCAACATCAGCCTGGACCTGGGGAAGCTGCAGACCATGCTGAGCAGGAAAGGGAAGAAGCAGAAGGGCCTGGAAGCTCCCCGGAGGAGGGACAGGAAGCAAGCTGAGACTTGGGCGGATGAGCCTGTCCAGGGGCCGGTGCTTGGGGAGGCAGGTGAGTTCCCCAGCGGAGGCCGTGGGGGTGCGGGGTGGGGGTGAGGGTCTGGATCGGGGTTCAGCTGGGTGAGTCTGGGAGGACAGGGCTGTCTGCAAGCAGCTCTTCCCCTCCGAGAAGGCAGAAGGCAAGGTGAAAGAGAACGGGGTGACCAAGGGTCAGCACTACTCAGGCCCAGCTTTGCTCTGATCCCCCTTCCTTATCTCTTGCTTATACCTGAAGTGTAAGCAAATGTCAGTGAGCAGGCAGAGGCCCACCATGAGATGTTTGAGGCTCGGGACACACCCCTGGCTGCCAGTGTGCCTGCAGAGCCTGCGGAGGAAAGCCTCCCTTTCCTGCAGGCCGCAGCCTCCAGTTCCTCCATCTTAGCTCTTCCTCTCCACCCTACTTCACCCCCTGTCTTTAATCGGCTCCCCTGTATACAGTATGTGAACGGGGGCTGGTGTCATCGGCCATGGGGAGGACCCCACAAGAGGGGAATCCAGGGGAAGACCTTGGGCCCTGAAGGGAGCTCTTTGTGCTGACATAGTCGACCCCTCTTGCTGCTCCACGCCAGGTCCCTGCAGTACCTGTCTTGGGCTTTGCCGTGTTGAGTCGTCTTAACAACATGGGAGAACCACTACCTCCATCAAAGGGTTGCTATGAAGACTAACAGACACATTTACCAAGTACCTGACATAAGGTCTAACATTTAGTAGAAACCAGTCAGTGCTTTCCCGTTTCCCCAGCATTTTCAGGGCCGAGGCTCTGTCTGTCTGCACTAACTCTTCCATCTTTTTTCCTTCTGCAAGTGATGCAAGGCCCCAACTGCCTGATGGTTAAGGTATCTGAGTGTACCACTGCAGTGTTTTGTTATTTCAAAAAATTTTCCCCTTAAAAATAAAAATTCCCGCTGATTTTTCTTGTAGAAGGGCCATAGGTCTTGAGTTTGTGCCCTGCAGGGTGGCGCACTCTCAGTTTACCTGCTAGCAAATCAGTGAAGCGCAGCGCGTGAGCCTTCTGAGGGGCCGGTGGGCTGGGGCTGGTAGGGTCTGCCTGCGGGCTGGCGGGAGGCAACCGGTGGAGAGAGAGCCAAGTACCAGCAGAGGGCGCGCTGGGCAGGCATCCCTTGGGCTGGGCGAGCGCCCCACCTCCTGGCTGCTGGGGGAACTGCAGAGCCAGCCGCCGGCCTTGGACAGGACACACTCTTACTACAAATGGGAAAGCTATTTAACACTCCAGTTCTCAGAAAAATCTTCCAGAACTAAAGAAGAGCAAAATTTTGACACTCACAAGTCTATTTCTGGACCGGGAGCCAAAGAGCTGGGGCTCTAGGTGGGATTAAGGCACAAATCACAATGCAAATTGCCCCTCCTTTAGGCCTTGCTTGGTTTTATCCCCTAAGAAACGGGGAGTTTGGTCTCAACCAAGGGACACAGAGAGAGAGATACAGAGAGACACACAGAGAGTTGAGGGAGCACATGTGAAACATGACCTCATCAGTGCCAAGGCCAGTGTCATGGGCAGAACCGCCCTGGGACTCACCCTTCCCATTTCCTAGCTCTGTCCCACCCCACCCCCACCCCCACCCTGAGAGTCATGGCCAGGCAACGGGGTTGGCTCCTTCCTCACTGTACACTCACCATCTACATGGAAAGGCTTAGTCTGCCTCCATGCCTCCTGGTGGGCCCCCCACCTGTGTTCTCTTGGTCTTGCTTGTCCTCCTATGGCTGGCTAAAATGCTTCTGTATGTGGGAAGAACACCAGAAACCAGGAGGTCCAAGGACAGCTCCCAGTGTGGTCATTTATGATGAGCAAGCTTTCCCTTTCTGGGTTGGTTTCTCCATCCATAACCCCAGGAGTGTGTGCAACAGTTTGAAAGCATTAAGATGACCAGCTTGAAGAGCCTTCCTGTCTGGGCCCACCTGCTCTCCTCCCTCTAAGGTCCTGTGCCAGACATCCAGTAGGAAGGATCCTTCGGTGTTCTTTCATTCTCTCACCAGTGTTCGCATTATTACCTGGAGGATAGGTAGTATCTTCTCTCTTGCCCTTGCGTAGCTTAAGATCCCCAGTAGGTGGCAGGGGTGTGGGAGTCAGAGACCTGGGTTCCTGCCCCTCCTTGCCATGGGCAAGCCACACAGCTTTGGAGAAGTTAAGCACTCAGGACTCAAGGTTTCCTCAGAGGAGGGGCACTTACCTCCCAGGATGTTGGCAGGAAAAGGGAACAAATGAGAAAGTACTTTTGAAAAATGTACACTCTTAGAGATGACAGATTTGTATCTCCCTTCCTCTCAGTGGCCCGGGGAGTGTGGGCCAGTTGGCTCCCACCCTCTGAGGCTGCTCTCAGGAATACCTAGGTTATCTGGAAATAGTGACCTATTCCTACTGTTCATAAGGTATGAGAAAGGCAGATCTCAGGGTTTGATTTCCCATCCAGCGGAGCGAGAGACCGTCACTGAGCACTTTCCTCCTCATTCCAGGCTCCCCTGTGGCCTTCTATGCCGGCTTTTCAGAGGGCACAGCCTCGCTGCAGACCGTGAAGTTCAACGCTACTTACATCAACATCGGCAGCAGCTACTTCCCAGAACACGGCTACTTCCGAGCCCCTGAGCGTGGAGTCTATCTGTTCGCAGTGAGCGTTGAATTTGGCCCAGGGCCGGGCACCGGGCAGCTGGTGTTTGGAGGTCACCATCAGACCCCTGTCAGTTCCACCGAGGAGCGGAGGGGTGGAAGCACGGCCACGACCTTCACTATGGCCGAGCTGCAGAAAGGCGAGAGAGTGTGGTTTGAGTTAACCCAGGGATCAATCATCAAGAGAAACCCACCGGGCACAGCATTCGGGGGATTCCTGATGTTTAAGACCTGAACGCCAGGCACAGCCCTGACCAGATGTCGTGGACTCGCCCAGTTCTCCTTGGCCTGGAGCTCTGGCCAGGGTTGGTCTGGAGACCATCCAGTTGGTCTAGTTCTTCCTGGAAAACTTCTGCAAAGACAATGCAGTATATGTGGCCTTCCTCTAGATGCCCTGAGTTTGGCTATTTCTTAATGACAAGAAGAACTGGAATGCTTCTGTCTGGGCAGGACCTGGCCCTGGGAAGCGTGAGCCTGAGCTTGGTGTGCCTTCTGACGCAGTATGGTGTCGTGCACTCCAGATCCTCACCACAGCCCGGGTCCTACAGCTTCTCTGGTGTGTTGCTCCTCCTGTGGTTGGAAACTTTAGACCTTTCTCCCACCTCTTCTCCCTAATCTTATTCTAGAAAAGTATTCCTCCCTGGAAGGAGTATGCTTAAAATAGAGGTGACATTTTGGATACTGTTGGAAACCAGTCTCTACCCACGCCAGGGCAGTAGGAGAAAACCGACCTATTTGGCCTCTCTTAGAAATAGGGACAAGGGCCTCGTTGAGTTAACCAAAGGAAACAAAATTGTACTTCCTTCAGTTTTGGCCCTTCTTTGAATTTATCTGTAACTTCACTTATTTTTTTCCTTGCCTCCGCAAGACAAGGGCCAAGACATGCCAGACAAGAACTAAAACGTGTACAGCCTTCAACTTTTTTACTTCCTCCCATTCGCTGATGACCATCCTTATTCTTATTAGCATCTCTCACCAGGAAGGAGGCTGAGGGAGGAAGTGAAGGACGACTGTCAAGGTTTCCCTTGGTAATGGTCAGCTCTGGAATAAAGCAATGCCCTTCAAGTCTCTGCCTGGTTTATTTATGGAACACAAAAGGATTTGGTAAAGGAGGTAGAAATATGGGACAAAATGAAACTATTTGGGATAAATCATGACTCTCATGACTCCAGGCTGTATTTGACTTCACAGTTCCAGTAAGTTCTACATGCAGGGCCCGCACAGCAGGCAGTGGTGTGAATACTGGATTAGACAGCAACCCTTGGAGTTGCAGCTGTTCCCCCCAGTATCAACATAGGGTTTTCAAAGTATTACAGATCCTAGAGCCAACAGGCTTGAGAAAGCAGCCATCTAGTTGTAAGGACATGTTTGTGTTTTGGTAGTTAGGTATCCAACGTGTGTCAAACATCTCTTCTCCATTACAAAATCAGATTGGAGGGGCACCTGGGTGGCTCAGTGGGTTAAAGCCTCTGCCTTTGGCTCAGGTCATGATCTCAGGGTCCTGGGATCAAGCCCCCCTCATCGGGCTCTCTGCTCAGTAGGGAGCCTGCTTCCCCTTCTCTCTCTGCCTGCCTCTCTGCCTACTTGTGATCTCTGTCAAATAAATAAAATCTTAAAAAAAAAATCGGGTTGAACTGGGTAGTGAAAAAGGACAGGAGGGGCGCCTGGGTGGCTCAGTGGGTTAAAGCCTCACGAAACACTCAGAGTAAAAGTAAGGGGACAAAGGCCAAGAAGATACAGTTCAGAGGAGTAACAGGTAGGCCACACTATTCCATCTAAAAACGAGAATCACGGTCTCCACCTCCAAGGGCAACGATGGACGAACCTTTCAGCCACAGCTGCTGCTTCCAGCGGACGTGTTTTGCATGTATACCTCGGCATTCATGAACTAGTTCTAAGTCTCCTCCTGATTTCCAGCTTTTGGGTGACTTGCCTATTTCTGCCTTTGCCCTGAGCTCGCAATATTTAACTCCCCTTAACCAGGACAGTGCCGCTGCCATTAGGTGGCCTCTCCCACCATGACCTACGGGCCACCTTCAGAGCGCCGTGTCCTCCTGGCCAGGCCTGTATTGTTTCGAGGGCTGCCGCAAGGCTTTGTAGGAACATGCATCTCAGGATGGCGCCAGAAAAGGTCCGTGCACTAGCAGCAGGGAAACAGTTCTCCAAGTGGATGAAGACTTAATGGCTGAATTAGCATCTGCCTCAAATTACCTACAAGAATTATTCTGGAAAGACACTGTCCTCATTTCTTAATGTCTTCTCTATTAGTACTACTACTAATATTAAAGAAACCTTGGAAATCATCACTGTTCCAACTAATCAGTGACAGTAACAGATTATGCCGGGAAGGAAAACGAATATGTTGATCTAGGTTTGGGGTCAACCTTTTACGGATAGAAGGAAAGCTATTAGCAAGTAATTTGACAGGCCCAGGAAATCCCAGTTCTTTACCAGGCTGCATGAGAGTGCATGCTTGTTTCAAGAAACCATCTTGCGGGGACACTGCATAGGGGTTCCTGTGAAGACGCTGTTAACAAGCTATCCCCAAACATGCATTTTTTGGGGGGGAGACATCAACGAGTCCCAAATTTTTACAATTTAGTATGTCCAGCTGCCTAAGGCACCCCGAGGTTTGCTGACTGAATCTATGCACAGTTGGAAACAGCTCTGATAGGCGGTGAAACTACGTGCAGGAGGGGAGAGGACACTGTGGGGGAACAGAGGGAAAGCTGCCTTTCAGCCCTGAAGCTCCAGCTTCTCACAAAGCACTTGCTGCAGCTGGAACACCGTAAAGCAGGGTAAATGGACTCCATGACTGTAGGTAACAGAAACCAGTTACAGGACAAGAAACCAGGCGCTATGCTAGCAGAGAAAGGAAATTGGAAGCCATGACCAGCCCAAGTCGTGAGATGAACACTCTCTTGACACGACTAGTAGAAATGTGCCCAGAAAACCCTCTGGGCAGTAATATGGCCACACTTACCAAGAACCTTAGACTGTTTTTCATCTTAAATAATCCTTTACAAGTTCATCTCCACTAGTCCCACTTTTAGGAATGTAATCTAAGAGAATAAATTTATGTTTTAAAAGATGTATGTACCAGGATGTTTAATACATTCATTATATATATTTTTAAAACAATGGAAATAACAATTATTAAAAGGGAATTATAAAAAAATTGTTCCATCTACTTGGTAGGATATTATGTAGTTAATTTTTTAAAGTTATATTTTTTAAGATTTCATTTATTTATTTGTGAGAGAGAGAGAGACAGAGCATGAAAGGAGATAGGTCGGCGGGAGATGCAGACTCCCCACCGAGCAGGAAGTCCAATGCAAGACTAGATCCCGGAACCCCAGGATCATGACCTGAGCCGAAGGCAGTCGCTCAACCAACTGAGCCACCCAGGTGCCCCTAAAGTTACATTATTTAAGATTTTATTTATTTGACAGAGATCACAAGTAGGCAGAGAGGCAGGCAGAGAGAGAGGAGGAAGCAGGCTCCCCGCTGAGCAGAGAGCCTGATGTGGTGCTCGACCCCAGGACCCTGAGATCATGACCTAAGCTGAAGGCAGAGGATTTAACCCACTGAGCCACCAAGGTGCCCCTAAAGTTACATTTTTCAATGGATATTAAGGACATACTATAATCTAAAATTTTGTAAAAAAAAAAAAAAAAAAAAAAAAATGCCCCAGAAAAAAAAGACTAGAAACATTCAAATGTAAATAGGGGTACATGTGGCAAGAATTGTGAGGGATTTTAGTCACTTCTTTAATCTTTCCTGTGTTTTCCAAAATTTCTGCAATCAGTACGTTTTAGAATTAATTTTTTTTAAAAGGGAAACTTTTCACTCTAATAGGTTTTTAACTGCTCTATCTACACAAAGGAAAGAGTGTGCCGTCACTTACCTGCCATGTGTTCCACACTTGATTTCTGATAGCTGAAATGCACATCTCAGGGACGAATGTATGTATACAAACTTATCTGTTATAAAATCTCCCCAGACATGTGACTTCTGATACACAATACAGTCCGAGTATCACAAAACACATCACTAAAGTATACTAAAATAAGGTTATTTACTTAAAAATGATACATTGGATGTAATCTATATATAGAACAAAGCAATTAATGGTAAACTTAATAAGGCACCTTTTAAACCAGATGCTGTACAAAATACATTTAGTGTGTTACATATCAAAGATGAATCTGTATTTTTGGTGTTTTACAATTGCATAATAAAACTGTTTTTAACCCTTCTTTCAATGTCTATGTACAACTTCCCTAATTAAGCTATAATGATATTTTCATTTTATACAATATATACTACATTTTAGTTTTTAAATGGGCAAGGACAATGGTCACTAAAAGGGCTTAAATAATTCCACTGGAAGCATAGTACAGAGCATGAGCTAAAATTACAATATTTAATCCTCTGTAAAGCAGTATTCACATACTTTCCTTATGGGATGATCATTACATGTGGCTTTGTATGCTGCTCCCCAAGATTTAATTCGATCTTCCTGAACATGTCGGTTCTTTGCAGTTTTCACAGTGACTCTCATAATAGCACTGAGGCAAGATGATGAATGAACTGCTACCCTATTTTAACACCTGACCCACGCAAATAAACAGTACCCCTTTAAACAGTGTAACAATATTTTTTTATAAAAAATCAATTAGTATTTCTGTTGAGATTATTTTAGATGTTTGCAATATATCCAAACAACATGTATGAAAAGAAACACAAGTGATTTAATTTATAAAATCTTGCCTGGAATAAGTTATTATCAAATTTGATCTTGAGCCAGTTTAAGAGATACAAGATTCTTTTTAAAAGTTGTATTACATTTTTGCTCTGAACAGAAGAAAAGCATATGTAATTGCTTCCATATACTATTTCAACATTTCTAAGAATAGAGTTTGCCTTTCTTTACATATGTTCTTTGCTATTAAGTTGACAAATAATGTTCAGGACTTATAGTTTAGCCAATAAAAAATAAAGCAAGATTAACCTTAGATTAAGATCAGAGCTCAGAAGTGTTCTTAAATCACAAGGCAACATGGATTAGACTCTCTCTCAGTATAAGGGAGGAAATTCTGAAAGAACATGTTATTGGGTACTATCAATATGTACATTTACTTATTTTCATGAACACTTCAAACTTTAATTATGTTAGATGAAAATTACTAAGCTTAGTCAAGACCATGAAAGCAGATTTCAAATCTGTGAAGTTTGATTTATAAATACCGTTAAGAGTTTCATCCTTAAATGCCAGTCAGGCTTTTGGTAATGGATGGTACATGCTCTTGATTCCTCCCCTTTAAAGATTTTTAACTATGTTGTGATATAATCACATTTATTTTATGTTACATTCAAAGAAAACTGCTTCACTTTATGCACCTATGAGTTCTTCGCTCAGGATAAGACAATATTTAGAAGGCATTGGAGAAGTGTAAGTTTAAGTAAATCAGAATTATTCCTTGGGATAACATGGCATCCATAAAATATGTAGCATTTTATTGAATAACAGCTATATGGTATAAATACAGATAATGAGTAGATACTGAACTTTTTTGCCTGACTCTTCATTGTCTTCACAAGTTATGGAACAGAAATCATAAAACCAAAAATCCCAAATGATTTAAATGCCCCAAACAGCTGTTGATAAGTTTATATCAGCTCTGATATAGAAACTTTTAACTGGAGGATCCTTTCATAAAGAAAAATTGAGATGACGTCATCTTAATGAAAGTATATGCCTGAGCCTACATTTGATATACTCCTTTGAATGCATTAATTCTGACAATTTGTAAGTACTTATACTTTATAACATTTTTTTCTGATGATCTTTTCATTTTCTTCCCTTAAGAATGGGATATGAGGTACACATGAGAGCTGGTTTCTACAGTATGAATGTGTGTACATATATAAAATATGGGTTGTAAAGAAGGTGTTTTGCAAATAAAGCAATATTACACACAAAATATAAATAACTTCCCTTTTAAAAGTTACTGAGAATAAAGAATATAGAATACGATTATAGGCACTTACATTGCTATCAAATGCAGTAATTAATAATTCACTTCAATAAGAAGTGTTTTCTTTAGAAGGTTCATGGCATCGGAAGTTCCAACTTTGGATAAGATGCTTTTCATGATCAAAGAAAGAATTACCAAAAAGAAAGAAAGAGAAGGAAGGGAGGAAGGAAGGAGGGGGGAGAGGAGAGGGGAGAAGAGAGGGAGGGGAGGAAGGAAGGAAGGAAAGGGAAGGGAAGGGAAGGGAAAGATGGTGATGAAAGAAAACAGTCCAAATTTACAGACACTTTAAACTTTTGGCCTTTATGTTAAAAAATCAAGTTGGCAGAGAAGCTAGCTCACTTGCAAGGTAAATAAATGGCTTTTATGTGATTGGAGAATCTTGGTCAGATAATGCATTTTTTAAAGCACAAAACCAACAGCCACCAACATTTTCCTGTGTATTCATAAATTATTTTCTTCTAATTCAAAGGGCAGCAGAGGAATCCTGGTGTGCGCATGTGTGCGCGTGCACACACACACACACGTACCAATATCAAAGCATGACAAACTATCATAAACTACTAGTACCCCGAACAGATCATAATCCATAGGCTGTTTACAAAGGCAGAACACAGATTAATTTTCCTCAGGTAGAAGGCAAAAATGTGTATTTCTCCATCTCTGCTGAATTCATTTATCTTCTTAAGGCTTTCACAGAAAGCACCATTTTATGAACAGGAAATTCAGTACCCAGAGTTTAACTGGAGACATTAATAATCAGGATTGGAGCCTTGATGCAGTTCATAAAAACCCAATAAAAAAAAAAGGCATCAAAAACCACAATTTTAAAATAAAGCTGTCCATATATAAAGAACGAAGTGTTTAGAAGTTCCCAGCTTGTTATTCTACAGAGTACTGAAAGGTTTAATATTAGCAGCCTGTGAAGGTGTAGTGAGGAAAGAGTCTGAGAACCAAGTTAGCATCCTTATTCTACTCTAATTCCACCCATTCCTCGGGTGAAAACAGTTCTTGCAGTCTAGAATTTCTCCTCATGATTGTTTCACTGTCAAATCTTTACATCCTGGGATTCAACCATCTTGGCAAGTGTTTTCTTGATTCTCAGAGCTGTAAGTCTGGAGGCTGGATTGTGGGCCCAGCATTCTGACATGAGCTTCAGAACTGCTCGTAGACACTGAAAAGTAAAGAGAATGTAGTGAGCACATAAAGATCTTTGACAACACTTACCAATCCCTTCCTCAGGGGATGGAGCTCCACTTACTTCATCACTGTTCCACCGATTGGACACAATTGGCCGCAAACGTTTGACACACACAACCTCACGCATATCTTCGTATGATGGATCATTGGGCACCATATTGTAATATGGCAACTGGTACTCTTCTACTATCCCTGCAGGGAGTGAGAAAGCACAGTGGGCACAAAAATGGCTGGACAAAATGTATCAACCTACTCAGCACCTCTTACTGAACTATGGGAGTTAAAATGGATTCCTAAATAAAGAAGAGAATTATAGAGTGAATGATTCACTTTTAATAGTAAATGTGTTTTCTTCCCTTTTTCTGTGCCTAATTATTTCTTCTACCTCCATCACGGTCCCCATCATACCTGTGGACCTACCTATATCCCTTAGGAAAAGTAAGGTGAAGTGCTCATTTACCATCAAATTTTTATTTATTTATTTTGCATGCACGCATACACAAGACAGCAAGCAAGCCAGGGAGGGGCAGAGGGAGAGGGAGAATCTTAAGCTCCATGCTCAGCACGGAGCCAGCTGTGGGTCTGATCTCCCAACCAGCTCATGACCTGAGCTGAAACCAAAAGCCGGTCACTTACCTGACTGAGCCACCCAGGTGCCCCTTCAATTTTTAATTTGATTACTTATATACATAATTGTTCTTACTAATGAATGTGGTTTTTGTTTTTTATTTTGCCTTATTTCGTTCTGCAGTAGAAAGACAACATGATATGCAGAAAAGAGGTAACAAAGCAGGCTGGAGAGTGCTATTCTTTGAAAAGGCCTGCTTGCAGGGTTGGCACTGGGCCGGTATCTGGGAACTTGCTGGGCAAACAATTACCTACACACTCATATAAAACTTTCCCTAAATGATAAGGGTCACTCACTGTTGTGCCTAGACTATCTGTACAAACAATATGGTTTATGCTGAACACCTGCTCTCCTTCTAGGGGTCTGGAATTCTGGTACACGCTAGGTGGAGGGTGCCCACGCGACCAGCCTCCAAAAATATCTTTGGCTACTAGGTCTCTAATGAACTTTTCTGGATAACATTTCACATGTTGTCATAACTCACTCCTGGAGGACTGAAGCACATCCTGTTGTGACTCCATCGGGAGAGGACTTCTGGAAGCTTGTGCCTGATCTCCTCTGAACTTTGCTCCATGTACCATTTCCCTTGGGTGACTGTATCTGTATCCTCGCACTGTAATAAATCTTAGCGGTGAGGACAATGATATGCTGAGACCTGTATGTCCTTGTAGTGAAATCACAGAACCTGGGAGTGGCCTTGGGGATCCCTGACATATGTGACATCTAAGTCATATAAATGGAGCTGCTCCTTTTTTGAATAATGAGGATACAAACGTAACTGGAAACCCACTACCTGAAGTCTTACCTCCTGTGATACAACGACGAGCCATTTCCCAAATGATCAGGCCAAAGCTATAGATGTCGGCCATTATGTAGGGCTGGAAATGGTTTTTATTCAAGCTCTCATCTAGCACTTCCGGAGCCATGTAGCGTTTGGTACCCACCCTGGTATTCAAGGGTACATCAACTTCATTTGTGTCACTGAAAGAGAAGACAGTGTTCAGGTTGATGGCCAGGAACAGAACAGTTTATCTTGTATTTTTGTCTCATTTTGTAAGTCAGACTCTTCCTTCCATGTGTACACACACACACACACACACACACACACCACATAAATATATAAAAAAAAATTAAATTAAAAAAAATCTACCTACCTATCTACCAATTTTATATCTCAACATTCCCTTAACCGAATTCTCTGGGACCAGATAAAATCTTAAAATTTAGCATTTCCCAGATTTTAGCAAAGTAATATACTCTTTAATATATGTTACAGATTATACAACACCCCAGAGCAGGGTCCGGGACAGCACCTAATCAGAATCATTACTGTCTGCAGTGAAAAGCGAAGTATGAATATTCATATTATCCTGGATAAAGACAATAAACACCTCACATCAGTTTAAGTTCTGTCACCAGACATGTTTAGTGCCTCTCTTAAGAAAAAGGACGGTACTGAATAGAAAAAAGCACAGTAGATAATTATGTCCCAGAACAAGCAAATGTAAAACTAAACTGAGAGGAATCACTGCCTTTACTGTTCTCATATGATAAACTCTGCCTTTGTAACACAGGATTACAGTTTCTTTTTGGGTCCAACCAACTTAGTTCTGTTGTCAGTAATGTTTACATAATCATGTTGACAATCAGTAATAAATGGCGTTTACTGGTTTCAATTTTTGGACTAAATTTTAGAGTTGGAAGACATAAATGCTTTGTTACTTGGGACCCAATTCTGGCGGGTTCTGGAAACTACTTTGAAGCCAAGATTAGTGTAATGTATTTTAGATTTTCTTAAACAGTACCTGATGAGTATTTGAGCCAATGAGGACCACAACAATAAAGAACAACAGGACCAGAACAGTGTAACAGCTAGAAAGTACTCTTATTTTATAACCTGAAATGAATTCTGAAATTCATTTCATGGCTGCTGTATCCTTGAGTTTTAAAAGTATTATAAAAGCTTCAATGGTTTCCTAAAAATTTGATAATTCTACATAAAAAATATCAACAATTTCAAGTGGTGATGGAAAAATGCATACTTCTAATTCTGTTTATGGGAGTTTAAACTGACAAACACTTCCTTATGGGAGAGCTTGCAATTATACTGGACTTTAACAGGCACATACTCTGTGTAGCCCCTTCTCTAGGAATCCACCACGAACAAATACTTACACAAGCAGTCAAGGATATTACATATAGGTAAAATACAACGTGTAGTAAGGCATTTTTCAAATAATAGAGACAACTTTAATGCCCATCAGTTGGGTCACAGAACATCCACATAATGGAAAATTGCATCAACACTGTTTCAAAGAATGAAGCAACAGAATGATGTCTAAGACAATAAAAAGCAGGAAATCAAGAATTATGTAGAGTAGGATGCAAGTTTTGTAAAAAAACAAAACACAAAAACCCTAAAAAACAGAAAAACAAAACACCAAGACAAAAAATCCCAACTATTTATTTATATAACCAGATAAGCCCAAAAACATGTTTGGAATTCTACTATCCTGAATCCAAATAGGCAAATATCTTTTGGAGAGTCCAACAATTTCAAAATAGTAGGCAAAGAACCGCTTACCTGTTGAATTTGACAGCAAGGCCCAGGTCAGCGATACAGCAACTTCCATTTCTCTTAATGAGGATGTTTTTGCTTTTTAGGTCTCGATGAGCTATTGCAGGCTTTCCTTGGGTGCCATAAATTTCTGTGTGGAGATGGCACAGACCACAGGCAGCCGAATAAGCCAGCTTGAGCAGGGCTCTGGTGTCTAGTGTAGCACATTTCAGGAAATCATAGAGGGATCCATTTTCATGGTAATCAGTAATCAAATAGAGCTGAGTCCAGGAACCTGTACCTTTAATGTCTGCTGCTATGAAACCTGTTCAATTAATGGGTTTAAAGGATTAGTTACCAGAGATGGGCAAGAAGAATACTGAATGCTAATTCAGGATACTGAAGATAACTTTGGTATCTTGTACAGATAACAAAAATTTAATTTGCCTAACAAAATCTCTTGAATGTGTACCATACTTTCCTGCCATTTACACAGACAACTCTACATTTCTGCAGTATATTTAAAATAATCTTAATGAAAATCATGAAAATGACAATCCTATGTCTAAGAAAAAAATCATGTATCAGAAAATAGCCTGGGGAAATGCTGTCCCTCTCCATGATTCTCTAAGCACAACGGAAGGTGGAAGAACTTTCAATTTCAAACTGAAAAGTGAACACATTAAAGTAATAGAGTTAAAATGTTCAACCACAAGTTTGCTCCTAAGCCAGGTACCATTTGCCCATCAAGCCTCAGCACATCTGCATTTCTATCTGGCTCACTGATAAGCAGGGCCATGATACTGGCCTCTTTTCTTTCTTTTCTTGTCCCTTTTCCCTTCAGAAGAAGGTCAGTAAGTGCTGGGTTGAATAATACATTCCTCCCATACCATGCCAATTCATGTCCACTTGGTACCCGTATATGTGACCTTCTTTGGAGTAGGGTCTTTGTAGATAGAAACAAGTTCAGAGGAGGTCAATACTAGATTAGGGTGGGTCCTAATTCAATGACCAATTTCCTTACAAAAGGGGAATGTGGACATAAAGGGGTGAGGGCCATGGGACAACAGAGAGTAAGAGCATTATCTCCAAGCTAAGAAGTGCCCAAAGTTGCTGGCAGTCACCAGAAGCTGGGGGGAGGAGGTAAGGAAGGGGCCTCTCCTAGAGCCTTCGGAGAGCATGGCCCTGCTGACACCCTCCTTTTAAACTTCTGGCTTCCATAACTCTGGGAAAATAAATTTCTGTTGTTTTAAGCCACCCAGTTTGTGGTAATTTGTTGTGACAGCCCTTAGGAAACTAACAGTTAAGTGTCTAGAATACTTGTGGCAATGTGCTATGCACTCTCTAAATTAAAGGGTAGGGAAACAGTAGCTGAAAAGTCAGGGAAGCTAGAGGAGTTTCTGTACTCTACCGATCAAATCATACCTAATTATTTTTCTGTTTTATAAAGTGGGGAGGGGCATTCAGTTTATAAAAGGCAAAAAGCATGTATAGTTAAAGTTACATTAGAAAATTGCTTAAATTACCTTTAAAAAACTTGGGCTGTGTTACTCTAGGAGTAAGTCCAATAAACTAGTAATACTTCCAATTTGAAACTCCCTATTGTTTTCCTAGCTGGAGAGTAAATAAAGCTGTTGGTGGGCATGCAGGATTGTTTTGTATTTAAACTGTGTATTCTCTTGGGTTTCCTTGAGCCAGATGCACATAATGGAATTCACGTATGTTTTCATAGCCTGTGTGGCAGGCTTCCACTGCACCCCACTAACCCTGCTGGAATATGGGATCTGCCGAAACCAAACATGTACCCACCAAGTATGTTTTCATGGCGCATCAGCACAGTCTGATAGATTTCCGTTTCTCGAAACCAGCTGGCTTCTTCGGTGGTAAAAAACACTTTGACTGCCACCTTTTCACCACGCCATTTACCCATCCACACTTCTCCGTACCGGCCTTTACCAACTTGCCGAACCATCTGAATCTGTTTGGCAATAGTTCGTTGAACCTTCATAGAGAAAAGCAAAATGTTTGTGCCGTTCTTGATGAAAAGAAACTGCTGAGGTCGAGAAATTGGCCCATGGCCTGTCCCATCAAAAAGGACGGGATGTACAACCAACCCACCCCAACGGTAGAATTCATAAAGGATTTAAAAGAAGACGAAACAACATAAAATATATTGTGAAATCGCACACTAACGGGTTAGTCAACGTGACAGACTGTTGGCAGAAATGGTCAACATACTTCCGCTCCCAGTCCCAGTCCACACACCCTTGGGTAGTCTCCTCTGCAGACTCTGGGCGTGGACACAGGATTTGTTTTTGGCAATGGAACGACAGCAAATGTGATTCAAGTGGAGACCTGAAAAGTGTTTGTGCTCTGGGGCCCGCCCTTCCTTGCTGTTCTGGAGAACTCTGTGACCGGTGAATGAAACCCTGGGAGCCACCAGCCGTGTCCGTGATCTACACCATCTAACTCTAGCTGAGCAGGGCCAGAAAAGGAACTGCCCAGCAGACCCACAGAATCATGAGAAATAATAAATGTTCGTTGCTTAGAGCCACTAAACTTAGGAGTGCTTTACTATGCAGCAAGATCTAAATGATAGTTAAAAATCTTCCACTCAAGGGTGCCTGGGTGGGTTAAAGCCTCTGCCTTCGGCTCAGGTCATGATCCCAGGGACTGGGATTGAGTCCTGCGTCTGGCTCTCTGCTCAGCAGGGAGCCTGCTTGTGATCTCTGTCAAATAAATAAAATCTTTAAAAAAAAAAAAAATCTTCCACTCAAGTCATTAAGACCATCCATGATCTGGCCCCTACCTGACTCTCCAGCCTCATCGTTTGCTATCATGACCTGCCCTCACCCCTCTTATTCACCTTATTTCAGCTTTTACAATTCACTTGTGCATATTCCCGTCTCAGAGTCTTTTGGCATGTGCAGTTTCTGTTACTTAAGAGGGTTCTCTGTGGAACACCTTCATAGCACACGTATACCTTTC
Source organism: Lontra canadensis (assembly GCF_010015895.1). Classification (NCBI taxonomy): domain Eukaryota; kingdom Metazoa; phylum Chordata; class Mammalia; order Carnivora; family Mustelidae; genus Lontra; species Lontra canadensis. Next base: position 31,560,579 of record NW_022630997.1, read on the forward strand.
AGCTGCTGCACTTATCACAATTATAATTTTATTATTATTTATATATGGATTTGTTTGAATTCTATTCCTTCCTACTCACAGAATATAGGGATTTGTTTAGGGGAACACCTGAAATGTAGTAAGTGCTTTCATTAATTTTTGTTGACTCGGAGATACACATTAATTGCTACTTTTCATTTTCAGAACCACTAGCAGCCATTTTAAATTAAGAAGAACCCCAAGGTCCAAGTTGGAAATGCAGTTAAAATGAACTAGATTTTGTGCATACCTAAACTGACTGACTTTATGCATCACTTATTTCAGAATCCTTTTGTAACTTTTAAGGAAAGGATTATTGAGGTATAAGGTACATATAACAAAATCCACTCTTTGACAATTGCGTTTAGATAAGTGTACACGGTCATGTAACCACCAACACCACAATTAAGATACAGAACGTTTCCATCACCCAAGAAAGTTCCCTTTTACCTCTTTAAGTCAATCCCCTCCCCACCCACCCCCAGGCCGTGGCATCACTGATCTGTTTTCTTTCCCTACAATTTTTTATCTTTTCTAGAATATCACATAAATGAAAACATACAATACGTAGTCTTTTGCGTCTAGCTTTTTTCGCTTAGCATAAAATACTTCAAAATTCATCTGTACTGTTGTTGCCTGTATCAGTAGTTTTTTATTGATGAGGAATGTTCCACTGAATGAATGCAGATCTCTTCTGTAAATACTTTGCGGAAGAACTGCTTCATGGTAATAGAAAGTATATGCTTCACCTTTCAGTCAACTGTCAATCAGCTTCCCAAAGTGCCCGAAATATTTTCATTTCAATCAGCAATGTATGAGATTTCTAGCTGATCTATATTCTTTTCCGCATGTAATATTCTCAGTCTTAGTCACACTAGTGGATGTGCAGCGTCTTGCTTTGATGTTGAATTTGCTTTTTCCTGCCTTTTCATGTGCTTATCTGCCATTCCTTTCTCTTATTTTGGGAAATATCTGTTCAAATCTTCTGTCCATTTTTAAAAATTGAGTTGTCTTATTACTGAATTGTAGACGAACACAAACTCTTTCAGATCTGTGTTGCCAGTTTGTGACTTATTTTTTCCTTTAAGTTAAGTGTCTTTTGAATAGGAAAAATTTCAAATTTAGAGAAAGCCTAATTTATCATCTTAAAAAATGATTCATGTCTTTTGTGTCCTAAGAAACCTTTGGTTAACCCAAGGTCACAATGATTTTCTAAAACATTTTCTTTTAAAGGTTTTTACACTTTAACTTTACATTTTACATTTAAGTCTATGGCCCATTTCAAGGTAATTTCATATCTGGAGATACAGGTCGTGATACACTTTTTGGGAAAAGGATACTCAATCTTCCCTGCATAATATGTGGAACAGACTGTCTTCTCCCCACTGAATTACTCTGTCACCCCAATCAAGTGATATTTGTGTCCATTTCTATACTTCATTCTCTCAAGTGACATTTGTGTCCATTTCTATGGACATTCTCTTCCACTGACACATGCATTTATCCTTATCCTCAAGGACCACACTAAACTGATTACTGTAGCTTTACAGTAGGTCCAGAAATCAGGCAGTGAATCCTCTTTGTTCTTTTGTTTTGGCTCTTCCAGGTCCTTTGCGTTTCCACATAAATGTTAGATCAGTTTATCAATTTCTACAAATGTTTGCTCTGGATTGAATGAAAACTGTAGGTCAACTTACAACAACTGAAATTTTAACACTGAGTCTACTGACTCACAAACAGGATATACATCTCCCCTTATTTAGGGCTCTGTTAATTTCTTTCGGCAATGTTTTCTAATTTTCAGTGCACAGGTCTTACATAAATTTTGTTAAGCTTATTCTAAAATATTTGACTTTTTTGAAGCTATTTTATAATGATACTGCTTTTAATATTTTAATTCCTAACTGCTCGTTGCCAGTATACCTAAATTCAACGATTTCTGTAGAGTGACTTTATAGTCTGTCACCCTGATAAACTCACTTAGTGGTTGTTGTAGCTTTATGGTAAAATCCTTGAAATTTTTCTTTGTAGATAATCATGCTGTCTGCTCATGAAGACAGTTTTACTTTTACTTTTCTAATTCATCACAGAATTATTTAATTCAATAAATTTAAAAATTAGAGAACAGTATATTTAAACAAATACAATTAAACAATTAAAAATATGTCTGATATCTAGCATTTATTAATTTGAAATAGTTATACTTCTCTCAACCAATGAGTTTAATCTTAGGTTCAAGGAATTTATACCTGACTCCTCTTCACGTTGGCTGTTCAAAGCAAAACTCACGAGCTAACGCTAGCACTTATACAGCACTGCATGATCACATTTTCTCTCCTAACTGCTTGTGGCTCTATCTTCCGGCCTATTCTATTTTTCTTGTTTCTTAGTTCTTATTTTTAACGGATTCTTTTTGCATGACTACAGCCATCTTTTTAAATAAGGAGGAAGGAAAAAAATGTGTTAAGTAATGTTCCCTAATCTGTAACAATTACACTGCCTACCATCATATAAGGACACATTCTGTACCAATAAACCATTCATGTTTATATGACATTTTATCTTACCAATAAAGGTAGCCCAGATCCACTACCAGAACTCTGTGACTGGTCAATAAGGTCTTTTAATGATTCTCCAACTGGAATAAATGCTTCATCTTGTTCCAAATCACGATTATAACGACGTCTGCTTGAGATGCTCTTGCAATAATGTCTTTTAAAAAAGCAGAAAATAACCTACATTAAAATTCCAAAATTACAAAATTCTAGGGTGAGAAAAATCTTGAGGTTGTCGATACCATTATCTTTCCTTCAGATAGGATCACATCCAAGTTAGTCTTACAGGATAATATCTCTTCTGTTAAAGTCAAGTCCAAGAATTGAGTTTATGAGGTAGAGTTCTATGTACACGCTAAAATGGAAAGATGTCTACAGTGCACTGGCTAGTGAAAAAAAAAAAACATTAAAAAACAGCATGCAGAGTGTGATCCTAGCTATATAATTTTTAAAAATTATATATATCTACATATGTCTAAAAAGATCAGAAGAGATACAGAACAAGTTCTAAATAACAGTTATTTCCAGGGATGCTGGAGTACTCACCTACTTTACATGAGCATTTTGATTTGAATTTGTATTTTGAATTTTGTTGTGTCAAAATGAACAATGAATATAGTTCCATTTTAAAGAAGGGAAAAGGAATTTATGCAAAGAAATCAAATAAGTTCTCTGAACTCATTCTGACAGTTTTGAAGATTCTCTTCTTACAATTTCAGATTATGAAATATTTCAAACATACAGGAAAGTAGAGATTTAACTGCCACCCACATGTAGACCATTTAAACTGAATAAATATTAACATTATATTTATTTTAAAGAAATAAACATTAGAAATATTTGAAGCTCCTTCCACTTCCCTGATAGTTCCATTTCCTTCCTTTACTTTTGAGAAACAAACACCATCCTGAAAGGTTGTTACATCCTCTTCCTATTTATCTACCACCGATGTACATATTCACATAAACAACACTGTTTCTCTGGATACAAATGGACTCGAATGGCATATGCTGTATTTACTTGATATCCTTCTAAAAAAAACACACACACACACAAACTTCCTTATATACTTATCCATGCCGATACGTGTTTAAAAACAAGAGCTCATGTTTATTGATGCTGAGTGTGTCAGGCCTTGTTCTAAGACTTACTTCATCTTTACAAAACTCCTAAGAGGTGAATACTATTGCTCCTGTTTTACAGGTGAGAAAACCATGGCCCAGAGGTTCATCATCTGTCCCAAGTCAGACACCACTGGGTGGTGAAGCTGGGATCCAAACCCAGACTGGGTCTGGGAGCCATGGTCTCCATCATTACTCTTCTGCCAGAGAAATGATTTAAATGGTGCCTTGGGTTCTTGTTAGAAATTTACCACAATTTACTCTGACGGCCATATTTGTTAATTCCGAAAGTTTGCTAATACAAATAGTAACACAAAAATTATTTTTGTGCCAGTCTCTTGAGCAGGAGTGTAAGAATTTCTTGGAAGTTACACATACTTTTTTTTTTTAAGATTTTATTTATTTATTTGACAGACAGAGAGAGCACAAGCAGGAAGAGTAGAAGAGGGAGAAGCAGGCTCCCTGCATAGCACTGAGCCCAATGCAGGACTTGATCCCAGCACCCTGAGATCATGACCCAAGCCGAAGGCAGTCACTTAACCAAATGAGCCAGCCAGACACCCCTCAAAAGTAGACATACTTTCAATTTTAGTGATATCACTAAATTGCTCTCCAAAGTGGAATAATTTATAAAGTATAGTAATGATATTATGCCATAAAATATTTTATACTTTACAATACTATATTTTATATATTTTATATTATAAATGCATTGATATAATTACAGTAGAAACATATAACATATATTATACTATTATAGTATATACTATATGCAGAACATATATAGAACATATAGTATATACTATACTATTACTATTATGTATATTAGACACTATGCTATATATTATACTATATATAATACTATTATTATGTTTTTAATGTATTATAAAATATAATATCACATTGTGCATTTCCCCATATTCTAGTGCAAACTTGGAACTAGCACATTTTTAGACTGTTCATATTTTTTCCTATAGTTCATTTTTTTCCTTTGAACTGCTCATCATAGTTTTTGCCTATTCTATGAAGTGCCTACTCTTGCTATTAAACAGGGATGTTTTCTCTCTTTTTCTCAATGATTCATTAGGAATTCCTTATGTAATCTGGATGCCAAATCTGATAATTATGCTACAAGAGTCTTTTCTCAGTCTGTTAGTATCCTGTCATTCCACTTACGGTAGTGGTTTTTCCTCCCTTTTGGATACATGCTTTTATGCCTTAAGACCATCTTCTCAACCCTAACATCATTAGCACGTTTTAAGGGTGTTTAAATTCTGATTCTCTCATTTAGTCCTTTAACCCATTTGGCACTTACAGTAAAGGATGGAAATTACAGAAAGCGTCAAGTCAGATTTGTTTTCTCTCTGGATAGCCCAATATACTTAGCCATTTTTGAATTTTATTTTTAAAACCTTACATGGGTAATTGACTCAAATGGTTTAAAATTTAAAAGGCACAAAAGTACATGCAATCAACAATCTTCCTCCTGCCCTTCCCTGCGCCATCAGGGAGGAACTGGAAAAAACCTGGAACTGGAACTATTTCCACAATTTCTTCGGTAATATTCTGAGGAGCATTTATGTCTATTTAGATAAAAATACATACATTGCTGTTCACCTCCCATTTTTCTTGTTTTTTTTCCAGAAATGGTAGTGTACGTAAATACTGTCCTGCATCTTGCTTTTTCATTTTGCAACCTATCCGGGTGCTCAGTCCAAAGCAGTACATAAAGGGCCTCCTTTTCCTTTCATGGCGGAACAGTAGTCCCTTGTACTGCAGTTAACCATTCCTTCACCAGGAACATTTATGTTGTTTCTAGTTTTACATCATATAAGGCTAAAATGAAAAAAGTTTTTGGCATACCTGTATGCAAACTGCTAGAAGTTAGAACTGAATTTGGAATTTTGACGGAATGCTCTACTGACCTCCTCTTTGAAGGTTATACCTGTTACAAACCCTGACCATTATAGGACAGCCCATCCTTCCCACACTCACCCACACCTTTATAACACTTCTAGAACTTTGTTTTTTTTTATAAGATTTTATTTATTTATTTGACAGAGATCACAAGTAAGCAGAGAGGCAGGTAGAGAGAGAGGAAGGGAAGCAGGCTCCCTGCTGAGCAGAGAGCCCGATATGGGACTCGATCCCAGAACCCTGGGATCATGACCTGAGCTAAAGGCAGAGTCTTTAACTCACTGAGCCACCCAGGCGCCCTAGAACTTTGTTTTTAATTTTATCCAAGATCTACTCTCATCTATTTTTTTAAAAAATTTATGTATAACAGACTCCCCCAAAATGCAAGTACTAGTCTGCTGTTGACTGAAAGCCTTACCAATAAAACAAACACATGATTATCACATATTTTTTATCCGGTGTGTAGTATATGCTGCATTCTTAAAATAGAGTAAGTTCTTAGAGAAAAAATGTATTAAGAAAATGACGAGATAAAGAAATTGCATTTACAGTACTATGCTGTATTGAAAAAAGATCTACATGTAAATGGACTGAGGCAGTTCAAACCCATGTTGTTCAAGTGTCAACTATATATACTGGAGTTCCCAAAGAAAAGGAGAGGAGAGAGAGCGAAATATTTTAAGAAAAATGACCAAGACTTTTTTTTTCAGATTTAATTAGAACTGTAAACCCATAGAGCCAAAGTACAAGAAACTCAAAGAAACCTACACCAAGGTACATCATTATCAAATTGCCCAAAACCAGTAATAAAGAAAAAAAAATCTTAGATGCAGCCAGAGGAAAAGGGTAGATTAGGTATAGAAGAAGAAAGGTAAGAATGGGTGGTAGCTGACTTTTCAGGGGGAACAATGCATAAAGCAGCAGCAGCTTTAAAGTGCTCAAGGAAAGAGGCGCATGGGTAGCTCAGTTGGTTAAGCCTCTGCCTTCAGCTCAGGTCACGATCTCAGGGTCCTGGGATTGAGCCCTGGGCTCCCTGCTCAGCGGGAAATCTGCTTCTTCTCCCTCTGCTTGTTCTCTCTCTTTCTGCCAAATAAAATCTTTTTGACTGCACAGGGGTCGGTGCCCCTAACCCCTGCCCTGTTCAACACACACACACACACACACACACATTAGGCTGCTTGAAGTCCCACAACTCACTGGTGCCTAATTCATTTTTTAAGTTATTTTTTAATAGTTTAGTTTGTTTAGTTTCTTCTTGTAAAAAAGATTTTATTTGACAGAGAGAGAGAGAGAGAGAGAGCACAAGTAGGGGGAGCAGCAGAGTGAGAGGAAGAAGCAGGCTCCCCACTGAGCAGGGAGCCCGAAGCAGGCTTGATCCCAGCATCCTGGGATCATGACCTGAGCCAAAGGCAGATGCTTAACAACTGAGCCACCCATGCATTCCATTTGTTTAGTGTCTTCATGCCTGATCCTATTTTCTTCTACAGTAGCTAATCTGCCATTAATCTTATCCAGCGTACATTTCATCTCAGCACAGATTTCATTTCCTGAAGTTTGATTTGGGTCTTTGTATCTTCTATGTCTCTATTTCACTTTTTGAACATATAAAATACAGTTGTAATAACTATTTTAATGCCCCTGTCTACTAATTCTAAAACTTAGATCGGTTCTACCATGCTGTTTTTGATTCTTCATTATTGGTTGTATTGGTTGTATTTTTGCATGCCTGGTGACAGCTGAATGGATACAGACATTGTGAATTTTACCTTGTTGGGTGCTGAGTACTTTTGTATTCCTTTAAATATTCTTTTTTTTTTTTTTTTTTTTTTTCTTTTATTTTTTTTTTTTTTTTTTTTTTTTTCCTTTAAATATTCTTGAACTATGTTCTAGGATGCAGCTATTTGGAAACAGGACAATCCTTCTGAGGTGGGACCAGTGTCATGTTTCTTCTAGGGCTAATTATTTCCAATACTGAATGAACCAAGACCCCTATGAGTACTCTAAACAAAGCCCTGTGAATTATTAAGTTTTCAAGTCTCACAGCTGGTGGGAACAGACACTATTCTCAGAATTGTGTGAGCATCGAACAATGTTTTCTTCAGTTTTATCAAGCAAAACCCCTGTGGGTAGTTTCCTCACTTGTACATGCTGCTCAAGATTCAGCTGAATATTTGATAGGAACCCTGTGCAGATATCCAGAGTTCTTTCCTTATGAAGCACTCTCCTCTCCAGTACTCTGTCCTATGAACCATAACTGCTATTCGTACTCCAGACTCAGCTACATCTCCTGGAGTCAGAACCTCCTGGACTACACCTGGGTTCCTCCCATGTCCTATAGGTAGAAATTCTCTCTGGGCAATAAGGTAGGCAATCATAAGGCTCACTTTATTTGTCTCCTGTTTTTCAGGGATTAGTGTGTTTCATGGCCTGACTGGCAGCTATCAGTATGTGAGCGGGGCTTACTGATTATAGGCTTCACGTAAGATAACTGCCTGGGCCATTTCATTGGGCCCACTGAGGTCAGCAGGTTTAGGTCTCTTCTCTTGGGCTGGACGGATTTCCCCAAGAAGATTCTTCCCATCTGTCATTTGAATAAGCCTGGCTGACAGCATTCTGGCATAGTTGAGGAGCCCACCAATCAGTATGTAAATGTTCACTTTATCACCATATTTTCACTGTAATACCTCACCCTCAATAATGGGGGCCACCACTAAGAATATTATCTTTGTTCTTTCCAGGGAATATACTTTCTAGCTTTCTGTTAGGGAGGTGGTGGGGAAGTGACTCTCAGAACAGGAGTCATGAATCTCAATATCTGTTGTACTTGCCATCGAAGATGGCCCACAACAACCCTTACCTCCCAGTAAGCATGTCCTTGTTTAGTTCCCTTCCATAACACAGTAAGATTGACCTGTGTGACCAACAGAATGTGGCAGAAGTGATGGTGTAACTTTTTTTTTTTTTTTTTAAGATTTTTAAATTTATCTGACAGAGACACAGCGGGAGAGGGAACAAAAGCAGGGGAGTGAGAGAGGGAGAAGCAGGCTTCCTGCCGAGAGGCAGCCCAATGCAGGGCTTGATCCCAGCACCCTGGGATCATGACCTGAGTTGAAGGCAGTCACTTAACGACTGAGCCACCCAGGCGCTCCATGATGGTGTATCCTTTGAGTTTAGATTGTATATAGATTTGCAGTTTCCACCTTGATCTCTTGGGTCACGCTAGGAGGAAAAAGCCAGGCTTCATACTGCAAGGACACTCAAGCAGCTCTGCAGAGAGGCTCACCATCAGAGAAACTAAGGCTTCCTGCCAATTTGTGAGCCTGAGAAGGGAGCTACCTTTATTTTGGAAGGTGATCGACCAGCTCCAGGCAAAGCCTTCAGGCGAGCACAACCTCTGCTGACGTCTGGCTAGACATTATGAAAGATCCTGACACCCAGACAGTCATTCCTGAGTTTCTGACCCACAGTGAGAGATAATAATTGCTGTTTTAAGCCACTGCGTTTGGAAGTGATTTCTTAATGCAGTATTGCACAACACACAGAGCATCTGACTTTCTAAAAATAGATTTTCAAGCAATCCTCTTGGTTTTACTGCCACTCTCAACTTTACTTCCAGAGATAACCAGTACTGCCAATTCTTGAGTTTCTTGGAGAATTCTAAGATATAAACTGGTTGCTACTTTCTCAAAGTTCTAGCCTAGGAGTCTGATTTTTAAGATCTGCAAAGTCACTTACTACTCATCCAAAAGCTTCACAAGTTCCAAAGTTTTTTGCTGTTATCTCTTGTTTTCCTCATCCTAGTTGGACAAAGAAGTTCAAAACTCTTTACTGCTTGCTTTTTTTTATTGGAGGCAGCAACAGTAAGTATGCTCAACCTGTCTCTTTTAAGATTTTTGCCAGTATAACATGTGAAAAACAGTATCTCAGTATGACTTTAATTTATATTTTTCATATTCTGAGTATTCTTGAGTCATTTTTTAAAAAAGATTTTATTTATTTGACATAGAGAGATCACAAGAAGGCAGAGAGGCAGGCAGAGAGTGGGGGAAGCAGGCTCCCTGCTGAGCAGAGAGCCCAATGCGGGGCTCAATCCCAGGACCCCGGGATCATGACCTGAGCTGAAGGCAGAGGCTCTAACCCATTGACCCACCCAGGCACCCCTTGTGTCATCTTTTTATTTTGCTTTTAAGAGCTATAAGTATTTCCTTTTAGGTAAATAGTTCATTTTCCCACTGAGCTGCTAAGGTTTTTTTCTTTTTGATTTATAAAAGCTCTCCATGTTTGAGAAATCAGCTCTCTGTAATATGAAATGCCAATATTTTTCACTGTATTCTGTTTATGGTTGGTTTCTGCCACATAGTAAAGTTTTATTTTTATGTAGTTGACACAATTTTTTTTTTAATTTTAAGGTTTTGTTTTCTGTGGGTGTGTTTTTTTTTTTGCTTTTCAGTCTTGTGTCAGACTCAGAAAAGGCTTCCACATTCTGAGATCATTTTTTAAAAATTCTTCCATGGTTTGTTCCAGTGCTTTAATCACTTCATTTTACATATATCTAGCTCTAATCTGGGTAAAATTTATTCCAATGTAGGTAACTGATTAAACTGCATTTTAAACTTCATCTTTTTTTTTTTAAAGATTTTATTTATTTATTTGACAGAAATCACAAGTAGACAGAGAGACAGGCAGAGAGAGAGGAAGGGAAGCAAGCTCCCTGCCGAGCAGAGAGCCCGATGTGGGGCTCGATTCCAGGACCCTGGGATCATGAACCGAGCCGAAGGCAGTGGCTTAACCCACTGAGCCACCCAGGCGCCCCTTAAACTTCATCTTTAAAAAAAAAAATCTTCATCTTTTTCCATGTAGCTACCTACTACAAATCCATGTATAGAATTATCCAACTTTTCCCCAGTGATCTGAAATGTTCCCTTTACCATATACCAAATTTCTTTATATTCTTGGGTCTGTTTATGGGTCTAATAACCTGTTCTACTGATCTCTCGGTCTATCCACATACCAGTAAGATAATGCTTTATTACTGAAGTTTATCCCCTCCTATTATTACTCTTCTCTTTCGGGAAATCATGACTAAACACAAACAATTCTGAAGGCACAAATAACTTAAGAATGATAATGTAGTTGGCTTTTTGGGACAGATTTTCAACATTCAATAGTCTAAAAATAAGAAAAATCATAAGCACTCATGAATGAAGCAAGAAGTAGAGTTGGGTTCAACTAACTGATTAGTAGTAAGCTCCTCTTTTCCCTTAAGAAAATTATATTTTAGTTAGGAGCTTATAACCTAAAGAAGATAGAACCAGAGAATATAAGCTAATGGCATCTGAATTGTATTCAACGGTCAGTAATTTCTTTGCACTGGCTTTTATTTTTATTTTTTTTTAATATTTTATTTATTTATTTATTTGGCAGACAGAGATCACAAGCAGGCAGAAAAGCAGGCAGAGAGAGAGGAGGAAGCATGCTCCCCGCCAAGCAGAGAGCCCGATGCGGGGCTCGATCCCAGAACCCTGAGATCATGACCTGAGCCGAAGGCAGAGGCTTTAACCCACTGAGCCACCCAGGTGCCCCTGCACTGGCTTTTAAAGAATAATTGCTCATATCTAATATTCAACAAAATATTTCATATCAAAATAATTATCTTACTTGTAACAAAAGCAGCTGGAGAAGATGATCATCGCAATTATGCAGACAGCCATAGAAATGAGCACAACCAGCCACCGAATGCTGCCATCAAAAAATGGACCTGACAAGGGAAGGAAACAATGAAATATACATATTGTCTTTCTATCACATATTAAAGGGGAAAATAATTTGTAGTGTTAAATTCTAGAAAGCTTGCTTATTGTAAAAACCAGAGAAAATATGTTATTGAAAATCATGATCACACCCTTTTCGGCTAACCTACCTATGACAACAGGGGGCAGTGTAGGTTGTAAATACTGGTTACATAAATTGGTCCGACAACATTCTATTGTCCGGCGTAGCTGGGCTTTTGGTGAATCCTAGAGGAAGAGTAATAATAAAATTAAAAATGGCTTGATATTTTAAGGTTGATAATGAGGTTTTTTTTAAATATTCATAAGTATAATTTCTAATTCAGCTGAAAGAATAGGACCTCCAAATTTTATGTGTAAAAAAAAATTACTGAAAACTTAGAATCTGTGCTGAAATAGTGAAGATTGTGAAACTATTTTTCCTAAAGAGAACGTATGAATGTGGATGGTGTGTTGGAACAATGAATTATAAATTACAAACAAAAGTTCATTAAGTATTTTTTACTAAAACTTTGGCTTATCTTAATATATTCCTTTTCATTTGTTTTCAGTAAAAATGTATCTTTTCCTTAAAAAACATGGATAAGACGTTTTATCATAATGATGAACTAGTAGGGTACACAGGATCGCAGAACAATACCAAAACTACGTAGGTGGAGGGTGTCCCAGTCTAAAGAAAAGAGACATCAGGAAGAGTGGTTGAGTCAGTAGAAGATACTGCACAGTCTGCTTACAACAACTACACTGAGACTAATGAACCCCACGTAGAAGCAAGTTGAAGCAGATGCAGTGAGGACAAAGGCAAAATATAGAAGCCATTTTTCTGAGTTTCTTAGAGTCTACCAACCAGATATGAGATGTGTCCCTAATAGGTCAATAAATGAGCACAGGAAAACACCGTAGCCATGAGAACAGACACCAACAATTATGTGTGAAGTTTGACTTGACTGGTACAGTACTTGACAAGTTATTAACTCAAATGCTGACATTTCAGCACTGCCTGGGAAAACTGCCATTCTGGACCAAAATAGTAACAGAAAGGAATTACTTGTCATTATACAAGTAGCAACAATATAAGCAGAAATTGACCATACTATTCTTAAGTATCAGATGGCCAGAAAGAAAGACTTCAGGAGTCTATGACTTGAGATTCTATCAGGGAAAGTGGGTCAAGAGTATTTGGAAACTTTCAAAAGCTCAAGTTTTATACTGTAACTGAATTTTTAACATTAAAACAATTTTTATTTGTAAATGATCATAAAAAGAGAAGAGAGAGACAATTCAGGAGTTATACAGGTGACTCTGAAATCATCCCAGCCCGAGGACACTTACATGAAGGATGGAATGAAGAGTACTTAACTGAAGATGAGTACAAGGGCTGCAAAGCTCCAAGAACAGCTTCAGGAAGGCTAACGACCAAAATGATCTGAGCCTTGCAGAAGAGAAAACGTCAAGAAAAACCAAGAAAGGGTTTCTGCGGCACTGCTAGAGGACAGACACCAAGCAACGAATGTGCTGCTGACGAGAGAGCAGGAGAGGGGCACAGATCAGCACTGTACGTGGAAGCTGCTCTCCCGGACACAGCAACAGGTCCTCCAGGGCTCTTGCACTCTGCAGGAGTGCCTGCTCTTGAAGCCGAAGCCAGGTGAGCACACCCAGCAAAGGAAGAGAGAGGCCTGGAAGGCCAGTGCGATGGTAAGATTTTAGCAAGAACGAGTACTGGGCACTGAAGAGCTAAATGTTATACTCCTTCTTTTTTTTAAAAGAAAAAGAAAGCAGACTTGGCCAACTAGAGTTTGGAGGCTGCATGGTATTATGGAAAAAGCAAGGGCTCTGGAACCAAAAAGCTTATTAAATCCTAGCTTTGCCACTTACTAACTTTGTGAACAATGAACTTCTCTCTGGGCTTCTGTTTCCTCTGTTCTAAAATGGAGGACAAAAATACCTGCTTGTGGGGTAACTGTGAGGAAATGAGGTAGCTTACACCAAGTACCTGGCACATTAAAAGCAAACCTTAAATATTTGATAAATAAATTCTTTCTGTCTAGTGAGTGTGACATGATCCTAGTGGGGATTCTAGAACAAGCCAAAAATGCTTATAAACTCCTAGAAGAGTCAATGTGGCTTGACCAAGAACAGCAATAGCAGCCCCAGGTCCCACCTTTCTTCGATAGTTAACCGTATGTCTGAGTGGGCAAAGATCAGATGATCAAGGTGGATCATTTCTGCACTATTCCTGCACTCCTCCGCTCCCATCCTCCATCCATGTCCAATTCTGTGATCTGACCAGAGTCCTGTGAGCTTAGATACTTAGATGTGAATTACAACACTGTCTGGAAATGAGGTTTGTGGTCCCAGGCCTTTGATCTGTAAATCAGGAGATGGGCGATTGTGCAAAGGGAGAAAGGAACAGAAACTGCCTGGGGAACCCTGTTCTCAGGCAGCCTAAGAGCACAATATAGGACTAGGCGTGGGAAAGCAATTCCCCTAAATTATCCACGCATGTATGTGATCCTTGTGTAATAGTCTGTGTGTACTTAGGGACTCACATAACCAGCTTAACAACTGCTCAGTTATATCATCAATATTATAAAAGCTAACATTTATTAAGCCCTCTGTGCTAAACTCTTTACACATAGGTTATCTCATTTGATCCTTACAACTCCCTTAGAAGAAAACAACTTGAAAAAAGAAAAGCTTCTTGCCCCCAAATTCTGCAGCTAGCAAGAAGCAGCACATGGATTTGAATACAGACTGTGAAGTTTAACAACTAACTTCTATTAGTGAGTTCAATTTATGATACACCTAGTTTAGGGGGCTTGCCGGATACTGGTTATTACTGTTGAGCTCTGTGCTCTAACCACAGTTCTTTCTTCCGTATTTTCAGTGATTAAAAAAGGTACAGAGTTCAGGGTTGATAAAACATGCAAATGGCATAAAACTGGAAGAAATAATCAAATTAGCATCCCCCCCCCAAATCCTTATAAATTACAGCAAAGGACTAATTCTAACATGATAAAATGTAACATAGACAAGTATGTAACAACTGTTTAACAAAACTCATTCCATTCCCATCCTCCTATTTGTGTCAAGAAACCAAAAGAACCAACAAAGAATGGAAGAGATGTGGTTCAGCAGTAGCGTGAGTGAAAGATGGGGATTTCAGCTGATGGGAAGCTCCACAGGTTTCAAGAGTGTGGTATGACAATCTGCCATCTAACATGAGATTTGGCTGTATTTAGAAAAAGAGAAAGGAGCTATTTATCTCCCTCCCCCAAACCCTGGGTCAATCCACATTAGATTCTGCATACAACCCTGAGAAACCAGAGTCACGAAAGCTGATCACACACGGAGCAGGTGAGGTGACTGGGAACTCGCATTTTCACCAGGCAAAGATGAGAGGGTATGGGGAGGAACACAGGACCACACAGAAAACTTACTTCACACAGTAAAGGGCTGTCTTATTAAAGAGGCTTTAGATTTGTCCTCTGTGGTCCAAAGGGGTAGGAAGAGATTTATAGTCATTAGAAGGAAGAGCTTTCTAAAGATCAGGTGAGGTCGTTCGTACAGACGAAATAGGTGGTCTTGGGAGGTGAGGACCCATTACTAGAGGTGTGGCACTAGAAAACAGATGGGATGCAATACGTGTGTGGCGGGGGAGGGATCCCGAACTTTAGCAGAGGTTGGACCATATAACCTTTAAAGTTTCTGTCAATCCTGAGAATTTCTTAATGATGGAAATAACTTCCTAAAATAGTCAAACCTTAAATTTGTCACAAACGGTTCCATCTGAAACTGTTTTTCAGAAACACTAAAAGGACTGCTGGGGTAAAATTACTGTACAGGATTTTGAAGAGATTAGATTTATACCCGACAGCCATCAGGATGTTCATAAACTCTTTCTTACCAGCTCTCTAATGCCTTTGCTGCTGCTGTTAAAATAACTCCACTGAGATTTCCTTACAAGGGCTTGTCTCAGTGATACAAAGGTTACTGCCCATTACCCTAAAGTCTTTCCAGTCAGTTTTATAATCCATGGGTGATACTGTGACAATATTTTTTGCAGTCATGACAATCTGCGAACAGGATGATTCAAACCTTTTTTTAAAAAGTAAAATAATCTGAAAAAAAAAAATCTGGAACTTCAATTAACACAATCTCACTATTTGAAGCAAGAGCTAAACTTCCTCCAATATATTTGATTTACAAGAAGATACAGTGATGAACAGATCAGGCACACTCCTCCTGGAGAGATGAATACTTTTCATGTGGTCCCTCCCTTCTTTATTTCAGAGGCCCCAATGGAGATCCTTACCTTGCACTGAAAGTCAGATCCTTCATATTTCATACACCCTGAAGCTAATGTGGTTTCTCCCTGGTCATCTTCTTCTATGATGGCAAAGCAATGCCCATTAGTTCTAAAAGAAAAGACCCCACAAAAAAAAAAAACAACATAACGTTACATAAGAAAGTACCAATTAAATCTCAATTTGAATGTGACTGGATACTGATGGCCTGTAGTTCCTGTTTTTTCAACTAGAACTATATTCGTGTTATTTATTGGCAAAACTCTATGGGTTTTCAGGCAAACGAAAGAGGTCACGTCTGAACTAAAACCTAACGGTCCAAGGGGCAAAAGATTTCTTTTAAAATGAGTCCTCTAAATATGACTACGTAACTTCTCTTTGCTAATCAGAGTTACATGATCACAGAAAGCGGATTTATAAAATTTTACAAAGTAAAGAATCTTAATGTTTTAAAAATACGTGTAAAAATGGCTGCCTCGTTAGGGCACCTAGGTGACTCAATCGACTGAGTGTCTGATTCCTGGTTTCCGCTCAGGCTCAGGTCAAGATCTCAGGGTTGTGGGATCAAGCCCTGTGAGCAAGACTCCATGTTCAGTGGGGACTCTGCTTGAGATTTACTTGCTCCCCCCACCTCCCGCTTTGCCCCTCTCCCAACTCGTACACGCTTGCTTTCTTGCTTTCAAATAAATAAATGTTTTAAAAAAATGATTTCCTCTTGGGGCGCCTGGGTGGCTCAGTGGGTTAAAGCCTCTGCCTTCGGCTCAGGTCATGATCCCAGGGTCCTGGGATCGAGCCCTGCATCGGGCTCTCTGCTCGGTGGGGAGCCTGCTTCCTCCTCTCTCTCTCTGCCTACTTGTGATCTCTGTCAAATAAATTAAAAAAAAAAAAAAAAGAAAAGAAAAAAGGGATAACTTCTGAAGAGCTTCAAGAAATGTACATATATATGTGTTTAATGAAATGTTATCATTTTAGTATTAGTATGTTGGAGTTTATCCCTAATATATTCATTTAGACCTTAATGGGTAGGAAGACACTTGTGAAAGTTTTTTTGTGTGTGTGGGACTCCTGGGTGGCTCAGTCAGTTGTGTCTGACTCTTGGATTTTGGCCCAGGTCATGGTCTCAGGATTGTGGGATTGAGACCCATATCAGGCTCCGTGCTCAGCTGGGAGTCTGCTGTAGATTTTCTCTCTCTCTCTCTCTCTCTCTCTCTCTCACAAAATAAATCAATAAATAAAATCTTAAAAAAAAAGTTTTTGGGTGTTCTTACTTATTCACATCAGTAAGTATATTATCTCTACTTAAAAGACTCTTGCAGAATTATTACTTTTTTATAGGGAAAAATGCTAAGTATGGGGCAAAAGTCTGTTAAAATTAATGATTCAGTTCTGTTCTGGATTACTAAACCACTAACAGCACACACATATCAGGCACATACTACAGACAAGAAGTTTGGCAAGAAATTACTTGGTGCCACAGTGGGGAACACACTCCTGTGACAGATCATCCAAGCTGTCACGATAAATTCAACCACCACCAGAGGACAAAACAACAAATCTAAGACATGGTGAGCTATTCATATAATTTCAGTATTTTACATGTATACTTTTTTGCTTTACGTCTGGTGACATTCAAAGAGTATCCAATCATTAGGAAAGCACAAGGTCAGATGTTATTACCTTCATAAAAGGGACACAATTAATTAATTGATGAGTGTGTCATTCAGGGAATTTTGGCTAATAAGTCAATTCTTTGATGTCCCCAAACAATATGGAATAGAATTACATGATCATTTACAAATGTGTTGCAAAGTGAACATAAAATTAAGTAGGAAAATTAAAACTGTCATATAAATCAGGCTTGGATGGGGAGCTCACTTGTAAGAAAGTAACATAAAATTAATTAAATATCACAATATCAACCCCTATCTTTTGGTAAAATATTTCAGCCAATTCAGAATTATAAGATTGGGGTGAATTGCTTTTTTGGTAATCTCTAAATTTTCTACAATAAGTATCAATAAACTTTGTGATAAAAAGATTATTAAATAAACTCAAAATGTTAGATGAATACCAAATTCCTTTTATCTCCTTTAAAAGGGATATTACAATGTTACTGTAAGAAAAGAACCATCAATCATGTAGTAGTACTAAATGTTCCCATATGCAGAACAAGAAGCTTTTTGGCTCTTTGGAAAGATACCACATAAAATTAAGGGGGAAAAAAAAATTAAACAATGTGAACAATTCCTAAAATAGCATCAAATGCACCTCCTATTCTCATAACTTCAAGAAGGGCTGCATAAAATACTTACATGCAAGTGTTATTAATAGCATCATCTGGGCAGTGTCCTGAGCAATAGCACTTTAAAAAAGGCAAGGTATCCTCTGGTGCTAAGGTTACTCCATTTTCTGATTTTTTCTGGTCAGAGTCCGATTTCATCCCAGTACCGTGGAGCATACTGTCTAGATTCTGCCCTGTATTCAAATATGAAATTTGTGAATAAACCATTTCTGAAAAGCTAATTCTTTCATTTCAATTTCCAATGAGAAGTTTCTAGGTTTTCTTATTACAGTATGGCAGCTACTGTGTTTAATCAAAAATACATTTCAATCATACATTTAAAATTTGTTAATAACCTATTGTGCACAGAAAAACCATCCCAGGTTTTGTGAGACATACAGAGAGGACTGTGTCACAAATTTTGCACAGTGGAAGACAAACAATGTGGCAAAGGTAGAATACTGTCATGACTTGTAAGAAAGGTGCAAAATGGGAAGCAATTTCAGGATGTCTGAGATTGTTTCCAATCATTAAAAAAAAATACATGAATTATGGTTCTTAAACTCCTTGGCTCAAGACGTGGGACTAGCTTAAAAAACAAAACAAGACAAGTCCTTTATTTGTGCCTCTAGGTGGAAGTGGAGTTACTAAGCATTTCGTTTTGGACTTTACTTGCTTAAGTAAGGGAATTGTGAGAGCAAGGAGACTAATCATATTATCTGGTGCCTTTTATCTCAAGGTCATTGGTTCAAATCCAGCCTATGCTGCCAGAAACTGAAGGTTACTGCCGGGCAGTAGTTAGCTTATGAAAATAGAACTGTGTTCTTGCATTACAGTCAAGTAGCCTCAAATGACAGATACTGTCATATCTGGTACTCAATCTTCCAGGCTGAAAGCAGAACAAAACTAAAATGTTTCAGTAATTCCCCGTTCCCTCTGAATCAACTGAAATCGGCCAGCCTATTCCTGGAGGGCTGACCTCCAAAATGTAGAGCCAAACAGGTATAAAATATTAAGAGAACTGTGTATAAACAACACTTCATTATAAAAGTTAGATAAGTGGCTCAAGCATAATGTGGACTTGACTTTAAATTTAGCCATACGGGAAAAATGAACTACTGAAAAGAAAAAGTAACACACAAACACATACTCATAACAGGAAAAGAACGTCCTGCTATTTTTTTTTTTTTAGTGACTCCATGCTTTGAATTTTAATAATCTTCATTTAACCCTTTAAATTGATAAAAAGCTTAAAGACCTCATTTACGTTAGGAACATTAACTGTAAAACGTAATAAAAAGGCATGGTGGGCAAGAACAGAAGAAATCCAGTAGGTTAAAAATGAGGAGACCTGTTCTGTGGTCTACTATGGTCCTATGATGGTCTCACCACAGTTTAGCTGGCTGGATAATCATGGACCAGCCATGTCACTTCTCCAGACCTCATTTACTTAGTAAGACCACAGAACTAGAGGCCACCTGAATTCTCCTCACCAGCTTTAAAATCCACTATGATAACAGAAGGAAGCATTAATCTAAGCATGGAGAACAAATGGTAAATAATATACTACATGCAATTAATTTTCAAAAATCTAGTGAAACACAGAAAAAGTGGTATAGTGTGGTAGAAATGACATGGAAGTAACAGTGTGAAGGTAAGGGTTCAAATCCCAAATATATCCTAGGTGTTATTCTCCAAAGCTCTTCTATCTCTAAAATATGGTGATAATAATTCCTGCTCAATTCAACTCAAGGTTATATATAGACATGAATGTATAATAAAGGGCTTAATTACATATAAAAAAGGGTATAAACGAAGAAATTACTTAATAACAAAGAGCACACTAAAAGATCACCACTGCCTAGAATATTCAGAGTTACAGCATAGTTAACACACATAATTTCCCAAAACACTATCTGAATTTAGGAAATTAAAAACCCTAATTATAATAATTTGCACCTGGGGTTTATATTACCTCAAATATTTATTTAACAAAATACTGATTAGAGGCCAGCTATGTGCAAGCAAGTTACTGAATGCTGGAAACTGATCTGGTCCTTGAGAAACAGGGAAGGGCAATAAGACATAAACACACACACTGTGAAAAGTGATATAATACAAAGGTAAACAAAGGAAGGCGCCTGGAACACAAACTCGGCCTAGGTGTCAAAAGCAATGAAAACTAAGCTGTATCTTAAAGTTGTAAGATTTCCCTAAATAGAGGCACGGATGCAGAGAAAAATAACAAAGCAACAGCTTCTCTGCACTATCTCCCTAGGTGACAGCACCCATCCCAAGGTTTAAACAAATCTCTTTGTTGATGGTTCCTAGATTTACCCC
This sequence comes from Lontra canadensis, assembly GCF_010015895.1. Lineage (NCBI taxonomy): Eukaryota > Metazoa > Chordata > Mammalia > Carnivora > Mustelidae > Lontra > Lontra canadensis. The sequence goes on from NW_022630997.1 coordinate 31,580,907, forward strand.
TCCAGCCTTAAACTGCTGAAGTAATCTCAAAATTAACTTGTCCAAAATGGAACTCACTGACGTATCTCTCCTCAAACCCATCTCCCAAGTCTTTTGGCCCAACCTCCAAAATAGATCTCAAGTTTTTCCAGTTTTTTCCAACTTCACTGCTATTACCTGGGCCCATCATGCCGTGCCACTTCTGACAGGAATCTCCATGCTGACCTCCCAACTTCTGTTCCTGGGCCCTCCCATCCATTTCTTACACAGGAGCCAGAGTTACCTTATAATCATAAATCTGATCCTGTCATGCCCCCCCTGCTTAAAACCAATTAATGACTCCATATGCACTCAGAATAAACTCCAACCTTCTTCACCACACCCACCGCCAGCAGAATTTGGACCCTGTGTACCTCTCCAACATCAACTCACAGCACCTACCCTCCACCATGCGTAGGCACTTTCTGTTAGTTCCTACAATATGCCAATCTCTTTCTACTCACTAGTCCTGTGTTTACAAAGCATAAAATTATGAGGTCTGGGTGGGCTGAAGCTATAGGTTGTATTTCAAAACAAATACATGCAAAAAAATATTTAAGGTTTACATGTTCAAGTGTAACAACTGAGAAAAAACTAAATATATATAAATACAGAGATGAATGGCTAAAAGAGACAAATGACTATATATAGACACGTTTATACCACCTTTGTCATTAATGGCAATTTTTGGCATCAATGATTTTACCATTTTTTTCCTGACTAAATAATTTTTCTTGCTTTCCCAGCAATCTAGGGGCTTCCTTTGTACGAAGCAGAGAAAGTCCTCCCCCGTCCTTAAGGCACAATGTCTAGAACAGGAATCAGAAGGCAAATGGTAGGAGAGCAGGAGAGACCAATGAGACATCAATGGGACATCAGTAACAATTCTCCTTAACCTATGTGCTTTGGAGCAGTGATTACTGAAGGTGATTTCCAAGCTGTCCTTCTGAATGGGAGTTTATATAGGACTTATCCAATTTCTTCTTCATCACTGAATACGAGGTGTGTTGGGCACTGACAATTTCTCTTAGCTACTCACTGCTAGACCATGAAGAAGTCCACGTGAACCTGGTAGACAAGGTTACATACTACCCAAAAGTCCTGAATGAGTGGCCGAGTGCATTAAGGGGATAAACCTCTGGGTTATACATACATGTATACCTTTGAGGAGGAACTGAATGTTTCCAACAACACGGGCACTTTCAGTATATGCATGCAAGAAGGGTATGTATGATGTAAGGTGGACAGATGTGATACCCTGCAACAGATGCTGTTAGGCATTCCTTCCCCCTTTACCTTGCTAGCAACACACACACACCCTTTTTTAAGTATTTGCTCCCTCCTCCATGTGATTCAGGGAAGCACAGCCCTACCCTCAGTAGAGACAACTGTTTTGTCCAATCCAACAATTTTAGTTCCACTCCCCTTGCCACCACTTACACAAGAGGATAAATTAATTCTGCCAATAAAGTGACAAGGAAGTCTGCTAGAAGAGGAAGGGGGAGGAAGAGGTGAGGTGCCTGGGGAAAGAGTTCTTTTCCAATTAGAAAGAGACATGAGAGACATCCATTTGTCTTCTACCGAATGCTGCCAACTCAAATCTGCCATATCTACATGGGATCCCTGGCCCCAAAGCAGCCACACTGCGGCCATGAAGTGAGTTAACCTAGGGCTAAATTAATAGGTGGAGGAGAACAAAGTTGAAAAAGAGAAAAAACTTGATGAGCCAAGAAATGGACTTACTGAAGTCCCCCTACCTTCAGACTTCTTGTTTTGTAATACAACATTTTCCTTATTGTTTAAGCTATTTTGAATTGGGGTTTTTTGTTGTTGCTGTTGTTACTTATAGTTGAAAACACCTTAACTGACAGAAGAGAAAGAATCTGTTCCAGACTCTCTAAGTTGACCAAAGGATATCTATTTTCCCTATCTTCCTGTCCAACTCTTGATTCTGTCTGGTGGGACATGTGTCCGGCCATAGGCAATGGACTTACATTAATCTAAACTGACTGTCACAATTCCGTCTCCCAGTTTTTCAGTAGCCCTAGCAACTGTTTCAGTTTATCCAACAAAACATGATAAAATCTGCGAGCAGAAAGTTGGTTTCTGGGGACATTTTGCTTTCCTGAAATAACATCCAGTTGAAGTCAGTGCTGACCCTTTCCTCATTTTTCCTTCATCCAATGCAGATAACAGCAGTCGTTTTGTAACCATTAGGGAAATGTCAAGAAAACTACAGATGTCAACCCTGACACCACTCAACTACTGAATGAGCAAACTGCAAATATCTACCATCTACATCAAAAAATAAATCTATTTGTTTAAATCACTGTTAGGCAGTTTCTTAAAGCTAAAATCCATTCCTAAAACTTGTGACCAAGCCAAAAACAAGAACTAAATAGCAATTAATGTTAACATTAGGTAACTCATTCTTTGTTCCAACCATCTCAATGTAAAGGACTTAAATCTTTATCAAAACATCTAATGCTCCAAAAATTCCTGTTTACATCTAGGATACATGTTATTATTTCTATTTTACAACAAGGAGACCAATATATGAAGAAATTTACTTTCCCAAGACACAACTGAAGCTAAAGTTGAAGATAAAGTCAAGTTATTTCCACTAACATCACTCTCTGGTCCTTAGTAATCTCTAAGAAGTAACATTTTCTTCTATATTGGTTTTTCTTTTCTTTAAGACTAAATATTTTTATCTTCTTTTTGAAAGGAAATGTAACATATTTGGCTATTCATCACAGAAACATAATTCTTATTAAGATTTTTCACTTACACCTGATAACTATTTACCAACTCATTTCATCTAATAAAAGTTTAATTATAGTACAGTTTGAATCAGGGTAGGGAAAGAATTTTGAATTATATTGCCTTGTGTGATCTACACAGATTTAAAAAAAAATTTAACATCAAATACTGATTACCTGGGAATAAGACAGCAAATATGCTACTATTGATTTAACTCATCTTCAAAACTATGACAGCTCTGGCTGATGCTGCTCAACAAGACATATACAAGAGCTGTTAAATAAAGGTATTTTATTAAATAATTTGGTATTTCACCAAAAGTGACTTTTAGAAGAGGGCTTTCTGTATTCTGAGCAAGAAAATACTAAAGGTATTAATTACACTTAAAATAAAATATGAAGCTACAGATTTTATCTTTAAAATGAAAATGTCATGGGCACCTGGGGTGGCTCAATTGGTTAGGTGTCTGACTCTTGGTTTCAGCTCAGGTCATGATCTCAGGGTCAGGAGACTGAGCCCCACATTGGGCTTCATGGTCAGCAGGGAGTCTGCTTGGGATTCTCTCTCTCTCTGCCTCTTCCCTGACTAGTGCGCACACTCTTTCTCTAAAATAAATAAACACCTTTTAAAAAGGATTTTATTTACTTATTTGAGAGAGAGAGAGAGAACATGAGCAGAGGGAGACGCAGAGGGAGAAGCAGACTTCCTGCTGAGCAGACAGCCCGATGCGGGGCTCGATTCCAGGACCCCAGGATCACAACCCAAGCTGAAAGCAGTGTTTAACCAACTGAGCCACCTAGGTGCCCCTAAATAATTTTTTTTTTAAGATTTTATTTATTTATTTGACAGAGATCACAAGTAGCCAGAGAGGCAGGCAGAGAGAGAGGGGGGGGGGGAAGCAGGCTCCCTGCTGAGCAGAGAGCCCGATGCGTGACTCGATCCCAAGACCCTGAGATCATGACCTGAGCCGAAGGCAGTGGCTTAACCCACTGAGCCACCCAGGCGCCCCTAAATAATTTTTTTTAATGAAACTGTCAAAATATTTGTGCTGTTAATTCTATTTCTTACTTGTAGATATTAATCTTTATTACTGTTAATGAAACATTATGAAAGAATCTGTGATGACATAAACTTAAGAGGATGAAGAGATCCAATAACTTTAATCTAAACTTAAGAGAATGAAGAGACCCAATAACTTTAATCTAAAAACCTTTTGCAAAACAGTACTATCTCTTCAGTTTGAAATAATGTCCTAACTAAACCATCTGGGAAAAAGCCCATGTGCAAATATAGCCCATCTGATCCTCAGAGTCATCACAGTAATTTCCTGTTCGGGAGTTCCAAGCTGTGAACACAAAATTACAATGTTGTTCATAAATAAAACTTTGAGTATTCTATGAAGAAATTTTAGTATTTAGCACACACACAAATGCAACTTACCTTTCTAAAGTTTTTTAATGATGACAAAATGATTTTTTAAATTATTTACATTTATTCCGTATTGTATTTTAAAGGAGAAAGGAATTTTAAAACTAAGTCTTGAGTACCTATTACCCTGTATCTTAGTCTTAACTAGTGACAGATACTTCATTTTATACTTTCTCTCATTTAATCCTCACAAGACTTAATGTTGCATATCATAATATCCATGTTATGGATAATAGAACAGATTCAGAGAGGCTGATTTTAACAAATACTTGACAATGGTTCTACCACAGTCAAGTTCAAAATTATTTGGCATGTACTTATTCTTTGCCTTTTTACTTAAAAGCTATGCTGGCAATACTGAGCCTAACTGTTCAAAAAGGGACATGAGTCGAAGGAGCAGTTTCAAAAATGAGTGTTTTAAACATAGAAATAAATTAATGAAAAAGAGAAGATTACTTAAATGAACACTGATTTACCTTGAACATAATAAGAAATGATGAACAGATAGGCTCCCAATAATTTGATGTAAATATACAGCTGAGTCATTGTTCAATTTTAATGTTTCCTATATACTGTCACCTCTAATAACTGGTCCTGTTATGTCACTATTTAAATGACTTTTATCCAAATGATTTTCTTGCAAAAGGTCTCAATCACTTGACAATGACTTCAACTTCCACTGCTTTCTCTTGATTCCTATAAAAATACAAAAAAGATAATGAATATAACTGAATTTGGAAAGTTTTCAAAACTAAGAGAGAAAAACAAATGCTTAAACATACTTTTAAATAATGAAATACATTTTGGGGTTGGAGAGAGGGAGACAGAATTGGGAGAGGGGAAAAGGGAGAGAATCTTAAACAGGCTCCGCGTCCGGCATGGAGCTAAACATGGGGCTCAATAGCCTAACTCTGGGATCATGACCCAAGCTAAAATCAAGACTTGGAAGCTTAACCAACTGAGCCACTCAGAAATGAAATAAATTTTTAAGGAATAAAGCTATCTTTATTTCCAACAACAAAAAGGTACTGTAATTCAAAAGCTTAAATAATTCAGTAAATAGGTTGCCACCTCTCCTGATCTCAGAGTAATCATATGTAAAACAAGTACACTAAATAACCCCGATAGTCTTTTCTGGCTGCTCTAATTATTTTATTAGTAACAATTTCTAAATATATTAAGAATAAAGCAGGAAAAAATGAATTTAAAATACGAAGCTATTCATCAATAATCTTTCAAATCCCAATAGATGTGATAAAAACACCTCAAATCTTTGCAATAAATAATTTATTCCATAGAAGAGAAAGGCTACCTAGATAATCACACATATTTAAATATGCAGTATGCTTCATCATTAAAGCAATAGAAATATATCTTAAAATTATTTTCCTAAAATATTGCAAATCTGACTTCATTAGTATAAAATTGAGCGTTTAATATGGATGATGTGAAACATAACCTCCCAGGTTAAGATCTGGCAACTATATAATAGTTGAAATAGGTAACAAAAAAAACCCGACTAGTTCGTATATAGATGAATATAATTCTATTTTTCTCCCATCGTACTGGTTCAGACAATTGATTTTATTGATTTCAGCCTGAACTATTCCTGAATGAAAAAGATTTTATTTATTCTTGACACAATTACCCCAGCATGATTTCTACCACAAACAACCTGAGCTTTCTATTTTATCGACCTAAGAATTTTTCACTTTACTTAGCTCTTCAAAGGCACAGTATTGAGGAAATACAGTTTATAGAGTGTCATTTATATTGTGCATTTTAATATGGCTGACTTCTAAAATCTTTACAATTTCTCACTTCTCTCCTATAAAATTAAATTGGTTCCCATCTACATAATGCTGAGAGATTTAAGACGTAAAATCTAAAATAATTACAGAAAACATCTATAATGTGACTTAATAGCATTTCCTGGGAAAACTCCCTTCTTGAAATTATACAACTGTGATTCCAGGGATACTCGTTCCAGGTTTCAAACTCAAAAGCAGTTTGCAGTATAATTTCAACCCTGCTCTCCCGTCACATTTCTATTTGCTTATTAAGTATCTCTACTAGAATTACACACCACTCGTCTAAATCAAAAGCATTAACTTTCCTTCTGAACCCTCTAGGCCTGCCTCCTTCTGCATTTACTATCACAGAGGAAGGTGATGCCATCTCTTTGGTCACCCATGGCAAAAACCCTGGCATCATTTCTGCCTCTCTTACTAGCTCCCCACCCTGCTCCATACTTCCACTCACTTTCACTCACCAAGAGCCCTTTCTGAGTACATATGACACATCAGTGCAAGGTGCTAGAATACAAATATGAGTGTGACAGTCCCCGCTTCACGTAGCTCATGGTTATGGGCAGGAGACTGATTGCTCTGACTGGTTCCCTCTTCCAGACTCATTGTTTCCTCATCGATTTATTTAAAGCTGGTATGTGGTCTAGTATCACTAGCAGGACAACCAAGCCATCCTGCAGAGCAGCTGAGACTCTAAGCACCTGCCACAGTCATAGTCCCTTTCACAGGAAGGGGATTATGTGTGATTCTTCCCCATAAACATCTGTGACTGCTATGCTGGGCACAAGTTCAAATCCTGATCTGCCTGAAATAAGTAACCTGACCTCTCTGGATGATTTCCTCATCTGTAAAACTGAAATTACGTTATTAACTCATCATTACTTTAAGAACTAAATGAGGTAATAGCTAATACATATTTACCTCTAATTATGTACCAGCACCATTACAAATGCTTTGAATATAGTATTTATTTATCAGATCTTCACAACCACCTTATGAGGGAGGTGAGATTATTATTTTAATTTTACAGATGAGGAAACTGAAGCAAGCACAATTTAAGGCATTTACTGGTAAGCGGCAGGGCTCTAATTCTACTCAAGAAGCTCAGAGTCCAGAGTCCATGTGTTAACTGCTACCCCAGTTGTATGTAGGTCATACAATGTAAATTACGTATCATAAAGTAGGAGAGCCTGGTATAGAATAGGTGCTCAATAAAGTTTCCTCCTCTCATACATATTTATGTCACAGGAAGTAACAGGTGTGATCTATAACAATCTGTCTTCAAGAAATTCTGATAGCCAAAAAAAGCAGCTATCAGCCAACAGAAGGCTAAAGGTAAAAATGGCTTCAATTGCCTCATTTGTAGTCTAACAATGGAAAAGCCTTAATCTTTAAAAGAAAAATGTTAGGTTTTAGCTGACTACCAGCTCCATATGCATCACTGCTTATGACAACTGCTAAGACACGAAGGCAGCCTTATCAAGCAGGGATAGAGGCACACTGCTATAATCAAAGAGGGTAACCACCTTCTTCATTCCACCTGGTCAGGCCTCTTCAACACTTCAGAGAGGAATGACAGGAATGCAAAGAACAGGGAAATGACTACAATTGAGATTACAACTCAAAGATCGGGGGCCTTTGCTCACAGAGTATCAAAGGAACAAATTGAGAATGCACCTCTGTCAAGGACATGACAGACATGACGGAAAGGATTGATTCATTAGATTCCTTCTAACGCTGAAGTCCTGCGGGGACAGTATTCTTGCCACTGACTATTAATTTATTTCCTAAATATTTATTAAGTACCTATTATATACATGATTCTGTACTAGACACTGAGAATATACTGATGATGGCAAAATGGGCCCAGCCCTCACGGAGCTCACAGTCATTAAACAAGACAATTAAGATAGTCAGGCACTGAACAAGACAGTACAAATCATATGTAATCATAACTTGTGCTAAGTGTAAGGAAAGAAAAGTGCCAGGTCCAAGAGAGGCATGGGGTGGTGACCTAATCTCATCTGGAAAGATGAAGGGAAGCCATGCTAAAAAGCGACATTTAAGTTGACATATGAAGAATTAGAGTTAGCCAGGTAAAGAAACAGGGGTGAGTTCTAGGCATAAGGAACAGCCTATACAAGGATCTTGAGGCAGAAAAGAACAATGGAAGAATGATATTTCTGGAATGGTGAGAATAAGGGGTAGTTGGTGGGATATGGGCTTGAAGAAATAGGAAAAACAACGACAAGATCAGGCAAGAGTGTATGAAGAATATGGGATTTAAGTCTAAGTGGGATGGGAAAGCAATTATCTGGTGTCTATATAATGGACTGAAGGGGAAAAAAAGCCGAAGCAAACATACCAGTGAGAGAGACAGTGTAGTAGTTTACAAGAGGGACAATGGTGGTTAAGATTTGGGTAGTGGTGGTATAATGGACGGGTTCAATGTATATTTCATAAGCAGATTTAATAGGGCTTAGTATTGCATTATATATGGGGGTGAGGGAGAGTGAGTGTCAAAGAAGATCTCCCATTTCTGGCATAAGCAATTACTGAAATAAGGACAAGCAGATTTTGAAAGGAGCAAGGAGAAGAGATCAAGGGTTCAATTTTAGACATTTGAGATTACCCAGAGGGAATGTCTAATGGGCATGAAGCTTAAAGGACATTTTAGGTACTGAAGATACCAATCTATTACATCAACAGTATAGAGTATTTGAAGCTATGGCTTTGTATGAGATGGCCTTCTAAGAATGAAAAGAAAAGAGGGCCCCAGAACACCAACATTCATTTAAAAACAGGATTAATAAAAGCATTAACACCACATATCTTTATTTGGCATTCACTAATAAAATAAGTTCATGGTCTAGAACCGACCGTGTACAGTATTAATGTAGCGTATATTAGCACAGTTGGAATATAAACCACTATTCACAAGTGATACTTCTTCACAGGTTAAAAAAAACAACAATCTACCAAAAGAGCACTGCGGTAATCTAAAACATGTCCACGAATGCTGTGACAGTACCTTCAACAGGAGGAGCCTACTTCCCGGCCTAGAACTCCCACTGGTTTTAATGAGTCACTTCTAACAAATAAAATGAGATTGTGACCACAGAGTGAGACTTCAGAGACTAGATCATAAAAGGCAATTCTGATTCCACCTTGTTCTTTCTTGAGAAACTCACTTTGAGGGAAGCTAGCCACCATGTCATCAGGACACTCAAGCAGCCTTACCCCGAGGGCCATGTGGCGGGGAGCCAAGGCCTCCTGCCAGCAGCATGGGAGTGAGCCGGCTTGCACATGGAGGCTGCAGCCCCTGGGAGGCTTTCAGGTGACCGCAGCTTCACCAGCACAATTCACGAGACTCTATCCCAGACCCATCCAGGTAAGCCCCTGGTGGATTCCAGACTGTCAGAAAATGTGGGAGATCATAAATGCTTGTTTTAAGCTGCTAGGTTTTGGGGTAATTTGTTGGGTGGCAACAGAAAACATTCACTGCTATATAATATAGTCATTATAAGAAATCTGCGATAATAATAAAAAGCCTAATCACTGTAAGTTATTGTACAGGCAACCAAAAAACAGAAGTCTAGAAAGCACAGTCAATTCAGAGCATAATAGCAGAAGTATAAGATAGTCACAATGCCCAAGGAACTAACTGGTAAATATAAGTAACACCTTTCTTTCAGAGGAGTAACCAAAAGTATGCTCTTTCCTTTAAAATTATCTGAACAAATAAGGTTCAACTTGTGGGAAGAAAACCATCGCTAGTTCTACTTTCTATACTGTTAAACACATGCCCTTTAAGGTATGAGTTCCAGAAAGATGACGTCAGTTTCATGTTCTAGGTAGAACAATTTTATGTTCTCATATAATATCCTGGCAAATTTAAGAGAGTGAATTCTGATGTCAGTCTACTGGTTTCAAGTATCAGCTCCAGCATTTATTGCAATGTAATTTCGGAGAAGTTATTCAAGCTGTCTAAAGTCTCAGTCTTCTTAGCCACACAATGGGAATGATAATACTAACCCAAATGAATTAACATCGTGCTTCTTAGAATTAATCATTTGTTGTTACGGTTGTGATTACTGTTATTAATAATATAAATACTGATGACTTTCCCTCTATTTGTCCCATCATATTAACTGTTTCTGTGATCATGACATAGCAAAACAGTAGCGATATTTTGCAATCACATTCCTGAAACAGAGTATTTTATAATTCTAACATCTGAAAATAACAGATTTTAAACTCCTAGGGATAACACATTGGAATTTTTATATTAAATTTAAAATATCTAATCTTGGAAAGCTAAGGATATAAGGAAACGCAGACATCTGAAATTGCTACATGATCAAAATTTCAAAATGATGCTGGTGTTTAAAAGTTATTTTAAAATATTTATTTCAAACAGGCATTGAAATATACTTTCCATTACTACATACATAGATCGCTGTTCCTTCTTTAGGAAAATAATCTATGGCAACTTATTCAATAAATTATAAATAATTTCTTTTTAAATAAAAAATTACAAAGCTTGGTAAACAGAAGTAAGGCTGAACCAATAGTTCAGTCACAATAAAAAAACAGGAAAAGGCTGAAGTCAGCTGAAAAAACAGATGAAAGTCATTCTTTCCTCTTCCCGTTAAGCCCCCCACCCTTAATTTTTACTCTCTAGTAGTGAGGTTTGGGAATTTTCAACAAGCTGGCCAGCTGCCAATTCCATGAAGTAGTGAGGAGAAAACTCCCCCTTCAGGGGTCCCTCCCCCTAGGCAGCTCCAGGCGCCTGGCCTGACAAGCTTTCTGAGAAGGACTAGACTCACTGCAGACTTTCTGGCTCCACAGCCATTGTTTGCGTGGCTGCTTTGCTCCTTATCCAGAGCTTAGATTAGCATAAGAATATTGTCCTTTCTCTTAACCAGCAACCCATCTATCTATTCCTTCCCCACTTCGAACCATCTCTCCCCCATCAATCCCTGAGCTAATATACACATAGACAACTGTAGTAACACTGCTCATGGCTATTTTTATATCAGTGTGAAAACAATCTCATCCAAATCTAAACATAAACCCTTAAGAAAAAAACATGCTTAAATAAATAGTTATGTAAGTGTATCTGTGGTAATACACAGGAATCTCACCAAAATGTCTGCCTTGGGAGGCTATGCTGTGAGAATCTGTGAGGGTGACACATTCATAATGAGGTCTTTTGGAAAGTCTGAAAAAGGAGCAAAGAGAACCAACCATCTCACTGAATTCTGAATTCTGATCTACAAGGGATGGAGAAGTTCCACTTTATAGAGACATTTCTAATTGCCATGTCTTCAACACCTTAAGGTCACTAATTTCATTGTCACCACTGAAGTTACTTCCTAACTAGACTTAACCTTTTCCCAACGCTCAATTATTTATTCAAAGCAACTTTAATGCATTTAACCTTTGTATTTCTGCTTAGTCGTCCCCTCTTCATTCAAAACCTTTCACTTTCCTTCTGGGCCAACGGACTATTCTTCCCAATACAAGTATGAATTCTTCCAGGAACAGAAAGGCAAACCAAACAAGCACAGCATTATACATTGCTGATGCATTTATACTATTACATCTCACACCTGGGCTCAGTATCAGATGCACAATAAATGCTTCCTGGTTTACAAACTTATTTTTTTTTTAAAGGAGATCTATTTTCAACCATTCAACTTTGTACTACAAATCCCCTAACCTAGTTGGTCCAAAGGTTTTTTTTGTTCATTTATTTCTATTAAATGAAAAAGCTCGCAAATAAGACCAGATTAGGCTATACATCAATCTTTGGCACGACTGCGCTCAGAAGAGAGTCTTACTGCCAGCTGTCCATAGAGGGGTCTGGGTGTTGTTCTGTCTCTCCTCTGGAATAAGCACAGATGACCAAAAAACAAGCGAAGTGAATCAGTGGTTGCAGAAATGCCTGGGAGGAGCAGCGTTTGGTCGTCCCTGTTCAGGTGTATTAGGGGAAACGGTGAACAATACTACCTGTGTTTTCTGCACAGTATTTTTACACAGATAAAATCAGTATGAAATGGCAGTGAAGAGTTCAAGGTCTAGCATACGACAGATCTAGGTCTTCTATATAGATTAAATGAGAGAAACTCATAAATATTATTTAGTGATAACTTTAGGTTAGCATTGCCCGTCTTTATAATTTGCAAATTAGTTTTATGTGCATTAAACCATCTGTATGACCCTTACAGTAAGTAAAATTATTCCTACTCTGACAGAGGAAAGACAGGCTCAGAGAGCTAAAGCGACTTGAATTTCATATAGCTAGCGACTTAGGGAACAACTAAGCCCCAGGTCTTTGAAGCCCAAGGGCCGTGTTTTATCGAATCGGTACATGAGTAAATCCATCAAAGAGGAAACAGGAAGTTATTTTTTATTGAGCCACGTAAGATTTTACTTCAACTTGACAACTCTGCAAGGAAAAAGTGAAGCACAGCCGAGTTAAGAAACTTGCCCAAGATCACACAACCAGTTAGAGTCAAGTCTGGTGCTGACAAAGCCCAAATTCCACCCACTGCTGCGAAGTCAGTAGGAGGCAGGTAATGAGAAAAAAAACCCTGAAAGTAGTATGCTCCTCATTATACACCGCTGCTCAGATAGGGGAAAAACTCTCGATACTCTACTGTGCGACACTGAGCTGGGATAATGCTAACAGGTCTTTTCACCAGCTAGCTCCCTCACAGGCTCTGCTAACAGGGGAAAGAGAGAAAGCTGGAAGAGGGCGAAGGGACTTGCTTCCTCCGGACTCTGCTGCTCCCAGTCAGCCGTCTGAGCCACACCCTCCGCAAAGGCAGCAGCCAGTAGGTTCTAGTTTCCAGCTTCCTGCCACACTTCCAGAACCAGGCTCATGGCCCACATTCTGACCCAGGGGTGCCAGCACCTCAAAGTCTGAGAGCCTGGCACCTCAGGACCTATGTTCCGAGCTCCTCAGGGGCCAGCCGCAGCTGGGCTCTGAGCTGCCTCCACAGGGGCACACATTCTCCAAGCATCTAGGTTCTGAAACCTCAGTCTCTTCAGGGTGGTAGCTGCTTCCCACATGACCATTCCTGCTTAATCCCAGTGTTTCGTTGGCTTTTTCAATTCCCTAACACCTTTGTAGTCAATTCCCTATATCAAATTCTTCCTGTGAAAACGGCCACTGTGGTTCCTGACTGGGCCCTGATTGATACAAATACTTCAGAAAACTGACCTCAGAGACTGAACAGACTACACACACACCACACACATTTTTATATGTATTTACTTCACTAAGCAGAAGCCAACAACATAGGTAACATTTCCCAAGTGCTTAGAAACTGCATTTTAATATATGTATATTCAAAGAGTTCTAAGATGTTCTGACCTCAGGAATGAAATCTTCTAGACTCAGTACATTTCATTTCTTCTCCCACAAATAATTATAACCTATCCAAGTTAGAAGTTTGCTCAGGTTTGGCTGGGCTTCCTATTCTAACCTATGTGACCCAAAGTCAAGATGCCTAAAAGAATACCAAAATTTGGTTCTCAAAACAGATTTCTCATTTCCATAAGCAAGATTACATGTAATCGAACAGTTTCTGGGTTAACTCAATAAATAGCTGTGGCCAAAAAACTAATTGAATTGCTAGATCAATCTTTCAGTGGAATATATCCAACTTCTAGAACTAAGGGGGGCGGGGAGAACAAAGCAGAACTTCAAAAATAACAACAAAAAACTTCTACCCATATTTCACTCAGGAAACTAAATCAAAATATGTCTGTATTTATGCATTCAATATGAAAAATCAACCTTTCAAAAAAAGTCATGAGCTTTCTTTTTTTTTTTTTTTAAGATTTTATTTATTTGACAGATCACAAGTAGAGAGGCAGGCAGAGAGAGGGGGAAGCAGGCTCCCTGCTGAGCAGAGACCCTGGGATCATGACCTGAGCTGAAGGCAGAGGCTTTAACCCACTGAGCCATCCAGGCGCCCCAGTCACGAGCTTTTGCAAGTGTGTCCCTCCCTAAGAAGATCTGGAAATATGCGGGTGACTTTTTGGTTGGTGAAAAAGGACCAAAATAGAAAACGCAATATAATATGCAGGGATGAGCCCTCAAAACAAAGAGCTGTCTCAACCAAATGTCAATAGTGCTCTCCTTGTTGAGAAATACAGATTCTTGACTAAATGACCTGACTACTGTTTTTCATTATCTAAAGGCTCCTCTGTGGTTCTAGATATCCAAGATGCAATAGTATTAGGCCTTTAGGAAGAAAAATTACCTTGTTCGAACTAATGTCTAAATGCAAATTTTACTTACACTTTACTTTTTTTCCCTCTCTTTTGACCACTTAAAAAAGACTCCTATTCTTGCTGTATAAGTACCTGCATAAGGCAAAAACAGCTGAAAATCAGTTTCTTTTCACTTTTTTCTCTAATTACAATTAAAAAAAAGATTTTATTTATTTATCTGACAGAGAGATAGAGATCACAAGTAGGCAGAGAGGCAGGCAGAGAGAGAGGAAGGGAAGCAGGCTCCCCACTGAGTAGAGAGCCCGATGCGGGGCTCGATCCCAGGACCCCGAGATCATGACCTGAGCTGAAGGCAGAGGCTTTAATCCACTGAGCCACTCAGGCGCCCCTCTATTTACAATTAAAAAAAAAAAAATCCAGAGCACACAGGTTTCCCTGAAGCTCCGGAGTAAAGACTCTGTCCCAAACTAAGCCACTCAACATATTCTATCCTCCACGCCAGAATGAAAAGTTCAGGGGAAAGCCAGTCTAATATAGTCTCAGGACTGTGGCTAGGCCTGCAGAGACACCGTCCCTCTTTCAGACTGAATAGGCCCAAGAAAACAGCTGCCCAAGAAGCTTTTGGCAGTTATGTTGGCACCAGAAGGGGAACCAGAAGGCAGAGCCAGGAGACTAAAAGAAGCCAGGTCCTTACAGCCATCAGTGAGCAGCAACCTTGCCCGAAGCCTGAATAACAGGCACTTTTCAGTTTACAGTCAATAAATTCCCTTTCATTTTTTAGGTCACAAGGAGTTAGTTTTTCCTTTAGAACCAAAAACATTCCAGTCGATAGGAAGGTTTAAGAGAAAGGAACACTTAAGTATTCTGGGTTAGATTAGCATAAAGTGAGTAACTCTGAATAAACAATAACATAGACAGGTATGAGAATTAAAGATAGCTCCAGTAGTATACAAATTTACCTAATAATGTGTCCAGCAGCTACATAATTTATTACTCCTGGTCTTTCTCCTCTTACCCTCCAAATCTGCTAGCCCCTTCAGTCTTTCCTACCTCAGTTAATGGCCTCTCTACTTTTCAAGGATCTCAGGCCCAAAATCTTGGGAGTCATTCTTGGCCATTTCCTCCTTCCTTCTCATATTCCATATCCAATCTCTCAGCAAACCCTGCTGGTTCTACTTTCAAAATATACCCGGAACCTATGCACGTCTCACCACCTCCTCTGCTCTCTGGTCCAAGACACCAACACTGTTTGCCTGGATTACTGAATAGCTTCTTAACTTGTCTCCCCACTTCTACCCTTGAATATATACTATAGTATATACAGAATATACTACAGTATACTCTCAACACAGTAGCCAAAGTAGTGACAGGCAGCACACTAGGTCACATCACCCCCTCTGCTCACAAACAGTAAGAGCTGAAGTCTGTAATGGCCCGTAGGACTCCAGCTCCTTCACTCCAGCTGTACTGGCCTCCTTGTTCCTGACACATACCAGGCCTGGCTCTGCTGCAGGACCTTTGCATATATGGGTCCCTCTGCCTAGAACATTCCTCCCCTAGACATCTGTATGATTTGCTACCTTACTTCTTCCAAGGGCTTACTCAAATATCCCTTTCTTATTAACAGTGTTCCTGCTCACCCTATTTAAAACTGTAATCCTATCTTCACCCCTGGCACTCCTAGCCTCCTTCCCTGATATGTATCTATTTTTTTTTTCTCTTCAGCACTTGTCATCCTACAATTTGACATACAATTTACTATTTACTTTGTTTACTGCTTGCTACCTGCTCTAGAATGTACGCTCTATAAGGGCAGGGGTGTTTTTGTTTTTTTTTTCACTCTGTATTTCTAGCACCAAGAAGAGCTTTTGGCACATAGCTGGTACTAAATAAATATTTGCTGAGGGAATCTGAATATAGCAGAAGGAATTAAAACATCATGCCAAATTTTTTTACTTTTATATACAAATGAGACCTTCCCAAACAGGCTGTACTGTGGATAAACTATTCAATTTCCTTATCTCAACACAACTGAAATGATACAAAAACCACACCACTTCCTCCTGCTCACTTTGAGCCCTGACTTGTGTCAAGATCCTGTGAGGAAAATTTTCCACTCTTTTCACTGCATGTACTCGAGTATGAGATATAAATTAAAAGGTCTTAATAAAGTCTTGTATAAGTAAACATAATGTCTCAAGGTCTAAAATATTGCTTAAGACAAACAATGGCTTGGGTTATACTTTGACAGTACCACATAGTTAAAGCAAGTTAAATAATTGTGGAAATAATCACAGACAAAAAGAAATACAGCCCTCTCTTTGGTACAAACAACATGGTCTGACAAAAGGAACTTCAAAGGACTATCTAAACTCAACTGCAATATTTCAGTAAGGAGGCACAAGTAAAGGTTCAAAGGTAATATTTATATGTAAATTGTAAGTCAGCAAAGGCCCTGAATAAGACCCGAGGGTGTTACAATCAGATCGTTAGTAATTCTTCCCTGTATTTAACCACAAACTACAGGAAACTAAACCTTGAGAAATGTAGGTCTACAAAAGAACACCCTCAAGATTACAAATTCCAGTTTATTAAATGGGAAGCAGCACTTGGAAACCCAGGAAGCGCTTCTGGCCTAAGGACAAAACATTACTTTTCATTTTGTTTCTCGGTGTCCGAACATTACCACCACTAAATGTGCTGGTTTAGAGTGCTTTGCTGAAGAAGTTCTATGGCATGGGATGTACTTTTTTTTTCTTTTAGTATCTTTCAGCTGAGATACTTAGTGTAAATACCTACCAACGTACACGTTTATTTTTAAAAAAGAAAAAAATAAAACAAATTAAAAAGCAAAAAATAAAAAGGGGCGCACAGGTGGTTCGGTCAGTTCGGCGACTGACTCTTGATTTCAGCTCAGGTCAAGGTCTCAGGGTTGTGATTGTGAGTCCTGCATCAAAAAAACACATTTTTTTTTTTTTTTTTTTTAATAAGGAAAGGATAATATATAGCATAGTCTTTTAGGGGACCTAAGAGTTAGTTTTAATTCTGCCTTAACCAGCTAGCTGATCCTGGCCAATTCACTTCCCTCTCTGAGCCTTAGTAATACATAAACCCGAATAGCTGCTTCTGTTGTTGCTTGAGCAAATAAATCTGCAAGGCAAAAGTCCAGAAGTAGGATTCTGGCTCTACTTGTAGTCGTGGTAGATATTTTGGTAATTTCACTGGAACTGTACCATTTTGTACTTCCAAATACAACATTGATATATGGACAATTTTTTAAAAAAAAATAAGGACAATTTTGGGGCGCCTGGGTGGCTCAGTGGGTTAAAGCCTCTGCCTTTGGCTCGGGTCATGATCCTGGGGTCCTGGGATCGAGCCTCACGTCAGGCTCTCTGCTCAGTGGGGAGCCTGCTTCCTCCTCTCTCTCTCTGCCAGCCTCTCTGTCTACTTGTGATTTCTATCTGTCAAATAAACAAATAAAATCTTAAAAAAAAAAAAAAAAATTTTTAAATACTCCTGAAGGACACAGTATACACTTTAACACAGGGAAAGACATAGCACATTAGGTATAGAAAGCCTCAATATCATGTATGTCAATTCCTCCTTAGAAGTTCCCTTCTAAGTTTGCTAAGAGTTTTCAACACAAATGGGGTTCAATTTTATTGTGTTTTTTCTCCATCTATTGATATGATCAGTGTTTTCCTCCTTCAATGCATTAATGCATAATTTAATTAGTAATAATCCATATTAGTGGAAAAATTAATCACAATAATCCATATTAAGAGCTTTCTTAAAGAGTAAACCATCTGTGGTAGTTCTTAAAGATGTCCACAAATCTTTTCACATTTTTGAAAGTGGACTGTATGATAGATGAGTGTATGCTATATTGGATAACTCCCTGTTAACAAACAGCAGAAAGTGAAAGTGACAAAGTATGTGCTCTGTGAGTAGTCTTAAAAGGCAATGCAGCTTTCTCTTTGCTCTTTCCTGGGTCATTCAATCTGGGCTGAGGAACTGAGGCCTCCCGCCAATAGCCATTTGAGTGTACCACCTTGGAAGGAGATCCCCTTCCCACCCCCCAATCAAGCTTTCAGATGAATGTAGCCCCTGCTGACATCCTAACTACAATCTCTTAAGATAACCTGAACCAAAATCACCCAGTGAACTGCTCTTAGTGTCCTGGTTAAGTTTTCATTGTTTCAAGTCCCTAAGTTTTGGGATAAATTGTTATGTAGCAATAATTAACACACTATCCTTGGATTCCTGGGATAAATTCAATTTTGTCATTATTGAATAATAAATTGTCTGGTCTTTGTCCCTAGTCCCTAGAAGGGAACCCCTAAAGTAAATCTTTGGAATGTCCCAGTATTAGCAGTGTCTTTGTTATGCACAAGTCTTATAGATCATACCTGATTTTATGACTCAGAATGGAGGCTGGTCACCAAAATGGCCAACCATGTGATCAGAGGGTTGGAGAGGGGACAAGGCTGAATACTGAGTTCAATTATGTGGCCAATTATCCAACTACACCTACACAATGAAACACCATTAAAAACACTATATACCATAGCTAAGTTTCCTGGTTGGTAAATATATCAATGTTCCAGGAAGATGACATACCCTGATTCCCAGGGGAGAGGAGGCTCCCCATCTGAACACTCCCAGACCTCACCATATGTGTCTCTTCATTTGGCTGGCCCCAATCTGTATCCCTTAGAATCAAATGATCATTGTACATGTACCAATTTCTTGAATCCTGTGAGTCATTTTACTAAATAGTCAAAATCTGAGGGGATCATGGAATCCTTCTGGATTTGCAGCCAGTTTGTGAGAAGTCCAAGTAGCCTGGAAACCCCCAAACTTGTTACTGGCATCTCAAGTAAGGGTAATCTCGTTGGTGACTGTGCCCTTATATCTGTGGGTAGGTATTATCAGAACTGTACCACAATATTGTAGATACAATTGTTTAAATACACTCCTAGATTTGTCTTGCTAATATTTTGTTAGGTTTTGTATCTATGCTCATAAGTAAGACGTGCCTATTGTATTATCCATGTCTAGTTTTGATATCAAAGTTATACTAATCACATAGCATAAGCTGAGGAACTTTCCCTATTTTGCTGTTCTCTGGTACAATATATATAAATTTGCATATATCTACCACTAGAGTAGTTTGACAAAAGTCAGTCTTAAAATCATCTGGGCCATGGAGTGTGTGGTTTGGCTCAGATGGTGAAACACGTGACTTTTGATCTTGGGGCTGAGTCCAAACCCCAAACTGAATGTAGAGACTACTTAAAAATAAACTCTTTAAAAAATAATAAAATCATCTGGGCCAAGAGCTTATCCATGAGTACATGGGAGGGAACTGTCTTTCAGTATAAATCAAATTTCTCTAATAATTATAAAAAAATCCAGGTTTTCTATTTAGTCAGAGTCAATTTATTGTTTCGTTTTTTAAAAGAAAATTGTCATTTTATTTAAATTATAAAATATACTGACATGAGGTTACTCAAGGTATTCTCTTATTTTTAAGAAAAAAAAAATCTCTTCTATATTTGAAGTTACACTCTCCCCTTTACATGCCCAATACTATGTGTGCTTTCTGGGTTTTTCTTGATTGTTCAAATGGTTTATCTTATTAGCCTTTTCAAGAACCAATTTTTGGTTTTCGTAATCCTCTCTTATGTGTCTTAAAAATATTTTTTCCATTAATTTCAAACCCCAATTCTATCACAGATTAGCTAGAAGCTTGCAGAAGTTTCTCTCTGTGCCTCAGTCCTCTCATCTATAAAATGGGAATAATAACAGTAGTCACTCCACAAGGTTATAAAGATTAAATAAGATAATCCCTGTAAAGCATATGGAACAATGCAAGGGCTAGACAGTGAGTGTGGAGTTTTTTTGTTGTTGTTGTTGTTTTAAGATTTATTTATTTATTTATTTATTTATTTATTTATTTATTTAAGAGAAAGAGCACATACACATGTACAAGGTGGGTGGGCAGAGGGAGAGGAAGAAACTCCAAGCAGACTCCCAGCTGAGCACAAAGCCCAACACGGGACTTTATCCCACAACCCTGAGATCACAACCCAAGCCAAAACTGAGTCAGACACTCAACTGACTATACCACCCAGAAGCTGCAGAAATGCTGGCTTTTACCTTCATTATCTCTCTTGAATTTATTCTGTTGTTCTTTTCCTAATTTGTTAGATGCTTAGCTTATTAGTATTTTTAATATGAGTATTTAAGGCTTCAGTGTGTCAGGCAAGTATTAATATCCAAATTTTCTTTATTGTTTAGTTCTAGGTATTTTCTGATTTGTATTGTCATTTTACTTTTCACCTTTGGGATTATAGAAGTATGTTTTTAAATTTACAACCACAGATTTGTATATACTGTTTGTTATTCATTTTTTAAAAGATTACTTATTTATTTGAGAGAGAGACCAAAATAGCAAAGAGAGCAGGAGCTGGGAGGAGAGGGAGAAGCAGGCTCCCTGCCAAGCAGGGAGCCAGATGTGGGGATCAATCCCAGGACCCCAGGATCATGACCTGAGCTGAAGGCAGATACTTAAACCGACTGAGCCACTCAGGCGCCCCTGTTACTCATTTTTAACTTAAGTGCATTTCTTGGCA
The DNA here is from genome assembly GCF_010015895.1 of Lontra canadensis. Classification (NCBI taxonomy): domain Eukaryota; kingdom Metazoa; phylum Chordata; class Mammalia; order Carnivora; family Mustelidae; genus Lontra; species Lontra canadensis. The sequence continues at coordinate 31,601,812 of NW_022630997.1, forward strand.
GAAAATATGGTTGATATGATTATTTGGAATGTATCAGAATTATTAAATATTTTGAAATGTATTAGAATTTGCTGTACATCCTAGTAAATGGTCACATTTAATAAATGTTAACGTCTAGAACAAATGAACTTGTCATATTCTCTGCTTAAAAATCCATGAATATTTGCATTTTAATAGGGTGGAATTACCAAGACATAAGAAGAATTGTTAGAACCTGGCTTCTGCAGGGTTTTCTAACACCATCCTCCCACTCCTCCATATCCTTACAATGCTCCAACTATACTGAAATCACCGTAGCACTCTATCTTCACAGGCATTCCCCCAGACTTCCATTCTTCTGCACAGCCTCTGGGCTTTACCAGGTTAACTTTAATTCATTCTTTTAAGACTTGATCTATGAGTAATCTTGGCAGGCAATCCCTGATCCTTATTCATCAGGCTGAGAGAGGTGGCCTATCTCTGTACGGCTGGTGCACCCAGAACATGTACCATAGCTGCTTCACGGCTCTTGGCTAACATTCATTTAAAAATTACTTATTGGGGCGCACCTGGGTGGCTCAGTGGGTTAAAGCCTCTGCCTTCGGCTCAGGTCAGATCCCAGGGTCCTGGGATGGAGCCCCGCATCGGGCTCTCTGCTCCGCGGAGAGCCTGCTTCCTCCTTTCTCTCTCTGCCTACCTCTCTGCCTACTTGTGATCTCTCTCTGTCAAATAAATAAATAAAATCTTTAAAAAAAATACTTATTAATTCCTTGGTATGTGCTCTACACTTCTTGCACAACAGTAAATGAAGCAGATATAACTCCTCCTATTAAGAGATATACATTGTCAGGTGATATCTGGACTTATCTTGCAGCTTTTGTAATCTCCATTTTCTGGCACATTACTAAGCAAAGCAATACATGTTCAATAAATGAATACAAAATATATTAATATCTTAAGGGAAACATAACTGAGGAGTTAAACCCACTACAAAAACCACATATATATTCTAACATTCTTTAGAAGTATACTGGCATCTGAAAATGCCTCTCCAAACCTTACAGTTTTAGCCAGTAACTACCAATCCAAAATCTCTATCCAAGTACTAGCTCATGAACTTCACTCCTATTATCACCTCTGGTGACTCCTAGGTATAGGAGAAAAGAAATTTAGATCCAGGTCCTGAAACAGGGAACCTTAATATACTCAAAAGCCCTCTTCTTAAAATATTTCTGGCTTATTTCATGTTTTGAATTATCTTAGCTCTAAGTTCATTAGGTTTTTCTTATCATACTTTTTTAATAGTATGAAATAAGAAATTTAATATAGTCTACCTACTTCAATATATTAATTCATTTAATCCTCTTACTAACTTTATGAAGCAAGTATTCTCATCATGAATAATTTTACAAGAATAAATCTGAAAATAAAGCAGTGTATGATTTTTTTTTTAGAATGGTATTAAATACCAAAATTAATTCAAGAGGAAGTAGAATACCTAAACACACCAAGGTGACAATAAGAAGTAGAGGTCACCGTACTGGAAACGGGCTGGCGGGTAGTAAGAAGGGCGGAGGAGTGGGATGGCAGTGAGGAGGAACACAGGCTTTGGTGTATACTGTTCAAGATTTTATATAAGAAGAGCTCATCAGATCTCCTTATTAGTCCCTTACAAACAAAGAGCAGATGGGAGCAAGCAAGGGAGGAATATAAGAACGGAAGAATAGGGAGGAAACAGATGAGCTCAAGAGTTAAACTGGAATTTCTGAGATACCTGGATTGGAAACCACATTACAAACAGGTGAAAGTGTAAGACACTAGAGCAGGAAGGAAGTACTTGAGATGGAGGATAAGGATAGGAATTGAAACGTCACTACAGAAGATGAAAAGATGCTGCTGAAATCCGGTGGCATGCTCTGCCCCACAGTATCACATATAGCTGTAGTAACACAAACGGCTACCTAAACCTGAAAGTACCCAACACAGAGAATGATCAAATAAGAAAGTCAGGAGCGTACCCGCCAACTTCAGTTAAGAAGAATGGATTATCAGGGGCACCTGGGTGGCTCCGGTGGTTAAGTGTCTGACTCTTGATCTCAGATCAGGTGTTGATCTCAGGGTCGTGAGTTCAAGCCCTGCACTGGGCTCTGCACTGGACACAGAGCCTATATACATACATACATAAATAAGAATAATATTGTAGTTATGAGGAGGCATTCTTCACTGAAGACAATGGGAATAAGCTTTCTGTCTCCCTTGGAGGTGGGGGGGTAAGGGTAAGTGGATAGCATAATAACCCAAGAGCCAGAGGGCAAAGTCCATAGGATGTCTATAGGATGAGTTCTAGATTTCTCTACGGAAGAGAGTAGGTGTGGGGTGCCTGGGTAGCTCAGTCAATTGAGTGCCTGACTCTTGGTTTTGGCTCAGGTCATGCTCTCAGGGAGTCTGCTGGAGATTCTCTCTGTCCCTCTGCCTGTCTCCCACCCTGAGCTCTCTCTCTCCTTAAAATAAAGAAATCGATCTTTAAAAAAAAAAAGGAGAGGAGGTGTAAGACAAAATTTTCAATGGTGTGCTGGGAGATACCAATAGAAAGGGTAGAACTCAATGGTAAGGGTAGAACTCATCTTTTCTTCAAGCGTGGAGTTATAATTGCTTTTCTGCAATGCAGGGTTTTAAAATGCTGTTAGATCTAACAGATTCACTACACTGCTCAAGAATCTAGCAGTTGCCAGTGTGTGGAGGCCCTGAGGAGACTCCTCCCAGAGCTCCAAGAAATCAGGAACAGTTTGTTAGCTCCACTGTTATCAGCCCGCAGCAGAAACACTCCAACTTCTATCCTCACTGGTCTGCCACTGAACAATGGATGCCTACAGCCAAAGCTAAACAAATGCTTAGGGAACCCAAGACCCCCAGAAGTGGGTGCAAAAAAATGGAATCTGCTTAAAGAGAACTCAGCAAGCACAAGAAAAGCTAAGCTCAAAATAAGAACATGTGGCTTCTACTTAGATGGAACAGAAGGGAATGGGCAATAGTGCTCATGCAGGACACCCAGGGCGTCAGTCTCACCAGTAAAGGAGAAGCAACTCATGGATGTCAGAGTACAGGAGCTGCCAAGCAGGATACCAATGCAAGATTTTGCCCCCAAAGACAAGGTCAGAGCATTTCAAAGAGGGCACCACTATTATGCCAACAGTACGCCAATGTGAAGAAAGGGGGCATCTCTGGGTTTCTACGGTGCTGGCAGATGATGTGCATCTCAATTATTGCTTTTCTCCTAAGGAACTCAAACATGAACAGCTTTAAAAAAATCTTAAAAGAAAAAAAAGGAGGGGGGCACCTGAGTGGCTCAGTAGGTTAAGCATCTGCCCTCCACTCAGGTCATGAACCTGGGGTCCTGGGATCAAGCCCCGTGTCGGGCTCCCTGCTCAGCAAGAAGCCTGCTCCTCCTCCTCCCCTCACTCATGCTGTCTCTCTCTTTGCTACCTTATCTCTCTTTCTGTCTTTCAAATAAATTAATTAAAAATAAAAAAATTAAAAAAACACTAACAGCTATGCAACCAATGAAGAGCCAATGAAGAGGGCCCAGCAAGAAGGGTACACTCCACATTCCTTATCATGACCCTTGCCCTGCACCACCCCTTAAGGAACTCAATCTTTGTTCAATCTTTTTATATCCTAATTGAGAATTAATGCTCAGTGAAAGATGACTATACATTTAGAAAAATTTTCTAAAGTTCTGAGTCATCAGAAAGCTGATGGACCAGAAAAGAAGGGGCTCTCAGCAGATTAAGCTGCAGTGCAAAGCTGTCCTGATGTTCAATCAACTCAAATGTACTAGAGATAATCTGTGGTAGACAGAGAGGCCACGCAGAGTCTCTGGCAAGTTCCACCAGAAGAGATGGAGGATAGACATCTAGACCTTCTGGGGCAAGGATATGACCTCTATAACGCTGTATGAAAAGTGTAGCTCCTGGCATGATATTGGGCCCCAGTAAGGAATGGAACCATGGAAGATCCAGGATTTAGTGACCAGAGTGACACATCATGATCCACCAAGTCCCAAGGTAATGTGCAGCAGCAAGTTACTTAATGATGGAAATGGTATTTCTGTAACAGGACCTAGGCAGTTCTAGAGGGCACTAGTGAATTCCAAGTGGTAGCCCAGAACCTCACGTCACTAACTCCCATCACACAGATGTCTTTACTTTTGCTCACATCAACAACTTTATGGTAGGTTCCTGGTGACCAATGACAAAAAGAAAAACCTGGGGCCTGGCTGCCAGTGACAAGTCAAAACTGGACCACTACTGCTCTGCAGCCTTCCTTGGAGGACTCTGAAAGACAATGAAGGGGAGAAATTCTCTTGGCAGGCATGGTGAAGGGAGAAGTGACCAGAGAAGAAAAAACATGCATGGACTCCCTGGGAGTGGCAAATGGTATGGCTGACTGGTTAGGGGGATGGAAACACTAGAAAATAAGACACAAGGCACCTGAACAAAAAGCATGTTGATGGCTCTATGAGAGTCAGTGCAAAGTGTTGATCTTTATGTCTTACGGTAATGCCCACTAAAAGCACTAAAAGAAGAGGTGTGTTTAACACCATTCCCAACTATAGAGGAAATGACTGGTCGGTTAACCACAGCAAGCTTTTGCTATCAGCCACCTCAATGCTTGACCAACAGGGCCATGAATGGAGGAGCCATGGTAAAGGGAGGAAGGCTTTACACAGGCCCAACAGCATGGGCTCCTCCTTATGAAGGTGACCTAATTACTGCCACTGCCATTCCAGATGCAAGTTTGTCTTCCTTGCCCATGTATACCTTATGCCAGCACCATCGTCCCAGGGTTTACAGATTAGCACAAGAGGAATATCAATTATGGCCTCAGAACCAGCTACAGTAGTGGGGACTACAGCTTGTTCCACTAACCCTCCTGCTTCAGAGATTTCTTTTAGTAGTTATAACCAGCCCCCAAGTTGAAGCAGACTGAGTGGGCTTACTGGAACACGAGGCAATCTGAGTAACAAAAGGGGCAGGCAAACACTTGTGGTGCTATCCCCTCAGCCTGCCTGCCACCTCAGCACAGCTACAGCGGATAGTTCTCTGCACTACCCGACAACATCTGACACCAAGTGTAAGCCAAGATGCTGCTGTTTTGCTCCTCAGGGTTTTCCCCAAACCTAAAGAAGACTGCCCAGCAGTAAGTAGACACAGCCACATAAATGCTAGCATTAAAGCTCCAGGAGCAGTCTTCAATGAACAGAAGATGAAAGTCAGTGGATAAACGTCCCAGCCCCCTGTCCTTTGGTGGGACAATACTAAGGTACATTCAGAGGGTTCTCAGAAGGACTGAACCCCAGTTGCCCACAGTGATAACTAGCTCCTTAACACACTATATGTAACCTCCCTCACATGTCCCATTTCCTCTGTGTCTTTGGATCGCCTAGCAAATAAACCGCTCAGCCATTAAGTCCTTTTCTCAGGTTCTACTTTCAAAGGAGCCCAGACTAAGAAGTGGTGCGGTCAGGACTCAAACTAAAACCACTGGCTCCACTGCCTGTGCTTGAACAAAAGCATGCTGCCTCTTTATAAAGTAGCAGGACATGGTACAGTACACTGTGGTGCACTAAAGGTAAAAAGCAATGAACATGTAAGTATATACACAGCAAGAGAGAGATTTTAACTTTCTAGTGCTGAACAAAACAGTGGAAAATTGGGGCAGACCATATGTAGCAAAACCTAACTAAGTCAATTAAATACATACATACGCACACACCAATAACACTCTACGTTCATTCAAGGACATAAAGCAAACAAATTAGAGTGGTTTCCTAGAGCAGGAGATGAAAAAGAGGCAATCAAGAAGAAAGGAAATGAAATAAATCATTTGAGGGATTTTAATAAAGAACACAATAATTTTGCTGCCATAAACAGAAGACATGTTTAACTCCGGTTTCTGAATCACAGTCTGAATGTACTGTTACAGTATTAAACGGAAAAGTCGGTATTACTTGATGTTATGAATTGGAGGTTCTCAAAGTAAATATACAACTGTGAACATGTTTTTAAAATTCAACAGTTATGATCTGAAATGATTCCGAAAACTACCTGCAGCACCCATTCCACGCTTCAGGAAACACTGCTATCACTATTCTGAGATAAGGGGCTCTTTTAAAAAATATACACATATGAATGTAATAGAGTACAAATATTAATTACTTTGAGAGCTTAACTAGAGAAAACCTGATAATAATTAAAGAGAAAACCTGATAATAATTCAATCACAAAGCTTTCCTCAATAATGTAACATCTTCCAGTTACACAATGTATAATTACAAAACAGTGACTACTTAATTTTCAGTATGAAATGTTGGAATATTTCTAACTATTTCAAAATCCTAAATCAGTCATCAATTAAAGGTTGAAAAGAACTTTAATAAAAGTATCAAGATTAGGTTTATATCATGAGGTAACTAAGAACCTCACTATAAGGTATTTCTCTAAGGACATTACCATACTAATGCTTTTCTGTTAACTTGAAACTTGAATTCTGCTTCGTGAATTTCTTCATAGATCCCAATTCATTGAGCAGTAATTCCATTAAAACAAGATACCACCCTTCAGTAGAAGTGTCAGAATTATACTTAAAGAAATATTTTCGGCTCAGGTCATGATCCCAGGGTCCTGGGATCGAGCCCCACATTGGGCTCTCTGCTCTGCGGGGAGCCTGCTTCCCTTCCTCTCTCTCTCTGCCTGCCTCTCTGCCTACGTGTGATCTCTGTCAAATAAATAAAATCTTAAAAAAATATTTTAAACATTCTTTTACTAAATAGTATGTAGTATTTAAAACTACAGCAGAAGAGATGGGGCACCTGGGTGGCTCTGTCATTGGGCATCTGCCTTCAGCTCAGGTCATGCTACCAGGGTCCTAGGGTCAAGTCCTGCATTGGGCCCCTTGCTCGGTGGGAACGCTGCATCTCCCTCTCCCACTCCGCCTGCTTGTGTTTCCTCTCTCACTCTCTCTCTCTGTGTCAAACAAATAAATAAAATATTTAAAATAAATAAATAAAGCTATAGCAAAAGAGATAAATATGAACAAAACAGTATTTCTTTTTTTTCCCCTAAAGATTTTATTTATTTGACACAGAGAGAAAGAGAGAGGGAGGGAGAGCAAGTTCAAGCAGGGAGGAAGGGCAGAGGGAAAGGGAGAACCAGACTCCGCTGATCAAGGTGTCCAAGCTATCACTGGGCTTGATCCCAGGTCCCCAGGATCATGACCTGAGCCAAAGGCAGCCATTTAACAACTGAGCCACCCAGGCACTGCAGAACAGTATTTCTTTCTTTAAAAACTGCTCTTTTAGGGGCGCCTGGGTGGCTCAGTGGGTTAAAGCCTCTGCCTTCGGCTCAGGTCACGATCCTAGGGTCCTGGGATCCAGCCCTGCATCGGGCTCTCTGCTCAGCAGGGAGCCTGCTTCCTCCTCTCTCTCTCTCTCTGCCTGCCTCTCTGCCTACTTGTGATCTCTGTCTGCCAAATAAACAAATAAAATCTTTAAAAAAATAAAATAAAATAAAAATAAAAACTGCTCTTTTAAGAAAAGGCAATTACTTTTTAAAAATTACTTTAAAAAGTAAGAATAAAAAGGCAATACTTTGCTTTTTTCATAACATCTCCTTACAATATGCTAAGGTTTGAAAAATAATGTACAAAAATATTTCTTGCATATAAATAGATGAAGAAACCAGTAAGATAGTAGAACTTTAATTTTAATGTTTCTTTACACTTAGATCCAACCAGATTTGAAAAATTACTTATGTTTGCTATTGACACCGCCCAACATTATCTGTACTATCCAGAGAGAACGCACAGACATCATCACCTCTTTCCAACATCCAGTCAGAAATTACTATTCCTTCTTCCTTGACAGTATCTATTACACATGGTCTTTCTTTTCCATTTCCACTGCTACTACTGGGATTAAATTCTGATTACTTCAAATCTAACAGCTCCTACAACCTTCTGGGCTCCCTGACTCCTCATTCCATTTCTCTAATGATATATATTCACAAATCAATGCTAGCACAATTTCCATAAAGTAAAATTTTATGTCACACTTCCTACCCTCTCCAAGATCTCTACTATATTCTTAGGAAAATATTCACTTTCTATCAATCAGCTTCTCTAGAAATACCTTTTAATTCTTTCTTTACCTACCCAAATTCTACTCATCTTCCAAAACCTCAAATAATCCCTCCTATGTTCTGTCTATACTTCTCAGTGCTATAGAACCCTGATTAAGAAGTAATGATTTACTCTTCAGGCATTTATCACTTTTACCTGGCAGTGTTGGTTAGCATTACTCATATTACTTACACACATACCTTATAGGATACAACTAGAAACAGAGGACGGGGACCGCGTTCTTTGTTTTCTGATTTCTCCTTTGCGACTTGCCGTTACATAGTTTAACAAGGACCAAAATAAGTAATTCCCTGCAGAACAAAAGTAAGTGCTCTGAGGCCTTAAACTAGAAAGGAACATTTCTTACAGTCAAAAGAAATATAGATCAGGGGGGGCGCCTGGGTGGCTCAGTCAGTTAAGTGACCGGCTCTTGATATTGGTTCAGGTCATGATCTCAGGGTTGTGAGATCAATCCCTGTATCAGGCTCCACACTGGACATGGAGACTGCTTAAGATTCTCTCTCTCCCTCTCCCTCTGCCCCTACCCATTCCCTTCACCTCCAGCACTCATCGCATGCACTCACTTGCTCTTAAAAATATACCTATAATATTTATATATTATTAAATATTAAAATATTTTATTTTAAAATATTTTTATTAATTTTTTGATTTTTAAAATTTCAAATATTTAAAATTTTTAAAAATAAATAAAAAGTTTAAGTAAAATTTAAAATGTTTTATTAAAATTTTAATCAAATTTTTATTTTTTGGTATTTTAATATTTTAATAAATATTATAAAATGACATTTACATATTTTATATAGATATACAGTTATAGATCAGAAAGGACCTCAAGAATTGGCACTTGAGGTGGGTCTTTAAGAGTTGACAGGCCTTCCACAAGAAAGAAAAGTGGAAAAAGCATGTCAGGAGAAAATAATATGAACAGAGAGCAGAGAGAAATACAAGGCAATTTCAAATTACAGGCAGAGGGGTATCATACACACATGCAGGGGTACAGAAGAAGAAAATTAAACATCTGCTAAATAACCATTGTTTACAGGTTTTTATAATTTCAGGTTAAGGTCATCCCTACCTTAATCAAGAGCCTCATTATTTCTCGCTTGAAACAATTAAGAGCATCCTACTTGTCTCTGCTTTTGGGATCTGTCTCCCCCTTCCAAACTATCATCCATATCACTGCCAGATTAATTTTAAAGATTTTATTTACTTAAGAGAGCCAGACAGACAGAGATAGTGAGAGAGAGCAAGAGCAGGGAGGTGAGGGAGAAGCAGGCTCCCCACTGAGCTGGGAGCCCATCGTGGGGCTCAATCTCAGGACCCTGGGATCATGACCTGAGCCAAAGGCAGACGCTTAACCAACTGAGCCACCAGGCGCCCCTGTCAGATTGATTTTAACAGAACACAATTATGATCCTGAAATGCCTCTGTTAAAATTTTTTAGTGACTGCCAACTATTAACAAAATAAAGCCTGAACTCCCTACCATAGCATTTGGAGTTCTTCACAATGAAGATCTCTTCCCGCCTTGTCCCTCGAAGCCTCTCTCATATCCTGAATTCAAGCCATACAATGATTTCTCCTGTCTTTTGTACAGTAGATACATCTCAAGCTTCCCCTCCTTATGTTGGGTTCTGTGCACGCAATTCTCTCACCTCCCAAATTCCACTCCGCAATCTTTCACTCATCTTTCAAGACACTACTCAAGTATCATTTCCTACGTGAAGCCTCCCTGACAATACTCTCTAACAGTGCTGAAGCTCTTCTAGGTGTTGCCAAACACACTTTTTCAATTTCATATGGCACTTTTCCAACTGCACTTGAATCAGCTGTTTGCATACTCACCTCTAAGCAAACTACCTCAAGAGCAAAGCAAGGAACCCATTTCACCGAACATTTTGTATCCTCAGTGCCTAACATAGTGCCTGGCATAGTAGGTATTTAGTAAGTGTTTAAAGGGAGAAGGAAATGAATGGATCCAGGCAAAGGTTATTTGCTAAACCACTAAAGTAGTTTGTCCTTACTTCGGCAGGCCAAAAAAGAGTCCCTGACAGTACATGCAGAATTATCTTTCAGAAGATTTCAGCTGGCAATAACATGGAGAGGGAAATGGAACAAAAAGAGGCACAAAGCTGGGAGAGCCAGGCAATATTTCAGGAGAAATGTTAACAGAAAGGCCTAACCTAGGATTCTGATGGGGGGACTGGAAAAGAGAGGAGGGAAACATTCACGGCACATTACAGAGATTAAGGGATGGTACTGGATCTCTGACGAGGGCAGGAAGGAAAAAGCGAGGAATGAGATTCGGCACTGAGACTCTGAACGTGGGTGACAGAGAGAGGTCCAGTAACAGGTGTGGGAACCCTGGTGTGAAGCAAGCAGCTGGAAATAATGGGACTGAAAGTTAGAGAGAGGGTCACAACTGAGATGTAAGGTTGAGAGAGATCACTTTAGAGGTGACTGTTGAAATGAGATTAGGAAAGAAAAAAGATAAGAAAAAGATAAAAGCTTGTGGATGTTGTTACTTAAGAGTAGCAGGAGGGAAAAGAAAGAAATTATGAAGGAGTAATTAAAGAAGTAGAACTAGAAGAACACAGGGTCACGGAAACCGAGAGAAATGCAAAAAAGGGAAAATGACAACTACTACAGTGATCAAAGAGTACTGAGCCTAATAAGAGACAATTAAAAAATCAAACGTATTTTTCAAAAGAGCAAAGACACCAGTGGGGCAAGGGTGAGAAAAAAGAGTGCATGCTCAGGAAGCAGCAGCAGGGAGCAAAGCCAACTACTCCAGGAGGAGAAAGTACAGACTGCTTCACAGTGTATGTCCTAGTCATTTTTCTAAAATAGAGATCCCTGAAGAATTCAAACCTTTTACCTGATAATCTGAGTCTGCAAATGGACTGAAAATAATGAACCTGACTTCCCCGTATATATGGTCTTAGAATGGCTTCTTCTCCCCTATCCCTGGTGTTACTGCAGTTCCTGCTTCTTTAAATAAATTCAATTTCCAAAGAACTATATTTTAAGACATTTTTATTCTTAAGTCTATAATGTATGAAAGTTTCAAAATAATATAAATATCCATTTTTAATACAATCCACCATTCTGAACTCTGCTTGGTCATCTTTAGAGGGAATAAATATATCTCTATATATCATCTAATGCTTATTTTCTATAATTAGAGTGAAGGAAGTGATATCAGTAATAAATAAGTACCTTTTATTTCTGGAGGTTCAACATTTATAAGAAGAGAAAAATATATTAGATCTACTTATGAACTCATAAGGAGTCATTAAAGAAACTAAAGAAGCTAAAATAAAGTTGCAGCAGTAATACATACAGAAGGACTATTTTCAATTTTTTTCTTCCTTCCAAGATTTTATTTACATTCACGTCAGTTAACATAAAGTGTGGTACTGGTTTCAGGAGCAGAATCTGGCGATTCATCACTTACACACAACACCCAGCTGCTCCTCTTCTTCATGACCATCTCCCATTTAGCCCATCCACCCTCCCACCTTCCCAGACTATTTTCAATTGTTAACAAATGAAGATGTTCATATTATTCTAGCTATTTTCTTAAAAGTCTTTTTCTTACCTCAGAGATGTGGCTAGATAAAAATGTACTTCCAGTTTTCTCCAAACTGCTTTGACCTATGCTTCCATCTCATGAATTCCAAGACAGTATTAAACTGATGCATATTTTCACAAATCTGTTTAAAAAAAAGGAACTAACTTAGACTAAAAGAAACATGCAAAAGCAATACTGAACATTTGTCAGGTGTAAAATTATACATTTTCAACGTAAAGTCAATGAAAATTCTAAAGTACTTTAATATGTCACTTTACCATTTTCCCAACCTCTACCCAAAGAAGTTTCCCATTTTGCATATTTTCAACTTCACAAATGTAACAATAGCTCTGTGGAAAAAATTACTTGCATGTAAAATTTCTATATTGGCTTGAAAAAACATGAACAGCTAGAAGCAGCACTAAAATTTACAATTCTACGATATTCAAATTCCTGCTTAGGCAAAAATATATTTGGCCACCCACCTAATATCCCTATTTTCACTTTTTATCACAAAATCTCAGTAAGCAGTTTTAATTTCAGTCAACCTTCTACCTAGAATATTAAGGACTGGAGGGGTCAGGAATTAATGGCACCGCATGGTCTAAACCCAGGGGATAGGTTACAACTATGTTACCACTGACATTTAGTTCCCCTGCTTTAAAACACGGAGTTCAAAAATCTAAAAGAGGGAAACAATAAAAGAATTTTAATTTTCAAAGGCATGTTGTTTACTTAGAGATTTAAAAAATAATTTTATTGAATCTATTTTTAACTAAAACATCAAATAGCAAAGTATTGTTTCATATTCTAAAAAGGAAAAATTTTAAGCTGTATGAATACTACCTATGTCCCACTGCAAGGTCAAAATGCCTTTGTCTTCAAGTCCATTTAGAAGTATCACTTGTGTCACACTGAGGTTTAGTAGTCTTGGCAATAATGACTGAATTCATGTAAACTGGGGCAATCTGAAACGGTCTAGCATATCAGATAGCAGCCTTTCTTAAAGACAAGTCTCCACTCAGCAGACAGGCTGCCATAGGACCATGCTAAATCTTTCATGGTCCAACTAAAGACAGACTGACCCTGAAAGCAATTAGTAATGCTTTGTCTGCACTTAGGAGCCTTAAATAGTCTTCTCAATGCACCAGTTACCCACAACTTAACTGGTCTGTAACATTTTTCAGGGTACTCACAGGACTATAAAATTCTTAGACCATCACTCAGAGAAATGAGGGCAGGAATGGAGATGCGGTATTTAGTGATTTTTTTTCCCTGAGATGTTCACAGTCTTAAAACATTTCCCTTTTATAATCAAAAAATAAATGCATTGTGTTTTCATGTTAGAAATGACAAATATCGGGACGCCTGGGTGGCTCAGTTGGTTAAGCAGCTGCCTTCGGCTCAGGTCATGATCCCAGCGTCTTGGGATCGAGTCCCGCATCGGGCTCCTTGCTCGGCGGGGAGCCTGCTTCTCCCTCTGCCTCTGCCTGCCATTCTGTCTGCCTGTGCTTGCTCTCTCTCCCTCTCTCTCTCTGACAAATAAATAAAATCTTTAAAAAAAAAAAAAAAAAAGAAATGACAAATATCTTCCTCCAAAGCCACTCTTTGCCAATAACACTATTCCTCCCTAACAGTATATGTGAAGAAAAGAGGGAAGGCAATCACTATATTAAACAAAGTTCAGATTAACCCATCCTCATAAAGGTTAAAGCAATCCATCAAAAGACCGTGTTTAAAAAAATATGGCCTGGGGTCTCCCTCTCCCACTCCCCCTGCTTGTGTTCCCTCTCTCACTGTGTCTCCCTCTGTCAAATAAATAAATCAATCTCTCTCTCTATATATATATATATACACACACACACATACATGGCCCGATTCTAATTCTACCAGTTATTTCTAATGGATCAGATAAAATTAACATGTAAACCATCTAACCATTGTTTACCATGGACTACTTATTACAACAATATGAACTTGTGTTAACAACCACAAAGATCTAGTCAAAACCGAACACTAAACAAGTATAATAATATTTTTATCAAAGATTTTGTGTCTAAAACTTTCAAGCCCATTAGTTCTAGAAAACACATTAAGGAAAAGGTAATTCTTTTAATAATACATTGGGTCTTCTTAAAAACAGAATAAGTGAAAAAAATCAAACCTTTCCAGATATATTCTAGTATTTTATAATTGAGCTAACATCAGAATTTTCTCAAAGTTCATAAATATTTGTAAACAAACAAGAAAAGTACATTTTAGTCCCACATTATCTTTACAAAATATCTTTATTTGCCATCAAGATGCACAATCCTTCTTGGTTTTCAAAATTAGTGAAGTCATTATTTAAACCACCAAGGTACTTAAAAGCTCATTAACCATACAGAACCCATCAGTGACAAACATCAACTGTGGGTATTTCAGTTATCTCTCACTCTGAGGTGCTGGAATACCCCCATTCACTTCTATATTAATAAGATTTGTTTATAGAAAAGAACAATGTACATATGATTTGATAAATATGCTAGTCTAAGACAAAACTCAAGATTACTTTTGAGTTTGTTCCAGATGTCAAAAAGTAGTCATTTCCTAGTAGTCACAAACTCAGCAATACTGACTGCATACTTTTTCTTTCCACCACTCCAAATACTCTCCTCCTCAACTGCATTTCTCCTCCCTAAGCACACACAAGAAGTACCACAAATACCATACAAGTATTGCTGTTAACACTATCACTGCATTCATATAATGCTTTTAAAAAATCAGAACCAAACTACAGAATATTTGACAAAACATCCCAGCTGGGCTCTTAAACTAAAGGCATTACTGTTAAAACTTTGGGTACATTAAACTGGAAAATTCAAACATCATGCTTCAGAAAATGATAACACAGTTTTAGCTGTAAGTAATTCAAGCGAACAGTGTAATTTAGGCTTATCATGCACTTCTATAATAAAGCAGGTAACACAGAAAGGGAGGGTCAACTTATGGACGGGTTATGTTCTAAAAGATCACTTATAAATTGAATGTAAGCTTGATTTTGAAACTTAAGATGCCTTTCTCATAAAACCAAAGACATAAACAATAATATTAAACCAGTAATACAAATGAATTACAGTACACAATTCTCATCACAGCACTCTGATGCTTACACATATTTCCATACCAAACTTTAAATTTTTATTCACTGTTGTAATCCCAGCATCTAGCATAGCTGATGACACAGAGTAGGATTTCAACAAATACTGGCGATCTCAAGTACTAAACAGCAACAACTCAATGATATGAGAAACTGGCTTGTCTAGAAAACTTACCTATCTTAATTATATCAGACAACCAAAAGACAAGGGGAAAAAGCTTCTTCCAAAAGAGATAGGTGAAAAAGATTCTTAACACCAGCGTGAGAAGACTCTGATCTAAGCTAGTTGTGGCAATTTCCATTCTTCCTGCCAATCAGTAGTGTTTTTATAAAGCATCTGATGCAATTCCAGCCAGTAAGACAAGAGACTAAGTTTGCTAGGAAACTAAGCACTGGGAAAAGTGTTTCTGGGAAAGGTTTTATGCCTAATAAAAAAAGACATCTAGGTGAAAACATCCTCCCCATCACCTTTTTTCCCAGGGAACGATGGGTTTGAATGTGTCAAGTAGCATGATGGCAGCCATCAGAACCATGAGAAGATGACAGCCTAGGAGGAAAACCCAACAGATTTAGAATGGCTGCATTAAGACAGAAAGAAATTGGGTCTTTGGTGCTGTTGTTATGCTTGAATAAATCCTAAAATGATATCATTACACTGGACATTTTTATTATATTACATTAAATCCTTTTATTGTTTAACCAGTTTTCAATTACCAAAAGTAACCCAGCAAATACCGTGATTCAGAAACCAATACACCATTTGCTTCCATAAATTCAAATGTTATATTTATACAATAAAATAATAACTCACCTAAATTTATATCACAATCCAGATGCTTCTTTTGAACTAGATACATATTTTCAAAGTACTAAATATTAGAAGAAATAAATCAATCAACATATCCAAATCAAACAATCAAAATACGGAATTCCACAGAGACAGAAAATAGATTAATGGTTGTCTGGGACTGGGGGTGGAGGGTGGGAATGGAGAAAGACACCAAAATGATGATCCACAAAAGGAAAAAAGGGGGCAAATTAGAATTCATCAAAATTAAAAATATCCTTCTGCAAAAGGCCCTGTTAAAAAGATGAAAAGACAAGATACAGGATGGGAGTCAATGTTTGCCAGCCATACATGTGACAAAGGACCCAACTAGAATATACCAAATCTCAAAATTCAAAGTTAAAAAAAAAATCACCAAGAAATTGGGCAAAAGAATATGAAAAGAGATTTCACTGAAGAAGATATCTGGATGGCAAATCAGTATATGAAAAGCTTAACAACACTAGCCATCAGGGAATTGCAAATTAAGACCCCACTGATATACCACTATACACCTACTGGAACAACTAAAATAAAAAACAGTGACAATACTAAATGCTGGCAATATGAAGAAAGTGCAGCTTTCAGACATTGTTGGTGAGAACGTAAAATGGCACAGCCACTTTGGAAAATAGTTTGGAAGTTTCTTTAAAAATGAAATACACACTGACATGTAACCAAACGCTCTTGGGGTTGCAAAGAAATAAACATGAATATTAGCAGCAGTTTTATTTTTAATTGCCAAAACCTGGAGAAAACAAAACGTCCTTCAAAAGGTGAATGGTTAAACAAACTGTGGTGCAACCACACAACAAAATTCTACTCAGTAATAAAAAGGGATGAACTAGTGACACACAAAACAACTTGGGTGAATCTCAAAGGATTAGTAAGAGTGCAAAAAGGTCATATACTATATGATTCCACTTATAAAACACTCTCAAAATGACAAAAATCATACAGATGATGGGGGACATGTGTATGTGCAGCACAAGGGAGACCTTCGTGGTGACAAGATCTATGTCTTGATGCTGAGGTGGTTAAACAAAATTTAAATGTATGTTTAAATGGCACAGCGCTATACATATAAAATGAACCAATGTCAGTTTCTGTTTGGACACTCTGTCAAGTAGCATTAAGTAACCACTGGAGGAAGGTGAAGGGTATAAGGGACCTCTCCTTACTATTTTTGCAATTTCCTATGAATCTATAATTACTTTTAAGTAATTAAAAAAATTTTAAACCCTATTTCCTAAAAATGTTTTACCTCTGCTTTAAATTAGATTTTGAATAACAAAGCAATGGTTCAGACGACTCAAGATACATTCTTTCTTTCAAATCAGCTAGGGAACTTCAATTCTGCAGTGGTTTCAAGTATCCTAAGGAAATGAGGAGCCTCCATAACAGAAGTCTAAAGAAACCAATAGTTCCACGACCAAATTCCGGGTCTTCAGTTCTCTGTATCCCTCACCCTCTGGGTCTGGGAAGCAGTGACTACTATGACATGAGTGTCATCTGTTCTGAGAGTAATAAGCACAGCAAGTCTGACACAGCCACCTGCATCAGGATGAACCCCAAATAGTCATCTATCCATATATTCTTTTCAATTTATCTTTCCTGGCAAAGAAGTATGAAAACCACTTCTTTACCACTTTAATTTTCTCTCCAACTTATTAGACAATTTACCCAGTAATCATAGACATTTAAATTACTCAATACATCTTCCACTTTCCAAGTAAACCTAATTCAGTCAGCGGAGAAATATGTATCACCCATTTATTTCCTATAAAATGATAAAAAAAATTATCAATAGAACATTTATTTTATTAGCTGATAGGTAAAGTACCCTGGGACAAGTTCCTCTGGATAGTTTCACTATGTTACATAAAGAAGAAAATTTCTACTCTCAGGAATTATCAGGAATTGGTTTTATTTATTTATTTTTTTAAGTAGTCTCCATGCTCAGCATAGAGCCCTCTATGAGGCTGAACTCACTGAGATCAAGACGTGAGATCAAGACCTGAGCTGAGATCAAGAATCCACCCCTAACTGAATGAGCCACCCAGGCATTCCAGGAATTGATGTTAGATTGCTAAAGGTTCACCAATTTTTCTAAAAACATGCATTGTTTCTACTTCTCAGTGAAGTGTAAATACTATTTAGAATTAACATTATGAACACCAATTACAGAGTTATGCTGCAATACAGTGAAATCATCAGGGACTAATTAATACATAGTGCTATTTGTCCCATTTCTAAATGGTCCCAGAAGAGTGCTGGGTTTATTTATTTGTGCACTTGCTTGCTTGTTTTAAATTTTAGCTTGCATCCCTATTTTTAAGTTTCTTCCTTGGCTAACAGCTACCTAAAATGCACATTTGCTAACATAGTACCAGCCCCCTCTATCCACTTCTTTTTTCTTTTTTTTTTTTTTTTAAGATTTATTTATTTATTTATTTGACAGAGATAGAGAACACAAGCAGGGGTAGCGGCAGAGGGAAAGGGAGAAACAGGCTCCCCACAAAGCAGGGACCCCAATATGGGGCTTGATCCCGGGACCCTGAGATCGTGACCTGAGCCAAAGGCAGATGCTTAACTGACTGAGCCACCCAGGCTCCCCACCTGCTTTTCATTTACATTATTTCTGAGAATCAGAAAACTAGTTTAATGCAGCTCTGTGTTTCAGGGTCTACAGAAATAAAAAGGCAGCACAGGACAGCCTGAAACTGAAGGTATAAAAACTGAACACATCTTCTATTATGATCCAGTCATTTTTATGATGTGATTATATATTTTTTAATGTTGTGATATTTTTAAAGGACCACTTCAAGAATAAGGGAAAGATAGGACACCTCAATTAGTCAACTCAGGAAAAAACAGAAATGGGAGGAGCTAAGAACTGTAAACACCTCAACATTTCTAACAAGATCCTCTCTCAAAACTGTTCCTCTTGAATTCCTTACCTGGCTCAACATACAGCTGGTTACAAAAAAAAATCTTTTTTGCCACCATGTGGTAAAGGTGACAATGTACATACCCAAAGACCCAAAAATTCTAGCTCTGGGTATATAACCCAGGGGACCTTTTGCATATATCTACCAAGAAGCAAGCACAAGAAAATTCACAGCAGCATTTTCTTAATAGCAAAAAACCAGAGGAAACCCAAGTGTCCAACAATAGTAAAATGCATAAAATGTAGTATATTCATATAATGGAACCACCACATAGTAGTGAAAAGGGATGTACCTCAGATAAGTATGTTAACAATAATGAAATCTCAAAATCATAATGTTGAACAAAAAAGAAAAAAGTCCAAGAAGAATATATATAAACAGTGTGATTTCATGCATATAAAACTCAAAAATAGGAAATATTTTTTTAAAAGTATATTAAAGGAAAAATACAAAAGT
Organism: Lontra canadensis; assembly: GCF_010015895.1. Classification (NCBI taxonomy): domain Eukaryota; kingdom Metazoa; phylum Chordata; class Mammalia; order Carnivora; family Mustelidae; genus Lontra; species Lontra canadensis. The sequence continues at coordinate 31,620,935 of NW_022630997.1, forward strand.
GGGAAAATGTAAGGAAAGGTAATGGAGTAACACCAAACTTAGGATGATGCTTTCTTTTGGGAAGAGACAAGCTATCGTCCTGAAGCCTGGAGAGGTTCAAAGAATGCCATTACATTTCTTGGGACAGGACGCTGGGACAGATGTATTCATTCATTATTATTACTCTAAAATGCACATCTATATTATACATACCTTTGTATACAGAATAGATTTTAGAATAAAAATTTTATTTTAATCTAAAGTAAATATGGTTAACTGCTAATATTTTGTAAATCTGGGTATTAGGCATATAGGTATCACACCACTTCCTATATTTTTGGAATTATCATAACTTTTTTTTAAATTATGAGTGAAGAGCTATGAAATCTTACTTTGAAATTTAAGGACAAAATATTACAAATCTTTAGTAGCAATAAATCAAAGCAAACACTAAGCCATTATAAAGTGAAAAAATTTATTTCCCCTCCTGATATAATCCGATAGAAAATACACAATGCTATCAACATAGCATTCACTCCAAAACATTTTAACTTTAATCTAGTCATGAAATACAAAAATACAAGCAGCAAACTGAGGGGTATGCTATTTAAAAAAAAAAAAAAAAAACAGGGTAAGATTTCATAAAAGACCATTGTAAAGGGGGATGGGAGGAAGGATGAGGGGCAGTGGAAATAGTGAGTTATTCTCAATTAAAGGAAACTAAAGAAATATGACAACCAAATGCAAAATATATTCCTCAACTGGTTCCTGGATCAAAAATCAAAATAGGGGCACCTGGCTGGCTCACTTGGTAGAACATGCAACTTTTGATCTCAGGGCTGCGAGTTCAAGCCCCATGCTGGCTGTGCAGTCTACTTAAAAATAAATAAATAAATAAAAATAGCTATAGAGAACACTTTTGTAAAGAAAACAGAAAATTTACCTAAGGGTAGTATATTACATAATAGTATATTGGTATTAAATCTCTTATGATAATGTAGCTCTTAAGGAAGGACAATCATGTTCTTAGGACACACCTGCTAAAATATTTAGAGGTGAAGTATGAAGATGTTTGCAGATTACTTTCAAATGGTGAGAAAAAAGGTGTATGTGGGGTTTTTAAAAAAGATTTTATTAATTTATCTGACAGAGAGAGAGACGGCGAAAAAGAGAACATAAATGGGAAGAGTGGGAGAGGGAGAAGTGGACTTCCCACTGAGTAGGGAGCCCCATGCTGGGCTCGATCCCAGGACCCTGGGATCAGAGCCTGAGCTGAAGGCAGATGCCTAATGACTGAACCACCCAGGTATCCCAAACGCATATGTGTTTTTATTAGCAGAGAAAGAAAGCAGATGAAGTAAAAGGTTAATGTAAAGGCTTTTGCTATCAAAATAGAAAAATCTACCAGCAAAATAGGTTTTTACCAACTGCTCAAATTTTAATTTAAAAGTCTGTAAAACAAAAAATTGGGAAAAATCTACTTTATCAGTTGACTTGTAATTTCACACATAATTTTAGTAAACAATGTCAGTTTGGCAGCGGTTACTAAAATCAAATATAGACAGATCTATAAGGAAGTCCCAAAGATCTCTCCATCAGCAAATTTTAAAACGTTTTCCCTAGAAAATGTAAATTATGACTGCTTAACAGGATTAAAAATTACATTTTGCTAAAATGGTCAAAAATTATAGCTGTGCTTCGGAAACAGAGCATTATAATCAGTCTGAAGACATATGGGCTTTAAAAAATATTGGCAAATCACTGGTATTATATGTAATTTACAAAGGTTTTACTTGATATTGAAGTAAATATAATTACACTGATATATTAGAACATAATATTTTCAAATATTCTATTTATTTTTACATTTTTTTTAAAGATTTTATTTATTTATTTGACAGAGATCACAAGTTAGGCAGAGAGGCAGACGGGGTGGGGGGGAGCAGGCTCCCTGCTGAGCAGAGAGCCTGATGCGGGGCTCACTCCTAGGACCTTGCATCATGACCTGAGCCGAAGGCAGAGGCTTAACCTACTGAGCCACCCAGGCGCCCCTCAAATGTCCTATTTAGCAAATAGAAGAATGCTTTAAAATTTGTTTCTCAAAACAGATCCTAATTTCCTAATAATGCATACCCATATTTTTCAGGATTGCTAAAGCAAGGTAGTAAGGACAGAATGAATTCCTCTAAAACACAGGTAGTTTCCCCAAAAAACTAATTATATGTCATGAAAATGGGTAACACTTAACACCTCAAGGATGTACTGGTTATGTCAGACTTTAATCTGATTAATCTTATAAAATGTTTGGCTTAATTATTATTTACTAAAAACAAAACTACATTCATTAAATATCCAATTGTCATTCATCCAAATGTGAACATCAATGAGACTAAACAAATGACATTCTAGAAATTACAGAAAATAAAATTATTTTTTATTAACGGCACCCACATAAAATCCACCACTTACACAGGGATAGGCAAACAAATCAAGTCCAACAGAAGTGGAAATGGGCTACAGACACTTCCTCCAAAGACTGGGTGTGGGACAGTGTTGCTACATGCCTATAGATGGGTAAACACACAAGGTAGAAAGTTTTAGCTGGGAAGCCTGCATTTAAGTTCTCATCTCTATGTAATGAGAGGCAGGTAGTTAATTACTGAACAGCACCGTCTTTTAAATTGGTGAGTCACACGCCTGAGGGAGGAGCTTATAAGCAGGATGAGCAACAACCAAGGCAATCAAGTAAGATTTCAAAAAGAAGCAACAACAGGTTTTGAAGATTTTCAGACAGACAATTAGAAGCACCTATCCTAATATAATGTGCATAATCCAACAGCGTGACTATGGACTGAACACTTTCTGCAAAACATGTCATGTGCACTTCGGGCTATGTTTGTGAGGTTAGATGTTTAAATTGCAGAGAATAGCTCTATTATCAACAGGCAAGAGAGACTGAAAGAGAAAGGAAAAAAGATCACTTGGTAATACTCCTGAGGGCACTATAGTATATTTTAAAACATTTAAGACACAGTTCCCTTCTGGCAAGTAACACTTAATCAACTTGAGGAGTTATGCCATAAATATATTAATATAAACATATTAATATATTAATATACACATATTATACACATATAAATTAATATACACGTATTAATATATTAATATAAACATATATGTTATATAAATATATTAAAGCTTAAACAACAGTACCAAGATGACAATACAAATATTGTCATACCACCACACATGATTATCTGAGAAGTATCAAAGACTGCTGCTTCACAGCACAGGAGAGATCACTGGGGGCCAAATTTAAATTAGCCTTCCAAAGACTGGCAGGGTTTCATAGTATGCAAGGAGGGAGGGGTGCAGGTTAAAATGGGCATTCTATCAGGAGCGCCCAGAGAAGGCGCACTGTGCCTGGCAACTGTCCCACCTGAGGCCTGGATTCTAGAGTGACGGAGCAGGATAATCAATGTGTGGCCTGCTGCAGATGATAAATACACCGCCACCTGAAGCTCACGTCATCTGAAGCAGACATCAATATTTATTTTAGTTCTCTTTCCAATCAAGCACTGAAGACTTCACAGTTCTTCTAAATATAGAACAGCCAAGATGTCAAGATATTTGAAATCCACCTACCATTCTTCTAGAAGGAGAGGATTAAGAGAATACAGGGTTAGGAGCATGTATTAGGAGCAGAGCTCCACAGTCAGACTGAGTACCAAGGTTAGAATCCTGGCTCCACCATTTTACCTGTTTTTAATACTTTGACCCAAAGTTGCTGATGCTCATCTGATTCATCTGTATGAATCTGTAAAATAGGGACAATAACTGCATGAGTCTGAAAGGTGAAGATCAAAGGAGTTAATGTAGGTAGAGCACTTAGAACAGTGCCAAGTAAATACATTCTAAGTGTGACACAGTGATAGGCTACTGCCCTGACATCTGCTTCCCAACCTCAGTTTACCAAAGGTCACTGAAATTGCAAAAAGTGAAATTGTGGATTGGGGGGGACTACTGTATTTTCTCTTTCCAAATCGTCGACCAACTGGCCATGAAATAACAACAGAATAAATATAAAATACTATATTAAAATAATAAAATTATGGAAGGGAGTTGATAACTAAAGGGTGTGAGGTTTCACTTTGAGGGGATGAATATGTTCTAAATGACTGTGGTGATGGTTACACATATTTGTGAATGTATTAAAAACCACTGATGTGTACATTTTAAATGAGTGAACTGCATGATAAGTATATTAATTTCACTGAGAGATTTTTATGTTTTACCAATAAAAATCTACCGAGAATTGTGATGTACATTTGACTATATGGATGGTCTTAAAACATTCTTAATGATAACAAAACAGAATAGATATAATCTAAGTAAAACATAACACATTCATATTTTATAGTAATGATAGCTAACATTAATTGCCAAGAATTATTTTTTATGTATTATCTCATTTATTACTTACAACAACCCTAAGGTATTAGAAAAGAATGCTACCTTCATTTTCTAGATGAGGAAATTGAAACCCAGAGTAGTATTCTGCTCAAGGCCACACAGCTAGTGAGGACCGGGAACCAGGATTCCAACCTGGGCAGTCTCAACACTACCAGTTTGTATGGCCGCTATTCATACTGCAGAAGAGTAAGTACTTAAAAATATACTCACAATATATTAAAATAGAAATATATATCAGATATTAAAAAAAATGATACAGGGGCACCTGGGTGGCTCAGTCAGATAAGCATCTGACTTTTGGTTTTAGCTCAGGTCAAGATCTCAGGGTCATGAGGCAGAGCCCCACCTTGGGCTCCTTGGTCAGCACAGAGTCTGCTTGGGATTCTCTCCCTTTTCCTCTCCCTCCCCCTCTTCTGTTCACCACACACTTCCTTTCTAAAATAAATAAATAATATTTAAAAAAAAATACAGTATGAACCTGCTTTTGTTTAATGAATTTTAAAAAAAGATGGAACAGATATAGCCCCAAATTTAATACTGGTTATCTCTGAGAGGTGGTATTACAATGGATTATTATCTCCTTTATACTTTCCTCCACTTCCCACATTTTGTACTGCAAGGCAAATTTAAGTGAAGTTTAAAAAAAAAAAAAAGATAGATAGTGACAACTCCAAATACTGCAGAAGGGACGAGTAATAAAATACAGAATAAGCTGCTAAATTTGCTAAATGGGTCACAAGCAAATTCAATAACAATGGCAGGGAAGATATTTTAAAAAAAAGAAGAAAGGTGCTATTCAGGTACAGACTGACATTTTGAGAGGTTTGGAAGTGAAAAGAATGGCATATAGCCTTGAAGTAACAGCAGTGTCAAGGGAAGATCTTGCTGGTTTGTTTTTAATTTGAAGGGAATTTGATCAGGGTTGTAACTGAACTAGAAATAGTCTGTCAAGGATGTCAAGAGAGACAAGGAGAGGAAGGGCTAAGAAGATAAAGACTTAGCCTTAGAAGAAGGGAAACACTACTTGTGAAACAGAAGAGAGAGAAGGAAAAACTCATTAAAAAGAGATCTTTGAGATAAAGAAAAGAAATCGAACTTACATTTGGCACCCCAAACTTCTCTAGAAAATATAAAATGAAGTCATCTTCCAAAACTGAGACGGTGGAGATTAGGCATAGGAAGAGAGGTATGGTGTAGGGCGCAAAACGCTGGAAAGCAACTGGGTTCACTAATTTGCCAGAACTAGCAATAACGATCTAACAATCACATGACCATAACAGAAACCACTGCAGGAAGCTGGGAAAATCCCTTCTTCCCAACAGTTAGCATGCACATGAAGCTGCACCACTCAAACACAAGAGAATCCATGGTATGCCTGGAGATTATTCCCCTATTAGTAATTCCTAGGATAACCACCACTGTAATAGTCTATGAAGCTGATGTGCTATCACTTCTAGATGACATGAATCGTCTAAAGAAGCACCAGAGCTCAAGCATAAATTTTAAATTTGACTGTAAGAAGGTAGTTTTCTAGGGAAAATCAAGTTGCAAAGATCTTTGCATATTATTTTTTATGTATGTATAAACTTTGTATAATTGAAAAGTTTTCCCTAAACAGGTAGAGCATAATGAAACATGGTATTTCTTGTACAAATAGCTTTCTAAAGCAGCTTTTAAAAAATAAGTAGCAATCGGGTACTGCTCATATAAGAGTGAAACACAGGGACACTGACTGGACAACACTGTGTGGAAGGAGGGGCTTGTTAACTAGTGGGCTTCACCGTAGTGTAACTGGGCCATCACCTGCTTGTGTACATACGGAAACCTTCAATTGTAAGGCTCTGTTGCTCTCTTTGGTCATTCAGTTTCTTAGAAAAGAGTCCTCTAGTCTCCTCTGACTGTCAGTGTTCTACAAATAGGTAAGGAAAGGGACATGGGAAAGAAAGTAAGGACTTATCTCATGATCCAGAAAGTAGACTTCCCATTTATAATGTGCTCTTCTGTAGTCTCTCCAAATCTGTGGAGTCTCACTGGCATAGTTTCTCTAGACAATCAAACACCCAACTTCTGCTAGGACACTAAGTCCAGGAAGGTCTAGAAGAAACTGCTGGGAATAATTACAAAATTGAACAGAAAAGGTATAGCTGAGACAATGGAAAGAGAAGGCTCAAGGAGGAGTAAGGGACAGTGATAGAACTAGGATTGGCCAAACATAATCAAAAGCAATTCTGTCAAGTTAAAGATGCTTTCCAATGACCCATGACAAAGTTTCCAGATTCAAATCTCATGCACGTTATTATAAGGCTAAAAAACATCCTTATACACAACTAAAGCAAACCAGAAAAGCAGCAACACAAAACTGATAATAACTATAATCTAAAAAACTAGAAGCATTAAGTAAATTACATAAGGCATGAAAAACAACATCAGAACTGGAGAAACTCAGAAAAGTAAGAACATAACTCAAATAAGAATTTTTTAAAATTCTATTTCATATATAAAGACTAAAAACAAAGGAGCACAAGAGTAAATTAACATGGTAGGTAATGTGAAAAGGAGTTTAATCCTAAAATACAAAATACAAAAAAAATTTAATGAAGAAATAAAAGGATTCTAGGAAAAGTGACAAAAATTGTTCTTTTATATAAAATAGTAATCACTGAAGAAAACCCAAGAAAAAGAATTAAACACTAAAAACATTAAAAGAAAATACACTAAAAACTAATTCAAGAAAACTTTCCTAAAATAAGATTTAAAACTGTATGTTGAAGGCATACAATGCATACTTGAGGATATGGACACAAAATAATACCAAGAGATATTATAGTAAAATTACAGAACTTTAAAAAGAAAAACTATTTGAGCATCTGGGCCAAAACGTCAAGTAACTTAAGAATTTTATCAACAGATTTTACAAAGCAACACTTTAACCCAGGGGGAAAAAAAGACACTCAAGGAAATAAAATAAGAGCCAAGAAGTTTACAGCCGGTAAAACTAATGTTCAAGCATAAACAATACACATTACCATCATGAAAAAACTCAGAGAATAATGTTCTCATGAATCTTTCCAGAGAACTCTACTAGAGAATAAGCTTCAAAGAGCCAATATGATTAGAGGAATATTGACATAACTGGAGATAAGCATTAAATAGTAACTTGTAGCCTGAAAGATGATGAAAAGGAAGAAAGTTATAGTACATAATGGCAATATGACCTGCTGATATAGAGAGCATAATCATCAATAAATGAAGAGCATATTAAAAAATGTTTATTCTTTTCAGTAATATTGAGTAATATCAGTAATATTGGTAATAGATATATTAGTTTTGCTATTGTGAAACTGTCAGATATATTATGTGATAAATGAGTAATTATGGAATATTCTATCACCCCTATATCCTTGAAAACCGTGATTCCCAATTTCTATTTTCTAGTACTATTCACTGGAAAGACCTAGAAACAAAGACCAAACGGTAGCAATGAGCATCCGATGAGTCCAGATCATAGTTTTGAAATACTACTGCCCAATGAAAGAAACCAAACTTCATGGAAATAGTTCATGGTTGAGACAGTAAGTTTTCAAAATGTTCTTAGAATATAATCTATTTTATAAGTTTTATAAGGCAATAAAAAAAACAAATCAACAACTGTTTGAGTGATGTCAAAAAGACTCAGGAGCCAACCTGAAGAGATTCCTCATGGCCAAAGATGGGGTAGTGTGAGCTTTAGCAAGTGTAAGAATTCCAACAGACTGAATCCCATTGAATGTGTTTAAATCCATGGTGAAGGAGAAGAAAAGAGAAGAAGGAAGAAGGAGGAGAAAGTGGAAGAGGCAGAGAGAAGAGAAGAGAAGAGAAGAGAAGAGAAGAGAAATCAATCACCTTCAGAGAAGATAGGGAGCCATTTCAATATTTTAAAAACTATTATGAGGGATCCAGTCATAAGGGGACCACCACACTTTATGAGTTTAAACTTCAGAAGCTGTACCAGGCCATCACGGTGAGTATCAGAGAAAAATCCCCTTGTCATTCTGCCAGAAAGAGGGGGAAAGGTACCATTCTGAAATACATCAGAGTATTATTATTATTATTTTTTCTTAAGTAGGCTCCACACCCTACATGGGGTTTGAACTCATGATCCAGAGATTAAAAGTCAAATGTTCCACCGACTGAGCCAGCCAGGTACCCCTGTTGTTGTTAAGGCCTGCCTTTTCAAGAAAAACTATTTTAACAGAACCTAAGTTATGGGGGTTCTTTCAAAGCCTTACAAGCCTAGGTTAAAGGAAATTCCCAACTCTAACCCAGGCTAACCCTCCGTGTGGAGAGGGAGAAAACAACCAAGAAGCACTTATTAAATTCACAATTCAGAGATACAGGCTCCCTAAAAAACTGAGACCTCATCATAAGACTATAGATTCCCCCCAGTACCTTAACACCACCTTAATAAAGGTCTATTTACAGCAGTTTCTTTTACCCAGTACTTCATGTATAGTCAGCAAGAAAAAATTACAAGGCATACTAAAAGGCAAAAACCAGCTTGAAGAGACACAGCAAAGTGATCAAAACCAGACTCTGATATGGCAGAGATAACAGAATTATCAGATTGGGAATTTAAAACAACCACAATTAATATGCTATAGACTCTGATGGGCAAAGTAGCCAGTATGCAAGAATAGATACATTATAAAGCCAGAGAGATGGATATTCTAAAAAAGAAGCAAAATGAAATGTGTAACAAAAATGGAAGAATGTCTTTGATGGGTTATTAGTAAACTAATGACTAAGGAAAAAAATCTCTGACCTTGAGGATGTATCACAGTAATAATCTCCAAAAGCGAAAAGCAAACCAAAAAAGACTGAAAAAGATTTTTATTATTTTTTTAAGATTTCATTTATTTATTTATTTGAGAGAGTGAGTGAGAAGGAGATAGAGAATCTGAAGCAGACTCTGCACTGAGCACAGAACCCAATGCAGAGTTTGATCCCACAACCTTGAGATCATGATCTGAGCTGAAACCAAGAGTTGGATGTTCAACCAACTGAGCCACCCAGGCACCCCTGAAAAAGATTTTTTTAAAGGACAGAATATCAAAGAACTGTGGACAACTACAAAAAGTGTAGCACACAGGAATATAAAAAAGACAAAAAAAAAAAAAAGGAACAAAAAAAAAAATCTGAAACACTAAAGACTGAAAATTTTTCCAAATTAATGTCAAACACCAAACCACAGATGCAGGAAGTTCAGAGAACAGCAAGCAGGATAAGTGCCCAAAAAAACTATACCTAGATAGCTAAAAACAAAGATAAAGAAAGAAAAACTTGAAAGAAGACATAGGAAAAAAAAAACCCCACTTTATCCATTTAGGAGCAAAATTATATCCAATTTCTCAGAAACCATGCAAACAAGAAGAGAACAAAATGAAACATTTATTTTTTATTTATTTTTTTTTAAAGATTTTTTATTTATTTGACAGACAGAGATCACAAGTAGGCAGAGAGGCAGGCAGAGAGGAGGAAGCAGGATCTCTGCTGAGCAGAGAGCCTGATGCGGGGCTCGATCCCAGGACCCTGAGATCATGACCTGAGCCGAAGGCAGAGGCTTTAACCCACTGAGCCACCCAGGCGCCCCGAAACATTTATTTTTTTAAAAAATATTTTATGTATTTATTTATGAGAGAGAGAATATGTGCACGTGCACCTTCAGGGGGTGAGGGCAGAAGGAAAGGAAGAAAGAGTCTTAAACAGACTCCAAAGTGAGTGTAGAGCTCCACAGAGGGCTCCATCTCAACAACCCTAAGATTATGACCTGAGCTGAAACCAGGAGTCGTCGCTTAAGTGACTACACCACGAAGGTGTCCCAGAATGAAGCATTTAAAATGTCAAAACAGAAAAAACAGAAAAACCAGTGGAGCACCTGGGTGGCTCACTCAGTTAAGCATCTGAATCTTGATATCAGCTCCGGTCTTGATCTCAGGGTCCTGAGTTCAAGGCCTGCGCTGGGATCCATGTGGGGCATGGAGTCTACTTAAACAAACAAACCACCAACCTTGAATTCCATAGCCTGTGAATTATTCTTCACAAGTGAAAGAGAAATGGAGATTTTACCAGATGTACAAAAGTGAGGCAATCTGTTGTCAGCAGACCTCCCTTGCAGATAATGTTAAAAAGAACTTCTTTAGAGAGAAGGAAAATTATATAGTTCCAAAACCCAGAAAGCAAGACTACTGGAGAAGGAGTAAGTGAAGGTAAAATTTAAAACTTCTCTTATTCTTAATTGATCTAACAGATAACAAGTTATTCAAAATAGTGACAACACATTCAATTATGTATGCTCACATATATATATGCATATATATGTGTATATGCTGTACAAAAACGAAATGAATAAAAGCAATGACACAGAAGACAGAAGGGAAGAATTTGGATTATATTTTGCTATTGGAAGGTACCTGCACTATCTATAAAAGAGAACAATGTTATTTGAAATAGTCTTGGATTAACTGGAAATGCACATTAAAAACTCCAGGGAAACCACTAAAAAAAAAGTTAAAAAAAGTATAACAGATACAGAAAGAAAGGAGAGAAAATGAAATAATAAGTGCTCAAATTAAAACCACAAAGAAAAACCTAAGTATGAGACCTGAAACCATAGAACTCTTAAAAGAAAAAACATAGGCAGTAATCTCTTGGACATTGGTCTTAGCAACGTATTTATGGATATGCCTCCTCAGGCAAGGATAACAAAAGCAAAAATAAAGTACTGCAACTAAACTAAAATAAAAAGCCTTTACACAAAGTAAAGGAAACAAACAACAAAACAAAAAGCCATCCCCTACTGAATGGGAGAAGATATTTGCAAATGATATATCCAATAAGGGGTTAAGATTCAAAATATATGAAGTAGTTAAAGTTAACACCAAAAGATAATCCAATTAAGAAATGGGCAGAGGTTCCGAATAGACATTTTTCCAAAGAAGACATACAGATCACCAACAGACACATAAACAGCCCCATATCACTAATCATCAGAAAAATGTAAATCAAAAGCATAACAAGATACCACCTCATACCAGCGAGAATGGCTATGATCAAAATCACAAAAAATAACAAATGTTGGCAAAAAAGTAGAGAAAAGAGAACCCTCGTACACACCTGGTGGCACTATATATTGGTGCAACCAGTGTAGGAAAACAGTATAGAGAGTCCTCAAAAAATTAAAAAGAGAAATACCATATGCCCTAGTAATTCCACTACTGGTATCTACCCCAAAATGACGAACACACTAATTTGAAAGATATATGCAACCTTATGTTTACTGTACCATTATTTGAAACAGCCAAGGTATGGAAGGAAGTCAAGTGTCCATCAATAGATGAATGGATAAAGAAGATATATTGTATATGTATATACAATGGAATATTACTCAGCCATAAAAAAAAGAATGAGGTCTTGACATTTGTGACAACATGGATGGATCTAGAGGTTATTATGCTAAATGTAATGTCAGAGAAAGGCAAATACTACATAACTTTAATTATCTGTGGAATCTAAAAAACCAAAACAAACAAAAACCAGAAACAGATTCAGAAATACAGAGAACAAACTGGTGGCTGCCAGAAGGCAGGGAGGTGGGGGGATGGGTAAAATAAGTGAAGGGGATTGAGGTACAAACTTCCAGTTATAAAATAAATAAGTCATGTAGATTAAAAGTACAGCATAGGGAATATAGTCAATAATATTGTAATAATGTTGTATGGTGACAGGTGGTGTTTACGCTTACCACAGGGAGCAATAAGTAATGTACAGAATTGTCAAATCAGTATGTTGTACACCTGAAACTACTATAACACTGTATCTCAACTATACTTCAATAATAAATTTTAAAAGAAGACAAAAAGACTGAGACAAAAATAGGAACAAAGAATGTGGGCAATGAATAGAAAGCAGTAACAAAAATACGGTAAATGTTAGTCAAATTACATAAATGTCACTTTAATATCAATAGCTAAAATACACAAAAGAGAGTGTCAGAAAAAATAAAACAAGATCCAATTTTATGGTCTACAAGAAAACCATTTTTTTAAAAGACTTTATTTTAAAGAGAGAGACAGAGAATGCACATGAGCAGGGGGAGGGGAAGAGGGAGAGGATCTCAAGCAGACTCCGCACTGTGCACAGAGCCCAAAGCAGGGCTTAATCTCATAATGCAGGGCTCGATTTCTCTCAAGATCATGATCTGAGCCAAAATATATAGACAAATATATAGATTAGACACAGATAATTACAGATCAATATAAAGGCATATGTATACTAAAAGTAAATGGTGGAGGGGTGCTGGGTGGCACAGTCCATTGAACAACCAACTCTTAGGTTTCAGCTCAGGTCTGATCTCAGGGTTGTGAGATTGAGTCCCACATTGGGCTCCATGCTTAGTGTAGAGTCTGCTTGAGTTTCTCTCTCCCTCTTCCTCTGCCCCTCCCCACTGCACTCTCTCTTTAAAAAAATCTTTAAAAAACCTTAAAAAGAATCTCCTAAAAAAATCTTTTAAAAAATCTTTAAAAGCTTATCTTAAAAGAAAAACATCTTAGAGGTGCCTGGGTGGCTCGGTGGGTTAAAGCCTCTGCCTTTGGCTCAGGTCATGATCTCAGGATCCTGGGATAAGGCCCCACATTGGGCTCCCTGCTCAGCGGGGAGCCTGCTTCCCCCGCTGAGAGAGCTCTGCCTGCCTCTCTGCCTCCTTGTGATCTTTGTCAAATAAATAAATAAAATATTTTTTAAAAATCTTAAAAAAGAGAAAGTAAATGGATGGAAAAGATACACCATGCTAACACTAATTAAAAGAAAGTGGGACTACAGGATGCCTGGGTGGCTCAATCAGTTGAGCATCTGTCTTCAGCTAGGGTCATGATCCTGGGGTCCTGGGATCGAGTTCCACATCAGGCTCTACGCTCAGTGGGGAGCTTGCTCTTCCCTCCCCCTGCAGCTCCTTCTGCTTGTGTTTTCTCTGACAAATAAATAAATAAAATCTTAAAAAAAAAAAAGAAAAAAGAAAGAGTAGCTATATTAATTTCAGAAACAGTAGACTTCAGAGCAAGGGGAGTTATCAGAGATAAACAGGAGAATTATATAATGATAAAGGAATCAATTCTCAAGAAAACAATTCTTAATGTGTATACACCTAACAATGATACATCAAAATGCAGGAGACAAAAATAAAACTGATAAACAAAAACAAAATAAATACAAACAAAAACAAAATAAATTAAAACAAAACAAAAACAAAATAAAAACAAAAATAAAAACTGATAGAATTGCACAGGAAAACAGATAAATCTACTATTACAGCTGGAGACCTCAATACCCCTATATCAGAAATGGACAGATACAGCAGGCAGAAAAGACAGTAAGAATATAGTTGAACTCAAAAGCACAATCAATAAGCTGAATATAATTGATATCTATCAACTACTTCATCCAACAATGGCAGAATACATATGATTCTCAAGCTCACATGGAACATTCACCAACCTAGACCACACATTCTGGGCCATAAGGCCATACATTAACAAACTTAAAAGATGAGAATTCATATAATGTCTCTTCTCAGACTGCAATGAAATCAAACTAGGAAAAAAAAAAAACAAAAAGAGAGCTGGAAAATTTCAAAATATTTGGAGATTAAACAATGTACTTCTAAATTATAAACAGGTCAAAGAATAAATCTCAAGAGAAATGCAGAAATAATTTTGAACTAAAGGAAAATGTAAATACAACTTTTCAAAATGTGCAGGATGCAATGAAAGCAGTACTTAGAGGAAAAATGGTAGCACTGAATGCATATATTAGAAAGGAAGATCTAAAATCAAAAACATAAGCTGCCACCCCCCATCCAAAAAAAAAAAAAAAAAAACACAGAGAAAGAAAAGCAAATTAAATCCAAAGGAAGCAAAAGAAAAGAAGAAATTAAAATTAGAGCAGAAAACAATGCAACTGAAGAAGGAAATCAACAGAAAAAAAAAAAAAATCAATGAAGCCAAAAGCTCATTTTTTGAAAGATCAATAAAACTGGTAAGAAGGGAAATGGCAAAAATTACTAATATCAGAAGTCAAAGAGGTGTCTGTGGCTCAGGTGGCTGGGTGTCCAACTCTTGATTTTGGCTCAGGTTATGATCTCAGGGTCATGAAACAAAGACCTGCATCAGCCTTTATGCTCAGTGTGGAGTCTGCTTGTCCCTCTCCCTTTGTTCCTACCCCAACTCGTGCATGCACACTTTATCTCTCTCTCAAATAAATAAAAATCTTTTAAGATTTTTTTTATTTGACTGAGAGAGATCACAAGTAGACAGAGAGGCAGGCAGAGAGAGAGAGGAAGGGAAGCAGGCTCCCCGCTGAGCAGAGAGCCTGGCATGGGGCTCGATCCGAGGACCCCGGGATCACGACCTGAGCCGAAGGCAGAGGCCCTAACCCACTGAGCCACCTAGGTGCCCCAATAAAAATCTTTTAAAAATATATTTTAAAGTATTTAAAAAAGAAGAAGAAGAAGAAGAAATGTAAGAGGGGATATCACTACAGGTCCCACAGTCATCAAAAGAATAATCAGGGAATACCACCAATGTCTCTGTGCCCACAAATTAGGTAACTTAGAGGAAACAGACCAATTCCTTGGAAGATACAATGTGTCAAAACTCAAAAAAAAAAAAAAAACCACCTCAACAAATGAAGAAATAGACAATTTGAATAGGTCTATATCTACTAGAGAAATCAAATCATAATTAATAACTTTTAAGACAGAGAACACTAGGTTCTGATGAGCTTTCTGGTGAATTCTAGCAAATAGGAAGATATTTTACCAACTCTCTATAATCTTATCTAGAAGACAGAAGCAGAGGGAATACTTCCTAATTCAGGCTATAGGCCAGCATTAGTTCAATACCAAAACCAAGACATTACAAGAAACTAAACTAATATTGCTCATAAACATATATACAAAAGTCCTGAACAAAATATTATCCAACAATGTATAAAAAGAATTATATACCATATATATATGGGATTTATCCTAGGTATGCAAGGCTGGCTCAACATTTGAAAAATCAATTAATACAACCATCACATCAACAGACTAAAGAAAAATCACAAGATCATATCATTAGATGCAGAAAAAGTATCTGACAATATTCAAATTCTATTCATGATAAAAATTCTCAGCAAACTAGGAATAGAAAGGAAGTTCCTCAATTTGATAAAAAAAAATCTACAAAAACCCACATGTAGTTAACTAACTGCACACTTTATGGCGAGACTCTCAAAGCTTTCCCACTAAGATCAGGAACAAGGCAACAATACCTTCTCTCACCACTCCTCCTCATACTGCAAGTCCTAACCAATGGAAAAAGATAAAAGAAATAAAAGGTATACAGGCTGGAAAAGAAGAAATACAACTGTCTTTGTTCACAGATGACATGACTGTCTATGTAGAAAATCCAAAAAGAAAAAAAAAAAAAAAAGACAAAAACTCCTAGACTAGTAAGTGATTACAGCAAAGTTTCAGGATACAAGATTAATATACAAAAGTCAAGGGGCGCCTGAGTGGCTCAGTGGGTTAAAGCCTCTGCCTTCGGCTCAGGTCATGATCCCAGGGTCCTGGCATCGAGCCCCACACTACGCTCTGCTCAGCGGGGAGCCTGCTTCCTCCTCTCTCTCTGCCTGCCTCTCTGCCTGCTTGTGATCTCTGAGTGTCAAATAAATAAATAAAATCTTAAAAAAAATATATACAAAAGTCAACTACTGTCATATAGATCAGCAATGAACAGGTGGAATTTGAAATTAAAAACATATAATTTACATTAGCATCCCTCCAAAATGAAATACTCAGGTACAAATCTAATG
The DNA here is from genome assembly GCF_010015895.1 of Lontra canadensis. Classification (NCBI taxonomy): domain Eukaryota; kingdom Metazoa; phylum Chordata; class Mammalia; order Carnivora; family Mustelidae; genus Lontra; species Lontra canadensis. The sequence goes on from NW_022630997.1 coordinate 31,637,276, forward strand.
AAATATGTAAAGGATCTATATGAGGAAAATTACAAAACTAATGGGAAAAAATCAAAGAATAAATGGCAAGATAATCCATATTCATGAATCAGAAAACTCAATATTGTCAAGATGTCAGTTCTTCCCTCCTATGATATGTAGAGTCAATACAACCCCAGCCAAAAGGCCAGGAAATTATTTTGTGGATCCTGACAAACTGATTCTAAAGTTTATATGGAGAGGCGAAAGCCCCATGCTAGTCAACACGATACTGCAGGAGGTGAATAAAGTTGGAGGACTGATGCTACCAAACGTCAAGATTTACAGCAAAGTTACACTAATCAAGACAGGATGGTATCTGCAAAAAGAATAGACAAATAGATCAATGAAAAAGAATACAGAACTATGAAACAGACCCACATAAATATGCTTAACCGACACTTGACAAAGGAGCAACAGACATACAATGGAGCTGTCTTCTCAGCAAATGGTGCTAAAACAAGTGAACATATGAAAGAACATATGAAAAGAGCTAAACAAAGGCTTTCTATCCTTCACAAAACTCAAAATGGGGGCGCCTGGGTGGCTCAGTGGGTTAAGCCTCTGCCTTCAGCTCAGGTCATGGTCTCAGGGTCCTGGGATCGAGCCCCACATCAGGCTCTCTGCTCAGCAGGGAGCCTGCTTCCCTCTCTATCTCTGTCCACCTCTTTGCCTACTTGTGATCTCTCGCTCTCTGTGTCAAATAAATAAATAATATCTTAAAAAAAAAATTAACTCAAAATGGTTGACAGACCTAAATGTAAAATATAAGACTCTTAGAAAATTAGAGAAAACCTAGATGCCCTGGGATTTGAGAATGACTTTTTATAAAGATACAACATCCCAGGCACAATCCAGTAAAGAAATACCTGATAAGTTGGGCTTCATTAAAATTAAGAATTTCCGCTCTATAAAATACAATGTCAAGAGAATGAGAAGACAAGCTACAGACTTAGAGAAAATCTTTGCAAAACATGTATCTATGGATTATTTTCTAAAATATATAAAGAACTGCTGGGGCGCCTGGGTGGCTCAGTGGTTAAAGCCTCTGCCTTCGGCTCAGGTCATGATCTCAGGGTCCTGGGATCGAGTCCCGCATCGGGCTCTCTGCTCAGCAGGGAGCCTGCCTCCTCCTCCTCTCTCTCTGCCTGCCTCTCTGACTACTTGTGATCTGTCTGTCAAATAAATAAACAAACAAACAAAAAAATCTTTAAAATATATAAAGAACTGTTCAAAATTCAACAGTAAGAAAACAAACAACCCAATTTAAAAATGGCCAAAAGACTTAAACTACCAATAAAAAGATGTACAGATGGCAAATAAGCACATGAAAAGATGTTCAACATCTTAGGTCATTAGGGATTTGCAAATTAAAACAACAATCAGAGAGATGTCCCTAAACACCTTTTAGAATAGCCAAAATAACAGAACACAGAACACAGAACACAGACAACACTAAACACTGATAAATATAGGAAGCAAAGAACTCTCATTTGTTATTGACAGGAATGCAAAAAGGTACAGCCACACAGTTAAGAGTGTCAGTTTCTTAAAAAACTGACCACACTATTAGCATACAATCCAGAAATCATGCTCTTTGGTATCCCAAACGAGTTAAAAATTTACATCCACAAAAAACCTACATAAGAATATTTATAGCAGCTTTATTCATAACTGCCAAAAGGTGGAAGCAACCAAGATGTCCTTTGGTAGGTGAATGGATAAAAAGACTGTGGTACATCCAGACAATGGACCACTGAACACTAGAAAGAAATGAGCTACCAAGCCATGAAAAGACACGGAGAAAACTTAAATGCATATTACTAAGTATATCTGAAAAGACTACATACTGTATGATTCCAACTATAAGGCATTCGGAAAAGGCAACACTATGGAGTCTTTAAAAAGATCGAAGGTTGTCAGGATTAGGTGGTAGGGAGGGATGAATAAGCAGAACACAGAAGAGTTTAAAGGCAATAAAGGTATTCTGTATATTACTATAATGCTAGTTATATGTCATACATTTCTCAAAACACACAGAATGTGTAACACCAAGAGTGAACCCTAATGTAAACTATGGACTTTGGGTAATGATGTGTCAGTGTAGGTTCATGAATTGTAACAAATGTGCCACTCTAGTGGGGGCTGTTTATAATGGGGGAGGCCATGGAGGAAGGGATGGTATATGGAAATTCTCTGTATATTCTGCCCAATTTTGCTATGAACTTAAAACTGCTCTAAAAAAAACTATTTAAGGTATGTGTGTCTTAATACATTTTATTAATATATAATTCATCAATTCTAAGACACACATCTTTTCACATTTTAACAACTGTAAAATCAGGACACATCCTAAAAAATCATTATTATTTAATAGCTATCATTTTTTTCTTAATGGTTAGAATATAGTATATTAATACCTGCAGATTACACAGATATATGTGCCACAGGATTGATCAAATACATTCTAGAATACATAGCTTAACTTTTGAAAGAATTAGATGAGTTTGTTAGTATTAATAACCAAATGTTTTTCATATACAAACCTTATCAAATGTAATAAATGTGGGTTTTCCACTAGCAGACTGACTTCTAATTAACTCCTCAGTGGATTAATTTGACAACTTTTATATTACTTTTATGATTAATCACCTCTATTTGTGTATCACTAACTGTGCTACATTCTTCTTCCTGATCTAAACAATTTCTTCATTCAGATGTCAAGTCTCTCAGATACAAGAATCATCACCTTCACAACCCTTGGGTGCATTAAGAGCTGCCTTCATTTCTTACGTTAAGCATGCTTTGAAAATTAATCCATTCTAACACCTTCTATCAGATTTCTAAAGCTATGAGAATTAGGTTTTTAGTATTTAATTAATGGATAATTTGTTTTTGGAATCCTATAGAAAAAAAGGCTAGCTTTTTATTCACTACTGGTTCTTCTACCATAATTATTACATTTTTGCCAATTCTCTCCCCTCACCTCCTTTTGGTCATTTCTCTAGTCCTGCAAAATCTTACCCATCAGGCTTTACAGAGTCAGCTATAAAATTAATTCAAAGAATCAAACAGATTCTCCACTCTAAAATACCCTTTTAAAATCAAATTTATGTCTCCTCATTGAAAATTAGTCAACTCTGTCCATTCCTGTTCTACCAGTTTAAAAAAAAAAAAGGAAAAAAAGGATGCTGTTGCAAGTTATAAATTTCTGTGGACAATGCCACTAATTGACAGAAGGATTCTAAGAAACACTTGGCAAAACTCCAGAAACCACAGTGTACTTCACCCACTCATAAGGAAAGGCACACTTTGTTTTCTTCACCATCACAATTTGGAATTTAGAAAAATGTAGTGATAAAATCCTTAAAGAAAGGTCAATATTTCTGCAGCCCAATTCTAACAAAATGTAAATGACAGGTAAGAAATAATTATTTTTGTATTAAGCCACATAATATGACTTTTGTCTATTTCACAGATGTAATACCAGTAAAATCATTTATGCTTATGCCTGTTCAACTGACATGCAAATGAATTTGTGAATGAGCACATTCAAAAATCAAGTATCTTAAAGTTAATGAATATTATGCACAATGAAAAATAGTCTTTAAAAAATTACTCATCAGTAACTTGATGGGGTGTGGGTTACAGCAATGTGCACATTTTTCAAAACTGATTGGACTGTACAGATAAGACCTGTGCATTTCACTTTATATATATATATATATGCATATATATATTGCCATATACATATATCATACATCAATTTTTAAAACTTAATCAATAAATTAGAATATGGTATGGGGAAAGAAAAAAAAATCCTGTGGGATTGGATTAGAATTGGAGGTATCTGTATAAACTAAAATTATTCTTTTAATAATTTAAAAATGTATTCCCTAAATATGTTCACTGAAAGGGACTAGAAGCAATGACACCAGTATCAATAAAACACCTAATTCCCAGATCTTGGTTCCTACATATTCTTTCCAGTTAACTCTAGAGGTGAGTTAACTGGAGATGACCATTTTCTCCCTAACTCTTTAGATGGTTGTGTCCCAATCCCCCCCCCCCTTTTTTAAAGATTTACTTATTTATTTTTCTTTTTAAAAGATTTTATTTATTTGACAGAAAGACAGTGAGAAAGGTAATACAAGCAGGGGGAGTGAGAGAGGGAGAAGCAGGCTCCCTCCTGAGCAGGGAGCTTGACAAGAGGGCTTGATCCCAGAACCCGGGGATCATGACCTCAGCTGAGGGCAGATGCTTAACGACTGAGCTACCCAGGTGCCCCTAAAATTTATTTATTTTAGAGAGGGGAAGGGATAGAGGGAGAGAATCCTCAAGCAGACTACCTGCTGGGTGCAGAGCCCAACGCAGGGCTCAATTCCAAGACCCTGCGACATGACCTGAGCCGAAATCAAGAGTTGGACACAACTGACTGAGCCACCCAGGTGCCCCTCAATTTCCCTTTTTATAAGAACACCAATCACATTGGATTAGGGTCCACTTTAATAGCATCATTTTAATTCAATGACATCTGCAAAGATAGTTTCTCCAAATAAGGTCACATTCTGAGGCACTAGCAGTATTTTATAAGGGAATAAATGGAATTTTATGGAGAAATTTTATGAGAAACAAGAAATTTGCGTGGTTCAAGTAACTCCCCATAGATAAACATAACCATTAGTTGTGATGAGGGAAACAGTAGCTATATAATGGAGAAAATGGACATCTTGACCAGGCAGTAGGCAAGCGTTATTATGCTTCTGAATATGATACCCTGAGAAAGGACACATTATCATTTACGGAGAATTTGGGCCAGAGATGCATCACCTAAGCCCAATAATGAAAAAAGTCTCAGATAACTCCACATGGTAGAATATGCATAAAATAACTGGCTTATATTCTTCAAAAATGTTAGAAAACGACAGGCCTGCTCCAAATTAAAGAGATATGAAAACTAAACACAATATGTGATCCCACATTCAATCCTCTACTATTGTGGAAGGAAAAAATTCTAAAAAGGACTTAGTTGAGACAACTGACAAACAGGAATAGAGATATAGATTAAAGTAGTGTATCAGTGTTAAATTTCCTGAATTTGATACCCTAGGTGTGATTACATATGAGAATATCCTTGTTTCTGGAAAATAGAAACTAGAGCAGAAAGGGTAAAAGGCCATGATATATGTGACTGTTATACTCTCAGTCCATCAAAAATAGAGCATGTGTGTGAATGTGTGTGTGCAGGTGGGTAAAGGAAAGAGCGAGAGAACCAGAGAATGAGACAAATGTGGAAAAATGTAAAAAACTGATGAATCTAGGTAAGAATACATGGGAGTTCACTATGCAATTCTTGTATCTTCTCTAATTATGAATTTCAGAATAAAAACAAAAATGAATTAAGTTCATGTATTGTAGTCCTAGGCCTCAGTACCTCAGAATGTGACCTTATTTGGAGACAATGTCTTTGCAGAGGTCATCAAATTAAAATGATGTCATTAGAGTGGGCCTACTCCAATGTGATTGGTGTCCCTATAAAAAAGGAAAATTTGACACAGGCATATGCAAAAGAGACAGGGAGAAAATGGCCGTTTACAACCCCAGGAATGCTTGAGTCTATGAGAAGTTAAGGAAAGAGGTCTGGAACAAAGCCTTCCCCAGCGCCTTCAGAGAAAGCATGGCCCAGGCAAAAACTTGATTTTGGATATGAGCCTCCAGAAATATGAGAAAACAATTTTCTGCTATTCTAAGCTGAAACAAACAAAAAACAATGAAAGAATTAGAACAGTAATAAAACCACCTACAGAATATTATGCTAAAACAAAATAGGTTTCAGGTATCTGAGATGTATTTCACCAAATGAAGATGTTTAAAAAACACAAATACTTGCTCAAATATGTGTTCACCAAAGACTGAAGAAATCATCAAACACCAACCTTGCTCTCTACAACTTGTGATATAGGGCGCCTGCGTGGCTCCTTCGGCTGGGGTTGTGATCCCAGGGTCCTGGGAACAAGTCTCGAGTCCTGTTCCCTGCTCGGTGGGAATCTGCTTCTCCCTCTACCCTTCCCTGCTGCTCATGATCTCTCTCTAATAAATAAAAGTCTTTAAAAATTAAATAAAACTGCAATATAAAAAAAATCAACCAAACTCAGTGCACTATCCCTATAATAAGTGCTTCTAATATAAACTAAATCCCAAACTGACAATACACTAAAATTGATTTAACAAAGTTATCATTAAAGATCATTAAACAGTTAATATTTTATCATTAAAGATCATTAAACAGTTAACATAAACAACAGTTATCATTAAAGAGGGGATTTTTTTAAATCCCCACAAGGACCAACAGGAAAAGTGTTAAAACTTAAAAAAAAAGTTAAATGTTGAATGGTTTAAGCACACAACAATTAATAAGCTGTTTATGTATTAACAGAAGAGTTTATAAAATATAATAGAAAAACAATCTCATGGTGGCACTAAAAATATACTTCAAAACTTTACTGAAAGTCAAAAAAGACTAATAAAAGAAAGTATGCCATTTTATGAGTTAGAAAACTATATACTACAAAATGTCAGTTCTCTCCAAACCAATGAAAAAATGTTAACAGGCTTCTGAAAGGAATCAGACAAAAGGACTCTGAAGATATTTGGAAAAATAAACTTTGGAATATCCCACACTTTCGGAAAAAAAGAATTTGCCTCACCAAGTATTAAAATATAGTGAAAGCTATATCAGTATAAACAGTGTGATTCTACAAGAGATAGATTATAAGGAGACCGAGAGTAGATCCAGAAATACAGAATATAATAAAAGTGGCATCTCAAATCAGTAAAAGGTAATGAGAGAACTTGCTAACCATTTGGGGAAAAGCTCAACTTGGATCCTTACCTCATGCAACAAAATTAACTCCAGATAAATAAAAGGTTAAAATGTAAAATGTGAAGCTATGAAAGAACTTGAAAATAATATTTCAATGGGGAACGAATTTCTAAGTTTGACATCAAAACTAGAAACCATAAAGGAAAGGCTGATGTAAATTGTTACTGAAGATATCACTGAATACAATTTTTCCTGTTTTATGTAGCAATCTTAACAAAGCCAACAACATTATTATAATCCTGGTGTGCTTTTAGAGTTGTGGTTAGGTCAGTAAGATCACAGTATTATATTCTACGCATCTGAATTCATTTTAAGGAGAATGATTTTCCACTCTAATATGACAACTGGCTTTTCCTGTAATGGTTAGGAGGTTACTGAATAATAAAAAGTACTTAACCTCCTTTTTTTTTCACATTTCTGTGACTGCTGTCTTTAGTTGGAATAAAAAATTACCTAAAATTCAGGTAACTTCTTCTAAGTTGGTACTGAGTTATTAAAATGGATATCAACTTTTCAAATTAATATTCTAGGTAAAGAAATAAAAACTGCCTACAAAAATTGTTTTTCTCCCCTAAGCTAGTGCCACTGGGTCTGAGTGCTACTCGTACCCTGACTGGTTAAATCTCCTGTGTTATAAGCAAATGTTTGCTCTATAGAAAGAAAACAAGCCCTACTTATTTAAATGGGATATCCCCTGTCAAATCCCTAGGTTCTTCTCCCTGTCATTTACATCACAGTCAGTCAAGCATTTGTATCTGTGGTAGTAGTCCTAGTACTCCAGGAAGTATTCCTAATGTTGTCCAGACTTTTTAACATCATTATTTTTACTTTCCAAATCCTTTTTTAAAGATTTTTATTTATTTATTTGACAGAAAGAGAGCTCACAAGTAGGCAGAGAGGCAGGCAGAAAGAGAGAGGAGGAAGCAGACTCCCCGCTGAACAGAGAGCCCGATGCGGGGCCCGATCCCAGGACTCTGAGATCATGATCCAAGCCGAAGGCAGAGGCTTTAACCCACTGAGCCACCCAGGCGCCCCCCAAATCCTCTTTGGTCTTTTCATAAATTAGCCCCAAAGGCAGCACTACATGGTATAAAACCTCAGTTATATAATGAATTTACACAGGGCCTAAGGGCTTAAACCAGCAAGAGTCCATCCTCAGCGCCAATTGAGCACGTTCCTCAGCCACCACTTGGGACTTAGGCCAAAAGAGGAGGAGGCAGAGGGGTCCTATCACAGCAGGCAGGGTACGTTCCGAGGAGTCAGCTGCGCAAACACCACTGAGACACTGCAGAGGAAGGAAGGCAGAAAACCTGGCAGCGTGAAGTCTGTCACGGACACTGACCAGAATGGGTTTTCATACATGAAATGGTGCTGGCGGTTAGAATGGGGACTGAAGCAAATTAGGGAACGGTGAAGGAAAGGAGGCAGAGCAAGCAGACAGCTGAGTCTCTGAAGCATGTGGCTACGCAGGGAGTGGGAGATGACTTTCTTACCTAAGTCTGTGCTTCCGATTGTGTGCTGATAGGAATAAACCAACAAGGAGGCAAGGACTAAAGGAGAGAGGAGAAACAGGGAAAATTCTCCTACATACCACAAACAAATAGAGCTAACTAGCCAATAATTATCTCTGTGCTTTTATCAACCTCAACAAAAACAATTTAGCACTTTTGTACAAGCTGCCCTATAAATTTCCTGGTTATACTGGGGGGGCAGGCAAAGGGAGGGGGAAAATCTCAGGCAGGCTCCACACCCAGCGCAAAGCCTGATGCGGGGCTCCATCAAAATCAAGAGTTGGACACTTAACCAACTGAGCCTCCCTGTGCCCCTCATGGTGATATTTTTAATTCTGAAGCAACAATATTTTCATACAGACTCATTTATGAATTACTGGTGTTCAAAACATATTTTCTTTGCTCTCTTCATACTCTCAAGTAACTCAGCTTATGTAAGAGATCTTATGTCCAGGAAATTTCTCTTCTTATATATATGCATGACTTCTTTTTCTCACAGCAACATCACTAACTCTATTTCATTCTCATTTTTAAAAAATTCCTTTTGATGTTTGAGCTCTTGTTGTAGTAAAGTTTTTCATTACACATCTTCTCCACATATTGTGTTAATCATAGTTCTAACTATAAATTGTTTCTTAAGTCCTAAACTGTGGTCTTTTGAAAGACACATGTAAAAATGTTCTTTATTTTCATAAAAAAAGTATATGCTCTCCTGTTTTTCCTACAACACAGGCAGCTCTATCTTAGGTTTCTCCATTTTGACAGAGATTTTAGCAGTGTCAGTTTAGTACTGGGGAGACACGAGGGAGTGCCAGAGACCAGAACACCCTCTACTTAGCTCCACTAACTGCTGTTAACTGGGGAACAAAAGACTTGTGCTGTCTATCATCCAGTTTTTCAAGATGAGTCAAACATCTGGATATTCTTTTTGCAAAAATCTCCCAATTTTTGTTTGCAACTAATTAGAAAAAGTACAGTATAAGCCAAAAATAAAATGCCTGCAGGACAAATCGAGCTGACAGGCCATTGGTTTACAACCTCTAGGTTAAGGGGTCATAATGGGTGTGCTTATTTATTTCTCCTTCACTTTTTTCTTGGTTTTAGGTCATTCTTCCTTCCAAGCAGAGATACCACAAGTCTTTTTTTTTTTTTTTTAGATTTTATTTATTTGAGAGAGAGCGAGCGCACAAGTTGGGGCAGGGGGGAAAGGCAGAGACAGAGGGAGAAGCAGGCTCTCCACTGAGCAGGGAGCCAGATGCAGGGCTCAATTCCAGGATCCCAGGATCATGACCTGAGCCAAAGGCAGACACTTAACCAACAGAGCCACGCAGGCGCCCCCGTAAGTTTTTCTCTAAGATACCCGTTTAGAGATTCAAAGTGAGGTTAAATGACCTATGACCATCACCAACTGCCATTAAACATTTCTCTTTTTTAAAGTAATATATCATATTTGCATTTTGATACTAGTTTGGGATTGCAATGAAATTCACCTTTAAATTTACACTTGTTCTTGAGAAGTTTTCATATGTCTACAGGAGTATGACAATTAGCATTTATAGAGCACCTACAGTGGGCCAGGAACATTACTAAGCATTTTCACACTTTGGTATTTCATTAAAGCCAAAATTACCTTGTAAAGTAGATTTTATTATCTCATTTTACAGACGACTTGCAAAAGTTCACGAAGTGCTCAGTTTTTGTTTCTCTGCCCTCAGAATCCAGAAGTGGTTAGTTAGGCTTGCTTTTTTGACAGGTATCATCAATCAAGAATAATTACAACCATCTTAAATCACAATAACAAAAATGCAAAGTAAAAGTATTGAAGGATGATATCCTTTGGAAAAAAAAAAAAAAAAAAGCTAAACCTTCATTTCAATTTAAGTCCATAGGTCCACTAACCTTCCATTCACTGAAAGAGTCATAGTTATTTTCAAGACAAGTAAAATTGAAGTCAGCTCTTCTTTTTGGTTCATGTTTCTTTTCCAGGGCCTCTAAGAACACTGACCATTTTACAAAAAAAAAAAAAAAAGAATCTTTTCATTAATTAAAAAGGACAACAAAAGAGCACAGGCAGCTGTCACCAAGGAAATACTGAGCATGTGTGCTGGGCAAGGCCACGTGCTAGGCCCTGTAACACAGAACCAAGTACGGGCTCACAGTTTCTAGGAAGGGAAACAGATCTTAAAGAAATGTCCAAACAAATAATTTAATTGCAGTCATGATACATGCCACCAAAGAAACTTAAAATGGGGTGTTAATATGGTTTTGATAAAGTTGTGCAAGTCTAAGTAAAAATTGGGCAGAATCTCAGTATAATCAGGGAGATAAAGAGATGAACTGTTCTGTTCCTGTCAAGTGGCTCCTTTAAAAACAAGACAGTCTGAAGGATTACATTAAATCTCTATAAATACTCAATTCTATTTATATTTTATATATCCTACTCTAAGTTTCTTTAAATTCAATTCTGATGTCTTCAAAGCCACTCACTCCCCTGTAAGACACACACACACACATAAATAATGAAATTCAGTATTTTAAAAAACAAAACATTTATCAGCATTTAAGTCCAATGCCCAACGAACATTTAAATATAACATGCCTTATATATTTATCAAAAGTAAAAACAGCCAAAACCAGTAACGAATATTCATCAAATAATGTGGAAAGAATGGTTAGGGGCACCTGGGTGGCTCAGTGGGTTAAAGCCTCTGCCTTTGGCTCAGGTCATGATCCCGGGGTTCTGGGATCGAGCCCCGCATAGGGCTCTCTGCTCAGCAGGGAGCCTGCTTCCTCCTCTCTCTCTCTCTGCCTGCTTCTCTGCCTACTTATGATCTCTGTCTGTCAAATAAATAAATAAAATCTTTAGGAAAAAAAAAAAAGAATGGTTAAAGTACAACTTTTACTGAAACGATGTAAAGAAAAAACCTTACTGTTAATTTTTTAAGTATATGGAAACTATGATAAATGAGCCAATTATTTGGCTTTTGAAAAATATGTAAGAATAACATGGGTTAGGAAGGTACAAAAGCAGTAAAGCACTAAAACTGGCCACAGTCTTCCAGTAAAAAACTGGCATAACGTAAGGAATAAATATAAAAACTTTTAAAACATGCTTAAGAAAATGTATCCAAAATGTGTCTCAGATCTCACTAGCAATTAATGATTTTATGTTAAAATAATAAATAACAAATGTACAAACTGTTCAAATACAATAAATACATGTAAATATAAATACATTAAAGATCTGTCATGAGATTTATCTCCGCTTTCCTCTTTTCTCCAAGGTTTACCTGTATCTTATTCATATATATATATGTATGTACTTAATGGTTCAAGTAACATCCTACAGCAGCATACTCTATTCTCACTAGTCACTTTTTTTTTAGAGATTTTATTTATTTGACAGAGATCACAAGTAGGCAGAGAGGCAGACAGAGAGGGAGGGGGAAGCAGGCTCTCCACTGAGCAGAGAGCCCGATGTCGGCCTTAATCCCAGGACCCTGAGATCATGACCTGAGCCGAAGGCAGAGGCTTAACCCACTGAGCCACCCAAGCGCCCCTCACTAGTCACTTTTAAACATCTTTCCTGCTTCATTTAGTCTTAGATTTGTTAATAATATTAGGAACCACATGTCAATCTTTTTGCAACAAGGTCCACACTTAGACATATGAAGTTCAAAAGAAAGGCTCATGTGGTCCTGACGATGCCATGCAACTTAAATGAAAAATTCACAAATCCTCACAAACTCAGCTTATCTTACCCCTTCCAAAAACTGCCTTTAAAAGGACAAGTAAACCAAAACAGGAGTCATCTTATCATCCCATATTTATTAAAAATCTAATACATTTTGGGGCACCTGGGTGGCTCAGTCGGTTAAGCATCCACCTTCGCTCGGGTCATGATCTCGGGGTCCTGGGATCAAGCCCCACATCAGACTCCCTGCTCAGCGGGGAGCCTATTTCTCCCTCACCCTTTGCAGTTCACCCTGCTTGTGCTCTCTTGCTCTCTCTGTCAAATAAATAAAATCTCAAAAAAAAACCCCAAACCCTAATACATTTAAGGTACTCCATATAAATGATGTGATAGGAGCCAGACAGTCATGTAACCAAGCTTTCCCTTTCCTTGTAAGCTAATACCTACTTTACCAGGTTATTTTAAAGATCCCCCATAACGGCACAGTATTTGGCATACTGTATGTACACAAATGGTGGCTAGTATAATTATTTTAAATCAAATGAGAGACAGGAAACAAATAGGAAGAAAATGAACAGTACAAATTGGCATTAAAACTCCTACCAAAGCAGAGAAAAAGAAGAAATGCTCACGATCCCAGATGAAATTAAAGCTTCATGGAAAAGTAAGAGACAGACTCTGCCTATCAAGAAGTCTTTCGGACTTTCAGACAAGAGGGAAAAAGAGTGATTAACAGAGAAGCAGAAATAAGACTGCATAATTAGGGGCACAACATAGAAAGCTAAATCCAGAATCGTTATCACTGAGGAAGAAAAAAGAAGAAATTAGAACTAAATCATGCACTAGAAAGAATAAAACCTGTATGAACAGGACAAGACAGAACATCAAGTCCCAAAGTCCAATCACAAATTTTTATCACAAGTTATCTTTTCTCTTTTAGAAAAAAAAAGGTGTTGAGACAACAGTCTGTTTAGATAACACAACACCTACTCTCAAAATACTAAAAAGACTGATACAAATGTGACTGCCTATTTCTATAATATAATCTAACTACTGACGACAGTGACCTTCTTTAGAAGAGTATTAAGCAAATTGAGGAACATTACTAATACTCAAAATGACCTAGAAATGAGGAGGGAAACGCAATACTTTTTATTGGGCTGATAATGTTAAGCAGAGGTATAAGCAGTTTACAAATAATGCTTAGGCTTCTTAATCAAAAATTGTACTAGTTACATATAAACATATTTACGAAATATAAGGATCCCCCACTTTTTCAAAGTTCAAACTAGGCCACTTCCCTTTTTTGAAAGACCTACATTAGTACCTATTTTCGCTAACTGAAAGAAATCCAGAGAGGACTTTTGCTTTTAGGAAAAAGGCAAAAGCAAAAACAGCGTTCCGTGTTTGTTCCTCACTGAGCCATTAGAGAAAAAGAGCCGGCGCAGCAGCTGAAGTGGCGCCACCAAGCTCCTTCCCCAAGAACGGCACTCAGCCTCTCAGCAGCAAGCTGCCCCGGGTCTGGAACAGCGTGGCCAGACTTGCACTGTATCTCGCTTTATTTTGTGCATTCATTAGCAATATGTGTCCTAAGGTATCAGAAAAAGCCTAAGAGAAGTTATTTTGGGGGTCTGGAAATGTTCAAAAAATGTTTCATATAAATTAATGGTAGCCGCTTGGTCACTTCATGCCATTTTGGTTTTTACCAGGAAAGGTCTCAAAGGAACACTATTTTCAGATAGCAGAGGAAACATGCATATTCAAATTCCAATAACTACTTTTTAATGATTCCTTTAAAGTTAAAAAAAGTTTATATTCTTACTAAAACTAAACTGGGAAGAATTACAAAAGTCAAATTAACATTCAGAATATGGCACTGGGATTTCTATGACAGTTTTTATGTGAAAAAATCTTTATTTAAAGTCTTCATTTATCAAAGAGCAGCAAGGATACAGAACAAAAGAAATACTGTAACTGCTCTGGGGCCTTTTTACCACCATATTTCAAAAACGCACAAACAGTCCAATTCATGCCATTCTGAGCCAAGAAAGCTATTTTTTCCCCTCAAAATACAATTTAAAATACTCTCTAAACTTAACTCAATATTAATATGATTTACATTTACATTTAACTGCAATATAAAAATGTAACTTTGTAGACTTTTCAAAGAAAATAGCTTTCTCTTTACCTCTGAATATATAAAGAAATAAAGATTAGGCTTACTTGGAAGCTAATACTACATAAAAGTAAAGACTTTAATAGAAAAAATAGTGACTTTACAAATATTTAGTTAAAATGGCTCTTTTCTGGGGCCCTGTCAGAGAAAATATCTAAGTATCTTGCTCCCTAAGTGGGGGAGGGTTGAAGATACTGCAGCAAAAGCGATCCTAGCCTCACCAGTGCGGCTCTAAACTTGAAGTGCAGGGGTAGGCTCTGGAACAAAGAATGTGTAACTTGATCTCTTTTCCTTCTCTCCTCCTTCACAGCAACATTTAGAAAGTAATTTAACCTCTCAAAATGGCATCTTTGTGCTGCTTAGGGGGAAAACATCTATTCACTAGTACAGCATAAGGGGAAAAAAAGTAAGAAATCAAATCACTTTTTATAAAATGGGTTAGGCTTTATAGTGCTCTTTTGTGTCAAACATTGAGTATACATACAAGCCATTTATAAATGAAGACTTTATTTTTGCTATGTGAAGGCCCACAACACAAGATTTAAAAATGCAGCTCAGGTTTTAATAGAAGGTGGAATTAGTATTTATTTTGTTTCTACAATAAAGAGAGTAATTAGCTCCTAACAAGTTTCCAGAAGAAAAAATAATTAAGACTACAAGTAATTTGGATAAATTTGAATTTAAAATCTTAGTGTCTAAAAGAATCATGCAAGTTATATATACTTTACATTTTAATATTATCTCTTCATTTGCCATAATTTAATAAAGGAGACAAGCCAGTTTGAAAATCTGGAGAACAATAAAAACCTGAAAAAAATTTGCTAGCCAGGTATCAAAGGATGTACTGAACAGCCTTACCACTGTCAAAAATATTTAAAGGTATCCTAAAACACCACCAAAATTGTATGACTTTTATACATCTCAGAGCAGTTCTACATTCATGACATTATATGATCCATAAAACAGCCTTGTGAATTAGGTGGTCACAAATTTGCTTAGTTGAGACAATCACAAAAAGGGTGGTCGAAGTCTCTTGACTCCAGTCTATAGCCCCAAACTATTTCTATTTCAGTACACACTAGTAAGCATTATTACCCACTTTCCACCAGAAAGGAAACAGGCTCAGAAATAAATAGCTTGCCTAAGGTCACAATGGTTATATACTTAACTGTAATCCTTACACCTATCAAAATAGATAAAACAGTTTAATGCAATGTAACGGACAAAAAAGCCAATTGTGGTAGAATCATGGCTCCCTCAAAGACATCACCCCTGGAACCTGTGAATGTTACCTTATATGCAAGGGACTTTGCAAATGTGATCACGGGTACGGAAACTGAGGTAAGATTATCCTGTTGGTCTCAATCAAATTATGGTCCTTAAAAGCAGGGAACCTTTCCCAACTATGGTTTGAAAGAGACAGAGATGACAGTGGGTCAGAAAGATGAGACCATGTTGGCTTAGAAGATGAGGAGGCAGGAGGCCATGAACCAACAAGGATTGTGGCTGGCCGCTGGAAGCTGGAAAAGACAAAGAATCAGATTCTCCCCTAGAAGCTTCCAGAAAGGGACAGAGTCCTACGGACACCTTGATTTTAGCCTGGTGATACCTGTATTGGACTTTTGAGCTGCAGAGCTGTACCATAATAAATACATGCTACTTAAACCACTAAGCATGTGGTAATTATTACAGCAGCAACAGAAAACTAATATATCAACTGTACTATATAACCGACTGCTATAGACTGAATGTCTGTATCCCTCCAAAACGCATATGTTAAATCCTAAATGCCCAAGGTGATGGTATTTGCAGGTGGAGGCTAGGGGAGGTAGGTCTCAAGGGCAGAGACCTCAGGATGGGCCTGCAGTCCTTATAAAAGAGAACCCAAAGAGCTCCTTTGCTCCTTCTGCCATGTGAGGACACAGAGAAAAGATGGCCATCTATGAACCAGGAAGTGGTCTCTCACCAGACACCAAATGCCAGTGCCTTGATCTTAGACTACTCAGCCCCCAGACTGTGAGAAATAAATATCTGTTGTTTATAACCCACTCAGTTTATGGTATCTTGTAATAGCAGCCTAAAGAGACTAAGACAACTGACTATTTTGTTTTTTAAAATCTTGACAATACTAGAAAAGAGTCTGCCAGTGAGCACATATGTCAGCAGAAATCCTAACCTCGTAGAGATGAAATAAAAGTACAGGTATCCGTCACTACACAACTTGGTGAGGTTTTCCTGCTGATGACATTCTGGCCCAATGTTATACCTAGAAAGTCTATTATTAATCACTCAGTCATACATGTTTGCAGTTTAAATGGAAATTTTTAAAAAATTTCCTTTGACCATAAATAAGCCTCTAAGTGCTTAAAGAATTACTTGGAATTCAATTATCATTACCATTAGGATACACACTGGGTTTAAATGACAAGCATATTACAGATTTGATAAGAAATTAACAACATTAAAGGTAAAAATTTTACCAGAAATGTATGTTAATGAGATGGATGGAGATTTCTTTTTTCAACCAGTTCATTCATCTGTTTGAATAATTACAGCTAAAATTAGACAATTCGGCATACTCTTGTTTTTGTCTTTTAGGGTTTTTTTAAAAGAGTTTATTTATTTGAGAGAGAGAGAGCAGGTGGAGGGGCAAGGGAGAAGCAGATACCCCATTGAGCAGGGAGTCTGACACAGGGCTGGATCCAAGACCCTGGAATGGTGCCCTGACCCAAAGGCAGACGTTTAACCAACTCAGCCACCCAGGCGCCCCTGTTTTTTAATTTTTTAAAAGAAAAGCATGAAGAAATTATGTTCATATAAATAGATGAAAGGGAATGGTAGGTATTTTGTCAGTAGTCACACAAATTTTAAAATTCCTTCTGAGTTATTTGTTGAAAAATCCCAGTGATTTAACATCAAAAATATTTTTAATGATTTAGCAGCTTATTACTTCTGAAAACTGGAACTGAAAAATCCTTCAATTTCATTGGAAGCAAAAAATTGGAAGCCATTAATGAATTTACTCCCCAAAGATTAATGCTATTTAATCTCTCAGTGCTAACAACAACATTTGGAATTGTCACTTTAGTAATCCCTGAGGTTTTGTTTTTGTTTTTGTTTTGTTTTGTTTTGTTTTTGAAGATACATAAACATACCACAGGGGCTCCTGGGTGGCTCAGTGGGTTAAGCCTCTGCCTTTGGCTCAGGTCATGATCTCAGGGTCCTGGGATCCAGCCCCGCAGCGGGCTCTCTGCTCAGTAGGAGCCTGCTTCCTCCTCCCTCTCTGCCTGCCTCTCTGCCTACTTGTGATCTCTCTCTCTCTGTCAAATAAATAAATTAAATATTTTAAAATTTATAAACATGCCATTAAAATTCACTCTTTTTTATTTATTTATTTATTTATTTATTTATTTATTTGAGAGAGAGAGAGAGAGAGTTCACAAGTAGGCAGAGGGGGGGGAAGCAGGCTTCCTGCTGAGCAGAGAGCCTGATGCAGGGCTCGATCCCAGGACCCTGAGATCATGACCTGGGCCGAAGGCAGAGGCTTAACCCTCTGAGCCACCCAGGCGCCCCAAAATTCACTCTTTTAAAGTGTTCAATTCAGTGGCTATCAGCATATTCACAAACTTGTACAACCATTACTACTATCTAATTCTAGAACATTTTCATTACCCTAAAAAAGAACCTTATAACATTAACAAGCACACACAAACTCCTTCTCTACCTAGTCCACTAAGCCATTTCCTGTCTCTATGCATTTGCCTATTCTGGACATCTCATATAAATGTAATCACACAATACTTGGTCCTTTGTGACTGGCTTTTTTCACTTAACATAATGCTTTGAGGTTAATCCATTATGTAGCATGAGTCAGTAGTGCCCTTCCTTTCACAGATGAGTATTCCATTGCATAGATAAACCACATTTTATCTGTTTATCAGCTGACAGACACTGCGTTGTTTCCTCTTCTTGGCTATTATGAATAATGCTGCTATGAACTTTCATGTGCAAGTTTTTGTGTCAACATACATTTCTAACTCTCTCAGGTATATACATAAGAGTGGGAATGCTGGATCATACAGTAGCTCTATGTCTAACCTTTTCAGAAAAAGCAGATTGATTTCCCAAACCAGCAGCATCATTTCACATCCCTATAAGCAGTATGAGAGTTCGTTCCCATTTGTCCACATCCTTACCAACACCTGTTATGATCTGCCTTTTTATTCTCGCCATCCTAATTAATGGGTGTGAAGCGGTATCTCACTGTGGTTTTGATTTGCATTTCTCTGATGACTAATGCTATCGAGCATCGATCTATCTTTCCATCTATCTTACTAGTCATTTGTCCATCTTCTTTGAAGAAACATCTATTCAAATCCTTTGCCCCTTTTAAAATTAAGGGTATTTTTTTGTTAGTTATAAGTGTTCTTTTCATATTCCAGACACAAGTCACTTATCAGACATGATTTGCAAATATTTTCACCTATGCTGTGGGTTGTCTTCTCACTCTTTTGACAGTGTCCTTTGATGTAGGCAGGTGTTTAATTTTGATGAACTCCTATCTATCCACATTTTTCTATTGACTGTTTATGTTTCTGATGTCCTATCTCAGAAACCACTGCCTAATCCAAGACCACAAAGATTTACACATAAGTATTCTTCTGAGAGTTTCATAGTTTAGCTCTTACAATTAGATCTTTGATTTACTTTGCGTTAGCTTTTGCATATGGTTATGAGGTAGGGATCCAACTCCTTTCTTTTGCAATTGAATATCCAGTTGTCCAGCACCACTGTCTTACCGTTTTAGGATTATCTTGAGATCCTTTTCTCCCCTGAAGTACTTCCACCACAGGGCAAATGCACCATGGTAAGAGCAGGGACAGAGGAAGCATTATGCCATTCTTTTGTAAAATGAAGGACAACAGTGGAGAGAAATGTGGGAAAGAAGTAATTGCCTGAAAGACTGGTTCACAGGAAGATCAAGTTTAAGAAAGAGCACATGCTAATTCACTAAAACTATCCATGCACTTGTGTACCTCCAGGAGTCTGTGTCTCCACTCTAGGTCCAAGACCAATGTTTGATACTGTGCTACACTACTGCCTCAATTCCACTGGGGGGTGGGGGGAGAGTTATCACTTGTGAACAATTTTTTAATATTTCAGTTGTATAAATAATGAAATAAGATGGGCTTTTCTCCATATACCACCTAGCCAAATAGAAAAATCCACTTCTGGGGCACTTGGATGGTTCAGTTAATTAAGTGTCCAACTCAGGGTTGTAAGATTGAGCCTTGGGCTCCATGCTGGGCATGGAGCCTGCTTAAGATTCTATCTCTCTCCCTCTTCCTTTGCCCACCCCCCCAAAAAGAAAAGAAAAATTCATATCTATTCCATTTTACATGAAACATATTTGGTTCAAAGCATGAATTAATGGAATGGTATTTTTCTTAACCTTATTTTATTAATTTGTTATTAAGAGTAATAAAAAACAAAAAAGCATTAAGAAATCCTACCTTGAGTCTACTAGTTTACTCACTTTATGCCTAGGCTCCCTTGAAACAAATCCTGCAAGGCTAGGGATACAGTATGGCATCGCTGAACAGAAATGCTATGGTCAAACCCTCAGTTTCATGGTACACCACTTCCTTTTACCCTAAAATGTATGTTTAGTCAAATTCCTTTCCCCTGAGATTGGTCCAAATTATGATACTGGCAAAACAGATATGCTATCTATTTCCTCTTATCATATAACTGACAGTTTCATAGGTTTGTAGTGTAACTCTGGGGAGATTTCATTTCCAATGACTTGACTTTAATTGGAATTAAGCACAGGACATTATTTACACATGTGATAATTTACTAAATATTTCTGCCCATGTTAACTAACTGTTCACCACCTCTGAATCCTAATCTAATACTAATCCAATAAATCTGAATATTTTACTTTAGATTAAAAGCTTCCATCTGTTGATCATGTATTTTATACACCCCAGTGTTATCTCCCGTTTTAAATTTTATGATTTTTATTATGTAAAAGTTAATTATTTTTCAAGTATCCAAGGATTAATTAGTGGCCCTTTTCTCCACTGGCATGTTGTCCTGGTGCTAAATTTAAAATGGGGCTGTTTCTGTACTCTTACACAATTTGTTTAATTATTCCATTTTTTTAACCTACTATCAGTGATTCTACTACAGGTGGTGTGATCTAAATTGAGATAACATACATTTTAAAAGAGTGTGAAAACTATAATGCGAACATTAAGTGGTATTGTTATGTGTAACTTTTAACTCTGATATCATTCACAGACTGATAGAGATGATATGTCAACCAGCTAAACACTGATTACTCAATAGTGCTGAAAAACTGGCTGGCTGGTTGGCTGGTTTCAAAGACAATAAAAAGAGCTTTATCTCACTCCTTAAACCAAAAATAAATTATTGATAAATAAGACATTTAAAGTAGAAGAAAAATAGTTCTGTTCCCAATTTTTAATTATTCTTGGACAAGGGGAGGCTATCATAAGCATGACAAAGTTACTGAGGGAAAAAATGGTAAGTTCCTTTTAGGAAAAGTAACACTTCAGTTGCCTATTAGACTTCCAAGCAAAGTATAAAACCATATTGCTCAGGAGGGGTTCAGGCTGGCGATTAAAAGTTGGGCATCATCAAAACACAGACTGTTTCAAAGCCTGGAGGTCGGATCAGATCAAGGGAATGAATGTGGCAAGGTGTTAAGGACTGGGTCCTTGAGGTGCTCCATGAGAAACAAAAGACTAAGAGGGAAACAAAGAAGAGGACCAGCCCTGAAAGCCAAGTGAAGGAAGTGTTTCTGTGGGGAGAGAATAAGGGACCACCTGTGTCAAGTACTGTTAACAGGTCAAATAATTTAAGAGCAAGAAAGGAAGAGTCATGGGTAACATTTGCAAGAGCAGGTTAGGCAGGGTGCTGGGAGGAGAGCCAGATTAAAGGGGGGAGACTCAAAAGATAAGAGGAGGCAAAAACTGGAAACAAAGTATAGAAACATCTTTGGAAAAAAAGAGGTGGGGGGCATAAAACAATAGAAGGGAAAATGGAGTAAATAGAGTTTGTGTTTAGGATGAGACAAGAGATGGAATTAGATGCAGCACAGTGCGGGGCATGGCCCTTGCTACCAGGATGGTCAGCTCATTCCATTTAGAGGAAGGCAGAATACATGGCTTACCTTCTTAAGGCAGCTACTCTCTCAGTGAGATGAAAAGTAAAGTTGTGTACTGAGAGTAAAGAATGCCGAAGGTAATGCCAGAGGTCTGAGGAGGAAGAGGTTGAAATGACCAGCTAGGTCAGACTAGGAAAGTAAATGGACTGTTGTTGAGCAACAGGAAGGGCTCATCTGACTTAACAGTCGCTAACTGGAAGTAAGGCCAATCAGCAAAGGTAATTCTCCAGCCACCTGCAGCAGCAAAAGTGCAAGTGTACAATCAAAGCACCCAAATGAAAAGGCAAACACTGACAGAATTGAAGGGAGAAATAAACAGTAACACAGCAGTTTCAATACCCACCTTCAGTAACAGACAGAACATCAATAAGACAACAGGATTTGAACACCACTTTGGACAAAATGGCCCTGACAGACACACAGAACACTCCACCGAACAGTAGCCAAACACACGTTCTTAAGCACACATGGAACATTCTCCACGACTGATCACATGTTAGGCCACAAAACAAGTCTTGACAAAGTTAAGAATACTGAAATCATACTAAGTATCTTTTCCAACCACAAAGGAATGAAAATAGAAATCAAGTAGGAAAACTGGAAAATTCACAAATATGTGAAAATTAAACAACACACTCTTCAACAACTAATGGGTCAAAGAAGAACCAAAGGAAATTAGAAAATATCTTGAGACAAATAAAAACAAAACACAACATACCAAAACCTATAGGATGCAGCAAAAGCAGTTCTGTGGGGGAAGTTTATGGCAGTAAATGGCTAAAATTCATAAAGAGAGTGTCTCAAGTCAACAATCTAACTTTATACCTCAAAGAACCAGAAAAAGAAAAACTAAAAACTAAAAAGTTGTAAGGAAGAAACCAAAAACAATTACAGCAGTGATAAAGGACAGAAGAACAATAGAAAAAATTAATAAAAAAGTTTATTTTCTGAAAAGATCAACATAATTGACAGACCTAAGAAGGACTGAGAGAAGGCTCAAATAACTAAAATCAGAAATGAAAGAGGAGACACTACAACTGATGTCACAGAAATATAAAAGATTTAAGAGATTATGATGAATAATTATACATCAACAATTTGGACTGCCTGGAAGAAATGAATAAATTCCTAGAAACATACAACCTACCATGAATCATGAGAAAAAGAAAACTTAAACAGACCTGTAACTAGTACAGAGATTGAATCACTCATCAAAAATCTTCCAAAAAAGAAAAGCCCAAGATCAAATGGTTTCACTGGAGAGTTTCACACATTTAAAGAATTAATGCCAATCCTTCTCAAAGTCTTCCAAAAAATTCAAGAGGAGGAACACTTCCAAACTCATTTTATGACCTTTCATACCAGAGCCAGAAAAAGATACTATTAAAAAAGGAAACTTGGGCGCCTGGGTGGCTCAGTGGGTTAAGCCGCTGCCTTCGGCTCAGGTCATGATCTCAGGGTCCTGGGATCGAGTCCCACATCGGGCTCTCTGCTCAGCAGGGAGCCTGTTTCCCTCTCACTCTCTCTCTGCCTGCCTCTCCATCTACTTGTGATCTCTCTCTGTCAAATAAATAAATAAAATCTTAAAAAAAAAAAAATTAAAAAAAAAAAAAGGAAACTTTAGACCAATATTCCTGATAAATATAGATGCAAAATTCCTCAACAAAATACTAGCAAACAGTCCAACTGAACATTTTAAGTATTATACACCATGACCAAGTGGGATTTATTCTTGAGATGCAAGGATTGTTCAGTGTAAGAAAATCAATAAATGTAATATGCCACATTAACACAAGGAAGCACAAAAATCACATGATTGTCTCAACTGGTGCAGAAAAATCATTTGACGGAATTCAACAACCTTCCATATAAAAACACTCAACAAACTAGAAATAGAAAGTAATTTACTTCAACATAATAGGGTCATATATGAAAAATCATACTCAATGATGAAACTGAAAGCTTGGTCTCTAAGATCAGGAACAAGACAAGGGTGACTACTCTCACCACTTCTATTCAACATACTATTGAAAGCCCCAGACAGAGCAATTAGGCAAGGAAAGAAGAAAGAAGGCATTCAAAACAGAAAGGAAGAAGTAAAATTATCTCTGTTCACAGATGACATGATATTATACGTAGAAATCCACAAAGATTCCACACAGGGGGAAAAAAACCTGTTGAATAAGTGAATTCAGCAAAGGTATAGGATATATAATCTATATTCAAAAACTAAAGCTGTGTTTGTGTACACTAACAATAAATAATCCATAAAGGGAAATTAAGAAAACAAACCCATTAAAAAAAGAAAACAACCTCATTTATAATAGGGAGTGGGGGGATGGGCAAAATAAGTGAAGGGGAGTGGGATATACAGGCTTTCAATTATGGAATAAGTAAATCACAAGAATAAAAGGCACAGCTTAGGGAATATAGTCAATGGTCTCATATTAGCACTGTACAGTAACAGATGGTAGCTATACTTGTGAGCACAGAATAATGTATAAATTTGTCCAATCATTATGTTGTATACCTGAAACTAATGTAACTTTGTGTGTCAACCAAACTTCAATAAAAATATTAAAAAATAAACTGGAAGAAAAAAAGAAAAATGCTGAAATGTTTTTTTTTATTCTGAAAGATGTATATTTACAGGTTCACCAATATAGAGAATGTTTTCAGTTTAGGATCACTTCAATGCTTTGTAATAATAAATTGACATGAAACAGATTATATTAAAAATAATGGCCTATTAAAAAAAAAAAAAGGGAAAGGGGCTGCCTGGGTGGCTCAGTGGGTTAAGCCTCTGCCTTCAGCTCATGATCTCAGGGTCCTGGGATCGAGTCCCACATCGGGCTCTCTGCTAGGCAGTGAGCCTGCTTCCTCCTCTCTCTCTCTCTCTCTCTCTCTCTCTACTTGTGATCTCTCTCTGTCAAATAAATAAAATCTTTAAAAAAAAAAAAAGAAAAAGATAGAAAATACTTTGGAATAACGTTAACCAAGGAGGTGAAAGACTTGTGCACTAAAAACTACAAAACCTGCTGAAAAAGCTTAAAGACGCAAACAGAAAGACAATGTCCATACTGCCCAAAGCCATCTACAGATTCAATGCAATCCTTATGAAAATCCTAACAGCATATTTTGCATAAATAGAAAAAACTGTCTTAAAATTCGTATGTTATCTCAAATGACCCTGAATAACCAAAACAATCTTGAGAAAGAACAAAGCCAGAGGCCTCAAACTTTATGACTTTAAAACACATCATGAAGTTCTACAGTAATCAAAAAAGTATTTTACAAGCATGAAGACAGACATATAAACCAGCAGAAGAGAATAAAGACCCCAGAAATAAGCCCTCACAAATATGGCCAAATTACCTTCAATAATACAAGCCCCCACAATGGGGAAAGGCTAGTCTCTCCAACAAATGATGCTGGGGAAACTAGATAACCACATTAAAAAAAAAGAAGAAGAAGAAGATAGACCCTTACTTTACACCATCTACAAAATTTAATTCCAAATGGGTTAAAAAGGGGCGCCTGGGTGGCTCAGTTGGTTGAGCATCTGACTCTTGATTTCAGCTCAGGTCATAATCTCAGGGTTGTGTGATCAAGCCCTGTGTTGGGCTCTGCGCTCATCAGGGAGTCTGCTTGGGATTCTTTCTCTCCCTCTTTCTCCCCCTTTGCCTCTTCCCTCATTCCTGCTTGTGCTTTTTTTCTCTCTCTCAAATAAATAAATAAAATCTCTTTTAAAAATGGATTAAAGACTTCAGCCTAAGATCTGAAACTATAAAACTCCTAGAAGAAATTACAGGGAAAAAGCTTCATGACATTGGGATGAACAATGATTTCTTAGGGGTGCCTGGGTGGCTGAGTCCTTAAGTATCTGCCTTTGCCTCAGGTCATGATCCCAGGGTCCTGGGATGGAGTCCCACATCAGGATCCCACCTTTGCAGGAAGCCTGTTCTCCCTCTCCTGCTCCGCCTGCTTGTATTCCCTCTCTCTCGCTGTCTCTGTCAAATAAATAAAATCTAAAACAAAACAAAACCAAAAAACAATGATTTCTTGAAAATGACACCAAAAGTATAGGTAACAACAATAAATACAAAAATGGACAAATGGGACTATGTCAAAACTTAAAAACTTTCACAGCAAAGGAAGCAATTAACAGGGTAATAAAAAGGCAACCTACCGAGTGGGAGAAATACTTGCATATCATATACTGGATAGGGTATTAATAACCAGAATATACAAAGAATTCCTACTTGTAACAAAAAATAGGAAACTAAAAAATGGGCAAAGGATAAAATTATAAAAAAAAAAAAATGGGCAAAGGACTTGAATAGACATTTCTCCAAAGAAGACATACAAATGGCCAATGGGCATCTGAAAGATGCTTAACACTAATAGTGACATTCATCAGTGAAATCCAAATGAAACCCCAATGATATACCACCTTATACCCATTAGCATGGCCCTTACTAAAAAACAGAAAATGACAAAGTGTTGCAAGGATGTGGAGAAATTAGAACCCTTGTGCACTGTTGGTGGTAGTAATGTAAAATAGTGGAGCCACTAAGGAAAAGCAGTATGGATCCTCTTCAAAAATTAAAAACAAAATTATCATATGATCCAGCAATGGCACTTCTGGGTATATATTCAAAAGAATTGAAAACAAGATCTCAAAGAGAGGCATGTACACCTTTGTTCATTGCGGCATTATTCACAAACCAAGAAGGGGAAAAAACTTAAATGTCCATCAACAGATTCATAGAAAATGTGGTCTACACATGGGATCCAGTATTATTCAACCTTAGAAATCAAGGAAATTTTGTCCTATGCTACAAACATGGATGAATCTTGAGGACATTATGCTAAGCGAAAAAAGCCAATCACAAAAAGACACGTAAAGCCTGATTTCACTTACATGCGGTACCTGAAGTAATTAAACCCACAGAAACAAAGTTGAAGTGTGGCCAGTTGCCAGGGGCTTAGGGGAGGGAGAAATGGGAAGCTGCTCTTTAATGAGTATAGTTTCAGTCAGGCAAGCTGAAAAAAGTTCTAGAGATCTGTTGTATAACAATGTGCACATAATTAACAATACTGTAGTGTACACGTAAGTTATGAAGAGTGTAAATTTATGTTACGAATTTTTTACTACACACACACACATGCAAAGTGCAGGGTAAGCACAACTGGATTTACCCAACATTGGAGCTTCTCAATTAAGCAACAAAGCAAGTGAGGGCAAGGGTGTTGGGAATATTTGCAGCTAAACCATTATGACTGACCACAGAATTCAAACTGAGTAAGAAGCAGAGTGAGAACATAAGGGGGGAGTTTGGAGAGGAACAGTAAAAAAGAAATAGGGTCAGTGGTTTGTAAGTCCCAGTGAGGTAAAGGGATTGCTTATACTAGAAGGAATGAGCTGGAAAGATCAGAAGTGATGATCAGAGTAGGGTACTGGAAATTAAAACTATGGATTTATGATTATGATCACATTACTATTCTATAATAGACCTGAGGTCAGGGTGGCTGAGGTAGAGAGAAAAACACTGGCAGAGGTCAAGGAAATAAGAGACTCGGAAGGTAGTGGAAGAATCGGCCAACTGGATGTTGAGGTGGATCATGAAGAATTAAAATAACTAGGACACCTGGGTGGCTCAGTCGTTAAGCATCTTGCCTTTGGCTCAGGTCATGATCCCAGGGTCCTGGGACAGTGCCCCTCATGGGTTCCCTGCTCAGCAGGAAGCCTACTTCTGCCTCTCCAACTCTCCCTGCTTGTGTTCCCTCTCACACTGCGTCTCTCTCTGCCAAATAAATAAAACCTTATAAAAAATACAAAACAAAACACCACTGGGTTAATGAGTTAATAAAAGAATATACATATTACTATAGCTAAAAAAGTTTAATTATTTTAATATCTTTATTTCAATATACTTGGTTTCCTTAGAAACCCAATTGTGTTTTATTTTATACATTTAAAAACACTGGTCTGAAAAACTGCCCAAAAAACTTCAGAACGCTTGAGAGCGAGAAGAGGAACTGAATGGTCAGAAAATGAGGCACGATAGAAAGGCTCCAGGTGTTGAAGGGCAGTGGAAGAAAAGGGTCTGCTGAAGAGATTAAACACAGCCTTAGGTCCCCGTAGGTTCAATGAGAGTTTAAACAGAATAAGGGAGACAAAGAAAATGTTAAGTGGAAAAGGAAAGTTGCAACACAGAATGCATGATGCCATCTGTATAAAACACACACAAAAATGGAAATATACTTTTGTAAAGGGAGAGAAAAGTTTAGAAGGACACAAAGTGGCCAACTGTGGTTTAGAATGAGAAGTAAACTGAGAAGGAGGGAGGAGCAAGAAAGGAAGAAAGGGGAAAGCTTACTTTTCAACATTGTTTAAACAGTTTGCTGCAAGTGTGTATTACATTAAAAAAAAAAAAAACCTACTTCTTTTTAGAGGAATCCTTTTTCTCTTTTCCTTAATATATTCTCCTGTATTCTTGCAGGACCCTAAGGGCTGGGCTTCTGGGATCTCCAGAGAGCTAAGTGATGTATTCTTTTAGAAAATGCTGTCTAAAAACAAAACAAAACAAAACAAAAAAACACTTTTATAGCAGGGCAGGATGGCTATCGTAGGGAATGCTTTTAGCTATATGGGGCTGTCATGAAGCAATCAGCCTTGTTAGGCCCTCAAATATCTGACTTCTGTGTTAAGGCAAGCAGGAAACTGGAAGCTTCATTTCCTGGAGCTCTCTCTTCATGCTTCAAAACACACCTGGGACAGGAAACTGCAAAGCAGGCCATGGTTATTGGGCACTTACCGAAAGTAGCAAACATGGTAATACTTCTCTCAAGCTGAATGGCTACTGCTGGCGTATAAGGAACCTACCGATTTTTTGCTTCGCCGTGTATGTGCCATTGTACTGAACTTGTTTATCAGTGTCCCAAGTTTATCAATTGATTCTCCTGGTTTTTCTTTGCTCTGCAAAGAGCACATGCAAAGAGTACTAGTTTTGACTTTCCCTTTTAAATATTTATGCCTTTTTTCCTTCAGCCTCGTATTCCATTGGCTGGAGCCTTCAGTTAAATGCTTAACAGAAGCATTAAAAATGAGCTTAGTGGGGGCACCTGGGTGGCTCAGCTGGTTGAGTGTCTGACTCTCGGTTTCAGCTCAGGTCATGAACTCATGGATCATGAGATGGAGCCCCCTGCCTAGCTCTCCATTCAGTGGGTAGTTGGCTTGAGGATTCTCCCCCTCTGCCCTTCCCTCGGCTCACTAGCTCACTCTCTCTCCCTCTAAAATGAATAAATAAATCTTTTTTTTTTTTATGAGCTTAGTGTTGTTCTCAGAAAGTTTTCACAGAAAGTATTTTACCAGTCAGGTTTACTACATGCTCTAGGTAGTTTTTACCCCTTATCGAGCTGAGGAAGTTTCCTTCTTTTCCTAGTCTATCAGAAGTGGTTACTGAATTTTATCTGGTATCTTTTGTTATCAAGTGAAATGATCATACTATTTTCCTTCTTTGATTTACCAATATAGTATAAATGACACTGAAAGGTTTGCTAAGATCAAATCATCCTTGAATCCCAGGGCGAGTTTTTCCCTACACAGTTTTGACATACTGTTGGATTCAGTTTCCTACTATCTTATTTTAGATCTTATAAATAGGTGATAAAGGAAAATAGCCTATTGTTTCCTTTTCCTGTGCTATGTTTTTGCTAACAGAATTATGATTGCTTCAAAGGGCACCTTCTCTTTTACATTTTTTTCTTTCCTCTGGAAATCTGTGTAACACAGGGATCATCAATTACTTTAATGTCTTATAAAAATATCTGGCCCTTTTGAAGGGTATATCTTCAACAATTTTTTCTATTTCTTCATCAGCTACTGGATTACTGAGCTCTTCTATTCCTTCTGAAAATTTTAGTAATTTACATTTTCCCAGGAAATAATGTTTCATTCATTTCTAGGATGTGTGGCATGAAGTTATGTACAATATCCTCTACTGAGGCTCCCATCTCAGCGCTTACGGAGGTGTCCCTGGCTCGTTTGTAATGCGTGCCTCCAGCTTGTTTTCTTCTTAACCAGGCCTGCCCAGAGTCTGCCAGCTTTGATTTTACTGTCAAGAGCTGTTTTATTTTGGGGGCACATGGCTGGCTCAGTTAGTGGAGCATACGACTCTTGATCTTGGGAGTTGCGATCCCAAGCCCCAAGTTAGGTATAAAAATCAAATCTTTAAAAAAAAAAAAAAAAAAGAAGTTGTTCTATTTTTCATTAACTTGTAATTTTATATTTATTAATTCCTTCATTCTACTTTATTTGGGTGTATTTTGTTTTTAATCAGTTTAAACTGAATATCTTGTTCATTCAGCTCTAATCTTTCCTATTTACTAATATTTAACTGCTATGAATTTTCCATAAAGTTTCACATGGATACGTGTGCTCTCACTGTACGTGACATGGATACATAGTGCTCTCACTGCAATTAACTGCTAAATTGTGGGACTTCAGTTACGATCATCTCTTTAAGTTATTTAAAAGCTATGTCTCTTCCCTTGCTCTGAAAGAAGTAGATGTTTCTGTTCTGGATTTATGTTCTTTTTGGTCTGTAAGGTCCTGTTTTTGGAGGGCGTCCTATTTCTGCTCATTTCTACTGCACTATGGTCAGAAAATATAAATTAACCTATTTTATTTTTGCTTTCTGAAAATCTACTGATGTGTGGCACAAACATGCTCATTTTTTGTGACTATCCCATGTGCTGGGAAAGCATACATATTCTTAAGAAATCTCTGTAGGAACAACCACCAGTCTTCATTAATGATCCAGAATTTAGAAATGTAAAGCCAATGAATACCAGTAGCTATTTTTCCTCCCCATAGCTACACAATTCCTTATTTCAGCAATGCATTTGATTCAATGTTCTCTCTATATATTCACTTCTGACCACTCAGCTACTTGAATTCCACCCTTGAATCTGTGTCTAATGACCTGAGCACTCTAGTACGAAGTCCAAGCAGTCTCCAGGGACCCTAAGCAAATTCCTAGGCCAAACAAGCCAAACAGCCCCACTTGGATCAGGGTTCCATCATCACTCTACTCAACTACAGCCAGGGAAAGCAAGGTCATTGTTGAAAGGCTTTTTAAAGTTTACCCACAGTCAGGCCTTCTCTACTTCCAGGAGGAAGGGAGAACTACATTCCTCTATCCTTTGCAGTTAGGTAAGCCAAATGACTAGCTCTGACTGAAGTTTCATGATTACTAGTTACGAGACCCTCCAATGTTTCTTCCCTTCCACGGCAACCAAGAAAGCCATGTGTTCCAGAGGGCCAGCTACAAAAGGACAGAACCTATGATAGGCTTCATCTCAACTGCCTACTTCATTCAAGCTGTACATGGGATGAGAAATGAACTTTTTGCTCTATCTAGCCAATGAAATTCTAGGATTTTGTTCATTAATGAGGCATTATTTAGCCAAACCTGGTTAATACTGTCCTGCTGACCATTAGCTCCCAGAGCTGTGGGGAAGTCCCATTCTCTGCTACATTCCCTTTTTATAATAAAATTGACATTTCTAGTACAAATGAAATTTGGGGAAAAGGGTCTTTCTCTTCTACAGACTCCAATTTTTTCTAAAAATAACAAATGTGGTTTTCATAATCAGAAGGAAAAAAACCTTTAAAATATTAATAAAAGTTTCAATGGACTTAGCACTTTGGAACTGGAAACTTAGCCATCACCTAGTCTAGTCCTGATCTTTCATTCTGTAGAACAGAGAACTGAGACCTGAAGCATGTCCTGAATAAGACTACCCAACCAGTCATATTGGACTAAGGGTAATTACTCAGGCCTCTGGACTGCTGAATTTAAGTCAGTCACGATAACACATTTTAAGATTTATTCCTTCTTCTTTTAAAATATACTTTCTGTATATATCTATATATAGATATATATCCTCCACTTTATCCTAATCAGTTTTGTACATTATCTCACTACATTCTCAAATAAGCTTAGGTCTCCTATTATCCACCTTTAGCCCTCTAACCTTTTCTTTCCTAGCACCAATATCACATAGTAATCATATACCTGGGTGGGTTTGTGATTTTTTTTTATGCCGGTTTCCCCACTAGAGCATAAGCTGGATCCACGAAAGCAGAACTCAGGACAATGTTAGCCACCATTAAGTAATAACCAAGTCTGGATAGTATGGGTCTATAACAGGTACTCATTACATACTTACCAAGCTGAATTAAACTTTCCAAGTCTTAAAGACTTAGAAATAATTACCAAGATGAAAACTAATCACCTCAAAGTTCTTTTCTCTGAAGCCTGTTCTCCTTAGAAAAGTTAGGGGTTCTATGGAAGGGCCAAGAAAATGGAAGGTTTTCAGAAAGGTTGCTGAGATAAATCCTCCTAGAAACCAAGAAAACTAGGAATGAAGCTATGGGGCAGAGGAAATTCAAACATACTAACAGAAAGGGCGCCTGACTGGCTCAGTTGGTAGAGCTTGCAACTCTTGATCTTGGGATCATGGATTCAAACCCCATGCTGGGTGTAGAGCTTACATACATACATACATATTAAAAATAATACTAATAGGAAAACAAAGTAAACCTATTTCTATCATACCTTTCCCCTTATTAAAAAAGGAATTTGATGTAAAATATAAAACTAAAATTTTCCCACTCTATCCAATGAAAATTAAGAGGCATTCCAATCATTTCAATTTCTTGAGATGGACATTTGAATCATTGATCTTTAGCCTTTCTAGTTTTCTGTTACATATTTTTAAAGCTGTAACATTTCCCCTAAGTATAAAATTAACTGTCCCAAATTTTGCTATGACATGTATTTTCACTATTATTGAGCCTATTAATTTCTAATTCCTCCATAACTTTTTATTTAATCCATGGATTTAGAATTAGAAGTACATTGCTTAATTTCAAATATTTTTCTTTGTAACTGATTTCTTTTTTTTTTAAGATTTTATTTATTTATTTGACAGAGAGAGATCATAACTAGGCAGAGAGGCAGGCGGGGGGTGGGGGTGGGGGGGTAGCAGGCTCCCTACTGAGCAGAGAGCCCTGCGGGACTCAATCTCAGGACCCTGAGATCATGACCCCGCCGAAGGCAGAGGCTTAACCCACTGAGCCACCCAGGCGTCCTGTAACTGATTTCTAATTTAATTCTACTATGGTCAGAGGACACTGTGAATGATTTCAATCCTTTGATATCTGTTGAGGCTTGCTTTATGACCAAAAAATGGTCACATTCTATCCTCACTGGGTGTGGTGCTCTATATTAACTTTTTCTTTGTGTTGTTTGGTTCTCTACATCCTTACTAATTTTTTTGTCTGCTAATTAAATCAGTAGTTAATGATTGCTTATGGTCCCTGATCTAAAATTATAAACTTACACACTGCTTATTATGGGTCAGATATGGTTCTAAAATATAAAACATAAAACATATATATATATAAATCTTAAAACCACTCCATGAGTTAAGGAGCATTATTCCTATCTTATAGAGGAGGAAATAGAGATGTTTGTCAAATCAGTTTGCCAAAATTGCTAAAACTGCTAATTGCACAGCTAGGAAGAAGCATATCTGGGATTTAAACCAAGAAGAGTTGGTTTAATTTAAACCCAAGAGGAGTCTGTGCCCTAAACCACTATATAAATAACATTAAATTTTATAGGGACTCCTGGGTGGCTCTGTCAGGTAAGCATCTGCCTTTGGCTCAGGTTTTGGTCTCACGGTCCTGGGATCGAGCCCTGCATTGGGCTCTGCTCAGCAGGAAGTCTGCTTCTCTCTCTCCCTCTGTATGTACACTCTTTCTCCCTCTCTCTCAAATAAATAAATAAAATCTTTTTTAAAAAATCACTAAATAATATGTGTACCAGCATATATATATATATATATGATATATATATATCATATATATATATATATCTCATGGACTTTAATACACACCTTCATACATAGTGGTTAAGATAGAGGGGTGCATGGGTGGTTCAATTAGTTAAACATCTGCCTTCGGCTCAGGTCACGATCTCAGAGTCCTGGGATCCAGTCCTGCGTGGGGCTCCCTGTTCAGCAGACGGTCTACTTCCTCTCCCTCTGCCCTTCCCCCCAGCTTGTGCTCTCTCTCAAATGTTTTTTTTAAAAAGAGCATGGATATATAAATATTTACATATATACGTTATAGATATGTTATAGATATACATAGAAATAGTGATCCTAGGATAAAATGTTTTCCCTCAAGTAGGGAAAAATTTTACTGAAAGAGGACCCAAAAAAATAATTAAGAGCAATTTTTTTAAGAGCAATTTTTTATCATAAGTGTTTAACATGTGAATTTGAAAGGACACAAATATTGCATCCTCAGTATCAGCAAACCATGCAAAAAAATAAAAAAAAAAAAAACAGAAAAAGAAAACAGAGAAGAATTATACTAAATATGACCAATGGTTATTATGAGATGTTGGGGACTTTATCCTTTTTGTTCTACTTTCCTATGATTTCTTAATCCTGACTAAGAATCACCTTTAGAGGGAGGAACACAAAAGCTTACTACAAGCCCTAACTGAATCGACAGTGTCCTGTCTTAACTCTCAAGTTAAGAGTAATGGTAATAAGACAGTGAAAATCACAGGAGATAATGGACATAAAAGTGTTTTGTAAACCATAAAATATACAAATGTTAATAATTACAAAGCATCCTAGGACTAAATAGAAGCTTTTTCATGCCTTTCCCCTTTTAAATTTCAGCTGCTTTAAAGTGCCTAACTTTTTGAAAACATATTTTGTTTAAACAAATTCAGAAGACTTGGTTTTGAAGGGCAGAACATTAAAGTGCCACATATCCTTGAGCACTGACAAAAAGGAAAGCAACAACAAATTTTACAAAAGCATCAATCTCTCTCAGTATCATTGAAAACAGCCTGATCTGTATTTAATAAAATGTTGATTCAGGGCTGAAGATATAAATAGGAAATCTACATTTAACCCAAAAAAGTGATGTTATTTCCAGACAAGAATTTTTATAACCCCAAAAATAGAGGAATAATTCATTTAAAGATGAATTAAATATACATTATATAACTAAAAAAGTATACATCATAATTAGTGATAAGACTGTACGCTCTTAAGGATATGATTTTAAGGATATGATTTCTTTTCAAAGTTTCTTTCCCTATATCTGCACAGAATCCATGAATAAAGAATGCACAGCTGCCTCACAGATGTATAATTTCAGTGTTTAGATTCCATTCTTTCTAGCTTCATTCTGCTAGAGGTTTTGGATTTTCTATTTCCATATGGTTTTTGAC
The DNA here is from genome assembly GCF_010015895.1 of Lontra canadensis. Lineage (NCBI taxonomy): Eukaryota > Metazoa > Chordata > Mammalia > Carnivora > Mustelidae > Lontra > Lontra canadensis. The sequence goes on from NW_022630997.1 coordinate 31,672,084, forward strand.
CTCCCTTAGTTTAGGTTCTACCTCCCCACATCTTATTCTATTTTAGTCATTACAGAAAAACACATCAAATTTGAAACATCTCAACTTTCTTTTCAAAGCTTAGAAGTTGCAAAGCTGAACAAGAAAGGGAGAATATACAGAAAAAAAGATAATCAGGTAAGTAGAACAAGACAGCCAAATTTCCCAAATTTCCTAGTTAGATAGCACCCCTCCCTGGAATTAAGCCCCACCTTAATTCCAAGTTTCTTCTATTTCAGTTTAGACATTCACACTTAACGGAAGAGAATTCCAGTTTTCCTCAAACTCTTAAGTTATGGTAGAAACATTTGGCGGGGGAGAAAGAAGGAAAGGTTAAGCTTTTTTTTTTTTTTTTTTTTTTTAACTTAAACTGCACATACCAAAATGTTTACAGGGGTTATCTTTGCATAATATGAGTATGAAGGATTTTTACTTTTTTCTCGGAACTTCTCTCTGCTTTATACTTGTTCAGTGAGCATTACTTTTGTAATCAAGAGGCAAATAAGGCTTTTCTTTTGTTTTAAGAAAAACCTGTAAGGAAAGGGGTTATTTTTAAATGTCTACATGCCATAATCAATTATGTTTAAATAACTTCTGTGAAACAACGCAAGCAATTTAATAATATTCCAGGGGACAGTCTTGGTATCATTAACGGGTAAAAAATCAGGTTTCATTTCTCAACCCTCCCGACTCCCAAAACTGCCCCATAGATGGACTTATTCACTTTCATTTTCAATTGATGTGGCAGTATTTTTCTTTTTTTCTTCCTGTTCTTCCACAGGGTAGATTTTAAATGTATTCTAAGAATAGTGATACAAATCACATTAATTATGGTAAGCAAAGATCTGCCCAGTCTCAGCTACTTGGCAGTAAAACCCAGATAAAGCTGTGAAAAAAGGCCCGTCCGTGTGATCATCAACAATTAAACTTGTGGATACCTCAGAAATGAGATATATAATACAACCCTAATTTTTTAACAATACTTATGGGAAGCATTCTGGATAGATGCTTAGAAAGCAATTGCACTCCAGTGGCCTTTGAATAGTTTTCTCTACGATGCAAAACAAACATCAGGGAAGTAAAAAAATACCAACCAAAAGTTACCAAAAAGTTACCATTACCACAAGTTTAAGTATTAAAAAGAGAAGGAATCAACTGTCAAAAGTCAATCAAATTTAACCCACCAAATACGTATATTTAGACCATGAGGAGAGAGGATGTTTTACCAGGTACCTCCATTAATACACCAACAAACACAGGCAAATCCATCTGTACACTAACAGGCAACAGTAGCAGGCAAAAATAAAGTAAAACGTAAAATGTGTGTGTGAGTGTGTGTGTACAGCACACATCCTCATCTTAAAATGATCCTACTCTCTTTGAGAACAAATATAATTCTGTGGTTGAGAACATGGTCCCTGGAGTCAGACTACCTACATGTGATTCCTTAGCTCTGCCACTGACTACTAGGTGCACAACCCTGGGCAAATTAGGTCACCTCTGTGGTTTCATTCTCCTCTTGTGTAAAAAGGAACTAACAACCATATCACGTCATAGACTACTTGTAAGGATTAAATGAGTTAATATGTGTAAAGCATTTAACATAGGGCCAGTGGAACAGTCAGGACAATATGTTAGGTATTATCCAGTACCTCCAGATCTTATTGCTCTACAGTATTTAAACTAAAACTCACTCACCTTTTCTATGTGGACAATACTGAAAGTTAATTTAAAACATCACAAATTCAGAATCTCCTATGCTGAGTAAAAGATATTAAACTAAGGCTTTTTAGGGGTGCCTGGGTGGCTCAGTTGGTTCAGCGTCTGCCTTGGGCTCAGGTCATGATCTCGGGTTCCTGGGATCGAGTCCCGAGACCAGCTCTCTGCTCAGCGGCAAGTCTGCTTCTCTCTCTCCCTCTGTCATCTCTCTCACTTTCACTCTCTCTCAAATAAGTAAAATCTTTTTAAAAAACGTAAAGAAATTTTTTAAATAAACTAAGGCTTTTTACTGACTACATTTTATTTAATGTTTCCAAGGTCCGATAAACTCCAACTCCATAAAACGAAGGAATAACATATTTTACTTATTATTTCAATTAAAAAGGTCATGATATACAGTTTATAATTTGAAGTGCACTAGTCAGAATTAAAATATCCTTAATGTTAAAAAATTATATTGTGCAGAACTGGAATGTATTTGGAAAGAGAACTATTAAGAATATCAAAGGGTCATGTATAATACTCTAATTGCTTTACACAGAAAAAAGAATGAGGGCTGGTGTCAGAGGGGCTTTAGTGGGAACTTAAACTGATACATACATGATTTTACTTTTTGTTTAAAGATTCATTTATTTGTTAGAGAGAGAGTGCACACAAGCAGGGTGAAGGGGAGGCAGAGGGAGAAGCAGGCTCCCCGCTGAGCAAGAAGCCCTGCAGAACTTGTCCTGGGATCATGACCTAATCCAAAGGCAGATGTTTAACTGACTGAGCCACCCAGGTGCCCCAATACTTATGTGCCTTCAATAAGGGTCTGAAATTGGCACAAACATAACAAAACGTTTTCTTTTTCTCCAACTTCTACCTCCAATTATGGTTGGTCCAATCTCCCTATCCTACCCTGTAATGATGTCTGGAAGAATTCCTACAGCTTTCCCAGTAGTTTTCAGTTATTAAAAAAAAGTCCAGTCCAGTTTATTGCTATTTAAAACTTTAATCTTCAATCTTACAGTCATCTCTTTCCCTCCAAATTCAGATTTGGCACATGGTCCAAGAAAGTCCAACCAGGGAAGTGGTGTAGTCTGATCTGTTTGGGGAGGAGAGGGCAATGAGGGAATCAAGTGTCTCAACGTGCGACCACTTCTGCAGTCCTCTGTGGTGGCTACCACCACCCTGGCTAACAAAGACTATGACACAGGCAGCCAAATGATGGTTTTTCTTCTGGGGACAGGCCGGAGCTCTTTGGTGACTGAGGGGCAAGAGGCTCTAATCCAACTGCCCATTTCCCTACCCAGAGATCTACTTCAGCTCAACCTCTTCTCCTTTTGCTCCCCTCTCCAACAGAGCCAGCCTGTCAAGGTGGCTAAAGCCTGGCTACCTTCCACACTGCCCACTTGAACAGAAATTCAAGACAAGTACAGGCTGTTCCACTGCTACCCTCTCTGTCCACACTGAGGTTTCTGTCCACTTTTCTTTATCCCTTACTCAAGTAGGCACAGATAAACCAATCAGTTGTGTGACATCTACTGTCTCGGTAATGAGGATTCTGGTTCTGCTCCACTTTTCCCTCATATTCCTAACCTCAGGACTGATTCTCTTAGACGTTCCCACACTAAACTCCTTAGGCAAGGCCACCTCAAGGGAACAAGAAGGGAGCAAAAAGTACAATGATCCTCACCAAGGCAAACGAGCCGTGGACAATGCCCCTCTCCTCCATTCTCTGAAAGCTTTCTGTCACACCCTAATAAGCCCTGGAAACGATTCAGACCACTAAGTGCTTGGGCTTTCTTTAGAATGTGGAATCCTTGACTTACACTTAACTCTAAGGTCCTAGTCCCCATTCTGAGCTAACTAGGAAAGTCCGGTGCTATTTACTTCTTTTATTTATTTATTTTTTTAAAAGAATTACTTATTTTGAGAGAGAGAGAGAGAGAGAACGCAGGGCTGAAGGGCAGAGGGAGAGGATCTCCAGCACACTGCCTGCTGACCTATGCGGATGCGAGGCTCGGTCTCCCCACCCTGAGATCAGTGCCTGAGTGGTAACCAAGAGCCAGCCACCCAACTGACTGAGCCAACCAGGCACCCCTGCCACTTCTTACTCTTATTTGTTTGACCTTGATGAGACAATTAACCTTTATTATTAGCCTCCAATTCTTAACATATAAAACCAAAAAAGCAACAAAACCTCCCATTATCAATTTGCCAGTACTCCTGGTATACAAAAGTACTTTACAAATTCAAACGTTAATAATGTGAATAAACATAACACGCACTTCCAGAAGGTATCAGGATTAGATGTAATCTTCAAGGACCCTATATAGCAGCCATTCAAACTGCTTTTGAAGATAAACCTGACCTCATCTTCTCCCACACAAATACTCTCTCACACATTTATCAAGCATTACTATGTGGTAAAATAGTGTTCAGTGCTTAATTGTGCTCATTCAGTCTTCACAGAAACTGTGAAAAAACTATTATTAGCCTCATTTCACATACAAGGAAATAAAGCTTAGAGAGATTAACTACTTTGGCGCAGTCACAAACCCAGTAAACAGAGAGTAGTAAGGGATGGAACACTAAATACAGAGATAGACAACTAAACATAGAAATAATTCAAGGTTTAATGAACGTTTTAAGTTATTTGGAATCCAGAAGTCACTGTAATCGTATCAAGATCCCTTTATCTTCTTAGGCAATTAACAGCTTCTTTGTATAAAAATTTCACTATTTAACCTTAACTATATGACTTTTTGTTGTTTTTTCTGAATGATGTGACCAGTAGAACCTGTTACAAACCATCTTCTACACAAACTGTTAAGTTGCTAAGAAAGACTAGGAAACAGTGAATAAATTTAAAAAGAACAAAGTCTCAGTCAACACAATTAGAATAATGATGCCACTTGATTAAGAGACAGCATTATTATTGTAGGACTATATCCAGGAAGACAGGGATGTCTCTTTAATAATACATACCACTTCATTTCACTAAGTTTTAGTTTTGAAGAATACATTTTGAAAACTGTAGTTTAAAGAAATTTGGCTTAGGTTCTTTATAGTTAAAATACCTCACTTTGTTTTTAGACAGAGAAACTTCATTTGCTTATTATCCCTTGCCCTAGCAGCCAGAAACAATCAACCTGGCCATTGCCAAGAAGGAAAAAATTTTCTTCTACCCTCTTAAGTTCTATATTTGGGGGATTGCAAATTAAATGGACAAAAGATAGATTAGGAAGAGAAAAGACATACTGTCATTCACTTAACAGTGTTTACAGAAAGATGTGACTAAAAGAGGCAATTAGAATTTGAGGCTCATATGTTATTAGGGAAAAGAGAGGGGAGGAAGGTATTTATGGGAAAACAAATGACTTTTAGGAAAGATAAATGGGCCCTTAGGAGAGTGGATATGATATATATGGCAATGTCAGTTTAGGTGTGGAGCCACTTTTTCTTTCTTCTCCTCTCTAGTGATAAGAATCAATCATCCTTGGTTTTGGCTTAAGGAGCAGCTCTATGACAAGTTCTTCTGCGAGGCTATGCTTTTAGGCAGATAAGGAAGTTCAGGAAAAAAAAAGCCTATTCTCAAATACCTTCAGTTGAAAATATTTTTTATGCCACAGTGATGTATTCTGGACCCATTCACCATCAACACATACAAGTATCTGAACACTTACTGTATACAAAGCATTGAATTAGTACCAAGGGCAAAACAAAATATTTTAAGACAAAATGCAGTCACCAAGGAGCTTATAAAATAAATGAAGAGTATCAGTTAACCTAAACCTTTTATTTTCTTTTTTGTTTCTAAACACTCTTATAACAGCAAAGGAATTTTTATATATCCTGAACAAAAATGAAAAACAAATGACCAAAAAAAACAAAAAACAAAAACAAAACAAAAAAGGCAAAATGCCAAGGAAAGAGTTAATATCCATACCCCAAAAAAGAATTTCTGCAACATGAGTAAGAAAAAAGATTAGAAAAATAAACAAATGAGAAAGAAATGCAAAGAACCAACAAACATATAAAACTCTGCTCAAGCTTACTCAATCAAAGAAATACAAATTAAAACTATAATACTGTTATTTCAGCTGGCAGACTGGCAAAGATTGAAACAAACCGACGTTATTATGTGTTGGTGGGGGGGGTGGGGGAAATACACTCAAACACTGTTGGTTGGAATGTAAATCGTTACAAAGATTTTGCAGAGCAGTTTGGCACTATAGCAGAAATGCATGGCTTCTCTTAGAGTAAACACATTTCTAAGAATTCATCCTATAAAATAAAAATAGCCTCACAGGAAATGTACAAGCACCACAACACTATTTACCATGCAAAACAAAACAAAACAAAAAACCCACATCAAACTGACTAAATAGTCATCATTAGGGTATTGGTAAATAAAATGAAGGTATATTCATAAAAGGGAATATTACTTGGCTACTAAAAAGAATGAGTAAGTTGATACTTAATGACAAAAAGAGTCCTCCTATTTATTCAGTGAAAACAAAGTTATAGAAAAAATGGTGCATAGTATCACCTCATTTTTTGGAAATGGGGAGAGGAAAAGAAAAAGAAATAAAGACAGTGGAAAAGAAAGATTACATTTATCCGGGCACATGGCTGATTCAGTCCAAAGAGCATTTGACTCCTGACTTCAGGGTCAGGAATTCGAGCCCCATGATACAGAGATTACTTAAATAAATAAAACTTTTTTTTTTTAATTTTTTTTTATTTTATTTATTTTTTTGACAGAGACAGATCACAAGTAGGCAGAGAGGCAGGCAGAGAAGGGAGGAAGCAGGCTCCCCGCTGAGCAGAGAGCCGGATGTGGGACTCGATCCCAGGACCCTGAGATCATGACCTGAGCCGAAGGCAGAGGCTTTAAACCACTGAGCCACCCAGGCACCCTTTTTTTTTTTTTTTTAAAGGGGGTGCCTGGGTGGCTCAGTGGGCTGAGTGTCCGACTCTTGGTTTCGGCTCAGGTTGTGATCTCAGGGTTCTGAGATCCAGCCCCATACTGGGCTCCGAGCTCAGCATGAAGCCTGCTGGAGATTTCTCTCTCTCCCTCTACCCCTCCGTGTGTGGGAGTGCTCTCTCTAAAATAAATAAATAAATCTAAGGGGGAAAAAAAAGAAAGACTGCATTTAACTCTGTACTTTTAACACTTTTAATCCGTGGGGTAGTGGAGGCAGGATTACAGAAGACTTTCACTGCCTACTTTATGCCTGAAGTTTCAACCAAATACGTGTAACTTCTGTAAAGAGAAGAAACTAAGGGGGGGTGGCTCAGTTGGTTAAGCATCTACTTTTGGCTGAGGTCATGATCCTGAGGTCCTGTGATCAAGCTTCAGATTGGGTTCCTTGCCCCTCTCCCTGCCGCTCCCCCTACTTGTGCTCTCTCTCTCTAATAAATAAAATCTTTAAAATAGAGAAGAAACTAAAGAAGGCTCTATGATAATACAGTTAGGGAAACTATATTGGGGTGTTACCAGACTAAAAGCTGAGAAGGCTTGTAATAAAGAAATCTGATAGATTAATAAATGGTACAAGAAACACCAAAAGACTGCCTTTAAATAATGATGCGAAAGAGCTAACTTTTAGGTATGAACCACTGAGGAAAGCTTCACAGTGAAGATAGGATTTTGAAGCATTTTGATAAGCAAAGAAGAGGGGGAAGGAGAGTCGAGGTATAGTCCATTATAATACATAATTTTAAGTTTTTTTACTAGCCATACTAAAAAAGCAAAAAGAATCAGGTGAAATTAATTTTACTCCTACTTAATCCAACATATTCAAAACAGCATCATTTCAATAAATAATCACCATTTTAAAAGCATAATGGGATATTTTTCACACCTTTTTTATACTATCTTCAAAATGTGGTACATAATTCAGACCAGCCACATTTCAAATGTTCAACAGCCACATGCAGTATTGCCTACTATCGGGGATGGTAGAGGTTGTCTAACGATTCTGAAAGGGAACCCAGAACTGGACACTTAGGTGATACAGGCTAATAAAATAGTAGTTTGAAGTGAACAAGAAGGCAGACTGCACCAGAGCAAAAGGCCAGTCTGAGATAATCTGAATTTCATATTGTAAGCAAATAAGAAACCAAAGGAAAATATTTAATAAGTAGGAATGATGACTAAAGCACTATTTCAGGAAGATTAACTTCTTTTTCTCTACTCAGATTATATGCATAAATTCAACATGCAATTTTCTTCCCAACATTTTTATTACATGAAAGATTACTGAAACAAAAATAAAAAGAATTATCTGTCATCAAGCAACTACATTTTGTTGATTTAAGATACTTCTGAGTATTTACTGTTGAAATATTTTCATTTCATGACACTTTTACACAATTTTTTGAAAAATGTTTTAAGAACTTTACCAAAGTTTAACAGCCTTTAACACTCCCTATCAAGAGCTTCTTTTGGCCAGAAATCTGAAATATTCTTAATTAAGTGCAAATTTAAGACATTTAAGATCTTAAACTACTAGCCTACAATACAAAAAACATTAACTGCTAATAGGAAAACTACCTACAAATTTTAACATACATAAAATGGTATCACAACCATGAAAGTCTCCAAATTTCTTAACTTCAAAATTGAGAGCTTCTAACATTTTGGATAATTTACCCAAAGGCTAAAGGGGAAAAAAAAATGCTCAAGAAATGAGATAAGAAATCAGGGCATGAAATAACACCACTGGCCACAAGCCATTCCCTTCGTTACTTACAATGACTGCCAAGGCAGGAAGAGGGACTCTACAGCCAAGAGTCAGAAACCCAGTGATGTCACCACAACCAAAAGCATTACACGACCTGCAATTTCAGCAAGAAACTGCTCTGCATTAAAGCTGGGGAATTTTCTTTCTTTCTTTCCTTTTTTTTTTTTTTTAAGTAGAAAATGATCTTAAGGTTCACCAAGTACCCTTCACTTTTTAAGATAAGGAAAAGGAGATCTAGATAAGTTTAGCATAGTATCCAAAACTACACAGCTAACTTAGTGGTAGAACCAGTACTAGATGTTAATTTATAAAAACTCAGAAGCCAAAACTTAAGTGAACACTTAATATATATATATTTTTTCATATATATACATAATTTTTCATATTTCCCAGATTATCCACATTAGCTGCATTTTTTTAAGATTTTATTTTATTTCATTATTTGAGAGAGAGAGAGAGCCCAAGCAGTGGGAAGTAGCAAAGGGAGAGAGAGAAAGACACCCTGCTGAGCAAGGAGCTGGATGCAGAGCTTGATCCCCAGGACCCTGAGATCATGACATGAGCCGAAGGCAGCCGCTTAACCGACTTAGCCACCCCTAGGGACTCCGATGCATGTCTTTTATAATTTTTAAAAATCAAAAAAACGTTTGCTTTAAAAACTACTAAATATTTTCAGAAACATTCTCCTTCTGCTTCCTGGTTTACAGTCTTACTCTCAAGGCTACTTTCTCAGGAAAGCCTTCCAAAGCACTTATACTCTAAAGAGACAAGTTTCTTTATTACACACTCTCATAAGCTCCCTGTATGGATATATTTTTTTTAAGATTTTATTTATTTATTTGACAGAGAGAGAGCACAAGTAGGCAGAGCGGCAGGCAGAAGGAAAGGGGGATGCAGGCTCTCCACTGAGCAGGGAGCCCGATGCGGGGCTCGATCCCAGGACCCTGGGATCATGACCTGAGCGGAAGGCAGCCACTTAACTGACTGAGCCACCCAGGCGCCCCATAAGTCTTAATATAACTACAATTAGACAATTATTTGTGAAATTATTTAATAACTATCTTCTCTACCTAGGTCTTACACTGGTATTTCTCAGGGCTGTTCTAGGCTCTTTGCTGTGTACAGCAGGATAATATAACCATGTAATTATACACAGAGTTGCTATTATGTGTGTATTTTTCTTCAGATACTCAAAAAATGACTTTACAAAAGGTGAAGAGCCAAAAGATAGTGGATTTACGCTGTTCACCTGCCTAGAGCCATCCTTTCTTTGGGGAAACAACCACTTTTCCCATCTCTCATGGTTCTAGGAAGGCATTCAGTGCTGGTGTTTAACTGGCTCTCTGACTGCTCCGGGACAGTAAGCTAGCCCTGGCCAATGATGGCACCCCAGACTCCACGTAGTCCCAATAAGAATCTCTCCATGAGACAGAATATGCACCTGGGAAAGAGATACCCTTTCTACATCTTGACTCCGCAGCAGTAAGAGCCATATAAGCCTGGAGTTGACAGTGGCTATCCTCTGCCAGATCAAAGTCCTGCCTGAAAATCAAAGCAGATAAAACAGACCCCCTAATTACATCATCTGAACACTGAGATCCGAATTTCTAGTCTTTTTAAAAACTTTAAGTACGGGGGAAGGTGACAAGACTTTTTCCCCTTTAAGCTAATTTGTGTTGAGTTTGTCATTTGGAAGCAAAAATCACTTGAGAAAGCCACCCAATTCTCATTAATAGAATATACAACCTACATGGCAATTGCTCCCAAATATCTACCCGCAGTTCAAACCTCTCTCACACTCCAGCCCCATACATGTAACTGCCAAGTGGAAATCTCTACTTGGTTGTTAAAACCCCATATTATCAAAACTAAACTATTTTCCTTCACAAACCAGCTCTCATTTTTCATCTCTACCCTATCACATTTCCAAACTAGAAATCTGCAAGTCATTCTTGCCAATCCCATTCCTTCTCTCACCCATAGCTAATTACGAAGTTCCGTCCATTCTAGACCCTAATTATCTGCCACCTTCCTAATCTGGGCCAAGATGGAACAGGTTTCAGTGTCCCTACAAGTTTCAGTGTCCTCAGTCTTCCTCTCTTCAAAATGATTCTCCACTATATACCTAATCTCCTTAAACTGCACATCTGATTATTTTATCCCTAGACTTGATATACCCCATCCTCTTTCTTAAATCAGTAGCCAATTGTATACAACTAGAGGAATAGCCAAGCTCCACTGTTTCACACCTAATTAGTAGTACAAACAAATATATACACCCTAAAGAAAACAAAATTCATCCGGGCGCCTGGTTGACACAGTCGGTTGAGCAACTCTTTTTTTTTTTTTTTAAAGATTTTTATTTATTTATTTGACAGGCAAAGATCACAAGTAGGCAGAGAGGCAGGCAGAGAGAGAGGAAGGGAAGCAGGCTCCCTGCTCAGCAGAGAGCCTGATGTGGGGCTCCATCCCAGGACCCTGAGATCATGACCTGAGCCAAAGGCAGAGGCTTAACCCACTGAGCCACCCAGGCACCCCATGAGCAACTCTTGATTTGGGCTCAGGTCCTGGTCTCAGGGCTGTGCTAATGACCGGTGTCGGGCTCTGTGCTTGGCAGAGTGTCTGAGTTTCTCTCTCCCTCTGCCCCTTCTCCACTGTGTTCTCTCATGCTCTCCCTAATAAATAAATCTTAAAAAAAAAAAAAAAAAGTTAATCAGAACCATAAAAGTATAAAAATGGAATGACACCAGAGTAGCTCAAATTCACCTGTTTTTAATAAAAGATACTAAAAATAATTTCCTTACCTAGTTGATGTCTATATGAACTTGGTTTGGGGACCCACTGGGCCCTCGACACTCTGATCTACTAAAGCCCTGCTCTAACCTAGTGCTGTCTTCCAAAACCAGTACTGGGGATCTCTAGGCACATCATTTTGTTTCTATTTTTAAAGAACTGATGCCTTTAAAATATTAGCTACAAAAACTGATAAACAACTATGATTTATAAAAATATCCAAACATTTGTAACGATTTTTGTATTTACTTTTTAAAAAACTAAGTATATGATGATTGTTAATGATGACATGTAAGTACTGGGTATTCTCTTTAAAAGAGTCCATAAAATTGGCTATCACAACTCTCCCACAATTCCACCTTTACATTATCTGCACGATTTTGTGAAAATTAAGCTCTCAGAAAGCTGAGGGTCAACTGCCTCACAATCAGACTGACATAACTAGTTGTAGGAGACCCCATCCAAAAATAAATATTTCTCATATTTCTCTATACTGCGTAAAATGCTTTACTTGTTAAAAAAGTTTAACAAGCATCCTCTTTAAAAAAACAAAAACAAAAACAAAAACTTTTCATAGTAACAACAGAACTACAAGTCACTCCCACGTAAGTGTGGTTTAAATTCTTCCCTACATCTATACTAAAGGATTGGGAGCTTTGCTTAACTGAGAAAAACCCTTTTTGTCAGTCCTAAGGCACACATATTTTTCATATTTTAGCATCTCTGAAAATAGGGTCCATCTTACAATTGATGGCTTCTTGAAATTACCTAGAAGCAGATTTTCTTTATGAGTGGCCCATAAAAGTATGGTGCATCTTGTAACTTCAATACAACCCAGCATTTAATCTTATAAGTGTTAAAAAGTTAGACTGACCTGGTCAGTATGGACCTTGAAATATTTAAAGGCATTCTAAAAACATAAACACTAATAAAAAGTGGGAGAGGGAAGGACTTCCTAGTTCAAAATATAGCCTGAGGGGAAACCCATTTTCCTTTCTCTTTATGGCTCTCTGCTCAACAAATCTGAAAACTGGATCGGTACTACTATAACTGATGTCCAGCCACTACTAGGCTAGACACAAGCCTTTCTCCATTTATTCATTTTAAAATGCAACAAAGTCAGTTACAGACCCAGGTAGCAGATTAGTAGTAGAACTAATATTTGTATACTAATCGCTATAAAAGACCAAATAACTCACAGAACTGCATTATCAACATGTGCATATCACTATATATAAATGATACTTCAATAAAGTTGATTTTTTTGAAGATTTTATTTTTAAGTAATCACTACAACCAAGATGGGTTCGAACTCACCACCCAGAGATCAAGAGTCCCATGCTCCACCAACTGAGCCAGCCAGGCACCGCAATAAAGCTGAGTTTTTTCAAAAGACAAATTAGTAAATGCAGTAAGAAAATACTAGATAAAAATTGTCCTTAACGAAAAAACCCTTCCTTCCAAAGGAATTCCTTCAAAAGGGATTTCATTCAGAAGAAAATGGGAACGACTTCAGAAAGGGGGAAAAGCACATGTGCAGAAAGCAAAAATAGTGGGAAACAAGAATAAAGGAAATCTGAGATAAAGTCCCTGGAAAGAACTTCATTTAATAAAAGACACCGGAAACTTCTAAGTAGAGAAGTGACAAACTGGGCTTCAATATTAACTTAAGCAGAATGGCATAAAATAAACCAGATAAACCTGAAAGTGAAGGCGAAAAGATTGTAACACTGGCCCAGGTGCAATGAGAACCTGATTCAGTTAGCAAAAAAAAAAAAAAAAAAAAATCAATGAATCAATCAATCATCAAATATATAAATACATACACAATATATACTGTTGCATATAAATTTATATCAAATCAAAGAATTTTAAAGAAAAAGAACTGTGTGGAAACAAAGTAACAGCAAATTTGAAAACTCAATAAATAAATCTCTGGAAAAAATATTAAACACTAAAACTCACACAAGAAATAGAAAACCTAGGCAGACCAACAGTTCTTAAATAACTGAAATGGTATTCAAAGTCTTCTACAGAGAAGAAACAAACAAACAAACAAAGCCTGAATGGTGTTATAGGTGAGATTTGCCTAACTCTCAAGATAATTCCAGTCTTTATAAAATGCTTCTAAGGGGTGCCTGTCAGTTCAGCCCCTGATCAAGCCCTATGTCTGCTCAGCATGGCGTGAGCTTGAGATTATCCCCCTCTCCCAGACCCTCCCCCCACACTTCAGTGCGCTTTCTCTCTCTCTGAAATAAGTATCTTTAAAAAATACATAAAAATACATAAAATGCTCTTGAAATGAGAAAAAGGAAAGCTGCCCAATTCATTTTATGAGTCTATAACCTTCATACCGACATGTATCAAGACTTGTACCCACATCACCAGGAATAAAGTGGAACAATATGGTGACAGTAGAAGCCATAGATGTAGACGGCAGGTAAGATGTGACGGAATGGAGAAAGGTCTGGGTTTGATATGACATCAACAGAAATAAGGAACACCAGGGAAACAAGTTTGGTAAGGAAGAGTTCAGTCTGAACCAGAACAACCAGGTAGAGGTATGTATAAAGCAACCGGGAAAAACAAGGATCTGCGGGCAGAGAAATAGAGAATGAGATCTGAGAATGATTCCGACAGAAGGGCCTAAACAATAAAAATGCCAAGGGACTAGTGACATATAGAAAAGTGATCTGAAAAGTGAAACCTAGAGAACACATATTAAGCAGGAAGAATGGAAAGGGGCAAAGGGGGGAACAAAGTCAGTATATCACAGAAGCCCTTTGTCCTACTCCGACTCAACCTTCAGAATGGTTCCAAAGTGATGTTTTAAGGCCTTCCCGGATTGTCCCAGCACCACCAGCACCAGGTCGGGTCCCCATTTTAAGCTCTTCTAATACTGTGCACTTTAATTATAATCAGTTACAGTTAACTACAGAATTCCTTCTTCAATCTCTGTCTCCTCCACTAGACCTTAAGCTCCACAAGAGCAAGGACAATGTCTGCTGTTGCATCCAACTGCCTTGCAGGGTGTGTCAGAATATGACCAAGTATCTGTTGAATAAAATGGATATATGAAAAAAAAAAAGCCAAGGAAAGGCATTTCAAGAATGAGAAGATGATGTTAAATATCACATAAAGCTCAAGGAGATTATTTAGAAAAGGGGCTTAAATGTGTTATTTAGGTTATATGTAGCCCTTGTGAAGGTGAACTGCAGATAACAAGGGGTTAAGAAGTGAAAAATTAAATTAAATTAAAATAAAATAGAAGCGAATGGATGGCCAGGAAGTAAATGCAGAAAAAGTAAACTGCTCTTGGCAATCTTCAGAGATGAGATTATGGAGGACTGATTTTTAATTTTGCTTCAATTTTGCAATATTTTACAATTTTTCTTTAATGAACATCTATTACATTTACAAGGAGACTTTTTTTTAATGTTAATATGATTTTAAAAGGAAGAGCAGCAACATGACAGCTTGAGGGAGTAGCATGCTCAAGGAAAGGTTTTTGTAAACTGAAAAAATCTTAAGCACATTTATACTCTCAAGAACCCTAAAAGAGAGTAACCCCTACTCCGTTAAGTAGGAGAGAGCAGAAAAATGAAACAAGGTGTTAACTAAGAGGAAGGACAAAAAACATTCCACGGAGATGGAAAGAAAAGATGATAGAAGTAACCCAATACATTCTGGAAAGAGATCCCACTGAATGCCTCAAGCTTTTCAGTAAAGGGGGTGGAGAAGTGACAAAAAGTTTTAAGTGAGTTCCACGAACACTGTGCAGAGGCGGAACACCCCAAACCACGAGTGGAATACTGGTTCTATGAAAGGGTATTTTAAATTTCCATCACTCTTTTGTAAACTCAACCCCTTTCTAGCTCAGAACTGCCCACATTTTTGCTTTAAGTTCAAATATTTAAATAATACTCGTTCACAGACTTTTTATTTCAACTGAAAACAGTGATAAGCATTAAGTTACTTTCTACTGCAATTCAGAGTTGAACTCTTGTAAGTAAATACAATAAAAGAGTTGTTTTCAACTCAAGCAACAAAACAGCGATCAAGTACGAGTAACTGCAAAGTGCCCTAAACGTAAAACTGTTTGCAGAAAGAGGTTTTGTTGTTGCTTTCAAACTCATCCTAAATCTCGCTCTGACAGTTCCTGAATAGCAGAGAAAACCCTGGATTCAAATCCCAGCTCACCCAGACAAGCTACTGAACCTCTTTGTGTCTCGGTTTCCTCGTCTAAAAAATGAACACAATAACTAGGGTTATCACAAGGATTAAATGACGTCACACAGGTGAATGCGCCAAGTTCGCACTGTGTACTCAAGAGTTTGGTAACCATTTATTTGAAAGAGAAAAACTGCAGCCCCCTGACCAAGTACAACATCCGAGAGCATGGACGAGTATACAAGTCACAAAACGCCAGACCCTTAACACATCGCACATTATTTTTCTTTCCTGACGCAAGCTATTTTTTTTCCTGCCAAATCTTTCCACTAGGAGTCTGTAAAGACCCGGGGCGGGGGGGGGGGGGGTTGGCGGGGGGTAGGTTACATTCAATCCGGCAGAAAGTTTTCAGATACTGAAGCGCAGAATCACAACAGACATGGCAGCGGAGGCCGCGCAGGCAACAGGTGAACCTCGGAGAAACCTGGCACCATCCCGCGGGCAAGCTCTGAGGGGGGGCTCGCAGCTCCCCCTGGCTCTACCACCCCACGGAACACTTTTTCCCCCCTCCTTCGCCGCGGAGAGAGACAAATCGCGACTATCAGCCTCGCAGCCTCGCAGCTCCTGGGCGAGAGAGGTGAGCGCCTTTCCCATTTAAGGATTCAAGAAGCGTCCTCGGAGGCGGCTTTCGCCCACACCGCCTCCCCAAACTCTGCCTGAAACCCGGGGGTGGGGAACAAAAGAGGGGCCGGGCGGCGGGGCCGCCGCGGGGGACTGCGAGGAGCAGACGTCGGGCGTCCGGGGGGCCGGGGCCCGGGATGGGGGTGCCGGGCGGTGGGGCCCAGCGGGCCGCGGCCTGACCCAGCCGGGACGGCGCGAACCCCGCGAGGCGGTCGGGCCGGGCTGCACCCCGCTCGGGCCTCCCGCGCGCGCCCGGCTGCCCCCGAAACTTCGCCCCGCGCCCGCGCCGGCCTCCCCGCCTTCGCCACCGCCGCCGGCCTCTCCCGGCGCGCACACGCACTCACAGACTAGCCAACTCACCCGGCCCCCGGGGAACTCATCGTCCAGCCCTCGGCGCGGAGCGGGGTGGGCGCGGCGAGCCGCCGAGGCGCGGCGGGGGCCCGGCTCGGCCTCCGCCCTCGGCGTGCAGCGGCCCCGGCCCGGTCGCCCCTCGCGCGGCCGTGCGATCCTCGTCTCGCGCGGAAGGACGCGCCGAAGTCCGAGCCTTCCTGCTCGCTCTCCCCGCCCTCCTCCCTCCTCCTTCGTCGAGCGCCAGCAGGCGGATTCCAATCTCGGCGGCCACCGCCGCCGCCGCCGACACTCGCACGGGGTGGAGGGTGGGGGGGGCCGGCGCGGGCGCGGGGGCCGGGGGGGAGGGGCAGGCCTCCGCCGGAGTCGGAGCCGCGCGCGCGCACTGGGAAGGCACCCGCCCCGCCCCGGACGCGAAAGGAGCCGAGCGCGCGGCGGAAGCGCCCGAAGGGTCCGCGAGGCCCGGCGCCCCCTTGCCGGCTGCGGGCCCTTGTCCCCGGCAGCGGGGCGCCGGGCTGCCGTTGGGGGGGCTTTCTCCTCCGCACTTCCCCACCGGCCCCTCCCCACCGAGCAGCCCTACCGCCCCCGCGGCGGGGCCGGCTAGTCTCCGGGAGCCGCGTCCTACAGACGCCGCACTCGAGACGCACACGACGGAGCGCCGTGGAGGGGCGCAGACACCGCCGACGCGGGCTGCGCTCGGGCCGGGACTTCTGGGACGGGCCGGCCTCCCGGATCCCTTAGCGTGGACCACTTCTCTAACACACTCTAATGCTCCACGTGAGCGTCAGCACTCACACACCGTGGCGAGGACTTGCCAGGTCGTGGTGGTGGTCGTGGCGACAAAGAAAGGAGAGTGTGGCCACACTACATCCATTATCCACCCACCGCGCCCGGGTTCCTGGGCTGGGCTCTCTGCCAGTGTGCAGAAGCCTAGGTAGGCCGGCGCAGGTGGGCGGGCGCCGAGGCAGCTGCGGGGAGACAAGGCATCTCCGCTTCCCCCAACCCTCCCCCGCAGCTGGGAGGCCCGGCCGCCCAGGGCCCTGTGACCTGCGAGCCCGTGAACTCCTAAGGCAGAAGAGCGGCGGCGTTAACCCGGGCCAGCTGAAGTCAGCGGACTATAAATATTGCTCCCGCCTCTACCTTGGCTCACTCTTAGAACCTCTTGTGCCCTCCGGAGTCTCATTCCCTCCCTTTGGAAAATGCAATTAATTGTCACTACTTCTCTTCTAGCATTTCTCCTCATTCTTCGGGTAAAATGCTGTTAAACGTATTCAGTATCCTGTATCCGAAGAAAGAATATAGGCCCCCTTTTAACAACCAAATGTAACCTTAATCTCTTTGCTCAGTGTTGCAACAGTTATGTATCGTGTTAAATTAAGTCTCTACAAAAGATAACTCTTTTTAAGTCCTTTTATAAAATCACTTTTTCAGCTAGGTAAGAAGAAAAAGGGAAGAAAAAGAATGTGCCAAGCACTGGAATTTGGTTTTATACGCATTCTCCCTAAAGAGATGTTTAGATTCCAGGGAATTCCCTTTTAATCATGTTTAAATGTCTAAATTCTTTTACATTCTTGTTTAAAGATTTTTTTTTTCTATTTTCCTTTTACAAACCACGTTTGGCCGTGATGCCTCAGATACCTTCTGTAATTCCAAGGTTTTGTTGTTGTTGTTGTTTTTTCAACTCCGGCAATTCTCATTTTTTTAATGAACTCTAGAGCTGTCTCAGGTTTGAGAGGCAAGAGTTGTAGTATCTTGCTGTGCAGCGAAAATGTATGATAATATGAGTTTTCTTGCATCAACCATGAATTTCCTTTCATCAACTAAAACTTGTCACTTTTTCAAATTTTCTACATTTCTGCTTTATGTTTAGGGGAAAGGGTGAACCTTTTACTGAAGGAGATTCAGACTCATTGGCCAAAGAACTCAGTGATGTATGCTGAGCAATGTGTCATGGCAGATAAAATCATGACAAGTGTGTTAAAATACCCTCTGAAGCCTGCTTCGATTTTTAGGCATATGAGTCAGTCCATGAAATAGACAAGAATTTCAGTTTAAAATTTAGTGCATCAAATTTCTGAAACTAGCAAATCAGTGTTGCCTGGGTTTTGTTATATGCCACTGTAGAAGTGATAACAAAATAGAGGCATCCTGTCATGGTATCTTTGCATCTCTATGGAAGGATCTTCTTTTCAAGTCTTTGGGTTACTTGACATTCTTTTGTTCTCTTTAGATAAAGCACACTAGTGACCAAGCTTAAAACCTTCCCATTTTCACAGCAGGCACCCTACCTACCTACCACTGAGTAGAGCATGGTGTTCTCTCTGGTTCCTGGCATGTGTATGCATGCCAGCTTGTTTCTCCAGTTTGCCCACTAAATGAACAGAGCAGCCAGGAAGCCCAAGGAGACATCTGGACACGTATTGTCTGGCCCCCAAACTCCAGCAAAACCTCAAGGTCCAATTTTTTTTTTTTAAGATTTTATTCATTTGACAGAGATCACAAGTAGGCAGAGGCAGGCAGAGAGAGAGAGGGAAGGAAGCAGGCTCCCCGCTGAGTGAGAACCTGATGCGGGGCTCGATCCCAGGACCCTGAGATCATGACCTGAGCTGAAGGCAGAAGCTTTAACCCACTGAGCCACCCAGGTTCCCCTCACGGTCCAGTTTTAACATTCTCTAATGCGATGGCTTTCCTTTAAGAAGGTTAATAGAATGGCTGGAAGCCACCTTTTCTTCCTCTGCACAGTTTGAGGTGTAGGCCCCAAGAGTGGCAGTTGCATACTCAAATCACATAGTCTTAGTTTGGAATGTAAAATTACCCTTCTACAGTTTGCAGATCCTCAGACACCTTCCCTGATTGCCTGTCTTAAATTCGCACCCACAGCCAATTTTGTTCTCTTTATACCACTTTTTACTAATTGAAATTACCTTGTTTGTTTAGTTATTGGTTTATGGTCTGAGTTTCTCTGCTCTCCACCCCCCGAATGTAAACTCCATGAGAGCAAAGACCTTGTCCCTCTTATTCTCAGCTCTCTCCTCAGAGCCTAGCTCCTGGAACACAGCAAGGGCTCATATCTGTTAAACACATGAGTGAGATAAGAATAGAATTTCCTCTAAGCATTTCTGAACCTTGTCATCAAGACCTAGCTTTTGAGGGTGGCATGGACTATGTTGGAAACAATAAGGGTGGATGAGGGTAACTGGGTTCTACCATATTCAGGGAAGGCAATAGATTTGATTGATTCAAGTTAATCCGTCCAAAGTCATTTCTTGTTGTAAAGATTTTGTGAAACAAAGGCAGTCCTCAGGCTCTGGATATGGAAGTAAGTTAGAGCCCAGTAAGGAGGAACTAGTGAAGGAATGCCCTTGGCAGGGTGATACTTTAGGTTAGCTTAAAACCCAGTGTTAAATGGACAAAAGCATTGTAAAAGGTAGAGGAAACAGCTACATTTCTCAGCATGGCCACTAATACATTATTCTACTGGTTAGTAATACCCCGTTATGGTTTAGAAGGAACAAACCAAAACAGAAATTGTGTTTAAGAAAAAAGTGGTTATCTAAAATCAGTGCATAAAGTTCAAAAAATCTGCATTTGTTCTTTTCTTTGTAATGGTTTTCTTTCCTTTTTATTTTTCCTTCTTTTTTTTCTTCTCAGTTACTTGCTCCTTTTCCCATTTCCATTTCTCTTTGCTTCAGAGCACTTGTTTACTATGATTCAAAGAAGCTCTTGCTGCGAAGTAGCCACTGCGTGGTCCTCCCTAGCCCACAGTCACTGTAGTCCTCTCCCTGCTATCTGTATACCCCTTACAACAGAACCTAATCCTTTCTTGGCCTTGTGGCAGAAAGAGTCTCAGAGCTCCTGTCCCAAGCCAGAACCCAGCCTCCTGCTACATTTGCTACTTAACGTGGGGAGCCCCAACCTTGGCTCCTTTCTTTGAACTGACTCACAGCCTCTTTCTTATGCTTGAAGCCCTGGCCTATTAACCTGTGTGGAACCTGATTTTTCCCTGCCTGTTCTCCGGACTCTGCTCTCTAGAGTCAACCCCAGCCCTGCCGTACACTCTGCTCTGCACTCTTACCCTTGGTGGCAACACTTACTGACCTCCAGCTCTTCGTTTCTAGATTCTCTGCCCGTATTCTATCCATCTGTCAGGCCTCCTTTCCCCATAACCTCAAGTTGGGCATCCTGATGCCTGCTGCTCTCCTGGACTACCACCTGTTGTTTACTCACAGCTCTGTGACTATCAGGTACTGCCTAGAGGGCTAGAATTCCTCCCACTGAACACCTGGAGCTGGGGCCTCCCCACCCCAGCCCCCAGTAAACCTTTTCCTTTTCCATTCTTAGCAGTCCCCCACCCTGCCTTTTCCTTTCCTGAGGGCAATGGGTTTATGGCTTAGTATACTTTATTTGTTAACCAGATAAAAACAAAACAACTAAATATTTTTTATGTGTGCATATATATGTGTGTGTATGTATTGCTTTTATCAAGTTAATGAATAATCAAAGTATAACAGATGTGTGTGTGTGTATCTTCATACATGTAAAAACCCACACCTGATTCTTCTTACTACCCCTCAACGTTGGTTCTACTCAAGAATTCCTTTGGGACGAGTGGCCCAGAAATGCCCGCATCTGGAGCGGAGTATGATTACCTTGTGAATGACTAGACAAAGGAAGACGAGGTGTCGGGATTGAGGATTCAGACTAAGATAACTGGGGAAGTACAGTCCTGAATCAGGAATGCTGAGTCATACTGTACCTACTGGATGTGGTCTACGCAGTAATCCAGATGTCTTTCCCAGGTGTGGTGTCGTGCCACCAATGTGACCAGGCATACTAGTTTATACAGCATACATGTTGGTGCCTATCCATGCCTGGGGGACAGAAACTGTCTTATTTTCACTCCACTATATCCCTAGGATTTAGCATACTGCCTGGCACACCAGTAGGTGGTTAGTTAATACTTACTGAATGAATGAGTGAATGAATGAATGAATGAATGAACGAACCAACTAGGCATTTTATTGGACTCCTGTCCTTGAATGAATGAAGGAATGGATGGATGAACTAGGCATTTTCTTGGACTCCTCTCAAACTTAAAATCTAGTAAAAAAATAATAAGGCATGTGGATAATTCCTTCATTTGATATTTGCTTCTGAGTCAGGGTTTATTGCCCCTAAAAGAGTTGATATTTCAGTTTGTTCTCTATGGATAGTTTGCCCTCGGTCGTTTATTTTGATCAACAAAGACAGGGTTATATCCTTGACTTTAAATTCTAACAACTGTTTTTTTCAATAAATAAAACTTGAGTTCTAGAGTTCTATATGCTCTTTAAAACAACTTCCACACTTCTTTCATGGAGAAGCAGAACCATCATATAGATAGTCAACCAGGAACCAATACCTGTCAGTGTTTCTATAAAAATGTAGATTATTTTACATTTAGTTTGCTACCCACCTTAACATCTGTCTTCCTCACTGTCTACCAGAATTAGTTACTAAGTATCCTCCTAATAGTCATTCCCTCTTTAACTGATCTTGCTCAGTTTTTCCAGATTTCTCTTTTTTTACATTTTTTAAAGATTTTATTTGTTTATTTGAGAGAGAGGATGTGTGTGTGTGCACAAGCAGGAGGAGAAGAGCAGAGGGAGAGGGAGAAGCAGGCTCCCCATCGAGCAGGGAGGCTGACCCAGGACTTAATCCCAAGACCCTGAGACCATGACCTGGGCCAAAGGCAGATGCTTGACTGACTGAGCCACACAGGCACCCAGGCACTCTCCACCTGGCCCTATTGAATAACAGAAAAGTATGACTAAAACTGCAGGCTGGGAGCCTTATCCCTGGCTTGCTTCAAGAATCTGCTTTTTAGGGTGCCTGGGTGGCTCAGTCGTTAACCGACTGCCTTCAACTCAGGTCATGATCCCAGTGTCTCTCTCTCCAGCAGCCCCCTGCTTGTGTTCCCTCTCTTGTTGTTTCTCTCTGTTGAATAAATAAATAAATAAGAATCCACTTTTTTATTGTTTAACATTATATATTTCATATAATGTTCATTATAACATATATTTCATATGATGTTACTGTAACATATATATGTAACATATATGTGTAACATTTTATTGTATAACATTATGTACCTTATACCTTTCAGGGCATTTGGGGGAAATGAAAGCAGCAGGATGCGTATTTGTCAGAATTAAGTCAGTTAGAATCCCATGTAAGATGTATAATTAATCAAAATTTTTATTTATTTGATCAAGGTAGATATTCTTCTGAATAACAAAAGTCTTTCATTGTTATACTTTCAAAATTCAAAGACGATAAAACGTCTAATGATGTGCTTTTAAGAACTGATGAAATACAGTGTATTTTAATGCTTCTAAAAGGAAAAACAACACAACCCAGGCCAGTAGTTTGAAATGTTGAGTTTCTAGGTTTTTGACATCTAATCATATTTGTTTGTTATGCACAATCCTCGAATAGCCACACTATGAATGTTAACCACAAAAGCAGAAACAGTACAGTTCAACTGTATATAAACATGGAAAACAAACAAAAGTGAATAACTTAGGATTCAGTCACAAAGTTTAGAAGAAACACTAGCATGAAGTCACATGCGTGGATCATATTACAGATAAAAAATTAACTTTTTGACAGCTGCTTATACTGAAAACATGCCGTGACCAGAAGAATTGCAACGTGGTTTTTACCCAGGTTTTTGTCTTTGGAAGAAGTCAAACTAAACAATCAGAAAAACCTCAGCCGCGCAGTAGAATGACTTTACATCTATCCCGGAAGCTGAACAATAGTGCTTGTTGCTTATGGGGCCATCAGGAAAAGCCAGCTGTGGATTTCTTTCTAGTACAATTAATTGCTTCCGCTGTATATAAAATTGAAAGAATTGGGTGCTTTAGTGCGGAAAAAGGATATCCTGCTACACTGCTCCTATTTCCTCACAAAGGCTATTAGCGAGCCTTTTGCCATTAATTCACATGCATTGGATTATCCTGTGATGAAAGACCGAAAGGCTTTTCATTTTTATAGTCTCTTATCTCCTATTTATTTGGCACCTCTCTGGAGATACCTGCTCTTCTCCCAAGACTGGTTAATTGCTAGGATGTCAGAAGGTAGCTAATGACCGACTTCCTTTTCAGAGACTAATTGTGAGCCCGTCTCCATATTTTTTTCTTGGAGTGGCCTTTCTCATTGCTGAGAAGGTATTCAGAGCTCCATCATTGTTTGAAATGGCAGATATAGCACCCTAAAGCCAAGTTTGAATCCCTGCCCACCGTACACTCTGAGACCAGCAAGTAACCCCTTTATAAATCATCTGTGTGGACCTGAACCGCCCCATAAATAGTCACTTGCTGGTGTGACTATGTAAATTTTAAATTAGTTAAAAGTAAAGAAGGGGCGCCTGCGTGGCTCAGTGGGTTAAGCCTCTGCCTTCAGCTCAGGTCATGATCCCAGGGTCCTGGGATCGAGCCCCGCATTGGGCTCTCTGCTTGGCAGGGAGCCTGCTTCCCTTCCTCTCTCTCTGCCTGCCTCTCTGCCCACTTGTGATCTCTCTCTCTGTCAAATAAATAAATAACTTCTTTAAAAAAATAAAAGTAAATAAAATTCAATTTCTCAATCTAGGCACACTAGTGCTCAATAGCCGCATCTCGGAAGAGTGTGGATATAGAACATTTCCATCGTCACAGAAAGTTCTGTTGGACAGTGATGGTAGAGACCATGACCTGCTCAGCTCAGGCCTCGTAACAGTATCTGAGCCCATCTCCTAAATGGATTCTTTCCCCATTTCTGTTCTCACCATTCAAAACAAATGGCAGAAAGACTACTTTCAGGGATCATTTCTTACTCTGTTTTTTTTTGTTTTGTTTTTTGTTTGTTTGTTTGTTTTGTTTTAAGATCTGATTTATTTACTTGAGAGAGAGAGAGAGCCTGAGAGGGGAGAGAGTCAGAGGGAGTAGCGGACTCCCTGCCAAGCAGGGAGCCCGATGTGGGACTCGATCTGGGGACTCCAGGATCACGAATTGTGCGGAAGGCAGTCTCCCAACCAACTGAGCCACCCACGTGCCCCCCGGGATCATTTCTATGGTTTGCTACTAGGGAAGTTTTTGTGAATGTGCAAAGCACCAGAAATAGAGAACTGCTGTTCAATAGGGATAAAATTACGGTTATATAAGAGGGATTCTTGCCACATTACAATAAATAAACTTAAAAATTTTTAAATAGTATAAAATAAAATGTAGAAAATAGGCCAAAATACTAATTGTGATTGTCTCCAGGTAGTAGGACTAGGATTACTTTTTTCTTCTTCCTATTTATACGTGTTTTTTGGGTTTTATTAAATACATATTGCTTTCTTAGTTAAAAAAAATAACATTTAAGGTACATAAACCCATTCATTTCTTTTATCACCAATTTCAGACTAAGGTAATTTTATCCAGTCTATGTGTCTAACAGAGAAGTAGTCATTCTGAGCAACTGTTTCTTTAAATATGACTCTCCGCCACCAGCTTTTAGTTCATGGATAGAACCGTATTCCCTTCAATCCTAGCCTGAAAAGCAGAGAACCTGCGTATGGAGAGCCCTAGAGCCCTGTTAAATAGAATCACAGAACATCTCTCTGGAGGAGATGGCTCTGCATCACTAGCACTCCCCTCCCTGATTTGTTGACTGCTTTGCATTTGTAGATGCCGGTGCAGAGACTGGGGATCAAGACCTCACAGGTTCAGGAGGCTCGTGAGGCTGGAGAAGGCTCTGGTTTAACCACTGAGAAGAGAAGCATAAAAAGAAGTCCTCGTTTCCTAAAAGTTCAGGCATGACCATACAGGTTTAATTAGGAACAGCCAGCTGTTTACAGCAAATTATAAACTGTGTAAAGCAGACCTCAGTGGACACGCCCAAGGATGTTCCATGAACCCTTCCTTCCCCAAGTCCGGATTCAGCAGATCTGGCTTGGCGAGGTAGGGTGCTGCAATGCCAGCCAGAGGAGTAGCCCAGAAGTCCTCTTCCAGAACTTTCCATGACCAAAGGAGATGGCCAAATCGCTTATGGAAAACATCTTTTTCTTTCCTTTTGTCCTTAAAACTTGAAGTCAATCCACTTTCTCTTGACTGCCTCTGCACCCACCCGGTAGACAGACACTTCAGAACAGGCTAAACAATACGATGCGGTGGGAAGAACATCAACTTTGGACTCAGAATTCTGGCTGAACTTCCTAATTTTTGACCTTGTGTGGACTTTGTCAACCTCTCTAAATCCCAATCTCTTCATCTATAAAATGGGGAAAAATAAATAAATCAAATCTAATGAGACAGATGCGAAAATTAAATGAGAATATATGGAAAACAGTTGGCATAGAGTTGACGCTCAATTAATTTTCATTACCTTTCCTTTTCCTTCTAGAAAGTGATTGGTCCATCAGTGTTTATGTTGAGGGGGAAAGAAAACAAACTGTAAAACTCCTAATGAGCCTTACTTCAAATACAGCCCAGTGCCATTCAGTAATTAGTATGTAAGTTCTGGTTCAGCTTGGGCTGGGCTCCAGTTCTTCGTTCCAGCCTTAGCTCAGGAATTTCCTTCTCTAGAAACCCTTTGCTGCCCATTCCCAGGCTGAGTTAGTGTCCCTCCTGATTAGTCCCGTGGCACCTCAAGCTTATTTCTGAAAACCTGGATCCCAAACTCGATCAGTTTCTTATCTAATCGATGCCTACTTTTCTTCAGGGCCTCCTGAACCTACCGTCACCGAAAAGTCACAAGTATGGAAGGAGACTCTGTAGGGGTCTCCGTGGTGATGACCACAGGCAGGACGGAATTGCCCTCACTACTGGCCTTCTGTCTTCGACCACAGGCACACCCTGGATGCCTTGCACCCATTCTGCAACTGCAAGGAGCCACTGTCATTCAAAGCGCTTCATCAGAAATAAAAGATAAGAACTTTGTTCACGGTTCTCCCTTGAATCTGAAAATTATTTTGAAATAGTCTATTTATACCTACTTTTATGCATCAATGAGACCTTGAGTTAGGCTTAGATAAGGGGACAGCTGATTTGCAAATGGAAATGCAGCCCTAAGAATTTACTTAGCGAAATGTTTTGGTTTTTTAAATAAGATTTGTATGTGAGAAAAGGAACTCAGCTCCCAGCTAAGCTGCATCAACATGGCATCCTTTTGCCATTTCGGTTCTAAATTTCACAGTATCCTGCCTAGCTATAGATGGGGGAAAAATGATAATCCAAGGCATGTGCTGCTGTGGAAAAGTGTTCAGAGTTTTCACAGTTTGACTAACCCATAAATGCACTCCAAATAGCCATTGTTTATAGCTATTTCTTGTGTAAACAGGTGAGAAAGACTTCCATAAACAGTCAATTATTAAGTAGTGGGGAAATGCGATAGTGGGGAAATTCCTTCCACAAGGAAATCCTTCCTTGTGGAAGGACCAAGGACGGAATGCTGGCTCCCAGGATGGCCGAGAAGAGAAGGTAAGTCCATGACAGGTTAAGAAGCTATAGAAATCCACAGTGCTAGTGCGTGGGGTCCTGTATGCAGTTAGTGTGGGCGCTACTGAGTGGTCATGGGAAGCCATTTACAAATGTTAAGCAAGACCATTAACTGGCCAGATTTACTTTTGAAGAGATATCACTACCTGCTGTGTGGGTGGTGAGTTAGTGGTAGATGGGCAGCCAAAAGGAGACAAGGTCAGGAAGCTGGGGAGATACCTAGGAAAGAGATGTTTGGAGGCAGGAAGGTCCTGAGGAGGAGAGGAAGGAACAGTTCCCAGACAGATCAGGAAATAAATATGGCGGCCTGTGGTAACCCTTGTCAGAAGGAGCAGTGGTAGGAGAAGACAGACTCCCAGATTTCCAGTTTCAATGACTGGGTGGGACCTGCCATGCCCTGAATGAAACGATACGAGAGGAGAAGCAGGTTGAGGGTAAAGCAGTAAACTCAGTCAGCACCAGGTCCAGAATTCCTACACAGAAGAGGTGCAAGGCAGCAGGACTATGGGACTGGTGCCGAAACTATGTTAACAAAAATCAGCACTCTGTCTGTTCGGATGGGATGGCATGGGTAAGACGAGTGGCAAATGGTGGGGGCTTCAGTTCCTCCCACCATCCTGAATCCAGCATGGGCATTGTATTGGTTGAGATTCTTCTGGTTGCAAGAGACAGAAACCCAATGGAAACAAGCTCAAGGATCAAGGGGAAATTTATTACATCAAGAAAGAGATAGGTGTGGCGCCTCAGGAATGACTAGATCCAGGAGCCTTCATGTTGGCAGAACACTTCCTCCTCCTCATTTCTAATCTTTGCTTCTCGGTATCTGTTGGCTTCTCTCTCTCCTATGGCAGACAGACTTTCTCTGCACAGGAGGAAACACAGGGCCTTTGGACTAACATTCTTCCGGCTTGGCCACCAGTAAGAGAAAAACTTATCCCTTTCCAAGCTCCAGGTTTAACAAAATCTCAGGGAAAGGTTCTGACTATTCTGGTTTGGTTACAAACCCACTTCCTGAACCAATCACTGCACCTCAAGGGTACCAAGAGAAAAGATGGGAAGAACCCAGCCCTGGCCATTCCTCCAGCCTATGAAACAGGCTGACCTGGAGATGGCTCTAGGATATCCAGGAGAGAGAGTAAAGAAAATCTGGATATGTGAGCCCGAGGATCTCAGGAGAGCTGTACATGGAAGACATAGATGTCGAATGATTCAGCAAAGTAGTTGACAGCCTTGACAAAATTCATGGCAGAATTTATGCCACAAGCTCAATAAACACATTAACTCGGGATCATTATTACTTAGATCACCCTTACTATGTATTTTGTAGAGCTTTATTTATTTAAGTTAATCTATTTTTAAAAAATAATCTCTATACCCATTTTGGGGCTCTAACCCATGACCCTGAGATCAAGAGTCACATGCTCTTCCAACTGAGCCAGCCAGGTGCCCCTGTAGGATCAAACAGTAAAGTTCATAGTTAAAACATAAATTGTTTTTAAAAGAAAGAAAATCTTAGAACAGTATATATAGTATGATTCCAATTAAGTAAAACATAATGTGTGTGTGCAGCTTGTGTGGGTGCATATACAAGCATGGGTCTGTTTCCCAGATTTCAGAAAACAATGTGAGCTATAGCTACATAGATCTGTTTCCCAGACTTCAGACAACTGTATGGAACCAGTTTTGCCATATTCATCCAAAACTGCTTGATGAACAGTTTCAATTTTATTTTTTTTCAGGTGAGAGAGCACACTTGAGCAGGGGGAGGAGGGAAGGGGCAGAGAAAGAGGAGACAGAAAATCTTGAGCAGGCTCCACACCCAGCATGGAGCCCAAAATGGGGCTTGATCTCACGACCCTGAGCCAAAATCAAGAGTCGGCCACTTAACTGAGCCACCTAGGCACCCCAGGGAAAGTAAAATTTATTCTTCTATCAAAAATGGAAATTCTTGGGGCACCTGGGTGGCTCAGTGGGTTAAAGCCTCTGCCTTCAGCTCAGGTCATGATCCCGGGGTCCTGGGATCGAGCCCCGCATCAGGCTCTCTGCTCGGCGGGGAGCCTGCTTCCTCCAATCTCTCTCTCTCTCTGCCTACTTGTGATTTCTGTCTGTCAAATAAATAAATAAAAATCTTTATTAAAAAAAATGGAGGGGCACCTGGGTGGCTCAGTGGGTTGGGCCGCTGCCTTCGGCTCAGGTCATGATCTTGGAGTCCTGGGATCGAGCCCCACATCGGGCTCTCTGCTCAGCAGGGAGCCTTCTTCCTCCTCTCTCTCTGCCTGCCTCTCTGCCTGCTTGTGATCTCTCTGTCAAATAAATAAATAAAATCTTAAAAAAAAAAAAAAAAGGAAATTCTTGGGATCCTGCATGGCTCAGTCAGCTAAGCATCTGCCTTCTGCTCAGGTCATGATTCCAGGGTCCTGGATTGAGTGCCACATCAGACTCCTTGCTCAGCAGGGAGCCCACTTCTCCCTCTGTCCCTCCCCGCTGTTTGTGCTTGCTCGCTCTCTCTCTCTCTCTCTCTCAAATAAATAAATCTTTTTTTTTTTTAAAAAGTGGAGTTCTTGGATTCAAATATTTATCTCCTTTCAACTGGCAGGCATTTGAAAGTATTATGTGGCATGTCTTACTGAGACCTACAATGTCCTCTGTGCTCCTCGTCTCCTCTCCTACTGCCCTCTCCTTAGTTGTACTTTCAAGCCTGGGACTTCCCTGTGCCAAAATCCTTCCCTGAAAGCCTCCACATGTATTCTTCCCTCCTTCTGAAACACTCTATCTCAGACTTTGGTATGGTTTTCTTCTCATCATTCAGACTTCAGCCCGAATATTATCTCCAAGAAGGTCTTCCCTGACTACCCAGCCAAAAGTAGCTTACTGTGGCCCCCAACACCACGCTCTTGTTTTATTTTCCTGTAGCACTCACTGCCTCAAATTATACTGATGATGTATACTAGCTTATTGCTTGTCTTGTCCCTGAAAGTGAAAGCAGGAACCTTGTCTGGATTGTACACCCTCCATCCCTACACCAGAGCCCAGCCACTCACTGAATGTTCGTGGAATGAAAAGATATATTGCTGGAATATTATTCAGTGCTATAAAGGAATGAAGCGGCAAACCATAAAAAGACCTAGAGGAAACTTAAATGCATATTACTAAGTGAACGAAGCCAACAGCCTACAAAGGCTACATACTGTGTGATTCCAACTCTATGACATTCCGGAAAAGGCAAAACTATAGAGACAGTAAACAGATCAGTGGTTGTCAGGGGCTAGGGGAGAGGAAGAGGTGAGTAGGTACAGCACAGAAGGCTCTTTTTTTTTTCTTTTTAAAGATTTTATTTATTTATTTGACAGAGAGAGATCACAAGTAGGCAGAGAGGCAGAGAGAGAGGTGGGGGAAGCAGGCTCCCTGCTGAGCAGAGAGCCTGATGTGGGGCTCGATCCCAGGACCCTGAGATCATGACCTGAGCCGAAGGCAGAGGCTTAACCCACTGAGCCACCCAGACACCCCAACACAGAGGGCTTTTACTGCAACTCTGTATGACGTCGGGATGTCGTCATACATTTGCTCAAACCCGAGGCATGTGAGTGTGTCAAACCCACTAAGAGTGAACCCTAATGTAACCTGTGGACTCTGGGTGATAATGACACCTCAGTAGGGGTTCAGCAATTGTAATGAACGTCCCACTCTGGTGGGGGTTGCTGATAATGGGGGAGGCTATGAGTGAGTTGGAGCAAGGAGAATTTGGGCCACCTGTGTACCTTCTGTTCCATTTTGCTGTGAACCTAAAACTGCTCTGAAAATTAAATCTGTTCAAAAACAACAGAAACATACATTGCCCAAGTTGTTGAGATGATTGAAGTGTGTGAGTGGAACATGGAGAAAAATTCTTAACGTGGTCAGGATTGTCCTGGGAAAGCTAGAACCTGGAAAGCCTAAACCCAAACTTTAAGAGGTGTTTTCAAAATTGGAATTCCACATTCTGTGCTAAATTAAATGAAGCAAGTTTCTTTCCTGGGGACTGGGCACTCATGCAGTTCACGTATGTATACCGTGACTCTCTAGAATGAACAGCGTATGCAGCCCTTTCCTATGATTTGATCCAGAACCTGTTCTTCGTGCCACATCTTTGTCATGAAGGAGCCTGAGTCCGGATGAATGCCAGTGGTTAGCCTGTAGAGCGGCTTCCAATAGTCAACTGTTTCGCTTCAGAACTAGTCCAACATAAGTTAGT
Organism: Lontra canadensis; assembly: GCF_010015895.1. Classification (NCBI taxonomy): domain Eukaryota; kingdom Metazoa; phylum Chordata; class Mammalia; order Carnivora; family Mustelidae; genus Lontra; species Lontra canadensis. The sequence goes on from NW_022630997.1 coordinate 31,703,280, forward strand.
TATTATCTTGTTTTGCAGATTCCAAACCCCTAGAATCTAAGTTCCATGAGAAGAGTGGTTTTTGTTTGTTTTATTTACTATTATTTTCCCAGTGTCCAGACCAGCGCCTGAATAGAGCAGGTGCTCAATAAATATCGGTTGAAAGAATGAATGAATGAACAAATGAATAAACAATTTTTCTTCTGTGAAAAGGGCAGAAATTCTACCACAAGGTAATTCTACCAAATTCTCATCCAGGTGGTTCATATTTCCCAGCTCCTTGTGTAATATTTATTCTTGCTTCAAGTTTTCCCAAAGCATTTTTTTCTGAATGAACACATTCAAGGAGTTAAGAAAATCAAGGAATGTGGTGCAAAAATAATGAATACTGTTACGCTGAAAACAAATTAAAAAAAAAAAGAAAAGAAAAGAAAATCAAGGAAGAGTGAGGACCTTGGGCTCAGTTCTCACCTACTCCATTGGTGATAATGGTCACTAACATTTGTGTTGTAATTTCTAACAAAAGCTATTGCATTTAGCTCTCAAAACACCTGTGAGGCAGGTATCAGTACCTTCACTCTCAGGAGGGATGAGAGTTGGTCTGCCAGTATCACCCTGATGATATTAGATCACCTTGATCTAAGCCCTGGTCTTAACATGTCAAAGTCCATGTTTAGTGCATGGCCCCCAGCTGCTTCCCCAGACAACCGAATGTACTGGGAAGCTATTTCCCCTTTCTCGGTTTCCACATCTGGAAAGTGCCCAGGGGATTTCTTAGATTCCTTCCAACTTTACATTCTATGACTCTATGAGACTCCTTTTTTTTTTCTCTTTCCCCAATCTAAATTGCTACAGCTTTGAAAAGTGCTAAAATAATATCTTATTCCTTCTTGCAATCGCACAGCTCTTTCAAAATCTGATTGAGGTACTAAAAAAATAAAATAAATTATAAACATTTTCTCTTTCTTTTCAAGTAATGCCTGGAAACAGAATACCTTAACAAAGAGGGAATTGGTTTCGTTAAGCATAGTATCCTCAGAAGGGCCTTCCTTACTAAAAAAGAAAAAAAGTGCCATGAGAGGGTTTTTCTCTGAGCTTATTTCAAAACGAAAGACATGGAAGAAAATATACCAACTTTTCTGGAAATGAAGCCATTTAGAACAGAATAAAAATAAATAAATCCGAAATATTTAATCACCTAGTAGCTAAATAAATAAACTTTTCCAAAAAGAAAAGGCAAAGCCTGGTCTTCACTTTATTATTTACCTGGTAAATTCCCTTTGTATGCAAAACATTTGTACTATTCACATATCCTTGTCTGTTTAAACAAAGCAATTAAACTGCTGTTGGACCACACACCCAACAGAGCAAGTGAGTTATTCGAGCTTCTTCTCCGTAGGACATTTTGTTTTGCCTTAAACTTTTTTTTTCATTTGTATGGAAATAATCTAGTTTTGGTGTCATGTGAAAAAACTTTACACAGAAAAATCTGTATTTGCTCATCCTTTTTTAGGTTTTATTGTGCTAAAAAGTAGAACTCACACAGGCAAAAAAACAACAACAAAAAACCCAAACCAAACAAACATGCAAAATATTTTTGTGCACACCTCTATCACACTACTTTCCACTTTTGAAATCTTGGAAAAAAAAAAAATCCCAAAGCAAAAGTACCTGAGTTGAAAAGCTAACATTATAAAAGCTAGATTCCTAACACAAACACTGCAGACATAAATCACTCCATTGCAAAAAGTTTATAAGTGTTTATAAGTGTTAAATAAACGTCAAAAATGAGGACACCAGAACTATAGATCCAAAGTGTACTCCCCACCAGGAACTATTAGAAATTGTTTGGTGTCCTAGGACAGTCCTGATGTTAACTTGAAATAGATACAATCTTATCCTCAAAGCTACGCCAAACTTGCAAACACCGAGGGAACCCCATATTCAAAACTATCCTCTTCTCCTACTACCTTTAAAATGGTTTTTGTGTGTGTGTTTTGGTAAATTAAAGAGTCCCTCAGAATCGACACTCGCTCTCTCTGAGATGTAGAAAAACCGATTCAGTAAATGACCATGATGAAGTCCTTCTTTGAGATGCTTCACTTTTCTTTTTTAATGATCATGTACTTTTTTAATGATCGCACAAGCATGTGCGCATCCATTTGCGCCTAACCCCTTTTAAAAGATATTTTTGGAAACTTAACCCTTGGGAACTGTTTTTCCTTTCCTCTAGACCAGTCCCTGAAAACGTGTTTTTGTTTTCATTTTTGCTTTAAGAGAAAACCTGTCTAGAGATTTTCTGTACAACCAACAACCTCCTTATACCTATATATTTGAACTTTCCAAAAATAACAGAATGCTCCACTTGTTTGCGACTCCTGAAAAATCTCCAGTCACTCCCAGCAGATTCTACGGTTTGGTACTTAAGATTCACTTTCTTACTGCACCACAGGTAAAGAAGGGCCCGGTGGCAAGAGCACAATTATGTACGAGACACAGCTTCACCCTTGGAAAAAAACACGGGCCTCCTGCTAGGGCCGCATCCTGCTGCTTCTTTCTCCCTCAAGGAGAAGGAACACACTCAGGGAGAAAGACAGTCCCCTGGAAGCCTCAGTTCTCGGAAGAAAAAAAATGTTCTAATGTATTCTCGTAAAACATGCAAAGAGAAAAATCCAAAACAGGAGTGAGGAGAGAGTAGCAGTGAGTTGGAAGAGTGCCTAACTATTGTGTTCAAGTGAAAAACTCCTCCTCAGACTGCCTGCTTCCATGCCTTGTTCCATGAGCATAATAACAGTGCTTCCGGAAGGGAAAGAGAATGTACCATTTCCAGGCTCAGAAACTAAGCTTCTCTTTTTGTCACCTAACAGCTTTAAAATGCTTACTTAACTCAAACTATCACTAATGTTCAAAGAAGTTTGAAGACCCAAGACTATTTCAATAAGTACTTAAACAAGTTCTAGATCAACTCAGCTCATCCATTGTCAAACTATGGGCCCGAATGGCAAATGAGTACCGTATCAGTCCCTCTTCTCCTCCCAACAGTCGACACCCCGGCACGTAATCAGTGCACTGCATTGAAAGGAACCCTTGAGAAGCCTGGTGCAGGTCTGAGGTGGGAGGTCCTGCCAACACCGGCATTCTTACTGAGGCTGGCAGAAAGTAAGGCTCCTCTCCCCATGCAGAGTTCGGGCATATTCCCAGCCTAGTCTGCCATCCTGTTTCAGACACCGTCTCTCTCTTCTTGTCCACAGGTCATCATGCCTGTTGGGGGGAGGGGTGCTGAGGAAGACTTCATAAGTGAGCCGTCCCAGGATTGGGAGAGAAAAACATGCATAAGCCTGGACATTCATGCTCACGAACTTTATAAAGCAAAACAAAGGCTAGACGCAACCCAGAGTCACTTTAAAATCTCCTCTCACACACAGCAAAGCAAAACTGGAAAAACCCAATTCCACTTTCGCATCACAATTCAAAAAGGAGCTCAACCTTCTGGGGACATAGGATGTCTTAGACGTGAGCCAGAGCCCTTCCTAAAGCCCTGTCAACCGCCCCGCGGCTCCCAGAAGGCACCTCCTAGACGCCTGGACTCCCTCGGAACGCTCAACTCTGTTCCAGGTCTGAAGTCTGATGCGCAGAGGTGGCTCCGTGACGCTAGTAACGGAATAACACTTCCTTTTTTGGCGAGGAAAGCCCAATCGGTCTCAGCTAACAAGCCCTCAGCTATGGCTCTAAAAATACCCCACAGCGAGTACTGTTTGGCACTTGGGTCTGCTTGCCAGACAAGCTCTAGAGAACTCCACAGCACGCTCCAGAGTCTCCAACAGCACCCTGAGCTCTGTCCCTGCTCTGGTGACCTCAGGGAAGGGTGTCACTTCGAGAACATGACTTTTTTTGTTTTTCACTTTGGAGTTCTTGGAATTCTGTTCTGAACATTTGAATTACCACTCCAGCCTTGGATTAATTACTAGCTTGGTTGAGGAATCTTCATTTGGCTTCTAGTCTGAACTATGCAAATACACGATCTGTGTGCAGAAGGAAGGACTAAAATTACACTTCAAAAGGGCTCAGTAGCTTCCTGTCTTCCCCCTTTCCCCCAAAAGAAACATCAGCCTCCTTGAATCCTTTGTTGCCAGCGGCAGGAGTGGCTCCCGGCCTGTCCGCATCAGACGCTCCGGGCTCCCTACACGTTGATGGCGTGTGCGTGCTTCTTGCACAGGGGTCTGTCCTTCTTGGAGTAGAAAGGCTGCCCCTCCAGATTCACGTGGCAGACCTGGGACAGAGGACAGACAGGCATGAGGCAGGGCCTAGCTCTCCCCACCACAAATGCTTAATGATGTAAGCAGAGTAGACAGTCGAACTACATAACATTTAAGACTCCCAAAAAGGAACACAGAACTAATCTCAAATGAAATGAGATGGAACACACAAAAAATACACAACATGAAGATGATCCATCAATGCTATCCAAAGTTTACAAGAAACCAGTACAAAACCATGAGTCAATATCCACGGGGGTGATTAACATCCAAGAAAATACCTTTAGGAAACTAACAAAACATATCAGAAAAGATTATCCTCACTAATATTTAAAGGAAAAATAAATTAAAGCCTCCATGAGAGACCCCTAGGTATCTATTAGTCTAACAAAATAAATAAAACAAACAAAAAAACCTTCAATCACATGTTACCTTTAACCTTAGAAGACTAGCTAAAAAGCAAAAAGACCAAAAAAAAAAAAAAGTACCAATCAACACTCAACAATGCCTACTCATGCATTGCTAAGGACACAGCTTGGTGAATCAGCTCAGCCTTGTGTAGGGGGTGTGACAATACCAGAGAGGAACTGTAAAGATGTGCCTGCCCAGTACCACCTGGGAGGGGTTCATCCTGCAGAAACTATTGCAAGGAACAATGTGTGCTCAAGCCAAAACTGAAAATCACCAAAATGCCTCTCTATAGGAAGATGACTAAGTAGATTCCTACAGTACATTCTCCAATGGAATGTCACCATGAAAACAATCAATCCAATACGGAAAAGCGTTGCAGGGAGACATTATATGAAAGAAAAAAGAGGCAAACTGATATGTCCCCATGATGACAACATATGAGTGCAGTTTGAAGATGGAGACATCACAGAGAGAAGAAAGCTCAGTCACGTATGTTGAGGCTACTGTGGGTGAAGCAGGAGGCCAGACACTGTATACACGTGATCTCATTTAATCCCCACAAAAAGTTATAGGAAGGTATGACTTGTCCCCATTTCATAAGGGAAAACTGCAGTTCACAGAGCTAAGTGTGTCGTTTAAGTCAGAGACCTAGCAAGTTGTAGAGCTGGAACTTGGTGTCCAGGTCTGCAAGACTCCAGCTCTAGCTCATCTTCCACTCACCACACTGCAGAGAGGGGCTATGCTTACTTAAAATTGTTCTGGGCTTACAGGACTTGTATTGAGGTATCCTCCAAGTTTATTGGACTACCAATACATAGGCTGGCCCTGGGTGGGCAATAGGCCAAGGTGTCAGAGTTAGCTGGGAAGTCAGTTTGGCTGGGATGGGCCCCAGGGTCATAGACAGCACTGAACAGAAGAAGTAGGCATCACACCCAGGACATGGACATCAGAAGACATGCAAGTAGGGGCGCCTGGATGGCTCAGTTGGTGAAGCATCCAACTCTTGATTTCATGTCATGTCATGATCTCAGGGTCATGAGATCAAGCCCCATGTTGAACTCCACACTGGGTGTGGAGCCTCCTTAAGATTCTCCCTCCCTCTCTCTTTCTCTCTCTCTCTCTCTCTGCCTGTCCCCCCACTAAAAGAGAAGAAGGAGGAGGAGAAGGGCAGCAGGTAGAGTTCCCATATACAGAAGGCATGAAGATAGAGAAATCATCCTCTTGAGATGAGCTTAGCTCAGTGAGCATGCGACCACTCGAAGACAGCTGGAAAGAAAAGCAGCATCACAGTGGTCCCTCGTGGGCCAGTTGAGAATGTAATACTCAGGATTACACAGGCTGACAATGGGCCCTAGGAAACAATGGTGTAAAAAAGTGACCAGAAACATCCCAGGTGGAGGCAGTGATGTTGAGTGTAACCAGGCTCTTGGGGTGGCCTCAAGCTGCTGGTGAAGATGTGGAGACAAGCCCAAGATCCAACAGTGAGGATGGGTTTCATGGAGATAGAAAGGCAGCTCTGGAGTGAGTTGTCAAGGAGCTGCCTGTCAACATCTGGGGCTCTGCCTAGTCTGGGACAGTGCTGGTTACTTGTGAGAACTGTGGGATAAGTTGGAGAGTATATTGGGAGACTAAAGGCCCAGAAGTGAGCAAGGGCCAGATCCTCAGGGGTGGCTCATTGATAAGATGGAGCTGAGGGCAGAAAATGTCACAGAAAGGTTGTGTTCAGTGTCCTGGGCTAAGACACTCTATGTGGGATACATGGTGGCTTCCTGGTAGAGGTCTCCAGACTACTCAGGCACAACAGGGATGGTTCAAGCCCCAGGCTCCATGGTCAAGTGTCATCAAGGCACTTGGTGGGTTGGAGTCTGTGTGGGAAGGAGTCATGGATGGTGCTGGGAGACAAGGACATCGGCCAGCTGAAGGAGCCACTAGGACTGCTGCCTTCCCCTCCTGATACCCACACCAGTGGGGAAGGGTTGGAGACCCAACAAGACTTAAAGGAAAAGAGGGGCCACTTTATCCACTACCACTAAAGATAGGCCCCATATCTTTTCCATTGGAACTCAAGTGCCAAAGCCAGATAGGAGCTTAACCCCTCACCCCAACCCACACAGCCCTTCTCAACCATCATTTTATTATTATTATTTATTTTTATTTTTATTTTTTTAGAAAGAGAGAACAAGTAGCAAGGGGCAGAGGAAGAGGAAAAGGTAATCTTAAGCAGACTCCATGCTCACCACAGACCCCGATACAGGGCTCCATCTCAAGACCCTGAGATGACCCAAGCTGAAAGCAAGAGTTGGACACTTAACTGAATGAACCAACTCGGGGCCCCATCTCAGCCATCAATTCATGTGCTTGGGACTTTAGAGAGGCTATCTTGTTCTATTCTTTAATCGCTTATAAATTTCAACTTTGTTTCCTTTCAAGATTCCAAACTCCTTGAAGGTAGAGATTTGTTCTGGGATACTTTTTTTTTCTTTTTTTTTTTTTAGATTATTTTATTTATTTATCTGACAGAGAGAGAGATCACAAGTAGGCAGAGAGGCAGGCAGAGAGAGGGGGGAAGCAGGGTCCCCACTGAGCAGAGAGCCCTATGCAGGGCTCAATCCCAGGACCCTGAGATCATGACCCTAGCTGAAGGCAGAGGCTTAACCCACTGAGCCACCCAGGCGCCCCGTGGGATACTCTTATGTCCTCCAAACTCAAGCAATATTTGGTAAACTGAATTCGCCTAAAGTTATGTGTTCTCCTGAGATCTAACTGACGGGAAAACAGCTCATCAGCTGGGAGAGCTAGTTCTGATTTTCCTTTCTTACTAGGTTTTTTTTAATTATTATAAGAAAATATACGCATCAAAGAGGATTTAGAAATATAAAGTGATGATGGGATGCCTGGTGGCTCAGCCAGTTAAGCATCCCAGGGTCCTAGGATCGAGTCCCGCATCTGACTCCTTGTTCAGCAGGAGTCTGTTTCTCCCTCTACCTGCTGCTCTCCCTACTGTGCTCTTTCTCTGACAAATAAATATAATCTTAAAAAAAAAAAAAGAAATAAAAAGTGATGGAAAAGGACTCCCTTCCCCCCCCCAACCATCAGTTTTCCAATCAAAAGATTGCTTTCCAAAAATTAAAACCAAAACCATGTTCCACTTCACTGTATCTTAACAGGGCAGTGAGTGCCACACAGGGCCACTTTGGAGGAAGACATGATGATTCACCATGCCAATTCTCCAAAGGACAGGACTTGCCTGGTTTCTCTGCATAGACCCTTTCGCAGTGCTATGGGTCTCTCACACCTTGCCAGAACTTATTTATAATCTTGGCCTGAACAACCCTATGCTTTATTGCTTCTTCTGCTCTCTCTCTTTGGGATTTGTGCCACTGTGACTCTCAGCCAAACTCAGTGAGCTCAAGGGAGCAGACCCATGCTCACCTTTTCCATGGTACCCTCTCCATGTGACACACACCTCTCATCAGCCCGCCCTTAGAGAACAGGCCTTCTGTGCCACAGTCTGCCCTGGACCTTCTCCAAGTCTCTTGGGTCCTTCTAGAAGTTGGGCAACCAGACTTGCAGGCAGTGTCTTAGGATTAGACAAGCCACGGCTTGAATGCAGGGGTCAGAGGGCCCTATGTGCCTTGCTGAGCCATGGCTCTGTGGGAGACAACCGGAAAGCCAGTATATTCACATCGCTGTCCCTTTTCAGAGGGAAGGACCTGATGTACTCAAAGGACCCTAAAAGGCAATTAGAAAATCTATTCCAAAAGCTAGAAAATTGGAGTGTTTAGATTGAATTGTGTTGTTTCCTCCCCCGAATTCATATGCTGGAAGATACTCCCTGTACCTTCAATCTACTTGGCACAGGGACACACCAATGACCTTCTTTGGAAGCAGGATCTTTGCAGATATAATTAAGGTGTAAGTTAAGATGAGGTCATTAATCCAATAGGACCAGTGTTCTTATAAGAAAAGGAGAAGCTGGGTGCCTGGGTGCCTCAGCTGGTTAAGCGAATGCCTTCAGCTCAGGTCATGATCCTAGAGTCTTGGGCTTGAGTCCCGCACCGGGCCTCCCCACTCAGCAGGTAGCCTGTTTCTCCCTCTCTTCCCTGCTCCTGCTCTCTCTCACTATCCCTGTCTCACTCTCTCCAATAAAGAAATAAAAACCTTAAAAAAAAAAAAAGAAAAGGAGAAGCACATAGAGACAGACACACACAGAAGAGGGTGCCATGCAGAAACACAGACACACATAGGGCAGGCTGCCAGGGGACCACGGAGCCCGAGACTGAAGTTCTGCCACTACGATTCAAAAAAACACCAAGGATTGCTGGGAACCGCCCAAAGCTCAGGGAGAACGCACAGCCCCTCTGTGGACTTCTAGCATCCAAAGCTATGAGACAGTCTATTTCAGTTGTTGAAGCCACCGGGTTTTGGTCCATTGTTACAGCAGACCTGGCAAACTCACACTCAGAGTCAACACAGTGCACTCCACGCACCGTGGAGTGTGGGAGTGGTGTAGACACTGACGTGTGTTGCTGTAAACTTTATGATGTGTGTTTCCTCTATTATAAGCCTATCAAAAATGGTTCAAGTGGAAACTGCATGGATATTTGACACATGGCCACACTTTACCTTGAGCAGCACTTGTAAAACAAAACAAAACAAAACACAGAACAAAACAAAACAAAAGTGGTAGCAGCACATTAATTTTCCCAAATAAATTCAGTCAATTGCAGACTCACATCACAGGCCTTTCTCAGGGATGAATATTTCCTAGATGTAAGGCAGAGTCTTAATGTCAGTGAACTCATTGCTGTGTCCCCTCCCCAACCCGAAGCCCTCATAAGGAAAATGCCAATTTCATGGGAAAAACCACTTGGCTGTTTGGAAGAAATAGATGGCACATGGTTAACAGTTATGTAGGGCTTATCTCTGGCAACTATGTATCAAGAACAAGACCATTTAGAAAATAAAATGATAGCCCCGATTCCTAAAGAGTCTATCAAAAGAAGCCCTATCTCAGCCTTTCATAGAATGAGTCAAAAAACTCCAAACTAGTGTTTCTTGGTGCAAATTTTGGGGAAAATCCTTGAAACACTTCATCACATTTAAAGCAACTTATAATCAGAGGAAACCCCCCTGCTTTATTATTCACTGCTTCCAATGATGGAGAGCATTGCTAGTGAGGCAAGCTGCTGGTATGACAGATCCTGGGAGAGTACTCTTTTCCTTAGTGAAATGGAGAGTAACAAAAGCCACACTGGTTTAGAAGTAATTATTAGTAATAAACTTGGCTTGACTGTGACATATCCAGACACCATGGTACTTGCCAGCTTTTAAAAATGATCAGACTATCAGAGCACCAGAGTTGAAAGGGATGTAGACAGTTGATCACCTGGCCCCACTGGGTCCCTCTCGCCCCTTCTCAGAAAGTCAGAACCCCCAGCCCCAGCTAATCACATACTGCGCAGATGAAGCAGGTATCATGCCAGGTGTGTCCCAGGGCTTCAATAAACTTGTCACCGGCCTCCACGGGGAAATCACAGCCATGACACTTGGTGCTGAACAGATTGACGTAGTCTGAAATGAAAGGCAGAATGAGGACCAGGCATCCAGGCAGGCTGGGAGAAGCATCCTGGACACACCAACCTGATGCCATAACAATGACATCACACCACAAATCACTGAGCGGGGGCAGTGGGTATGATCTAACTGGTTTACTTGTTGTCTTGCAGACAAAATGCTCAGCTATATGATTGTGGTTTTTTTTCTTTTCAATAATTTGCACAGGTGGTCTATGGATTCAGGCTTAGTTATCACTCTGTGCTGGTTTGATTTGCAAACACTCTCCACATCGGTCATTAACTTTCTACAGGGTGATTTTCTCCTCTGCTTTTACAGCCCAAACAGACCAATCCCAAAAAGAAGAAAAAAATCATATTTCCAGATAGCTTGAAAGGAGAGCTCTTAACATTTTTAGGAGTTATATAGTATGTTCTTTGCTTGGCAATTCTTCTCTCATTGGGCATTTGTGCTGATAACAAATTTTTACTACTGGAAACAATATCTGAGCTACTATGTTAAGATGTGTCCCCCTCCCTGCCTCACCAAAGAGATAATAATACCATGTATTGCTTGTATAATGCTTTATAGTTCACCAAGTATTCTCGCATAGATGGTATTCTTTACTAGAATCTCAATGTCATGGTCTGTGGATTTGTATGTACTAGTTTTCTTGCCACCCTCAACACAGTGCCTGGCACACGAGTTAGTACCCAACACATACATGTGGGTTGAATGAGGGAATAGATGAACCAGTGAATCAACAAATCAATGAATGAACTCAATCTTCAAAAAACCCCTCCAAGATTGAACTATAATTATTTTTCTGTTTTATGTGTGTTTTATTTTGTGGATAAGGAAACCGAGGCTCGCCAGAGTCATACAGCTGAGACACACAGCTGAGCAGGCTGGGTCCCAGCTCCAACTGTCTCATCTGGGCCCCGGGGGCAAGCAGGTCTACTGTCCTCAGTGGAGAACTCTTCCAGATTCTTTGAGAGATGTTTGATGTCTCTTACGAAGCCTTCATTCCCCTACAAGTGTACTTGTCTCTCCACAGCTCTGCCACAGTTGGCTTCTCCTTGCAACTTCCATGTTTCTGCTTGTGGACAGCATGCCTGCTCCCCGTCTTAGACCACATGCTGAGAGGCAGTGTGCCATGGGGGGTTATGTACTTGGGTTCTGAAGAACAAAAGCACTGAGCTCAAGTTCAAGCTCTGTTTGGGAATTGTTCCTACTTGGGGCAAGTCACCTAACTTCTCAATGTCTCTATTTTCTCCTATATAGAAAGGAAGTAACTACAGGACCTAAGTCGTGGGGTTGTTGTACCGATTCAGTAAGATAACGTATGTGAATGTACTTGGCACAAAAACTCAAAAATCTTGGCTCTTACTTGCATGTCTTTATAAATGACGGAAGGAGAGAAGGAAACGTGAGTCCAGCGCCTACTCAGCACCAGTCCAATACTAGTGCTTTTCTAAGTTTCCTGTGTAATCTTCCCAGCAGCTTTGTAAAGAAATATTATTCCCACTTTAAAGATGAGGAAACTGGCTGTTGAGTTTCCGTCACCTGGCAGGAAGGAGCCCGCCTCATGGACTCCAAAGTTCATCCTCTTTCCATGACTTCACGTGGTCTCCTTATCTCTTTGCCATTGAGCTTTGATAAGTTATATCTCTTGGATATATTTTCCAATGTACGGTTTCCCCTTTTGTGTTTAATTATGGTTTGTCATGCAAATGCTGTTCTCTGTGTCATGGTCTGTGAAGCCCATCTCTGACAGAACCCTTAATTTCTCACCAGAACTAAAAACATCATTCTGGTTCCTCTACAAGTTTAGAGCAGGTTTATGGTTCACTCCGTGCTCTGTAGGAAGTCATGTGGGTGAGAAACAGGGCCATAGGCTACCCCATCTCCGTGGGAGGGCAAGCCCTGAATCCCACTTCTGCCTTCTCTCTCCTTATACCTTATAGTTTCCTCCTGCCCTGGACTCTCTCATCTACCTCATGCCTGTGTATGAACCAGATCCTGGGCTTGGAAAACCCTCCCCACTTTGTCTACCTGTGATCCTGTGGGCCAGGACTTCCTTCTGGGAAATCCTCATCCTCCACCCTAACCAAGAGAGATGAGATGGCCTTCCTGAGAGCTTCTCTTGGGCTTCCCTGCCTTCTCACTCCATTCATTCATTCAGTCAATATCTCTTAACTATCCATTTATGAGTTGGCATATCCCAGGATGATGTGTCCGCTTGAGGTTTTTGAGGGCAGAGACCCACTCCTAATGCTCAGTGTCTTTCAGAGGAATTGGCACAGATTTGATGGATGAATGATAAATGGAAAAACAAAGAAATGGTTAAGAAAACCTTACTAAATACTGATTCCTTCTTTTGCTGTGCAGCCTAACATTAAACTCTTATAATAGAATGTCTAGTCTTTTTTTTTTAAGATTTTATTTATTTTTTTGACATAGAGAGACACAGTCAGTGAGAGAGGGAACACAGCAGGGGGAGTGGAAAAGGAACAGGCTTTCCTGCGGAGCAGGGAACCTGATGCAGGGTTCAATTCCAGGACCCTGGGATCATGACTTGAGCTGAAGGCAGATGCTTAACAACTGAGCCACCCAGGCACCCCTAGAATGTCTAGTCTTGCCTGCTGATTGTTTTTTCTGTTTTATACTTGATTTTGTATGATCTGGGGAACTGCCACCTTGTTTTAAAATTTGGTAGCACTGGTCTTGACCCTAATACATTTTTTTAAAAGTTCACGTATTTCATCATTTATCAAAAAAAAAAAAAAAAAGAGAATATAATTACAATTAAGTTTGTGCATGGGCCTTTCCCACCATGAATATAATCTAGTTCCTCATGTATTTATTTCTTACTTTATTTCTTCTATTAGGTCTTTATAATTTTCTTTGACTAACTCTCTTATGCCCCAAGTTGAATTTGTACCCTGTATTTAATGGATTTTATTGCTATTGTAAAAGGGTTTCTATCCATCAAATCACAGTTACTTTCTGTTGAAAAAGGGCTTAGTGCTTTCAGAGAGCCGTGGATCTTCAAACATTAGAATCATCTTGAAGGTTCCCTAAAACACAGACTGCTGGACCCCACCCCCTCAGAGTTTCTGATTCGGCGCATCTGGGGTGGGGCCCAAAGATCTGTGTTTCTGTGATCCTGATATTGCTGGTCTTAGGATCATGCCTCGATTCTCAAACTTAACTGAATATAGAATCATACGGGTGGGGGTAGGGTGATGAAATTCTGCATCTGAACATCTGGGAACTGATCTTCTATATCTTTAAAGTTTCCCAGGTGATCCCCAGGTGATCAGCCTGACATGGGGCTCCATCTCATGACCCTGAGATCATGACCTGAGCTGAAACCAAGAGTCAGATGCTTAATCGACTGAGCCACCCAAGTGCCCCAGTAATAGCAATTTGTACTGGCACGAACACACATCTATCAATTATCTGCTAATTATCTAACAATTATCATTATACACTCACAAGAAAGGAAAAGAGATGCTTATCTTCTCCCTTTTACAGATATGGAAACTGAGGCATGGAGTGACCAAGTAACTAAATCATTCAATTAATAAGAGCTGGGAAGAGATCTCACCCATATATAAGAACTCAAGAAATTTTTCTTTCATAATCTGTTGTCAGGGGAGAATAGTTTTAGTTAGCTTTGCTTTTCCTCTGGAGGAACTGGAATGTTTTCTCCTTTCTGATTTTAAAGTATACTAACTTACTGTGTTTCTCTTTTTGCCCTCAGACTTGCTGCTCATTCACTGTTGCTCTGTTATTCTTCATAATCAACATGCTTGCTTTTCCTTCTTCTATTTGGTGCTAGTTCTATGACCTTAACCTTCCTATCTATGGTAACTTTGTTGGACAATGCCTCAAATCCTTTTCTGAAAAAGGCAGTCTATGGGAGCCCCTGGGTGGCTCAGTCAGTTGAGCATCTGACTCTCAATTTTTTTTTTAAGATTTTATTTATTTATTTGACAGAGAGTGAGAGAGCACAAACAGGGGGAACAGTAGAGAAGCAGGCTCCCTGCTGAGCAGGAAGCCGATGTTGGGCTCCATCCCAGGACCCTGGGATCATGACCTGAGCCAAAAGCAGACACTTAACCATCTGAGCCACACAGGCACCCCTGACTCTTGATTTTGGCTCAGGTCATGATCTCAGAATCATGAGATCGAGCCCCACGTCTGGATCCCCCAAGGAGTCCACTTGTTCCTCTCTCTCCCCCCCCTTCTCCTCCACTCCTCCCCCTCCTCCTCTACTTCTCCCCCTACTCGTGCATGTATTCTCTCTCTCTAAAATAAATAAATAAATCTTTAAAGAAAAAGAGAAGTAGTCTATAAATAAATGAGTGAGGAAGTGGCTAATTAGCTAGGACACCTGATTCTCTAATAGAGTGCTTTGTCTTCAAAATTTATAATTTACTCCAAGTTCCAAGGTAAAATGTAGCATTTTGAGGAACAGAGAAACTCTGAATTCAGACGGGGCGGGGGTCACAGGATTCTGAAGGAACATCAGAGGAGCAGGGAAAGGGACTTACACATGTTTGATTCTTTACACATTTTCTCTGGTTAAACACCTGCTAGTGAGGCCGGTGTTCATATGTCCCTTTGTATAGATGAGGGAAGTGAGCTCAGACAAGTTTAAACACTCGCTCAGGGTTACAAAGCCAGCCCAAGGTGGAGCCTGGAATAGAACCGAAGACAAAGTCCAAAGCCAAAGCCTTTTCAGACTCCAGATCAAACTCATCTGAAAGGTTTCCCAAGTGGTTACAAGATGCCAGCCTGTGAACCACATATTTGGTGCAGGGAAGGGAACAGAGATCGAATGTATAAAAAACTTTTTAAAAGGCTATCGACCCAGCCCCCACCCAGGAAAGTATGACTCTGTCATTTGGAGACTCCTGATGGTTCCATGTGAATGGACACAGGCAGGACTTTCCTGTACCTGCCCCTTTCTCCCAGACCGTGGGCCCCCCTCCATAGCATAGTGGTCCTACCTTTCTCACAGTAGGGCTCCCCATCTTCCATGTGGAAGAGGCTGTTCCCGAAGGGTTTTTTGCAAGCTGCGCAGACAAAACAGGTGGTGTGCCATGTCTGTTTCAGCGCATGCATCACTTCCTAGGGGAAAGAGCCTCTGCTCAGGTCACAAAGGTTCAGGACAAAGAGGAAGTTGGGCCCCCTCTTCCTCACTGGGCCCTAGCTACTGCTGGAGCACCCCAACAGGGAGCAGGGCAGAAGAGCTCAGGAGGTGGGCCTTGGACGTACTGAGGAAAGGCCCAGGGAAGGAGGCAGAGGTGTTCGCACTCAGGTAGCACCTGCTGGGTGCCATGTTCTGTGTCAAAATCATCAGAGAGGTGGTTACATTGTCTGTGATTCTGAACCCTCCCATCAAAGCTGCGGATTACGTCGCTTTACCGAAGGAGCATGCAAGGGTCAAGGCCCCATGTGGGTGCATGGCAAGGTCAGTCTATGAAGCGAGAACTTGCTTTGCAGAAGCTCCACCGACACTTCAAGCTGTGTGGTCCAGACAAGTCATCCTCTCTCTCTCTCCAAGTTCATTTGCTCCCTGGTTCACTGGTGGCAAACCAAGTCCCTTGTAGGAGAGATAGTTGTTCTTTCTCTGTTAGCAGCCACTTCTTGGCTTCTTAATGGGACCCCACAATCTTGGAGAGGGAGAGAGATTGGTTGGGGAAGAGACAAGAGTCAGAGGACTTACCCCCATGATTTTGGTGTTGCACTTGGCACAGACTGGGGCAAAGAACTGCTCGTAACAGCGCTCGCAGTACACACTGTTTTGTTCCTCTACAAAGCACACGTCCGCCAGGGAGGTCTTGCAGTAGGCACAGTTGAACTCTTCTGGGTGCCAGGAACGGCCCATGGCTACCAGGAAGGGGCCCCTGGGGAAGCAGAGAATGGCGTCTTAAGGCGGGCCCAAAAGCTCAAGGCCCAGGGCTTCAGAACCCCCAACACTTTTGTAACCCTTCTACTGAACTAATGTGAAATTCAGCTAAACTCTACACAAAAAGGTATTCATTGTTGCGTCAATAACACTAAAGAGAAACAGGGAAGCAACTCAAATATCTACCGGCAGGGGACGAGGAAAGCGTATTATAGGCTATCCAGTCAGTTGTAACAAGAAGAGCCAAGACCACCATGCCAATGGCTGACGTTTACGGAGTGTTGACTCTGTGCCTGGCACTATTTAAGAAGAAATGCGTGTATCAACTTGTTTGGTGCTTACAACAATCCTAAGAAGTAGGACTATGGTGCCCACTTTCAGATTAGGAAACTGAGGCACAGAGAGGTAAGTGGTTCAAGGCCATAGTGCTAGTACAGCTAGGGTAGCGCAGATCCAGGTTGGCAGTCAGAGCAGTGGGACTATGACGAAATGTTGTACATCTTAATTTTTACTTTTCTGAACTCTCTAATTATTCTCTAATGAGCATGTGTTACTTTGTTTTTAAGTAAAAGTATATTTATTGCATGTATACGCCCTCCTCCCCAACACACATATCCTGTAAACACACTATGTCCAAACAAGTGTCACCTACATCCATGAAATGACTTGTTTTCCTTTTAGGGTGGCAGATACCCACCAAAGCCCTGAGCAGCACTGGCCTGTCTGTGGAAAGACCCAGAAGGAACCCTAAACTAAAGCTGGGTCAAAACTAGCCCTGTCAGCCAGCTTGCAACACGCCCAATAAACCCAACAACAAGACCTGTGATTCCCAGAACCCGGCCTTAGCCCAAGGGGGAGGTCCTGGCACCAGGCACCATGCTGGGAGCTTCATTCACTTACCTCATGGAATTCTCCTGACTCCTGAGGGAAGTGGCTGTCTCATAGGTATGGAAGCCAAAGCTCAAAGAGGGTCAGACTAGGTGGCAAGCCAGAGGAGCCTGAGGCTGCCCAGTAGAAAGCCTTCTCCCTATCCCCGCCCTCCCTCTCACCCCCTGACCCACCACAGGGTTCAGATGGTGCACAAGCACCCCCCGCCCCCGCTCAGGCTCCCAGAGCGCCAGCTCCATGGCACAGCGGGACCATACCTGATGACGTTATTACAGTGGCCACAGAGCGGAGTCCGGCTGCTGGCTGGGAAACGCTCAGCCCGCTGAACGATGCCCCTGGCCAGGGGAGACGCTTGGGGCCCCGCAGGGGTGTAGGCAGGGGTCCCTCGGGGCAGGGTTTGCTTGCTGATGGAGGTGGTACTCTTGCCAGGGGCAAACTTCTGAGAGAAGCTGTCATCTGACACCCATGGGGGACGGCTGGCAGACTCCACAGGGCCCCCGCTGTAGGCCGCTGAGGGGGCAGGGTTATAGCTTGGGGCTGGTGAGGGGGTGTAGCTTGGAGCCGGGGAAGGGGAGTAGGTGGGGGCAGGCGAGGGGGTGTAGGGGGCTGGACTATAATTGGCCCCTGGGGATGGGCTGTACGTGGACACCGGCACTGCAAAGCCAAAAACAGCCAAAGAAAAATGTATCAGGGATTCATTTCCCCCAATTTCCCCCATGCCCAGCCAGAAAACTGTAAAAGGTGACTTTAATATTAGAGCAGTTCCAATTTTGATGGAAGACATGTTCCTGAACTTCTTGATGCCCCAGATTTGAGTTTGCAGCAAGTAGCCAAGGGAGATAAAGAGCAACCAGAGCAGAGCCCTCGGGAGCCTGGACAGGGCTGGGAAAGGGACAGAGCTATAAATATCTGCAGCTGTGTGGGGTGGGGCCCAGCCAGGCCTGGGCTTCCAGAAGCCTGCAAAAGACAGGGAATGGGGGTGGCAGGCGTGCCAGGCAAGCCTCCTATCTGGGTCCCCGGGGCCGGGAAGGGGGTAGGAGGGGGTCAAACTTGGCCTTGACTGGAAGATGCTTTCAGCTGCACTCTGACCAGGGATTTGACATCCACAATGCCTCTCTCACATGTGTTTGCTGAACTTGGCCCTAGTCCAGGCTTGGGGACAAAGTAGATGATGGGGCAATTGGGTTTTTGGGTTCAGGTTTCACATTTAGCTACAATCATTTTCTTAAAAAACACGGTCGCTTCATTTGCTGGGGGAAATTCCCCCTTGGTTTGATTGGGGTGGGGGTCTCTTGAGAGAGCCGTTCAGAGGGAACCTGGGCAGAGATATTGGGGAGACACGGCCCAGGTCTCGCTGCTCCCTCAGTCTGTGGCTGACTCTGGAAGGCCCATGCTCCCCTACACCACTTCGGGGGAAACACAGTATGTCTGAGAGCACGTGAAATTACCATGAAAGAATGCAAGAGAATACACCGTCTCAATTCCAGAACCACTTCCTCCAGCTCTCCCTGAGCTAAAACCCTTTTTCGGAGACAACACAAAGGGGCACGGCAGCTGCTCACCCAAAGCCTTCTGAGGCACAGACTCTCAAAACCTAGGTCTCCAAGTTCTGCGGCCCTCCCGCTGGGGATCCTGCACACACATTCCAGCCGGCTTCATCTTCTAGCCAGGGAGGCTCCAGAAGCCTCACCTCAGCTCACAGTCTGTGCCTCTGGAAAGAGGCCTCATTCCTCCCATCCTGGGAAGCAAGTTGGGGCAGCCTGCCTCCATTTCTGAGCCTGCTTAGGTGGATGGACTACGTTGAGGGGTGCTGACACAGCCCCCCTCGTCTTCCAGCCCAGAAAGGAAGGTCTTCCTCAGGGCTAAAGTTCCCCACCTGGCCTTTGGTCTCTCCCCGCTGGTTCTCCGGGCCCACCTTGGGTGGCCTGTGGCATGCTGTTCCAATTCTATTGTTCTACTCCCAGATGATTGGCCCCTCAGTGCTGGGTAACACAGGAACCCCAGTGCTGGGAGGGAGGGAGCAGGCCTGTGTTATTGAAAGGGGAAGGGGTAAAATCCTCCACAGCCCTGCCTTGGAGCCATGTTGGGAGTGATGCTGGCTCCTAAAAGTAAAACCCTCTCCAAAAGGAATCAATCTTCTTCTCACTTACTAAGGGAGCAGGCTTGGCACATAACAAGTCATCTGGTTTAGTCCTCTTTATAGTTGAGGTCACTGAGGCTCAGACAGAGCCAGTAAGTGGCAGAGTGAGTGTCCAAAACCATTCTATTACCCCAAGCTGCCTCTGTAAAGAATACAAGTCTAATTCCAGAAAATCTTGGTGCACCACGTCATTGAGGAGTAACTATCAACTTGAAGGAGGTCCCATGCTCTGGCATGTAGCATAGCCATTGAGAGCTCTAGGTTCAAGTCCCAGCACTACTACATCCTGGCTGTGTGTCCTTGGACAAGTTCCTTACCGTCTCTGGGCCTGAATGTCCTTTTTTAAAAATGGCATTAATAATTCTTAGTGCCTCACAGGGTGGTTATGAGGTTTCAAGGGGACAAGAAAAATAAAGTGTTCAGCCTAGTGCCTGGCACAGTGCATGCATCATTTCACGTTAGTGAGGGTGGTGACTTCTGGGTCTCAGGGTCTGGGTGAACTGTCAGCTCAGCTTACTGCCTGATGGTCACCTGAGGGAACCCGTCTAGGGAAACTGTGGGATGTTGCGGGTGGGGAAGGGAGATGTGATGCCCTGAAATCAGATAACCTGGGACTGAGTCTATCACCAGTGGTAGAAAGTATGATGCCCCTGTCTGCCTCAAAAGGAGTGGTGGGGACCTCCTGGGGAGACACGATGCATGCACTGTGCAAATCTGTGAAGCCCAGATTCTGTGTGTTGCCCCCCTTCCTAACAACCCTGCATAGCAGCCAAGTGCCCAGAGCAGAGCGTCTCAAAGTGCTGGGGCAGGGGTGATGAGGGGAATGCCACCAGGGAGGGGTGTGCGGAGAGGTCATCTAGCAGATCTTCAGAGCAGCTTCATCCCTCTCTATTATATATAATGGGGTTCTAAGCAAGATTTTGCCCCCTGCTTTTTTTTTTCTAAAGTGGGGGAATCTCTGCTGAAAGGGATTAAGAACAAAGCCCTAATCCTGTGCCAGTGCACAGCCCTAGGAGGCAGTAAGCACTTGAAATGTGGCTAATCCAAATTGAGAAGTGCTATAAATGTAAAATACACACCAGATTTCAGGGCTTAGCACAAGAAAAGAATATAAATATCTCATTAATCATTATTTTATATTGAATATATATTGAAATGATGTTTTGAATATACTGATAAATAAAATGTGGTAACATTATTTTCACCTGCTTCCTTTTCCTTTAAAAATGTGGCTAACTAGAAAATTTATTTTTATTGGACGGTGCTGCACTCATCAGCACAGTGGCTACCTGGTACAGATTGCTTTCCCAGGCCGGCTCTTTACGTGTATTAATGCATGTAAATCTCACTGCAAGCCAGAGAGGCAGAGAATATTTTCTAGCCCATTTTACAGGTGGAGAACTGAAGCTTGGTGAGTCTAAGTGATTACTGCAAAGTTAGGGAGCTCGGGCAGCCGGACTCAACTCCAGATCCCCTGCTTAACCACTCCCTAAGCAGCCAAACAGGCTTTAGCACGCCCCTTCCAACTCGGGCCCTTGCCCACTTTTCGTGCTTCCCTCCAGCAACACAAACCCCATTCCCTCTGCCTGGCAGATGTTCTCTTCCCTCCTCCGGAAGGCCTTCCAGACTCCCTGATCCAGCCCCGTCTTCTAAGCCCTGGGGAAAGTCTCAGCAGGTCAGAGGCCTGCCAGAATCTGGACCCCGGGGGGCTGCCCTAGGGACCTTCCGTTTCCCGAGGCGCAGGCCGGCAGCTCCCCACTTCCACACCGCGTCCCCCAACTCTAGCAGGGTGAGAGTGGGAGCGCGAGGAGCGGCGGCTTCCCTGTCCCCTTCCCTCTGCGCCCTTCCTCCTGGCTCTGGCCGCGCCACCCCACACGTGCCAGGAGGGAGACCTGATATCCCATCTCCGAGCCCGGGGCTGTTGCTATTTCTGCTTGACGGAATTAAGCCCGTCTAAATTAGAAGGTGATATTTCATCTCTAATTGGCAAGTTCAAAAGGCCCCTATCGCACTTGGCGGCCTCGGGAATGTGTAATTAAACAAGGTGATTTCTGACTCATTCCAGGTCGGCCCGGCTCCCCGCGAGCGCAGGCCCCCGCCTGGCCCGCGGGCCGACGTGGCCTCCCCCGGCCCGCTCTAGGCCCCTCCGCCCACGGCGAGGCCTCCCCGGCCGCCTCCCGGGCCCCAGGTGCTCCGGGGAGCGGCCGCCCAGCCCCGGCGCCACCGATGGCAGCGGGCTGCGAACGTCACCCTCGGCCCAGAGGAGTCCCGCGGGGGAGCTGCGGCCCGGCCTGGGTCCGCGGAGGACGGGAGCGGCTCGGGCCCGCGTTCCCTGCTTCTCCCCGGGCCGCCTGCCAGCCGCCCAGCCTCCCCGGGAGAGGGGCGGAGGCCGGTCGCCTCCTTCCCCGCGGGCAGGCATGAGTTAACGTCTGCACCGCCTGGGAACGCCGCGCAGGGAGGCCGCCGCCCGGGGCTCCGGCACGTCTCGCCCGCCTGGGCCCCAGCCCGGGATGGAGCAGAGGGGCGCCGGGCTGGGGGCCAGGCGGCGGGCGCCCCCGGAGCCGTGCCGCCCCCTGGCGGACCTGCGGAGGAGAGCCGGCGCCCGGAGCGGGGGCGCCGAAGCCCGGGTCCGCCCCGGAAGGTGCCGGGAGGACCCGCCTGGCAAGGGAGCCCGGGCCGGGACGGAAATGCGCTCCTGGCGCGCGGACAGAGCCTCGCCTCAGCCGGCCGCGGCTGCCCCAAACCCCTTTCCACCCTGCCCGCCGTGGTCCCGGTCTGCGCAGGGCAGCCGCGTCCTCCAGCTCCCCCGGAGAGCTTCGCCACGGCAGCCAGCTCCGAATTGCTCCCTAATCCTGTGGATTCTAACCTCAGAACTTTGTGTCCCTGCGTCTGAAAGGACAGGGAAGGGCGCTTCCAGTGTGCCAAGTACTCGGCTGGGTGCTTCATTTCGTCCCCAGAATACGAGGTCTACACAGCTGCGCGCCCATTTTTCAGAGCGGGGAACTCAGGCTGCGGAGACGAAGGGCTGTGCCTTGGAGGAGGCAGAGCGACCCCCGCACCGGGGCCTGCCAGATGCTGAAGCGGCTTCTGCCGTCCACACTCAACCCCGCCGGCAGAGCGAGCTTTACAGGAGGAGGGCTGATGACGGCTCCTCGGCGGCGCTGCACCTCAAGCCTAGCTCCACACAGCCAGGCCCTTTCTGCTCAGTCCCTGTCTGACCTCCCCTAACCGCCCATGCAGGATCCTCTCTGCGTTTCTCCTTTTCCTTAACAGGATTTACTCCCCAGTAGGGACTCGACCTCATGACTTCTTGGCCAACTCTGCCTCTCTTGGGTGATAAAGAGAAGCCCCCTCCCATCCCCTTAGAGTTAGCTACCCGATTCTTTCCCAAACATGTCCTTAACTTCCTCACCCCATCACGGTTCCCATGTGTGAAAAAGGTGTGGGTGTAATAACTTGGAAGGGGGAGGGGAACAGTTTGGATATTATTACAAGTGGAAAATGTCATTATTGCTAGAATTTTTATGGTCACGATGGCTGTGAAGAGAAAATGTTGAAAGTATAATGCTTTAAATGAAAAGTGTGTACCCACCTCAAATCCTATCTCAGCCATCCATGGAACTGGCATGGGCCCGCCATGGGAACCATTGTGACCCATGACCCCTGTGTTCAGTCACCAGAGTGCACAGGTCACCGCCTCTCTCCATGCCATTCCTTACCCCTGGCTTAAAGTCCTTACCAGCATTCATTCATTCATTTATTCCTTCATCTACTACCTTCGCTGAGCTCCTCCTCCGTGCCAGGCCTGAGTCAGGTGCTGGGGAGACAGTGAAGAAAATCTCCACAGCCCTGCCCTCCTCGAGTTCAGAGTCAGAATCCAGATGGAAGGAGGGGATGGTGATGTCAGCCCTGGACGGCTGTAGATGCCCAAAGCCCTCCTGTGGACATAACCACTAGACCAGGGCACACAGGACCTTCCCCCAGCCCAGGGAGATGGCGGCTAAAGAGCCCTCAGCTTCACTGAGCAGGGGGGCAGGCAGGGGGCAGGTAGGCAGGGGGCGGGCGGTGAGGTGCAAAACTGAGAATTGCCCGCAGGCTCTGGGGAGCAGGACAAACTTTACCAAGGGAAGAGGAGACATAGCGCTGAGTCCTCATCACTGTGAAAGGGCGGGGACCAGAGCGATGGAACAGATAGCCGAGTGAGCTCTGCGGCCCGCTGACCCTGTGCCAGCCATTCTGTTGCTGATCACGGGTGCTCTCTGGGCCTCCACTACCCTGCCTCAGCTGAGGAAACCAAAGACCAGACAGGATGAGCAGCTTGCCCCAGGTCACAGCATGATTCAGTAGGTCTGTCCAGAGCCCACAGCATTTTCATTATACCTGCCTGTCTTCCAGCTTGAACCAGACCCACACTCCTGGAGAAACAAGCTCTCTTCCTTCACTTTGAGCCTGGAAATCCCCAGCCAGGACCAGGATCTTCCTGAGAGCTGGGCGGCTCCATCCCTGGCTGGCATGGCATACCTGTCTGCCCAGGGCCAGAGGCAGGCTCCATAGGATTCTGCCCCACATTTGGAGGAAGGAGGGCTGAGCCTCCTTGGCAGGGCCTCACTGGCCACCAACCTTTTGGGGATGTAGCCTAGAAGCCACATCCAGCCTGACAGCCTCCCCTCCATTCTGCCTCTCACCTGGCTGGTAGACAGAAGGCCGGATGCTGGCGGTGGTGACAACCCGGGGCTTGGGCGCAGGGGCAGCTGAGGCCTCATTGTATGTATGAGTGGCAGGTGCTGGAGAGGTCGCCTTGGCGGGACTGTAGGCAGAGGCCTGGGGCCTGGAACCAAGGGGGGGAGGAGTTAGCAGCGAGAAGCACAGTCCTACCCAGGCCCTGGAGCCTGCAGTCCTGGCAGGCTGTCTCCCCCATCTTCAGGAGCTTCTGTGAGGAGGAAACCTGACAGAAGTCGTCCCGGAGTTGCCAGAGGCTGTAAAGGAAAGACCATGGCAGTCTTTGCAGGGAAGAAGCGGCTCCATGGGGGCTGAGTGTTTGTGAGCCTGGTGAGAGCAATACAGCCCATTGCTAGTGCTATCACCTTAGGAGAGAGGGAGGAAAATCACCAGCTTGCCAGAGAGACACACAGAAAACCTTTACTACCTGGGGAGAGACTTCCAGGGTGGGGCCAGGGCTAGAGGGGGCAGTAGCAGGAGAGAGGAAGACAGATGAGGTGGTCAGAGCTACCCCTCTCCCTCAACCTTCTGACCTTCTGGGGCACAGCCTCAAACCACTGACCTCCTCCCCATTCCCCTTCCCGCATTGCTGGAAGGAGCTGCCAAGTCTCAGGTTTCTGGGTGCTCCAGGGTGCCCCCCCAAAAAAACACACGCACACAGACATCTCTTTACAGAATTCCTGTTGCCTTCTTCCCACTGAGTTAGCTGCCAAGGGGCCTAAAGCAGCCTTTTCCCACTTGTGACCCAGGAACCATGGGACCTCAGTGAAGGGGGGAAAGTGCCCCAGTTCGTTGCCCTCAGGAAATGCTGTCCTTGGATTCTCCCCTTGAAGAGCTAAAAGTTCCAACAACTGGAGTTAAGCAGCACGTTCAACTTTGTCTCATCCAGTGTTTCCCAGTTTCATTTGTCAGTGAACAACCTGCCCCCCCACTTTTTTTTTTTTTTAAACTCAAGAATACCTTACTGAACACATCCTTCGTCTCTCCCTACATCTTTCAGATACCACTGGGGACCATGGGTCCCCAGGGCAAATGGGTCATTGATGGGGATGCTAGAGAAGTGAACCCCTGCTAATATGTCCCTGCCCCCCAGCCCCTGGTTTCCTGCCTTCCTTCCAATGTTCCCGATGGACCCAGGTGCTGGGCAGAGTCAAAGGATAAGAAACTATCTTCTCCAGGGCTCTGAGCTAAGCACCCACCCCTGAGCTCCTGAGTGGATCCGGAAGCATGTATGTTCCTTTCCAGAGGGTATGGAGGTAGAATGAGCCTCAGACAGCCAGTGTCCCAGATGAGGGGGGTGTGCAGACTTACCGTGCCAAGTTACCATGTTGCTGACTGGGTGAGGCCATTGTCTTCCCTCCCATGGCCTGCCTGCCCTGTTCTGATACGCCACAGTGGAGTAGGGGCCTCAAAGGAAGAGGAAGAGGCAGTGTCCCAGGGGCGCCCAGCTTCTACTGCAGTGGAAGGCCTAGGGTCAGTGGGGCTTAGCCAGGCTCTCCCAGCAGTGGAGGAAGCTTTCCCAGCATCCCAGAGCTAAAGGTCCTGTGTCAGGGATTGGTACTAGGGAAGGAAGCAGAGGCTTAAACCATCCAGCAAGGATTCTAAGGCCATGCCAAGGAAGGTTGGGGTGTCCATTCGCCTCCCACTGGCTCCCTCTAGCTCCATCTACCCTTGGGCAAGAAGGGGAGGTGTTTGGGCTCAGAGTGTGGTTCCTTAGTCCTTTCTGTTCTGGCCTGATGCTGGGAGCCCTCCAGTTGTCTCTCTGACCTCTACCTAGGCCTCATCTCCCTTTGCAAGGCAAAGGAAGGAAGGGTTTGTCCTGTGGAGGGAGCCCTGAGGGCCCCAGGACACAGATGACACGGAGGCCCGAAGCACAGTGCTGGAGCTCACACTTAACCAGGGCCCCAGCGTCTGGAGCTCCTCCATCCAGCCAGGGAGGCATCTCCCCACTTAACAACGGAGACATTTCTTACCCTCTTCAAAGTGTCTTTGTGTCCTTACCTGAAGAGATTCTGTGTGCAGAGGGGAAGCAACTTGCTAAGTGACCCCAGGAAGCTGGAATAAAACAAACCCTGGAGGCCCAGAGTGGGCTCACCCTTGAGACTTGAGCTGGGCTGAGCAAAGGCTGGGCCTGGCACCACCTAGGTCCTTGTGAAGCCTGGGACAGGGGGGCAGCACACAGGTCTGCAAGCCACTCCGCCCACCCTTCATCCTGCCTCAAGCCAGGGACCTATGAATCCTAACCCAGAGAGGCATGACCTTTCCAGCAAAACCCTGGGAGGGGAACATGGAAAGCTGGGAAAGCTGGCTCTGACCCCAGACACCTACTTGACAGCTTCCTCCGCCCCAGGAAGAGTTGGGCCTGTCCAGCCGTTACACAGCCTGACCATGCTAGAATGACTCATCTGGCCTACCCCCTCCACCTCCCCGCAACCCCCTTTACCCTTTACAAACTGCAACTCCCATTGCCCCATCCTCACCCCAACCTTTGTCAGGTATCCAGGAGGTCAGATTGAAATACTTGAGAGCATTTTATGTGCTAGGTGATTTATGCACTCTTTTCTCTGTCCCAACCCTCAAAAAAGACATTGTATTAAGTATCTTAGCAGGTGAGGAAATAAGCTTCAGAGAAATGAAGTCACTTTCTGCAGTGGTGGAGCAGAGACTTAAGTCCCATGACATGGGCTGCCTCTGGAGTTAGCATGCTTTCTATCAAGAGGTAAAGAAAGAGGGCATGTTAGTTGCTAAATATTTGCCCAGACCTGACATGCCCAGGTCAACACTACCTCTGCTCCAGAGAGCCTTCCTTGACTTCCCCAGACCACAGGGACAATTTCCATTCTCCCCCTTATCCCAGTTCCAGGCCTCTGTTACCTGCGTGTGTGTGTGTGTGTGT
The DNA here is from genome assembly GCF_010015895.1 of Lontra canadensis. Classification (NCBI taxonomy): domain Eukaryota; kingdom Metazoa; phylum Chordata; class Mammalia; order Carnivora; family Mustelidae; genus Lontra; species Lontra canadensis. The sequence continues at coordinate 31,730,048 of NW_022630997.1, forward strand.
GAGAGAGAGAGAGAGAGAGAGAGAGAGAGACTTTATCGCTGTCTCAGAACACATGCTGGCGGTCAAGGCAGCATGTCCCTGTCTCTGTCCTGACCCACATAGTGTGCTCTCCTGCAGGGACCCAGGGTCTGCCCTTCACGCTCAGCACCAGTCAGTGCTAGGTTTGGCTTCCCAAGGACCCAGAGTCCTAACCACCTTGGACGAGCCTTTCCAAGGGCTGGACACAGTTGTCAACAGGTAGACCCAGGTTGAGCCTTTCCTGACTCCCTCGCGTGAGGTCACGGCCGGCACCTGGGGGGCCAGTTACCTTGGACTGTCCGCAGGGCTTGAGGCAAGGGCTGTGGCAGAGGCGGTGGCAGCATGGGCAGTGGCTGCACTCAGGGGTGGCGAGGCGGCCCCGGGAGGGGCAGCAGCAGGCGGCTGGGCGGAAGCGGGCAGCAGCGGGGTGGCGGCCTGGCTGGTACACACTGGAGCATGCGCAATAGGGGTGCTGACGAGGTGGGACCAAGAAAGACAACAGGTCAAGGGCATCCCGTATACACTGGAGCATGCGCAATAGGCATGCTGGTGAGGCAGGACCGAGAAAGACAACAGGTCAGGGGGGTCCTGCTGTATGGGGATGGTGCTTGCAGCAGAGGCAGGCTGGGCGGAAGGCACCATCCATACTGCAAACAGGGTAGAATCTACCAGAAGGCGTGTTTCCAGGCTCAGGGAAGGAGCCTCCCAGGACCCAAGAGGGAAGGGCTCAGAGTACTTGAAGGTCCACAGTCACATCAAAAATATTCTCAAGTCTGGCTAGTTTCCACACACCCCTTGCTCCCAATTTCTGTGTACTTCCTATCTTGTCTTTCTCCGTATATACAACAAAAACACAGTGTTGTGGGAAAGTAGATTGAATTACCAACCAAATTTCTTCACCCATCCTGTTTTCCTTCCCATTTTGCCCTTCCCCATTTAGTCAGAGGCATGCATTGTGCCTGAGAAGGGATGGGACAAGGCACAAAGCAGAGGTAAGACGTGTGCAGGCCCAGGGCTTCGACTGTGGAGTTGTGAGAGCCTGGACATCAGGCCGCAGATGACTCAGGCCCCCGAATGCATTTGGAAGATGGACGAAAGCTACCATGTCAGGCAAGTCCAGGGCATCAGAACAAGAAAGGGGACAATGTGGCAAAGGGGATTCAAGGAGAGAGGGAGCCATGTTCCTGTTCTGGATAAACCCTGGGGACATAGCAGGACCCCATGGTGAAGAGGCTGGCAGACCCAAGACAGCCCAAAGATCCCCAGGCCAGCATGTGACCTAGCGCCCATAGAGGGTTTCCCCCACACCCCCGAGAGTCATGGACATGGTCCTGAGTGCCCGCACAGCTGAGAGGCCTTATAACTGGGAACGAGAGAGTGGCTGCTCTGCGGTGTCACCAGCACGAGACCACGTGGGCTGGGAATATCCCAGCAGATGTCAGCCCGGGCAGACCAGCACCAAGGACCAAGTACCCACATGCCCCACCCCACTCTGTAAGCGCCTTTTCCCCCAGCCCATCCAGACAAAAGAAAAGCATCAGAGCCTGGGGTGATGGGATTTGATTTCTGCCATCTCTGTGAAGCAGGGCAGAGAATAAAAATCAAATTATAGGAAAGCAAAGACATGCACATTTTTTGCTCCTTGGGGTCTTTGGATGAAGATTTGCACTCAAAACAACGGCAGCAAGATATGCAGCTCCTGCCCATGGAAATGACCTCCCCCGTGTTCTGCAATTCATTCGCTGAACTCGTACCACCTGCCAGGCACATGTCTTTAATTTCTCACTCCAGTCCTCTGATGATCGGCTCCGTTCAATAGCTTAGGGAGTGGAGGCCGGGAGAATTCAGTCACCCAGCCTCCCAGCGCCTCCTGGCAGAGACAGCAGGATCTGAGTGACGTGCCCTTGGATTTGAAGGAAGCCTTACCCAGGACCTCAAGTGGGCCCTCATGGAGAAATAGAGAAACTTCTCGTGATTAGCCAAGTAGAATCTTTCCGTGACAAAACACACTCTTCGTATTTGAACAGACGACTAATCTTCCCTCTGTGAGTATATGCTGGGAGATCATATGCTGGGTCTTGGGCTGAACTACTGTACAAACCTCAGTCCATTGGATCCTCTCAACCTCCCTGAGTGATTGGTATCATGATCCTCGTTTTACAGACGAAGCCCCTGAGGTCCAGAGAGATTGAATCTCTGCTGAACGCCATGCAGCCGCCAAGGGGGCAGTGAAGGGTATGAACCCTAATCACTACACAGCTTCTCAGTCGTTCATAGGAAGATGAATCGCCTGGGAATCTTGGTAGAATGCAGCTTCTAGTTCAGTGGGTCTGGGGGCTGAGAGTCTACATTTCTAACAGGCTCCCGGGGGGAGTGCTGCTGCTGCTGGTCCGCGGACCACACTTTGAGTAGCGCTGTGCTGGGGAGGTCTCTCCCAGGTAGCAACGCAACTGGGCCATGCGCTGTTCACCAAAGCATTGCTGAAGTGATCTCCTCCATCCAGCGAGGTGCACGGTAGCGAAAGGCATGAAATAGCGAGAGAGGGTTGGGGAAGAAGAGAACCAGGGACTTGGCAAGGTTGTAGCTTGACTTTCCTGTGGGAGGAGGCACCATTCTTCCATGACCATGTGGAAAGCATTCAGGGTGGACAAAGGCAGGGGCCATGTCCTGTCCAGCCCTTTCCCAGCTTAATGGTTCTGACAGAAAGCCTCAGGCAGCCCCGCTCTCAGGCCTGCTGTATCAATGCCTTGAGGCACTCACCCACCCTCCACTAAAGAAACTGGTTTCTAGAAGCCATGCCTGTGAAGCATCTGCCTCAGAAAAGGGCTGAGTCATAGCATGGCGCTGGCCACTCAGACCCTCCTCATGGTGTGAGCAGGTGCAGGCTGGGATGACTCAGGCTGACAGAGGACACCTGGTCCCCTTTATTTGTTCTCCCTGATCCTGTTGCATGCTTCTGGTAGGCTTCTGAGAACTGAGGACACCACTCAGGACAAGAGTGATGAAGATGTCTGGGTTAGAGACCGTATTCTGTAGGACAAACAGGAAGTTGGCTCTGCCTATCCCTTTTGCTCCAGTTCTCTGTCAGACCAGCTTACCTGGTGGCTCTCCCCAGGCATATCTCCAAACAAACCTGAATTCTGGGGGGCGAAGGTGGAGCTGGATGGGGGCCCTAGGAAAATTCGTGACCTAGCATCGTGTTTAGGCCCACTGTTGGCAGACACCAAGCAGCCAGGGCCTAGAAGAAGTAGGGGTGGCGCTGAGGGTGTCCTGTAGGATTTTGAGTTCTTGTTCGGGTCAACTCTGGCCTGAAGTTCCACAGGCCCCCAGAAACCCCAAGGAGAAGGTATGAGAGAGCAAGCACTGTAGGGGACTTATTAGGCCCTGGCTACAGTCCTGAAGATAGTACCCATGATATCACCCCAGCCTGGTCTGGAATTCAACAGTCACCTCTTGACTTGGTCATAATCCACTTTAAATATCAAAGCAAAAACCAGACTAGACCACCAAGCCTCTTACACTCAAATGATCACAGCTGTGTGGGGAGGGCATGGCCAGAGTAAACTTACAGCCTGGATAGTCCCCCTTTCAGCCCATCTCTTCCCTCAACCTGGTTGGCAGCAAGGGGAGCGTGCCAGCCCTGTGCCCCGCTCAGTGGTGATGGCCCTTGATGGGGGGAATGGCGGGGCTTGGTTGATGTTCTTATTGATGACGACGACATGTATGGGAAGGATGCAGATGGTATTGGTGATGGTGCTAGGTCTTGGGTTTTGTGGTCATTGGGCTCAGGTTGGAACTGTGGGTGATGATGGAGGTGTTATGATTGATCGTGCGGTAGGGGGCGGGGATTGACAGTATTCAGGTGAGGACGCTGTTTGTCTTAGTTAAGAGAATGGGAAATGAACATCTTGGTTGATTGCATGATAGCAGAATACCAGTCAGGGGGTTGGTCTTGAAATTATTCACGCTGCCACCGACCGAGTTGGCATTCCATCTTGCAGCCTGATAGCTACGGCTCAGGGCAGCCCTGCCCACATCCCTTTGCAGCTGGGCTGCTGCAACACACAACTCCAAGGGCCCCGGGGTCATTATAGTCTAGGCTAATAACAGCCCCCAAGAACAGTGTCTGGCAATCTCCATAGGCTATAGCGTGAATGAAGCCCTGCAAACTTTGCTAGTCCTACATGGCCTTCAGAACACAGAGCACCCTAGCCTGGCATCCCAGCTCTGGACCACTACCCATAATATCCATTCCAGCCAAACTGATTAACTCGGGATTCTAGGACACACTTCTTCTCCTCAGCACCTCTGTTCCCTCTACTAAGAACACCTGTCCAGCCTTCCCTAACTGCACTTGCCCCAGTCCTACCTAGTCATGAAGATCAAACACGCAGACACCTTCTTCCAGAAAGCTTTCTCAGACCTCCGCTTGGAGGGGTGCTCCCTGCCTCTGGCTCTCACATGACCAACCTTGCATCATGGTCAGCCACCATCCACTGTGGTCCTTTCTGATTCCTTTGGCACCCACACTTGGTAGACTTGGTGCCTTGACTAAAGCCCACAGACAGTGAATGCTGGATGAGGAAATCTCTTCTCAGCATTCCCCAGAGGGCTTTATACAGTCCCCTGGCCTAGGGCTGCCAGCTCGCTCGTACAGGGTTCGGGGGTTATTGGGAGGACACTGGGAAGACTAGAAAGCAAATGAGGGCCTTCCAGGGCTTCAAGAGGGATCCAGCAGGCAGAGGCTGAAGACAGGGGCTGCAAGGTCACCAGCTCTGACTAGTGGTCCTCTGCCAGCCTCAGACACCCACTGCCTGGGACTTCTCTCTGTCTGACAGCGTATGGCCCCACAACCTACCCTTGGGCCTCGGATGTCAATAAAAGTCAGCTAAATATGGGGCGCATCAGGGTGCCTTGATGCAAGCAGAAGCCCACACCTCCCCTTCCCTGTTGATCCCCCAGCCACCTGCCCTGCCTGGTCCTGGCCTTGGCCCTGGACTCGGACTGCTAGAGTCAGGAAGGGTTTGGGAATCCAAGGTGGAGTAGGCTGGTAGGGTGCTTCAGGGAGCATCTCAGTGCGGTGGGCAGCATAGACCTCTCCCCCTTGGCCATCCCTTCCAGGTGGGATTGCCAAGTCCCTAGAGGCAGAAAGAAAGCAGTGGGAGTGGGAGAGCCTTCTCTGGCCAGTCCAGCCATAGGGAGGGACAGTTGGGGAGCCCTGGGAAATGGACCTTCACATCTGCCTTTGTTTTTGGTTCCCTATGGTTCCCTCAATCAAGGGGCAGGCTGATGGGTAGGCAGGTGTGTAGGGAAGACATGAGCTAGCCAGCCTGGACCTTCCTAAATGCTCAGGACTGGGACAAGGCTGCCGGTGGCTGGGGCTAGACGCAAGATCAAGCTGTTGGTCTTCCACACCTGCCTGCCGCCTGAGCAAGGCTTCAGCAAGCCCAAGGATCCCCCCTCCTCTCCTCTCAGTCATGGCCTCAGCCCACTGAGGTCCCCTAGCAGATCCCCGGTGAGTGGCTCTTCAGTCCAGGTAAGCCCTTTCCTCGCTTCCTGAACCAGGACTGAGCATGACAGCATCTTCCTGGGCCAGGCGCTGGCAGCAACCCGGGGATGGGGATGATTTCTGATCCGTAGGCCTGCTGGTGTGGCTGGGTATGGGAGGGGAGGTAGGAGACATTCCAGAACCTTACCCCCCTCCCCATCCCCACTGCCCTGTGGGAGGCTATAGCTGCCCTGTGGGCCCGCAGCACAGACTCCCAGCCACCATTCACCGTCCCCTGAGCTCCACCAGCCCAGGGGAGCCCCCGAGTCAGGAAGTCAGCAGCAGGCAGAGCTGCACTGGGTTCCAGCCCCAGCGGGAATGGCTGAGCCCCTTTTCAGGGGTGCCTGTCCTCTCCCCATCTCAGAACGCCCCTCTTGAGTGGTACGCACACAGGCACAGCATGACTGGGGCTGGTTTGGTTCATTTTAAATCCTCTTTATTTCAGAACAAGCATGCATATATGTACAGAAGAGAGTACTAGGGAGCCATTGCACACAGCACAGAGAGGAGAGCACACACCCCAATCTCACCACAGCCTGGAGGGGCCTCTACCTTGTCTACCCTGGGGCTTCCACTATCTCCACAGAGAGCCTAGTTCTGGGCTGCCCGGGTTCCAAAGGGCAGGGAGAGAGCAAGTGGGGCCAGGGTGGGCGGGGGGTGGGGGGGTCAGGGCGGGTTGGCCTCTTCCTGGGACCCTGACCTAGAGGCAGCTTATTCCACGACGGCACTAGGCCAGACTGCCTCTCTTAGTAGCTGAGGGGGGTGGGAAATGGCCCAGGGGCACGTTCTGTTTCCCTTGGGTCTGTGGTACTATGCCAGCCAACCTTGCCATGTCCTATCTGATCTATGGCTGAGGCCCTGGGCAGGGGAGAAGAGGCATGGGCCGTGGGGGTGGGGGGTGGTGAGGGTGGCATTGGGTGGGGACAGGAGTGGGCATGGAGCTGTGTGGCGCTGGCCTCGGCTGTCAGCTCTGGGGCGGGCAGAGAACAGAACTGCTGAAGGTTTCTATCAAAGGTGCCCCCCAGCACAGTGGTACATTCTCAAGCATCACCGTGGGGCTCACATGCCAGAACTGTGTGGGGGGTTGGGGGAGTCCAGCCTGAGAGGAGTGGGGGTATTCCAGATAGCCTTTTAGCTTTTAACATTAAGGATTTGGGCCGAAAGGCCATGATGCCAGTTGCGCAATTTGGCAAAACGTGGACTGTTACGTTCCGTTTCAAACCTTTCCCTGTGGCACAGAGAGAGAGAGAGAGACAGAGACAGAGACAGAGAGAAGAGAGGAAGAAAGAAAGGGGTTAGGGGATGTGTCCCATTCCTCTGTCTGACAGCTTGGGCAGGGGGCATGGGAGGAGGGAGTTTGGTTTGGAGAGGCTTGGCCACCCATGGAGTACTTTCCAGGTTTGGGACAAGACTAGAGTCCTAAGGACCAGGATTGAGGGACTAGAGTCCCTGAGAGGAATAAGAAGGAAGCCACAGAGAAAGGACCTGGCTAGTGGGCCTAAGGGCCGGCTGGGCAAGGGGGTGGGCCTCTGGGTTCTCCCTGGCCCATGTGGTGAGGGCTGGGCAGGGCTGCTTTGGCTCTCGGGACTGAACCACATAGGCAGGGGGGCCTAGCATGGTCTCTGTCCCCAGGCTGGGCATCAAGAAAGAGGAATGCCTGTTCCCATGATGAGATTTGGTGAGCAGACCTGTCACCTCCCTATGCTTCCCTGGCCTCTACCAAGCCTTCTCTGTTCCCAGACAGAAGCCTTCATGTACCACCAACTGCCCGCACCCACCTAGGCCTGAACACAGCCAGGTACACACGTGCAGCACGTCCTCATGAAACCACGGGCACACCTACAGAGGACCAGGACTTCCCACAACTTCCCACCCACGGAGCCTCCGCAGGTCCCCCCACAGCCTGCTCATCCAAGGGCGCCGCACAAAATAGGCAAGGCGCAGCCAGAAACGCAAACACAGAGGAGAGGGTGTGCCTGGGGAAATGCAAGTGCCACAGATGCCAGAACCCTAGACCTTCCAGGCTGGAGGGACCGCTAATGGCCTTCAGACCAGAGGTGCACATTGGTGGCCCAGAGGCCCACATCCAGCCACAAACATGGTATTTTTAACCTGGACCGTGTTTAAAACTCCTTTTAAAAATTAATTGCTACATCCAGACCATGGAATACTATTCAGTAATAAAGAGAGATGAACGAATCATTGGTACACTCTCTAGCTTGGCTAAATCCCCAGGGAATCAGGCTGACAGAGAAAAGCCAATCCCACAAGGTCACGGACTGTATGATTCCATATACACAACAGATTTGAAATGATAAAACTAAAGAAGTGGAGAACAGTTAACAGATCGGTGGTTGCCACAGGTCAGGGAGACGGTGTGCGCGGTAGGGAGGTGGGTGTAGTGATACACGGGCAACAGGGGGAGAAGCCTTGGGGTGATGGAAATACTCTGTGTTTGGCTATCCCAGTGCCCACAGGCTTGTTGTGATTTTGTACTGTAGTTTTGCAAGGTGTTACCATGGAGGATAAAGGGTGTAGAGGACCTCTCCATATTATTTCTTACAACTGCATGCCAATCTGCAATGATCTCAAAATAAGTAGTTTAATAAATGAATTGCCAGCGTACAAAGGTCAGGAAGATCCGTGTTAGGTCTCTGAAAATCAGAGATGGGGCAGTGCTGGTCTTACATTTCTCTAGCCATCCCGCATCCCCACATATACATTTTTTACCACCCACGTCTGCATTACAGACTCCCCCTCTACACGTGGAGTCCTGCATGCTGTGTCTCTGCGGAAGATTCTGTTCGACTGCCAATGTACTGGAAAACCACTATTCCAGACCAAACTTTCCTGATACCAACAGGAAGCGAAGGCCCAGAGACATCACGTGAATGGCCTAAAACCACGTGGAAAGTCAGCAGCAGAGCTGTGAGCTAACTAGGACCTCTCCGAGGTTGGGGAGAAAGAAGGAAGGCAGCAGAAGCAGGGGCCCTGCTGGCAGCAGGATGTGTGGCAACAATCGACCATCCCATAGAGACCACCTAGGACAGAGACATGGCCAGTCTGTCCGGCCAGGTTCACGGCCATTGTCATCAGTGCTCAGTGACAGGCTCGGAGATAGTCCCCGAGAGTCGGTGACTCTAGCAAGCCTGCTCTGCTTGCAGTTGTTGGTAAATTCACAGCCTGCCCAAGAGAGGATCCAGGAGAGGAAAGAAGAGAGGGGGCAGAGAGAGGGGAGAGCCGGAAGGAGAGAAAGGATGAGAAGTCCTAGGACACCCATGGGGGTTTCTCAGGGATACCCAGGGAGGGTGCTGGTTTCTCCAGTGTGGTTTTCAGACTTGCTAGGCTGGCAGACCACCAAGAATAAAAAATCCACAAAGTGCAGATGACTTTTGCTATCTGTGTGAAGTTTCCCTTTGGGGGAGGGCTCTGAGCTGGGCTGGCCCCAGGGGAGTCAGCCACAGGAGCTGGGACAGAGCTGACTGTGCACAGGGAGGGAGGGAAGAGGACCCTGGGGTGCTTGCCCAGGGAGGCCACAGTGGGGAGGAGGGAGGAACTGGTGGGTGCCTGAGCTCCGCTGGAAGTATGGGAAGGAAAGGAAAAAGAACCTTGGGTGGGCGGGCACCGTGGAGTAGGGACTTAGAAGAGTTTTTATGCTGTTTGTGGAGGAGGGTGCAAAGGCCCCCCTCCCCTCCGACTCCTCTGTGAACTTGTCACTCAAATCAACTTTCTTCCTTAACCCTTGGGGTCTAAGAGAGGGGCTGAGTTCTTCACACAGGTGAGCATTGTGTAAAGGCAGAAATCGCACTTATGAGACGGTTGAGCTACAAGGTGGGGGGCAGAGGATGTCTGGGTTACACACTGGGGTCCTCTGGGATGGTCACGCCCAAGCAGTGGGAACCTGATGCCTCGTAGATTCGAACCCTGCCTCGGACAAACTAGGCTCGCCTCCATGTCCACCCTCATCAGTGCAGCCCCACGTGGACCTGACCTGAGCCATCAGACCCCCCGGAGTGCTTGCCCCAAGTCCGACAGAAGTTGTGGTGACCTCGCTGAGATTAGAGGCTCAGCTCTTGGAGGGAGGCCCGGTTTGTGCTCTGCTACTTCAGACGGAGGCCAGGAGCACCAGTACTCCCTGCACCCCCATAGGAGCTGGCAAGAGCTGCTATTTCAGTCTGCCTGGAGAGTTTGCTAAGGTGCTGGGGTTGTTCCTAGGAGGGGGCCAAGTCCACAGCAGATGCCTGGGTTATTTAGGGGCCCACCCTGCCTTGCCTGGAAGGAGAGGGTCCCTGGAGATTAGGCTCTGCCTTGGGCTGGCCAGCAGGTGGGCTCGGGAACCTGTGATGGAAGCCACCTGCTGCTACCAGCTGCGGGGGACACCTTCAGTGTCAAGAGCCAGGACCCTGAGGAGAGGAGAGCAGAGGAGGAGGGCAGAGCTATGCACTACTATAGGACTATTGCAGGGTTGGGGTGGGGAGCAGGGAAGGCCTGGGAAGTGGAGCAGAGACACTCTGTGAGGGGAGAGGATGCCGGGTCCTGTGACAGGCAGACTGCCCCCTGCTATTGAGGCCAGCAGGGCCACCGCACCTGATACAGAGCCTCCGCTCACAGCATTCCTTCCTGCCTGTACCTGCCGCCCCCACGTCCCCCCCAGCAGTAAGAAGAAGAAAGCCCCTCTGCACATGTACAAGCCTGTACAGGCTGTTGCCCAGGCCCCAGGGTCGGCAAACTCAGGCTCGGCTGGAGTCCGCTACTTGGAAGTGGTGGCAGACCTTAATCACAAACAGGATGGGAGCACTGCACCCAGCACGAGCCTTACTCCTGGGGCCTCTGGTTGCTTATGATTCAGTGAGATGAGATCGCACACCCACCTCCACCGACCATGGAGAGAATGCACATTTTGTGGAAGGCTCTGAGGACCACTTCCCAGAGATTAAAGTCAGGAAAAGGGAGTGGAGCAGGAGGCTTCTGCCCCTCCAGTCCTGGGTAGAAGGTTTAGTGGCTGTTCCTGAGGCTTCACAGCCCAGCCAGAGACCCCAATGGGTCTCTGTGGGGGAAGCTATTTTTTCTCTGGGGTGTGTGTGTGTGTGTGTGTGTGTGCCCAGACCTGAGGGGGAAGCAGGATGGAGCCTCTATTTGGGCTCTCTTTCCAGATTTCCCTACAGAAAACCCTGCAATAGCTGGAAAGAGGCTCTAAGACATGCAGCAGCCTTCTTCTGGGGGCTGAGCCAGGCTCCTGTGGGATTAGGCCCCAGGGGGAAGGACTGATCTGCCCACATATCTCCAGGCCTAGGCAGAACAGGCCCCGGAAGATGCTTCTGAAAGGAGGGAATGACCAATGAGGCCCGGACACACCCCTTCTTTCGAGCTTTGGTGTCCTCACTCAAGAACTTTGCAGAGCCTGCATATTCCCGGGGAAATATGAGAGACGGAGGTTCTGCCTTCTAGACTGTGTCTGGTTAATGAGGTGCAAGCTCAGAGTGCCCGGCCAGGAGAACGAAACGTCCTCAGAAGTACTCACTCCAAGGGCAGGGCTCTATCTCACACGAGGGAGAGAAAACACACTGCAGGCTCCCTGACGGAAGGCTATTTGCTGAGGGTTGGGGGGGGGTGCTGTTGGTGGGCAGTAAGCCCTTCTGTTGGGGAACTACACTCCTCATCAAAGCATCCATATGGGTGGCTTCAAAGAGGAGGTGGAAAAAAACAACAGAGTGCCATGGAGCCTGGGAGTGGGGACGGTTGACAGCTCGGTCACACTTCAAGTAGCTAGGTACTCTCTATTGAGCGAAATCTCATTTCTTCCCATTGGGGCTTTATGTAGACACCGTGTGGGCACTAAAGGGTTAACAAGGGTGACTGGAACTACAGGCCATCTTAAGCAGGCCTGGGAGGACCACGCTTTCCCTTGGATGCCCTAGCCAAAAAGTGGGAGCAGTTTGGACTGGCATAAATAGAGGTTGGAAAATAAAAGCCCCGTCAACTCAGAGCTGACCCCAGAGCCCCACTGTCCATGCAATCCTGGGATCACTACATGCCAGTTAGCCAAGTACAGAAATCCTGGACCCACGTACCAGAACCCCTCTGAGCCCCAGCGCCTTACAGGGAGGCCACCACAGAACGCACCCCGAGGCAGACTCTCCCAGGAAGAGCACGCACATTTGCCACCGGAAGTACAAACACAATCATACGGGGCCCAGGCCTCACCACGGAAGATCCTAGCAGGTTCCAGTGGGTTTCAGGGCAGTGTGCCCCCCTCATACCCGGGCCTGTGAGCACCTGGATGCAGGTGGTAGGTTAGTGGCTATGGCCCCAGGCCTGCCACCATCAGGGGAACATACCCCGAGACACTCAGCCTAGCAGCAGCCACTGTGCTTTGAGCAATCAATGGAACTAATACCTCAGTGTAGGTATGGACAGGTGAATCCTAAGGTGAGGTACCCGTGCCCAGCACAGCCCTCCACATGCCTGCTTCCCTGTGCCCAGCCTCCAGACTCACAGGGGACGGGCCCTGAGCTGAGCACACAGGCAAGGCCGCTAGCCCGGTGCCCTCACAGGGAGAGATGCCCTCATTCTCAACAGCCCAGCAAAGGCCAAAGCAGCCCTGCCCCCTGCCCAGGGACAGAGCCAGGAGAGCCCAGAATCCTTATTCCTGCAGCCTGGGCCCAGGGGATTGAGACTCCGCTCCAGGCTCCCAGCTCAGTGACCTGGGACGAAGGCCCCAAGCCAGCGTCTGCTGGAGCCCTGCAGGGGCCAGGAGCTTCCAAATACATAAACTTGAGAGGTTCCTTCCATGAGTCATATGACCTGGGAGCTGCCTGGGGAGGGGTTGAGTTAGGAGGGACAAGGCCACAGAACCTGAGTCCGGGCACTTACCTTGACCGTCGTAAAGCTTCTTCATCAGGGTCTTGCACTGTGGGTAGAAAAGTGTTGCATTAGGAGGAATCACAGGAAACATAGGAGTCCCCACCAAAGACTGAACAGTGATTGCCCCCAGCCTGGAAACCTTGGCAGGGGGAGACTGTGTGCTGGGCAGAGGGCAGGGGGAGACCAGAGGAAATGGTGCCATTGGGAGGAAGTAGTCGAAAGTGTGGCTTTTGAGGTCCTCTTATCCCAGCTCTGGGTCGTCACATGGCATGTGGCTGCCCCCACTGCAGTTAGAGACCTGGGCAGAGGACCCATGTCATTCAGCAGCCTGCCCCAAGGGGCCCAGAGCGGTCAGCAGGCCACTAGTTATCTGACAAGACCAGCTCATCTTCAAGGGCAGGGGTTTGACAGCCTGGCTGCCGTGGGCCCCTCTGCATCTCCCCTGCCAGCGCCCCCTCCCCCACCCCCACTTACTGTATTCTGTCCCAGTCATCTGGGCCAAGATGCGGAAAGAGCGAGACTGCAGGTTGGAGGAGCGTCGGGCCCACTCCTCAGCCTCGTCTTCCGGCTTGTTCTGGTTCTTAATCACAGCCTGGTACACGGGGGAGGCGCTGTCCACGGCAAGGTCTTTAATAGGAAGGCTCCTGCAGGTCAGAGAGAAGCGTGAGTGAGGGCAAGGCTGGCGGCCTGCTCCTGTCCTCCTGCACTCCCCCCGCAGCTCATCCACTCGCACCCTTACACCCTACACACCAGTTGGTGATCCCTGCTTTTCTCAACCCGCTGTGCCCTCTACCCACTGCCATCCGAAAGCCTGCGACAAGGGCTTGGCCTGGGTCCTCAGTGCTCAGAGAGGCTACAGCAATTCCTCTTGGATCCCTCCGGCCACGCCCACACCCCACCCTGGGCTGACTCCACACACAGACCTGAAAACCCACTCCCATAGCGGCTGCCCCCTACCCCAGGGGGGAGGGCTGGATCTCTTTTAAGGGAAGAAGAAACAGAATAGGTCTCTTGAAGTAATTTCAACCTCTCTGAACAATTCCTGAGTTTGGGGCTGGGTGACAACGGGCCTTCTGGGGGACTCAGAGGCTTCTTCAGGGTCAGTCCTTTGTCCCCCATATACTGTTGGATCCAAACAGGGAGCCACCAGTGCCAGGCCTGACCCAGAATAAGAGTGGGGGCCTCCCGTTCAGCAAACACGGGCAGGCGTGGTGGGGAGGTGGCATGAGAAACAAGGCAACAAGTCTGATGGGCTGGCATTGCCTGCAGATGGGGAGGGGCGTTCTGGCCTGGGGGGGCTAGGAGAAAAGCTGCAGGGAAGGTCACCAGTCCTCTGCTCCAGAGCAGCACGGCCCTCGGAGGAGGAACTGGTGACCTTCCCTTAGACTCCCTTAGGCACATGGCAGGTGCTCAAAACTTACTTAGCTGAATGAATCCCAGGTCAGAGCCAGAAGGGACCCCAGAATCTCTTGGGTCCAGGACCTCCCAACCTGAATCAGACTGCAGGGCATCTTACAGGTGCCCTCTTACCCTGGCTAGTGAGAGCTGGAGGATCCTGACTGTCCAACCCACACTCTAAGGAATTAGGGTGGACTTGAGTCAAGGTCACAGCAGTGACGGCCTGACTCCCCAGCCTATGGACCAGTGTGGCCCAGGCCTCTCTTCTTATAGATACTGAAACTGAGGTCCAGAGAGGCTAGCTCCAGGTGACAGCATGTAGGGGCCCTGTTGGGTCAGAGCCCAAGCTTCCTGGGTCCCATCCTACAGTCCTTTCCATCAAATTATCTTCAGCAAAAATGGCTGAGAGAGGCAACTTCTGCCCACTGGGGCCTTGCTCACCCCAGATGCTCCACACCTGGAGACATGGCCTAGCCCAGGCACTCACTCTCTGAAGTCTCCCCTTGCCTGCTGCTATGGCCACCTCTACCTGCCCTCCAAAGGGCCAGATGGCTGGGAGAGGGACCTCCCCAGTGCCCACATCTTCTAGCCTCTCTGCATGGAGCTGGAAGGAAGCACTGGCCTACTTTCCCAAGACTGGGAGTCCCTCAAGATTGGTCCTCAGTGTCTGGCTCAGAGTAGGTTCTAAGAGCAGAGGTGGAGAAAGGTGACAAAAGGTGACCAAGACTGCATGGAGCTGCCCCTACTTCCCTGAAGGGTCTGCCCTGCCCCCCGGGAGCTCCAGCTACTGTCCACCTCAGATCAGATGGGGGAGACCAGCAGATCCCTCCAGGGTCCAGCAGCAGGGAGGCTGGAGCTTCCCAGAAAGCAGAGGAGAGAGTGGGGTCTCATGCAAGAGGCCATTTCTGGCATAGGGAGGAGCAGAAGCAGGTCTGCTGCCTTCGAGTGAGAGGTACAGTAGGAAAGAAGAAGCAGGACTCCCTGATCTGCTAGAAGGGAAGGAGGAAGTGTGGATTGCGCTGCGGAAGAGGAAAGATGTAGACCCAAGGCCAGGCCCTGCCCTTGAATCTGCCTACACATAGCTGTTCGGTCCAGAAAGTGGATGGAAGGTGTTTGCTACCATTTCCCTGGAATGTGCCCTTGAGACACTCCCCTGTTCCTTCCACAGCTCCAGGGGCTCAAAAAGTTCCCAGGGGTGAGTCCCTTGGGATTCACATTGCTAGCTCCACTTTCCACAGTGCTGTGCAAAGACCGGCGATTTGTGTTGTTGCCGCGACAGCCCCTGGGAGTCAGATGAAGGAATTCCTGTTCCTTTTGAGACTCCAGGACTCCAGGAGAATATGTACAGAGAAAGGATGGAACAGGTCCTATAGTCCTGGGACCCTGGGTCTGAGGCGACTCTGGAGCCACTCCCAGTAATGGTCTTCTTGCCACCAAATACATGCCACAGTTACCACAACATCAAGGTCACCTCTAGACACTTACCCACTGTCCACTGCCCTCAAGTCTGACTCATCTTTGGCCTCTCATGGATGATACTGACAGGTGCTGGCTCCTTCAGATCCATGAGGATCCTAGGGAATGGCCTCCAAGAGGCCCCCTCATCACCCCTTCCCTGAATAATGGCCCCGCATGGATTCTGACATTCAGGTCTCTGCTGTCCCAGAGCAGACAGGAACTGCTGCAAAGCATAGCCCAGAGATCCACTCCCAGCCTTGGGTGCAGGGGAGGCAGTGTGATGTCACTGCTCTGATTTCCATGTTCATAGAGGCGTTCTTGGAGGCAAAGCCCAAAAGCACTTGCCTGTATAGTCTCCTGAGCATGTCGTTTGGCTGTGAGGTGGGTGTGAGGAGGAACATGGACAGAACCGCTGTCCTCAGACGTATCCCACCAAACCCACACACCATCCCTCAACCAGACAGACGACCACGACGCGGAACAGACAGTGTGGAGTCTACTTACGCCAGCGGCGATGCCCTGCCAAGCAGAAGAAAGCCCAGCAGTGAGTGGGTGTCCATCAGCGGACGGCAGAGGGGTTGCGCACACACAAGGGAGCGGGGTTAGGGTCAGAAATGAGTTAGGGGAGTGGGGTGGATAAAGGAGGAAGAGAAAGAGACAAAAAGAAAACTGTCAGTGAGGAAGGAATCATGGACATTAACAGCAGAAACGGAGCACCTTACGGCACAGGGCGGCTCCTACCCCCTGGTACCACGGTAGCATCAGCCCAGCAGGGTGAAGTTAGAAGGAAAGGGAAAGCAGGTTGCTTCCCAGGCACACAGGGAAGGGAGGGGGGGGGGAGGGGAGGGCAGGGGACAGGAGGAAGGTGGGAGAGGTACTCTGAGAAGCCTAGGTTAGGTCAATGGTGTGTCATGTTAAAAAAAAAAAAAAAAGAAATAGTGGTGAAACCAAATGATAATAGTCTTTTTCCAAAGACAAAGAATATATAAAGTTAGTGAAGAGCAGTTCTTCCATTATTTTCCACTGAACTTCCCTCTGGCAACCTTACCGCTCTTAAGGGCACACCAAGGACACACAGGCAAACAAATGTTAACAGGAAATCCCTGTTAGCTTTTTGGCTTAGTCAGGCAGCCTTGTTTTTGTGGGTACACATGAGCAAATGGTTGTGTTTTGAAACTTACGTGGTCATATTTTCTGCTTTGAATGGTGGGATTAAAGAAATAACATTCTCCAGAGTTCTGCAAAGAGCTACAGCTCAGAACCTGGTGGGTTTGAGACTCAGGGCTCCAGGGCAAGCAAACTCTGCCCCCTGGTGGCCCAAGGAAGCACTGTGAGCGGAAGAGGAGAGGGGAAGTCCGCACACCTTTCCATCCTTTGTCCCCTGGAGCCTCCCCCTTGTAACTACAGGTACCGTCATGGCCACCAGGGCTGAGTTCTGCAAAGGCCAAACACTATCAGAGTTATCTGGGACTTTTTAACCCTTTTATCTCTCTTACAAACATGTTTTTCCTAGCTTCGGAAAAAAAAAAAATACAACCATTGTTTTAAGATTTCTTGCCTTGAGTTGCTTAAGGTCCTGACTTGGGGATAAGATGTTGCCCAAAGAGATAACCAGTCAATTCTGAAAGTTAACAATGATATTCTCAAGTAGAAAACAATACAAGTGTTTGTGTGAGAGAGAAGGACTGAAAGATAGAGACAGATAGAAAGAGACAGAGACGGAGAGACACATACAGGGAGAGAGAGATACAGAGAGACTACGAGAGACAGAGAAAGCAAGAGGGAGTGAGGTCCCTATTACTGTTTGCACTATTAGCGTTTTTTTCCCACAAATGATTCCCAGCCAACTCTTTCCCTATATAACACTCGAGTTCCTCAACCATTGCTAACAGGCAAATTCTAAGAACCAAGGATGCCTTAAATCTCATTGCCCTGAGACTGGGCTTCCCTGAGTCCTGGGTGCTTCCAAGGCTCTGCCGTGGGCTGACTACAACCAGTACCTCAGATGATTTGTCCAGAGGCCCCTTCCCAAACAAGAAACCTGGTCATCCATTTGAATTGCTCTCATCATTGAAAGAAAGCAACAACTTCCCCCAAAGAATGGCTTAGTCTATGAGAAGACTGGTTTATCCAGATGTGACCCAGGATTCCGGATGTTTCTTTCTAAACTGACCCCCTTGCGGAGCCCGGGGGGAAAATGCAGAAGCTGTGAGAAGCACTTGGAGCAAGCACCATATTCGTCGATTCTCCACCCTTCTCCTAAAGCTGAGACTGATTCTGAAGAGAGAATATGGTGTTCTGGAAGGCCTGGCAAAAGTTCCCCTCCAACAGCCATGGCCCTAGAGGCTCAAGGTGAGGGAGGAAAGCTGGTCTCGATGCCCAAAGTCTCTGATGGCACCAAGCAGCCTGGTGCTGTTGGCCTCCACTGGTGAGGAGGCCCAGCCAGTGGTGGAGGCGATGACCGATGAGCAATGGCGGAGGAGGGGAGGCGCTTACCCACTGAAGTCACTGCCCTGGGCCTGGGCCTGCCCAGCAATGGCGTCCATAATGGCGTCCTGGGAGTACATGCTGATGGGTGTGTTGTACTGCGCATGGATGATGGTGGCCTTGCCGCCCAGCCCCTTCACCTCAATGGGCTTGTGGGTGGACAGGGCAGAGTCCTTCAGGGCGCTGGGGTTGAACCGTTCCTGGTAGTCGGCGCTGGGGGTGGGCAGCAGGGAGAGCAGAGGAGGAAGAGGAAGGGAGGCGGAAGGAGAAAAGGCAACAGGTGGTGTTACACAGGGGGTCAAGGTGAGGGCTGGTGGTGGAGAGACCTCCCAAGGCCTGATCCCAGATAGGTCCCCCAAGTCCCCTGAACTATGGACAGCGGGGTCTGGTAGAGAAAACCCTAGCACCCTCCCCAGAGCCCTTCGTGGCAGGTTTCTTGCCCACTCTGGCAATGCCAGAACCTGGGAAGCCTCTGCTCACCTGAGCTACATCTCAGGGTCAGCAGGGGCTGCCAGGCATTGAAAGCTCTCTCACCTCACCAGCAAGGAAACAGAGACAAAGAGGGTTGGGGGTCGGGGACAGGAGCTGGGCCACACGTGAGAAGCAACGGCAGCCCAAGCAGGGTCCAGAATGACCGAAAGGCAAAAAGCAGCCCCACCGGGCACGCATAGGGGTTCTGAGCAAAGTTCCTCCACGACGGGGCTCATCCTGCTGGCCATGCCCTCCGTGGCCCAGGGCTCTGCTCCTCCAGATGATCCAGGGCACGTGTTTCTTCCTCGGAGCAGGACCCGGGCTGCTCAGTCCCCCTCAAGTCCAGCTGGCTGTGCGGCCACCAGTCTCTGCCCATCAGGGCGCTCCCCTCCAACAGATGAGTGCACTCCCCGGGCCCAGAAGGTCAAGCGCAGCCCTTCGGAGCGGTCCCAGAAATGTCTTCAGGCTCACGTGGAACCCAGCAGGAGCGCGGCACACACTCCACCACGGTCCCCCCCCGCCCCCCAGAGCCAGCCTGCTGGTCTGAAGCAGCCACCACAGGAAAGGGCGAAGGGAAAGGGCACATCTGACAGAGCCCTGGCACCCCTCCCCAGTGCCTTTCCTCCATACTTGCAGCTCCACTCACATGCAGGCTCGCTCCGGGACACGAATGCACGCCCACTCACACATGCACACGCACGTACACGTGCCGACGCAGGCGCACGCTGTCCAGACCCACAGACACTCGGACGCATGCTGGGATGTGCACACGAGCGCACACACATGCTTTCCTTTGATACTAACTTGGCTGGAGAGTTGGCTACCACCTGGGGAGGAGAGAAAGAGCAAAGAAGACAGGGCTATCAGAGTGTGGTCCTGCCAGGGGCTCTGAGCGCTGGGACCATACTCAGATTGGCCCTCATGGAGGCTGCTCCAGCTCTGACAGGCGCTGGGGGAGGAGTCCCGAGGAGAGGGGCAGGGCTCCAAGTCAGAGTCACAGCCTCTGAGTTTGGGTCAAAGGTGCTGACAGTGGTGCTTCCCTCTCAGTAGGTCCACAGTCCCTGAAGCTTTGCCAGGAATAAGGGTTTTCTAGCCCATCTTCATGGGTACCACATACTGCCTGGCTGGAGACCCCAAGACAGGAAGATGGAGAGGGAGACGGGACCAGCTGCGGCTGCTATGGGCCAAGCCCAGGCTATAGGAGCCTCCTAGCTAGTCAGCCATTCTGGACTTATCCTTGTGTAATTGGCAGTGGTGCTGGGGGGTGCAGACGGGTTACCCACAGTCTCCCAGATGTACTCTCCCTCCCAGAGCAGGTGCAGGCAGCCCTGACCACTACTTCTGGGGCACAGGGGTGCAGTCCCCTGTGACTGTCCCTAAAGGCCCTGTGGATGGTCAGTGAAGCAGGATGGAGGAAGGCGGAGGCTCAGGAGAAGGTCCAAGGGGTATTGCAGGAAAGAGCCTAGCCAAGGCAACCCAACTCAGACCCAAGAGGGACCCTGCCCTCGCTTTTGTCTAGAGCGAGCCTCCTGGAGCATCATCTCTTTGGGGGAGGCATTGCCTGCATTAGGTTTCCTTAAATGCAAATCCCTTGCAGGGCAGACCGGGGCAACACCAATGGCCTTGTCAGAAACCTGAGGGAAAAGAGCACAGGTGGCATCCCTGCCCCCGTCGCAGACTGGACCACTCGGGGCTCTGGCTGGGAGATCCTGGGCCCCAACTAGCCTGACCCTGGTCATCCCTTGGCCAGACCAAAGCTAGGGGGCCCTCTAGCTGCACGCCTTACAGTCTTGGAGCTGATAAAATTCCCTCTGTCCTCTAGGCTCAAATAGCTCCAAGTGGAGCTATATTAGGAAAGATCTTCCATCCCTTCTCCATTTCTGGCCAGTGCTGACAGCTGCAGGGTCAGCTCTTGCCCTGACCAGCCCAATGTCCCCTACAGAGGGCAGTGGGGTGGGGAGGGAGAGTGCCGGCCTCTGCTCTTCCCTGTCCCAGCACCCGGCAGCCGGCACCGTCTTTGGCATTGACTCCTGCTCCATGCCTAGCTCCCACCTGAAGACTTGGAGGCTGAGTGGCTCGCAGCAGACAGCTCAGAGAGGAGCCAGCACCAGGTCTTGGGGAGAATCAGTCAAGATCCATCCAGAGGCCCATGCACCGAATGCCCTGAGGGGTACTGCCCTGCCCTGCCAGCTTGCGGCAGATGGAGAGGGACTGCTGCCATGCTCTGGCCTGCGGACCTCGCACCCTGTTTGTTCTCGCCAGTCCTCCCCAGAGGATTCAAGCTGCCGAAGACTCACATTGCAAGCTGCCTGGAGAGGAGGAGAAGGAACTTCCTTTTGGAGCCAGGTGGGACAGAGTTTAAATCCTTACTCTGAATCTTCCTAGCGCTGTGACTCTGGGCAGTTCCCCACCAGTCTCAGCCTCAGTCCCTCATTCACAAAATCGAGATGGTGGCGGCCACTGCGCAGACAGGTTGTGCACACTAAACAGAATCCTGAGCGTAAAGCCCTTGTCATGACTTACGTGTGCAATGGATGGGATGTGGGGATTAGCAGTTACCAGCCCTGTCACCTTCCAGCACATAGGCACATAGCAAAGCTGGTAGCCTCAGCCCATCAGAAGCTGCCTGGGCTAGCCCAGGTCAGAGGCTCCTGCTTCCAGCATCGCCCGGGGACCACAGCATAGCCTTTACTGTGGATGAATGGAGAGATGTACTCCTTCCACTAGCCTGTCTACCCTTAGAGAAGCTGTTGGACCCTGCTGCTCTGAGTGTCAAGTAATAAGTTAACACTTGTTGGCTTCTGAGAAGGCCCTGCATCAGAGGGAAGGCACCCCTGGAGTCATGAGAAGCTGGGATGGGGCTGGCCCTTGACTTTTCTAGCCAGGTTGTGAGGTCCCTATCACCATGTAGGGAGGAGTCAGGCTGACCCAGGTACCAGCCCTGTGTGCCCCTGTGCTTATTAGCTGTGTGTGACCTTGAGCAAATCACTCACTCTGAGCTTCTACTTCCCAGCTAGGAAATGGGGGAAATGATGCTCACCTCTGAAGTTGCTGAGAGCTGAAGTTAAATAAAGCACATGGACTGTGAGTTGGCCCCAAGTCTAGACTGAGGGCTCACAAGGGGACATATTACTGTCACTGTAGGTGGGCTTCATGGAGGTCCCTGTCTCTCAGATTTCCCTGCCAGGGGCCAGTTCCTGAGAGCACCAGAAAGAGCTACCAACCCATCCAAGGTGGAAGGAGGCCATTTCTGCTCTGTCATTCCTTGAGGTTTTTTGGAAGAAGCTCCTTGCTGGAAAAAGCCCAGGGTTTATGGTTCTAACGCCTTGGTCTGAGGAGGCTGGGGTCCAGGTGCTCAGGCTGTGGAGTGCTCAAGGCCAGCTTCAGCCAGGATCCCAGAAAGAGCTGAGGGATATGGGGAAGCTGGGGATCGGCAAGGGAACAGTGAACTAGTGGGGCACAGGTACCTTCTGTGGCAAGGGCAAAGGAAGGGCATGGGCGGGGCCCGACTGACCCAGGTTCTGATTCTAACTCCTGGGAGCATCTACTGTGTGACTTCAGGTAGCACAAGGCAAGTGTGCCGGCACGGAGTTCAGGGCTGTGCAACGTGTGTCCTCTTTCCATCCTGCCAGCAATTCTGAGATATGGACAGTCTCACACCCAGGTACAGAGGAGGAGCGATGAACCCCTAACCACTGGGCCATAATGGCCTTGACTCAGCCTGCTCCACCTCTAGAGCACATGAAGATAATTATACCGATTGTAGCTGAGAAGTTAGAATAAGATACAAGCAGGAAGGGCTTAGAAGCTAGCACGTGCTCGGCTTGGGGGCTCCCTCCCCTCAGCCCCTCCACGATGCGCACCCTGGTTGCAGGTTCTCTTAGCTCCTGTGCTCACAGAGTCCCACCAGCTGGTGCTCAGCGGGTTGTGGGGGTGGCAGGCTACCGTTCTCCTACACACCCTCTTTGTCCTCGGTTCTTCCTTGCCTCATTCTATCTAGGCTCAGTTCTACAAGCCCATGACACTCACCCCATTCCTGAATCTTTCTGCACCCAGCTCAGTCGCTCCCACCTACAGGCAGTCTTCCCAGATCACTCCCAGCCCCCAGAGAACTTACCCTCCTACCTTTCTATTTCTTCCCTGCTCCTGCCTCAGGGCTCCTCCAGGGCAGGGACCTTTGTCCCAGGGTTCCTTGAGGCAGCAGGCTTCATCTTGTTGGGGGGGGTGGATGTGGCAAGGTGTTGCTGGTGTGGACGTTTTGGGAGTCAGTATCTCTTGCATTCAGACCTCACTTAGCCACTTAGCAGCGGGACAGCTGGACCTCGACTAAACCTCTGAGCCTCAGTTTCCCCCTCTGCAGGATCCAACACGTCACCCCAGCTTGTGGAAAATAATGAGGAGTCTGGCTCCTGACAAAAATACCGGCCAGGTCATTACTTGTATGGCTCCAGGCTTGTGCCACCGCGTGGGCCGACTGAAGCCAGCTCCTTGCTCTGACTGCCTGGCCGAGCCTCCATGAGCACTGAGGACCCCGGTGGCCCCAGACCACCAGCAGAGAGCGGCGCACCTGTTACCTACCCTCCTGGGAGTCCAGCACCTGAGGCCTTCCCTCGGAGGCTCATCTGATACATCTGAGCCATCTCCCTCAGGGTCTCTGCTGAGTACAGGCCAATGGGGTTGTTATACTGCCTTGGCTGGCTTGAGCCCTGCAGGGCTTTCGGGCTGAGTGAGTCCAGGGCTCCCTCCAGGCTGGTTTTGGCCCCTGGGCTGCCCCGCGGAGGGCCGGGCTCAGAGGCCTCCGTGTGTGAGGAGAAGACGGAGGTCTGGGAGAAGGAGCTAAAGGTGTGCCTGAGCTCCGGGGTGCCTGGGGTGCCCAGACTCGCCCTCGCCTCAGGGTTGGGGCTGAGTGCCGCTGGGCTGCCGTTCGTGTCCCGAGCGGGGTCCTGGCCCAGAGCAGCGCCATGCAGGGGAGAGAGAAGAGAGCGGTTAGAGGCCATACGGGTCCCAGCGCTTCCGCAAGGACCTGAAACACAGGTGTTAGTGTGAGCGCCCAGCAGCCTGCCCCCCCCCCGCTGCGACCACGCAGAGCTCGGGAGGGGACACAACGGACACCTGCAAGAGAAAGGTTTTGTCGAGGAGAGGGAGGGAGGCGCCCATCCCTGGCCCTGAGGCCCACATCCTCCTGACCAAAGTGCCAGCCCCACACAAAAAGCCAAGCCAAGCCAGCCCATCTGCAGGGCTGCGGGAAAGGGGACATGGGCCTCAGGGAGTTGGGGAGAGCCCCCTCCATCCTTTCTCTGCTTCCCATTGCCCTGAGTGGAAGCCCCTAGTTGGCACAGCCTGGCCTCCTGCTCTACCAACCCCATACTGAGATGCCTCCACATGGCCAGCCAGAGGACCCCACCCTGAGCTGGCAGTGGTCAGGCAAAGTAGAAATGCAAGAGGGAAAACTGGGACACTGCGGGGCTGACAACTTGTTCCCACAGTCTGCCTGTGCAGCTTCTCCTAAGCAGCCCTCTGCTCCCTTCCCCCATCTGTCACCCACCCCAAGCCCCTGTCAGCCTCTTCATATCAGAATGAGGTCATGCAGGAGGCAGGGAGTGGGCCCTGCAGGAGGGGTGTGGTGGGCCTTCCATGCTTCAGGTCAAGTCCTTTTGGCACACAGGGTTGAGCTGCTTCAAGGGAGCACTGAGGGGGTGGCAGGCAAGGTGATGAGATATGCCTGCCTTGGGCTTGCTGCCTGACTACAATCAGTACCTCTGAGGGGGCTGTTGGGACATGCAGTCGGGAGGGGCAGTGGAAAATGGAGGGAGAGACCCTATGTCAGGGATAAACTCTGAGGACCAGCAGGCCCCCTCCCTCCATGCCTGGGCTGGCTGCTCAAACCAGGGTCTCTGGCTTTCATGCCCCAGTGACCCCCTCCCAGTACCCTCAGGCTCCTTGTCCCCACCTAGCTGGGAGGAAGATCCCTCTCCTAAAAACACCATGGCCTAGGCTGGTTTCCCAGCAGCCTAGCCATGAGGTCCTAGGACCAGCACCCAGGCAGACACCCCACACTTGGTACTGCATGGGGGCTGGAACACCTCTTCTTGGGGGCCTGCCCCCACTCCCTCACGCTCAGCCATAGCTGGGACAGGAGATGGCTAATCCTACTACTCTGTCCGGTTTGGGCCAACCAAGGGCCAGGCAGGCAGACCAGGGGCCACCCCATAGGAACCATCGCTGAGAGTGGAGTCAGCACCTACCTTCTGGTGGGGGATCACCGGCAGAGGGGACTGGACCGGGGGTGCTGTTGTGGAGATGGGGATGGGGCGTTTTGACCTGGAAGAAACCAGAAAGGGGTCCAAGTGAAGACAATTGCCACTAAAACAGGAGGTCCTGCCAGGGCAGGGCTGGAGATAGAGAACATCAGAGACCCGGGTCATTGGGTGACAGCTTCAGGTCCACTGTCCTCCCCATGGACTGGGTGACTCCAGGAAGGCACTGGGCCTGACCAGGATGAGGAAGTCATGGCCCTTGGACACTTTGCTCCCATGGGCCTCTGTTAGGTCCTTGGGAGGCTATCTGGGGCAAAGAGAAGGCAGGGAAGACCTGGCTTTCAGCCCAACTCCCCACGCACTGACTGGCAGCTCTGTGACCTCCCCGACCCCCCAAGGCTTATCCATAAAGTGAGGCACAGACGTGTCAGGTGTTTGATGGCTCGGCCCTGTCCTCCTCCTGGTCCAGAGGCCCTCCTTACTTTCCTGTGTGATCCTGTGGCACAGGCTGGGCCCACATGACTGCTGCCGGACCCCTTCTCTTGGGCCCTTGATGCCCACATCCCTCTAGCCCCTGCTCTGGAGAGCTCCCACCTACTTCTGCAGCGTGAGACTCAGGTTGTAGCTAGCAGACTTGATCTTGTTCTGAGCTTCCAGGTGGGTCATGGTGTCTGTGTTGACTCCATCGATGGCCACCACGAGGTCACCCTGGCTGAGCTGGGACTGGGCGGCCTTGCTCCCCGGTGTGATCTGAGAGAATGACAGATGTGGGGGGGCAGTGAGCATACAAAGGGTGGACCCGAGGTTGGGCCGTTCTTGAGGAAGAGTCACCTGGGATCATCCAGGAGAGGCCTGCCATTTCCTCTTTCATTCACTATGAGCAGCACCCGCAGCTCCCCAAGCCCGATGCCTCCTCCTGGCACACCATCACCCCTCTGCCTAGCGTTCTGTATCTGAATGTGACCCAGAGCCCAGCCCTGGCTAGGGGAATGTGGATGGAAGCAATACCTGCCACTTCCAGGCCTACCCCTAGCCACCATCCTTGCCATCCTGCACTCTTTCTGCTTCTTAGCTGACTAGATGCAGAGGACCCAGAAGAGGACAGCTGAGCCACCAATGGAAGGACCCGAATCCTCGACTCACTGCTTGGAGGAGAGAGGATTAAGAAGTACTGCATCTGATGTTGCACGAGGGAGAAGTAAGCTTCTGCTATGCTAGGCCATTGAGACTTCGGGGCTGTCTGTTACACCAATTAGCCTACTATAATGGCTGCACCCCCAAAACCCATGGGGCACTTTCTGGGCTCCAGGAGGGAGGGTATATGCACGAGTTAAGACTCAGCACCACCATAGAGACTCTGCCAGGCTAGTAGCCAGAACAGATGAGCCCTCAGGGGAGCACCCCAGGGCAAGTGCCTAGGGCTATCATGGCAGGGAGGCAGAGAGCTGTGGAAGCAAGGTCCGCTGGGGCATGGGGCAAGGCTCAGCACTATGTGGCTGGCTTCAGACTTCCAGAAGAGGAGATGCAGGTGTGGGGACCAGATCCCAAATCCTGCATACTAATGACATCACAGAATGTTAGAGTCTGGGGCCCCCTATCCCCAGGGTGATCACACAGAATGCTATAGACACCACACGTCAAGAATATCTCCTGTCATGTCAAGGCCACACTCCCAGGGACATTACATGCAATGTCAGGATGGCTCAGACCCACTCTCAGTGACATCATGCACAACGTCAAATTCCTCAGGCCTGGCCCTCCGTAATAGCATGCCCCCCACCAGCCCAAAGATGTCACTTGAAACGCAAAATTCTGGAGGACCTAGATGATATCACTTATGATAACTTGATGGCTGGCCCCTCGGGACATCACATGGAATGTGAGGAAGCTCCAGTTCCAAAGATGCCTCATGGAATGTCACCGAGACTGGCTTTACACCCCCATGTCACAACACGAAATACCATACTCTACCCCCTGCAGATAACACAAAGAATGACTTGACCCCCATGACATCATGTGGAAGGCCCCCTGTGACATCATGTAGAATGACGTACAGGGCTCGCCCCAGTGACATCACAGGAAAGAGGAGGCTCTGGGAGCCAGCCCCCACCAAGCTGTAACTAGAGGATGTCCCTTGGCTTTTGTTCCCCAACATGCCCACCAGCCAGCTTTCCTGGCTTCTCTGGGCACATCTCAGTCACCTTCCTGTCTACAACCCAGGGACAAGGCTGGCTTCTAATGCTGGCAGAAGCCGTTTTCTGGCCCTGGCCTGGGGGACCATCCTAGAAGGAGTCCAAAGAGGACCTAGGGAAAGTCTCCTATCCTGGTTGCCAGGCCCTGGGCTCCCAGACATGGACGGAAGCCTCCTACCACACCCTTCATGAGGAATCTTCCACCAAACCAGGGCCACCTGTGGTCACCAGGCTCTAGTCCCTGGTGGGCTCTACAGGCCAGGCCGAAAACTGCCTGTGCAAACCCAGGGACAGCAGCAAGAGCAGAGGAGTCCTCAAGGAGGAAGTGCCCTGTTAGCCCTGGGGACTGCGCTAGCTTTGCCAACACCGAGTAGCCTCCACTCACCCATGAATCCAGAGAGACCTGGCAGGGACAGTAGAGAAACCACCCGATAGATTGCCAGGAAACCAAAGTCCAGCCCACTTTCCTGGCTCCAACAGGGGTATCTTAGAAATACTTGGGCTGGGGCGCCTGGGTGGCTCAGTGGGTTGAGCATCTGCCTTCGGCTCAGGTCATGATCTTAGGGTTCTGGGATCGAACCCCATGTTGGGCTCCCCACTCTCCTTCTTCCCCTCCTCCTGCTCATGAGCACACATACTCTCTCTCTAATAAATAAATAAAATCTTTTAAAAAAAATAATTACTTGGGCCTTCTCAAAATGCACATCCCTTATCCCCAAATTCTTGGCCTCAGGGAGCCTCTACTAATGACAGGAGTGTTGTTTCCTTTTATTTTAAGAGTTGAACAAAGGGTAAAACAACAACAACAACAACAACAAGACAAAAAACCCAGAGAAAAACAAAGCACTTTCTGGGCCAAGAGGGGACTTCTGAGGGCAAGCTGAGCTGTGAGCTGGGCCTGTCTGCAGAAAACCGGCTTTCCCTACTCCTCCTGGTTTCACGTTCAGGCCTATGCTACTCCCAGCATTTTCTGATATATATCTTCAAATAGAGAAAGCAGACAGAATTCTACAGGGAGCATCCCCACACCCACCACTGAGCTTCTACCTTCACACGGTTCAGCTTTCTGTGTCACATGTCTAGCCTCTCCGTATGGTAATCCATCTTAGTTTGGAAGCTTTTCAGAGAAAATAGCAGATACCAATATGCTTCCATTCAGGGTGAATTGTGCAATGCCTCTGCGGTCCTCGTGAGCCACCCACAGGGCTCCCCCACAGTAGGACACTCCCACACAAGGGGTCCCATACAGTAGAACACCCCACGCCAGGGCTTCCCCATACCAGGACTCTCCCAGATGCTTCTCACCATCTACAGACAGCATAATGAGCTCCCAAGTATGGCAACCACAGACCCCAGATAGAAGGGCAGGCCTTCTGCCTGCAGAGGTGAAGCCTGCCAGCCAGGACTGGAGCTGTGTCCAGAAGATCATGGATGTCAGTGTGAGCAAGGACGCCAGAATGACATCCAAGAGCTGCTGGGGCCAGATCAGCTAGGGCAAGGTGTAGGACTATTGGGAATGCCCTCTCTTTGGAGCTGCCCTGGGGACATCTGTCTCCCTTAATCGCGGGCTAACACCGTATCTTTCCATGGGGTCTCCTGCCTTCCCCTTGCCTGGCTCCACCTCATTCTCAGTATAGATTGGGTGATCCTGGTTCCCTGGGAAATGCCCAGCCTCCCCAGGGCCTGGTTAGCAACCGAGCTCCCCCAGGAGAGTGCCAAGCTAGCTCCTGCCAGGCCTGGCGCCTCTCTCCCCACACCTGTGTCTGCTCATCAGGGCTCAGCTGGCCTGGCTTTTAGCTGCCCTGAGCAGTGCCCATGACCTCTGAGACTGGGGGTGGGTGGAGGTGGGTGGAGGGTACTGTAATTCTCTTCTGGAAGGGTGCTCTTTGGCTCTGTCCAAGTCTCCTAAGAGGAGCCAGGGACCCTAAGGAGGTTGCCCACTGCTCGGTCCAAGGGCCATCAGATCCCCACCCTCTTCTCAGAAGCAGCCTGCCCTGCAGGAGGGTGAGGCCACCTGGGGACCCCTGCCCAAAGCCCAGGACTCGGGAAGAGTGCAGTGCAGGTGTGGTATACCCATGTGTCTCTTGCCTGACTCTCTGCTTCTCTCTGTGTTCCTTGTCCCACAGAGGACCCAAAACCACTAAATCCTTGGAGGATTTTTTTCTTTGAAGTCTTTATATCCTCTTTTGAGCATCTGAAAACCTCTTCATAACAACAGTTCATTCCCACTTCACTTTTCATTCTTCTCCGACCACCAGCCACCTCTCAACTCAGAGCCCAGGTGTGGGCAGAGCTCCAGGAGCATGGTCTGGTCTCAAAAGCTCCTGAGGTCCCTGGGGGCCAAAACTGCCACCAGGCTCACGAGAGCCCTTCCTCCTTGTTGGGCTGTGGTTTTGGGTCCGTGAGAAGGGACACCAGGCCAGCAGGTGCCAGGGAGCAGCCATGGCCTCTGTGACTGTTGGGTGACTTGTAGGGAGACAATAAAGCAAAGAGCACAGACTTGGTCCAAGCCAGACCTGAGGGTACAGGGCAGCCTCTACACTCTCTGGGTAAAGTTAGCAGCAATGCCTTTCGCACACGATCGCTGGGAGGATTACATGTTTAAATAGGTTATCCCATAAGGAGGTGCAGAGCTGAGAAAGCCTCAGGGAAGTTCCCAGTGGAGGAGAGACAGGGGCTGGCCTCCAGCCCTGCCCCCGGAGGGCTCCACAGGGGAGGAGACTGGGCAGCTGTACCCTGGCTCCACTGGGAAACAAGATCTGGGGCTGGAAGGAAGCGGGGTGTGGGGGGCCAGCCTCAACTGACCGGTCCTAAGCCAGCATCGGTCCCTAGAGGGGCCTGAGCATCAGCTGGAAGAGACAGAAGTCCTGACCAGGGTCCCATGGAAGGAAGGCACTGGTCAGGGCTCAGGTGCACATAGGATCCTATTTCCCCAGCTCCCTGGTGGCAGGGGGGGTGATTGGGCTCTGCAAAGGCTCCCAGCCCTCACTCTCGGTGCTCCAAACCAGACAGGTCCCTTGCCTTCCTTCCTTTCTAGAGCTGCCAGCGTAGGTGTAGCAGGGGCTTGGGGGGCAAGGGTAGGTGGTAGATGCAGTGAACCATGCAACTTCCAGCATCTCCTCCCAAACCGCCTAGACTGACCACCCCAGCAGACTTCCCATGGAACCCTAAGTGCATTTAACATGATGTGATTAAATTACCATCACTCCATGCTCTGCTCCCTGCCCATCTGGCCTCCCCTGGGGCATTGCTCCATCCCTCATCCTTTCACTGGAAACTTCTGTCTCCCCATGGCCCCACTCCCCAGTTCCACCCTGGCTAATAAACAAGCCAGAGTCTTGGCTATACACAAAGAGCCTCTCCTTGCCCAGAGGATTTTTAGGGCAGTGAAAATATTTTCTATGATGTGATATTGTGGATCTAAGTTATTCTATGTTGGCCCAAACCCACAGATTGAACAACACTGAGAGTCAACCCAGATGTAAACAATGGAGTCAGGGACAGCTCTGAGCACCTGGGAGGGAAGCAGGCAGGGCTAATGCCTGGCCTGGGAACCTCCAAGAATGCATTTCCCAGCTGGGGGCCTCTGTCCGGTTATCTTCCCCATTCGCTCATCTGGGAAGGCCCCGGCCAGCCCCACAGCAGTCCTCCGGAGGCTTGCCTGACCTTCAGTGTGGCTATAAACAGCTCAGCCTGTCAGCACTGCTAGGCGCTGCCTAAGAAACAGCACTAAGGCCTCAAAATTCCAGGAATGGCCAGCACAGTTAACCCAGAATAGTCTCGGCCTGTCCCCCTCCCCCTCCCAGGGGACCCTCTGTCCTCTGCGTCCCCACCGTAACTAGGAGATCTGACAAATACTGGAACAAAAAAAAAAAAAGCAAAGAAGCAAAAGCTTCTGGGCTGGTGCCCCAGGAGAGCCTACAAGGCCAGACGAATAAGGCCTTAAGGGACAGAGGCCTTGGAGCAGAGAGAGAGGCATCCGGCATGCCCACCCCACCCCACCCCACCCTGGGGGCCGGGCTCGGGCTCCACCGCTCCCCCATCCTCACCACCACCTCAGCAGAACAACAGGTCCACAGCACTTTCCCAGTGCTTGTTAGAAAGCACTCAGCCATGCACACTCCCATTTCACAGATGAGACAACCAGGCTGAGCAGGAGAACCGACAACTTGGCTCCAAAGGCAACACAACTGGGAGCAACAGAGCCAGACAAAAGCACACACTTCTTCCATAAAGTCAAGGGCTGCAACATGCACCAAGGACAAGGCCCCAGACCATGGCCCCAGCCTCTTGACCTAGCTTGGACAGGGGCAGGCCCAGCCTTTGGAGCCGTGGCTGCTCCCATCCCTCCCCCACTTCCTGGAGAATTGGCTAGGGCTGGGAGGGGGGCGGTGGGAGGGGAGCTCATGTTGCAGGCCCAGCCACACCTGTCCCGGATAAATAAAGGCATTTCCCCTCCACCCTCCCACTTTCCCTCCTGAGCCCACTTCTCTGTGGGTCCTGGAGGAGACCCACTGAAAGGAGGCCGTGGGTGGCTGTTATCTGCCCAGGGTTGATTCTGGCAGGTGGGCGGGGCAGGGGCAGAGTAGGGTGGAGACTGGAGCTACCACTGCCTGAGGGGGGGCAGCCTTCTTACAGGAGGAACGGCAGCTGCATCTCCAGCTGACAAGGGACAGGCTCCATTCAGTCCTCTTCTGCTAATCCCCAGCCCAAGGGTGGAGGGCAAGCCAGGGAGATAGGGGTTACTGAGGTCACCGGAGCTCCCGAGCAAATCTGAGCCTCAGCTTGGCTGACACTGAGGTGAGATGGTAATCCCAGAGCCGCCGCCCCCACCTCTCTCAGGTGCCCAGGGGTGTCGGCCCTGCTGAGAGTGAGCAGGCCCTACCTTCATTACCCCCACCCCCCACCCCACAACCCTTTGCTGCCACTGGCCCGTTCCAAAGGCTCAGGCCAGGATGCCAAAGCATCCCACGGAGGGAGAAGTTCCTGCTGCAGAAGGGCCTTGAGAGCCCCAGCAGGAAACACCACAGCCCCCGTGGGAGTGTCCTGGGCCTGAGCTGGGGATGCCGCAGCCCAGGGCATCAGTGGCCCCGCAGAGGAGTTTGTGGAGAGGTTCTGAACCCTGGGGAGGACCGAGCGCCCAGCTCAGCTCGTTCCATTGCCTTGATGATTTGGGGCACGCCTCTGAAGGAAGCCGAGAGGCCATTATCCCTGGCCCCCGATACCCTGCTGGAGTTGGGGGTTCTATTTATAAAGGTCCCCGTAGTCATTGGTTCCATTACCTCCCAATATAACCTTTCCATGCGGTGGGGACATTCTTCCTGCTGTCTAGCTTAAGGCCTCTGTGCTGCAATATAAGCCCTGGGCTGGCCAAGGCCAGGTGGTACATAGATCTGGGGTGAGGTCATTGGCTATCCTGGGTGCCCCTGAGCCAGGAGGCTAATTTCCACCCACCAGCATGAGGCCTTGAGGACTGTAAGGACGGGGGGAGATGTGGGCTCAGTCCCAGGCATGGGAGGCCTGTGGACCCATGACGGTAAAGGTGGATAGCCCTGCGACCATGCAGGTGGGGAACTGTGCAGGGTCCTGGAGGGAGGGGGCCACATCCACGCATTTGATCCCACATGGCAGCATGTCATCAGGCAGGGCGTGCAAGGCTCTGGGTGTCCTCCTAGCATTACGCACCGGGGCCTCTGGGACAGTGGGTCTGGAGGGATGGAGACTCAGGTTAGATGAGCCAGACCTTCAGTGAGATCAACGTGGTCCTCTCCCTGGACTCGAGCCAGGCCAGTGCCTGCCCCCCCGGGGGTCATGTCCTCTACAGCTGTTATGAGGCTCCTCTGGCACTCCTGAGGGGGGCTTCTCCTTCTCAGGTTTCCCCCAAGGGCCCACTTCAGGTTCCACAACCGGAACTGCCCCTCCATGGGGGCATTGGCTCCCTGTCCTCTCTGCCAAGCACCTCTAGGCCTTCCCTGTACCCACCTGAGGGCCCCCTTGCCCACCCCCATGTTCCTGCCCCCTACCCCCCAGGCCCATGGCAAATCTCTTCGGCCCTGAGGAAGAAACTGCCTCCCTGTCCCCAGGTGGGCAGGGTCCAGACTCCCTGGGCCATCCATCCCCCCAAACCCCCAACCAGTGACTGCCTGGAGCCCCAGGCTGCCCCCTCGTGCCCACACCAGCGGTGTGGGGAGCTCAGCCTCAGCCTGACCCCCTAAACCAGGCTCGGCTTATCTTGCTCCTCCCACACCTCACAGTCCGCCCTGAGCCCTGAGGTCTTCACCCTAGCTCTGCCAGACTTGCTGGGGAGTCCCTTGACAAGTGTTACCTGAGTGCCTACCATGTTCTAGACATAGGGAGGGGTGGGGGGGGGGGGACCCAGTGGTGGTTAAGACAAAGCTTCCTCTCAAGTGCATCTAGCTTATCGCCTCTCTGGACTTGAGTGTGTCTGGCTGGGCAATAGAGTTACTCAGACAATCTCCAGGGATCTGGGACATCGCCAGCAGGCTGTTCCCTGATCACAGACCCTGCAGAACATATGGGCCATTTCCCCAGGTGAGCATGGGGAAGAAGATGTCAGACAGTCAGAGCAGCTGTGGCCATGGCCGAATGGGTTGGGTCCCTTCGAGGGGAGGGAGGAAGCTGTCAGGAGATCCCCAGCAGGCCCAGGAAAGGGGAGGGGGTATGGAGGCGAGGCTGTTACCTTGCACCTGGGATGGAGTGGATATTGGAGCCCAGTCATCAGCCCAGCCCAGCCTTGAGCCCCAACAGCAGGACTGCTGAAGTCCTCGGTCTGTCCATCTATCCAGCTGCCGGCCTGTCACCTGCACTCTCCATGCTAGGAGTGCCCTCTTCCCAAAGCAGCAGCCCACTTCCATGGAGATGCTCCAGGCTTAGGGGCACCCTGGGTTCCCCCTCCCCGGAGAAGGGCTTAAGAAGGCATTAACTATACTCAGTCCACCAGCCTGCCTACCCAGCAAACTTGGCATTTCCTTCTTGGCTCAAGACACTCACTACTTGCCCATGTTTCACACTCACGACAGGTCAGTGAACTCAGGCGGACAACAGCTGTGGCTGAAACCAGGGGTCTGTGGCTGGCAGCATCCAGTTGGAGCCAGTCCCAGTCCCCAGACTGGGGACGGGGCATGCTCTGCTTTCCAAGAGCCTCAGACAGGACAGCGCAGGGATGGAGGGATGCACACACCTGCCTGTGGGCGCGTCCTGCCCCTGCGGGCACCAGGCTGTGTGGGCAGCACACACTCACCCGGGAGATAGTGAGAGGCATGTTGAAGTCCTTGCCTCCCTGGAGACGAAAGCCCCAGGGCCCGGGCCCGGTCAGGGTCACGCTGTAAGACATGCTGGTGCTGACAGCGGCAGTCTCTGTGAACAAGAGAAGAGAGGGGTGAGAGGGCCCTCACGCACCCACCTCCCTGGCCTATACCTGGACCCCAACCCCCGACCCCCAGCCTTGCCTGCTCTGTCCCTTGCTGTCTGGCCAGGCTGGTGGAGCTCCTGAGAGGCTCCTAAGAATAGCTGGGAACGAATGCCATCGACACTGATATCTGCCCTCGGCTGCTCCCATAAATGGACTGTAACCCTACACTCTGCCCGCCCGCAGCCTCCCACTGTGACTCACACGGCTAATATTGCCCCCGGGGAGGGCTGTCCAGCACCCAGCACCCCCCAGGGCACAGGATGGGGGACTGGCCAGATTAGCGATAATGCTCTCTCCTCCTTGCTCTCCTCTCCTTGCTCCCTCTGCCCTTTCGGGCCCAGATGTGTGTTCTCTCTGCCCAGCTCAGCCCACACCCCTTCACCCAGAAGACTGTGGCTGAGCTCCTCTGGGCAGGGGCTTTGCAATTTGCTGTCTTCTTGCTCTGGGCTCCCCGGTGAGGACCTGATATTGTAGCTTACCCAGAAGGAAGCCTGGGATGGAGCTGAGCCTCCGGCTGGTCTGGACAGAGCTTCTGCTCAGGAGACTAGCAATTGGCCCAGGGTTGTCCAGTTGTAAAAATCATCCTAATAACAACAGGAGCTCTGGGCATGCCCGAGCTCAGCATCGGGTCCCTCAAGCCATTATCCCATCAGATCCTGAGAGGCTGCCACCTCAGCCTGCAGCAACCAGGGCTCAGAGAGGTTAAGTGACTTCTCCAAGGTCCCACAGGAATGAACCCAGGCTACGCTGGAGCACCTCAATGGTGCTCATTCCCATTAGACTCGTGCCAGATAATGGGTTCCCAGTGGCTGCAGACACCTCGCAATGCCCAGACCAGGCATGGGAGTGAGGGGTGAAGGGTCCTGGCCTAGTGTCCGAGAGGAGGTCTGAGGCAGGCCCACACCCTCCAGACCCTCTAGGGGCCTGGAGGTTATTCCTGGCTCTCCTGGCTCATTTGTGCCCTTGGAAAACTTGACAGCAGCATGGAAAGCTCCAGCTGCCAATGTTGCATGCCAGATCCCCGTGCCCTTTGCACTGGAATGGCAGGGGGCAGGGAGGAGGGGAGGAGATGCCATTTGCTCAGCTGCTGGGATATGGGGCCAGAAGGCAGAAGGACGGGGTTGTGCGTGCGGTTTGTTCAGCTTGTAACACAGAGACAGGGTGTTCTGGGTGGGGGCCTGGGAGCCTAGGCCCCTCAGGACTCCAGCCAGTGTGGTCTTAGGGCCAAGATACCTCCAGAAGTCCTTCCTCAGAAGAGACCGCAGGCCCTATGTGGCCTGGAGTTACTTCAAGGCCATCCTGACTCTGGCTGGGGAAACTGAGGCTCACGGAAGCTGCTCTTTGGCCCTCTAGGAAGGCTCTAGCCTAAGCTGGGCCCTGAGGACTCAGTGCAGGCCTGGGTGTGAGTAATTTCCCAGCTGCCAGGACCGCCACCTAATACCGTGGGCCTGGCCCGTGCAGCATGCACGGTAGGAACCCCCCATCACAGGAGCGTTTGGTAACTTGTCTAAGTTCACATAGAAATCCAGAGAAAGAAGTCAAGGAGGGACCTGTATACTTTCACCCACTCTACCGCCTCTTCTCCTGTGTATCACATAGCCCAGTCTGTCCCCGCTGCCTGGGCCTGGCCCAGAAAGCTGACCACTCATGGCCAGCACCCCATCCTCCTCTATACTAGCCCCTGCCCCACCCCTATACCCCATCCCATCCCTCCCAACCTCCGGTTTTACCCACTTTCCTGGGAGGGGTCTGTCCTGCCAAGCTGGAGAGGGCCCAACAGCAAATATGGTCAATGTGGGGAGAGAGAGGAGCAGATCCCGCAGAGGGAGGGGAAGCCCCGGGCTAGGCAGTACCTGGAGCTGCAGGCTCTCTCTCTGGACTCTGGCACCCACACTGCCTGATGCTGCCTCTAGGATGGGGGAGGCGGGTGTAGGATGCTCTTAAAGGGAAAGGCCAGCCTCCTTCCATCTGCCTCCCCTTGGAGACCAGAAGCCAGCCAGAAAGCAGCTGGCCCCCCAGAGGATGGGCATGAAGTGTTTCCTGATAACAGCAGCCTATTGGGGAGTGGGGACAGGGGCAAGCCCAGTGTCTGTCCCTCCTCCACCCTGCCCTTCGAAGTTTGAGATGGAGGCTTCAGGAGTGAGAGAGGCCAGGTGGGGGACAGAGGGAGGGGAGAAAGAGAGGCCACTGTGGGCATCAGAGGTCAGGCCCTGGGTCTCTCCTCCATCACCACACTCATAGGTAAAGACCATGCTTATCTGAGGAGAACTTCTCTGCTTTTTATTTTCCTATACACTGTCAGAGCCATAGGGCCCCGGGATGGACTTAGACAAACCACAGGTACAGAGTGCACACGCCTGTGCATGGTGCATGCAGACATGTCCCTATAGGAGAGTGTGGGCCATGGCAGACAGAGCACTCAGGAAGCAGGCGCGTGGCAGAACAGGCAAATGATGGCTTCCTGTGCAGGAAGGTCTGTGCTTGGCTTCCAAGGCGGGCTGCAGGGATGCCGAGCTGGCCTGCCCGTGTCAGTGAAAGGCCCAGCCTGGATGCCGAGGCAGCTCACAGTTAGCCAGCGTGTCCCACGGAGCTGTCGCCATTGTCATTGCCTGGACAATCACAGCACACAGCATTTGAGGAGAGGCGGACGACTGCGGGAAGCAGGAGGGCCTGGGCTCCTGCACTTCAGGCTGAGCCCGGGGTACAGGCTGTTGAGATGAGAGCACTTGGCAGGGCAGGAGTTTGGTGGTGCTGGGGCAGTGAATCCAGCACGGCACAGGTGACAGGGCCACTTCAAAGCCTGCAGGCTCCTGGGGGTAATCCTGGGTCTGTGTGTATGAGGGGGAGGTGAAGGGGCTGGATGTGTCCCAGAAGAAAAGGGGAGCCAATGGGCGCCCTACATCCTGGGGTTCGGGCTGGGGAGCAGCCCCTTGGTCTGAAAGCAAACAGCACACATCTGTTTAGCCCACAGAGCGTCCCCCTGGGAGCAGTCTCCCAATGAGCCACCACGTATAGGGTCACCGATCGGTGAAGAGTGGTGAAGGGAGTTTGCCTAGAGGGGCTAGGTGGTGTCCTGACTGGGGGATGGTCCTTCCCTGAGACCACAGGCCATATGGCCTGGAGGATGGAGGGCCATGCCTAAGGCCACTGATAGGACGTCCCCCTGGGATGTCTCCCAAGCTCTCTGACTCCTGCAGTTGGGCAGGACTCAGCTCCCCTCGCCCCCAATTCCTCCACTCCTCCTGGGGCCCCAGCATTCCCTCTCTCTCTGCTGCCTTCAATGCCCCATTTCTTGCCCATCCTACAGCATCAGCTTCCTCTGGGCTTTTCCCTGCCACCTCATCCCTTTCAACCTCTGCTTCCCCAGCCACTGCAGAGAAGCCCTACCACCCCGCGAGGCTGACCGAGCCACCACAGGGCCCCAGCTCAGTTCTCCCTCTGAGGGCTCCCTGTTCCCCAGGCTCAGGGCTAGACACCTGATTGGGCCTCCCACAGTTCTGACCACCTCCTGCCCTTCTTTTCTTCTCTTCTGTCCCCACCACCAGTTCCCAGAGTCCCTTTGGCTGTTCCCTGGTCACAGAGCAACATTGTGTTCCCAGACACCCCAAGCTCCACCCCCCAGACCTCCCCTGCTGCATTCACACAGGGCATCCCCTCTGCCTGGACGACTCAGCATGACCCCCTCCCTGCCTGGCAATCCTTGCTTCACCTCCACCTTCCCTGGAGAGCTCTCGGGGACTTGCCTCTTCTTTCAGCACCCTGTGTCATGGCAGTGCTTATCACACGTGTTAGGTGACTGCTGATGTGCTGTCCCTCTCCACCCTGTGCCCTCCAGGACAGCACACTGTCTTTCATCACGCACCGCCCCCAAGTCCGAGGGGCACTTCCCATCTCTGTCCTGGCCTCTGTGGCCGTGCACAGTGCCCAGGCTCAGGACTGGGGAGTGAGTCCTTCCTGAGGCCGGAGCCGGTGTTCCCCAGGAGAGGCAGGGGCTCCACAGTTGGAGGGAGAAGCCCAGGTCCCCCCCTGTCTGGGATGCCGAGGGAACAGCCTTGGGGAAGTAAGGCAGGACATGGTCTTGGGCTCGTGGGGAAGCCCAAGAGAGCCCAGGAGCTGGGGGTTGTTGTACGGGTGTGAATGGAGGGGTTGGGTGGGGAGCTGTCTGCTGAGAGGGGAGGGGGAAGGGTAGCCTCGGGGCCTGTGCACATGGCATTTCCAGCGTTCCAGAATATGGCCTTCTCTAATCACCATCGACATTCCGTTCCATAGGCACTTGGGCTGACAGCTGGCCTTCTTTTAATAGCCACAAGTATTCTGGGTGACATCCTAATCATTCACTGTGAGCACATACACAGCTCGCAGCACCCCCCGCCAGGTAAGTCCAGCCTCCGATCACGCAGAGACGTACACACCAGCCACCCTTTGTCACAGGCAGCTTAGAACAGACCTGTTGAGACACTCGGTTCTGTGCCCTGCGGTGTCACAGTGACAGAGAACATGTGTAGGGCACATGGTCACACACAGGCACAAGTTACACTTCACTGTACACACACATTCTGTCCGGCTGTACACACTTACACATGCTGCACGTTTCCCACAGCACCGCAAGGCCCCTGCTGCCGGCCATGGATGTACAAAGTTAGGGTCCCACCATCCCACAGACACTCTCAGGTGCGGTCCAGACTCACTCGGGCCTGCTTAGAACATCGTGGAGTCCCAGAGATCCCCAGGCACCCCAAACAGGACAGGGGACATCTCGGTGGGGAAGGAGTGATTCCCAGAGGGCGCTGGACCTGCCCACAAAAATAGCTCCCCTTTTTTGGCCACTTGCCCATTGTCCCCACCCCTGTATGAATTGGCAGGGGCCCGGCCCAATCACCTTCCCAGAAGTCTCCACTTCCTGCCCCCCGGGCCTGAGAGGGGCCTTGGTTTCCATGTCCTCCAGGCCCTGACTGCAGGGGAAGCGTGCGTTCACTTGCTGGGCAGCCTCCCACATGGCTGCTGCCTCTGTGTCGATCCAGCCCTGGGAAAGTTGGGACAGTTACAGTGAAGGGAGGGGGACCTTCCCTAAGCCCCGCTCCTGCCCTCATCCCCAGCAAAGACTGTCTCCATCCTCTGCATAGGTGTTCACTACAGGGAGGTCCACAGCCCTGGAGGCTTGCTGGTCACAAAATCCCTGCCATCTGTGAGCGCCTGTGGCAGATGTGTGAGTGTGGGCCTTCTTAAGCATGTGGGATGGTCTGTCTTTACGAGGGTCCAGACCTTTGTTGACAGATAATATTCACTCCTTTGATATCATTCACTATGTGTGGTCAGGGAAGGGACCTCTGACATCTCCCCCTTAGCCCCTCAACCGAGGCTCTCCAGGGATGGAAGCAGTGGGAAGAGGTCAGTGGAGATTCTGGGCAAAGCCAACCATGGGCCCTGTAGTACAATGATGGAGGAGCCCAGGTGTGGCTGAGGACAGGAGGTCACAGCACAGAGAGCTCTCCTGGGGACATTAGGGGGCATCCCAGCCCCAGGCCCCAAAGAGGGGCTGGCAGGCTGGTAGTTCCCAGGGCTAACACCAGCTGTGGGGTCAGCACCCACCCGTGGGCACCCTAGCCAGTCTTGGATGTAGACACAACTGTTTTCCCTTTTAGAGAAGAACACAGAGGCTCAGAGGGGGTGAGTGACCTGCCCGAGGTCACACAGTGAGGCTCCGGTAGAACTGAGGCGTGACTCCAGGTCCTCAGACTCCTGGGCCAGAACTCCTTCTGTTGTATCCTGTGGGCTCCTCAAGGCTCCCAGGAGGAGGGGGCTTAAGGCTAATAACAAAGGACCCTGAGCTAGCTCCTGCCTGGGTCTCAGGAGGCCCATCTACGGCCAGAAATGCCTGTCTTTTCACGGCTCTCAGCTTCTGGAATACTGCCAGCATGGAAGAGAGATGAGCTGGCATTGGAAGATGCGTCAGTCCTGGCCCTGCTACTGGGTGACCTTGGGCCAACCCATTGCCTCTCTGGCCCCAGGGCCCCTGCCTGTCACAGGGGATGGGGCAAAGGAAGGCCCTGGGACAGTCATGGAGGGCTCTTCCTGCCAGCGTCCCAGCTTCCTGAGGGTCCTTGGGTCTCAGAGGCCTGAGGCTGGCCTGGTTGAGGAGAGGAGGGCAAGGTGCCAGCCTTGGGAGACCACTGTATCCTTACCACCTCGCTCTCTGAGCCCAGGGATGCATGGCGCCTCTGTCCGGAGATCCAGCTGAGGTCTGAGGCCTGGCTGCTCAATGTGGAGCGGTGGGTGGAGCGGTAGCTGGCAAAGGGGCCAGTGCGCTGGCCCGACACACCGAGCAGCACCCCCAGGCAGGGAAGGTGCTGGGCAATGGCCATTCTGCAGGAACAGCACATCTGGTTAGGGGGATGAACAGGCAGACACCAGGAGATGGGGGTGGATGGACAGACTGCTGTGGGGCTAATGGGAGTGGACAGAATGTGGGAAATGGGTGGTTCAGACACTGGGGTTATGAGGACAAATGCTGGAGTGATGGGAACGGACAAAAAGACACTGGCAGTCACAAGAGGTGATGAGGAAGGCCAGACAGATGCTGGGTTGAAAGAGACTGACAGGCTCATAGCCTTGAAGGGACAGACAGACACAGGGGCCATGGGCAAGGAGGGTAGCAGGTTCGGCAAGGTGCTTGGTCTCAGCTCTCAAGGGGCTGGCCCAGGCTGCGTCTCTCCCAGTGAGAACCAGGGACAATCCCCAAGGAGCCTCTGAACCTGCCCCTGGCCTCAGCATGGTGACAAGTTACTGACCCCCACCAGGCAGAAGGAGGCACTGAAGGGCCCCTCGCAGGAGAGGCCGGCTGTGCTGGGAATCCCATCAGCAGAGAGCACTCTGGGTCAGAACCACACCTGGACCTCCACCAGGGCCCTTGAACCTCTCCCTACTGTGGTCTCTCCAGGACACTGCTGTCTGGGGGCTTCTCTCTGTAGGGGGTATCACTGCAGATCGGCCATGCCAGCTGCTTTTTGTCCTTGGCTCCCCAAATCCCATAGGCAGAACCGGACACTGTCCAAGGGGCTCTGATGTTCCTCCAAGCTGATCCCCCTGGGAAACTGGAGCAGCAGAGGGGGTCACACCAGCTCCAGACCCCATCCAGTGTCACTGGCTGCTCCCAGCTGCTAGAGGCCCCCACCCAGTGCATATAGGAGAGACAGAAAAGATGGCCAGTCTCTGCTCCCATTCATGGCTTCAGGCCCTCCATGGCCTGGGGACCTGGGGCTGGGTCCTGGAGGAGGGCTGCACCTGTACTTGGGGTGGGTGATGGCATAGATGATGGGGTTGTGGATGGCAGAGGCCTTGGCGATGACAGCAGGCACTGTGTTCATGTAGGGCGTCAGGACATGGGCGTACCTAGGACAGAGAAGCCATGGTTCCCCTGCTAGCTGGCCTTCCCAGAGACTCCACAGCCCGCCTGCCCTCTCAGGAACCTGCTTCCCCTGGGCCAGGCCCTGTGGGCTACAGCCCAGCCTGGCCCAAACTAGCACGGCCAAGCCAGCCTCATGAGAGGGACTGAAATGCAGGGAGAATTCTGACCTGAGGTGAGCGGAAACCTGGGGAGCCGATGAGGGAGGG
The DNA here is from genome assembly GCF_010015895.1 of Lontra canadensis. NCBI lineage: Eukaryota > Metazoa > Chordata > Mammalia > Carnivora > Mustelidae > Lontra > Lontra canadensis. The sequence goes on from NW_022630997.1 coordinate 31,771,784, forward strand.
TTGCTGGAGGAAGATAAGGCAGGCTGGGGGGGTTCTGCCCAGTCCCATGATAGCCCGGAGCCTGTGCTGCAGGCAGGAAGCCCTCCCCACCCCAAGGACCTCTGGGCCTCTGGCCAGCTCCTCCCCCACCCTTACCGGGGACCAGCCCCTTCCTACACAAGCAGGTCTCGGACCCAGACACTTCCCAGGATGAACAACTCTCACTGTCTCAAAGTGCTTCTGAAGTCTGGCCTATGTCCTCGCTGCTGCAGACATCAAGTCCCCAGACTAGCCATGAAGGACTGGCAGGCAGGAGGTGAGCGGCACCCCAGGCCGTGTGCCCACAGCCCCCGTGAAGAGGGAACCAGAATCTCAGGGAGAGTCTTGTGTTCCCGTGGGATCTGGTAGGACCTGGGAGCCCCTGCGGGCCCTCAGATCAAACCCACCATGGCTGAGAGCTCCCCCAGCGTATGTCCCAGTGCCTCCAGGACATGGCAGGGCCATCTCCCTCGGGGAATCTCGCTGCCACTAACACAACCGCAGAGAGAATGAATGAATGGCTGTAAGGCAGGACTTTGGGTGTGAAAATGGCTGGCTTGGGCTTGGGCTTGGGCTGGGGAGGGACAGGCCACCCCAGGGTGCCCTTACCGTTCTCCCACCCCCTCCAGCCCCTGTCCCAGCCCCTTGGGCACTGCTCACCCAGCAAAGGCCGTCAGGGCCACAGTGGAGTAGGGGGCCCAGGAGAGCACAAAGAGAAGGATGACCAGCAGCTCAATCTTGGCCATTTTCCACTCTCTCTGCAGCCGCTGCCGTTGTCGGGGGGACCTGACACCGCCCTCACAGGCCCTGAAAGTCTGGAGAGCCCTAGCGCAGGCGCAAAGTCCAAGTCTGACCCCACTCTGGTGGCAGTGAAGGCCGCGGTCATGGATGCTGTGGGGGAGGCTCCCTGGACCTGGCCATTCTCTCCAGCGCAGGGAGCCCTGACTCTCAGAGAGTTCTCCATTACATCCAGCCAAAGCACCTCCCTGTGGTTCGGCCTGTGGGGTCTTCCCTACCCGCAGACCTCCCCATTAAGCCTAAAGGCCCCTCCTCAGAAGCCCCTGTCTCTTGAGACTTTTCTAGGCGCCCAGGTTGTGCTGGTCTCTGAGCACCTCACCCTCTAAGCACATGGGCTCAGCTTTTCTTTGCCCATCTAGAGCTGGGAATCTCCTGGGGAGGGGAAGGCGCAGCGTGAGGCTGGGGACAGGGTCGGGTCGTCCTGGCTGAGGGGCGTGGCCACCCTCCCATCTAGCCCCTCCTCCGAGCCCAGCTCTTACCGGCCTGTCTCCCGGATGGCCCTGAAGATGAAGATGTAGGAGTAGATGATGACCAGCAGGGGGAGGAAGAACACGAAGCAGAAGAGCAGCATGGTGTAGGCTCGGACTGACGGCGTGAAGCTCATGTAGTCCCAGGAGCAGGAGGTCAGCAGCCCCTCGGGTACGTAGGCGCCTGGGAGTCAGGAGTCGATGCTCAGCCTTCGGGGCAGCCTGCTTCAGGCTCCTCATCCAGCAGGGGCTTTGGATGTGGGGTCCAGGCTCCCAGAACACTGCTCCCCACTCCAGCCCTGCCCACTGCCTTGAGGAAGCTGGAGCGTGTGGAGGGAGCTTTCCCAGCCAGTTCTAGCCAGCAGAGCCCACTGCTGCCCATTTTTACCAGGCTGGAACAGAGACCCGACCGTATCCCCCAGTCTTACTCTTCCAGATTTGGGCCAGGTTTGTTGTCCTGCCACAGAAAGGTGGGTGCCTGGCTGCTAACCCTTCCACCTGCTCAAGCACACACTCCAAGGCCTGCCTCAGCATCAGAAGCCCCTGTCACTTCCCACCAGCCAGGAACCAGTGGTCTCCCCTGGTATTTGGGGGTGGGAGCCTGGGTCATGCTCGGATTGCTGATGGAGCTACCTCGGTTTCCCCTGCTGCTAGTCATGCCCCCTGAATGAGTATCCACCTGCCTTGAGGCTTAAGCACTCCCTTGGCCCCTCTTGCCAACTGACGAATGCAAGTCTATCTACCTGCCCCTTAAACTTGCCCCACCCAGCTTATCCTCCTCTCTCCCAATTCCCCCAGTCTACTTACTCCAGCCAAAGAAGGGTGGCAGGCTCCAGGCCAGGGCATAGAGCCAGACGCCCACCAGGACAAGTGCTGCCCGCCTCTTGGACACCACCCCAATGGCGGCCAGTGGGTGCGTGATCACCAGGTAGCGGTCCAGAGCGATGGCCATCAGGGTAATCATGGAGGTGATGCCGAAGACAGCCCCACAGAAGGCATAGAACTCGCAGCCTGTGGGCACAGCTCCCTGACCTCAGGCCATGGCGGGAGCCCATGAGGTACCCCAGCGGAGGGAGGGTCTGGGGATGGCACATATTCAGCTCCTGCCTTCAGCTCTACAGAGAAGCCACCCTGAGCCCCTCTACACCCTGGCTACTTGCCACATCTGGCCCAGAGGCTGAGTCTTGCCTCTTGCTCACTCACGGGGTCAAGGGTGGCCACCCACTCTCTGCCCAGGAAGAGCCAATGACCTCCTCATCCGAGGCCAGCCTCCACTGCGGGCATCCCCTGCCACAACATGCCTCCTCCCTCCAGCAGAAGGGAACCCCGAAGGTCTACCTGCTTCCCCAAAGAGCCACCGCTTATGGAGGCTGCTGACGAAGAAGACGGGGGCCTGGGTGAAGGACATGAAAAAGTCGCTGACCGCAAGGTTGATAATGAACATGTTGGAGGGTGTCCTGAGGCCTCTGGTCCTGCAAAGGGTTGGAAGCTGTCAGGAGGTGCTTCTGCTGGGGAGCTTCCCCGAACTATGCACGCACACGTGCACACATGCACACGGAAACGAGCCACAGGCCACGACTTGTCCTGCTGCCCAGCAACCACCAGCCAGACAGCTCTAGGGCCTGACGGCGTGATCTAAGAATCCCCCCTAGGCAGCAACTCTTGCCTCATCTGGAGAGCGATACAGTCCCTACAGTTCTGTGCAGCCGAAGCTGGCTTTAGGACTCATCTGTTCCCTCCTCTCACCCTCTGGATCCACTCTGCATGACCGGCTCTCTCTCCTTGGTCACACCCCTCATTCCACTGAACCTCTCCCAGCCAGAGTGCCTCCTCCTGCATGCTCAGACGTGCCTTCCCAAGAGCTCCTTCCACCTCTTTCGTCGCCAGCGACCCCTCCTGGTTCCCCTTCTGCCAGAAGCCCTGCAGTCTTCATATTCAGGGTTGGTGCAGGGCAGAGGGACAGACAGGTGTGCCCCACGGGCCAGGCGCTTTCATAAACTCCTCTCCCGTAATCATCCATCTTTGCATCTACCCCTCCCTCTTTTCCAGATGAGAATACTGAGGTTCCCACCCGCAAGGTGGGTTGCTCCAGGTAACAAGACTCAGTAGGTGGCATGGCCAGGATTCAAACACTTATTTGATGGGCACTGCACAGTCTGAACTTGCATAATCCTACACTGACTCCCTGAAATAAATCACAAGTCCATTTGCAGATAAGAAAAATGCACCCACAGGGACGCCTGGGTGGCTCAGTCGGTTAAGCATCTACCTTCGGCTCAAGTCACAATCCCAGAGTCCTGGGATCAAGCTCTTCCTTGGGCTCCTTGCTCAACGGAGAGCTTGCTTCTCCCTCAGCCCCTGACCCCAGCTCATGCTCTCTTTCTCTCTCTCTCTTTCTTAAATAAATAAATTTTAAAAAGAGAGAGAAAAATGGACCCACAGAGAGTAAGTGACTTGCCCAAAGTCAGTTCAGCTAATAGGTAGTAGGGAATTGTCTGTCTTGGCCATTCAGCCCAAGAATGGAGCAGGTGGGGAAAGAAGCTGGGGTGCCCGCCAGGGGCTCTTGCTGAAGGACTCGTGACCCTGTTTCCAGGGGGGCTGCTTATCGAGGCAGAGAGAGGATGCCCACTGGAGCAGGTGGCATGGAGGTGAGCTGAGAGCATGGCAGAATGGGCAAAGGCATGTGAGTCATAGAGACACTTGTCCTACACAGAAGGTGTGTCCTGGACTATTTTTTTGACGCTTCCCTAAGCTAGAAGCTGGAGGCCTGTCCTGAGACCACAGAAGGCTTGGCGGCGGCATCCCTACCCAGGCTTAACAGAGCCCTGCAGAGCTGGCGACAGCATTTCTGCCCCGTCTCTGCATGGCTGGCTGCCCTCAGTGCCCTTGCCCTAGTCTCGCCAATCAGGCACCTGCAGAAGGTATAGATGACCATCAGATTGCCCAGCATCCCTGTGAGCCCCACCAGCAGGATCACTGTGCCCAGGGTGTAGTGGACATGATCTGGAACATCCACCGTTGGGAAGGGGACCCAGGCAGCACCCTGAGCCTCGGCTGCCTGTGGAGAGACAGACAAACAAGAGCATCACATTATCCTTTCATCTGGAATAACCCTGAGAAGGAAGGGTTAAGATTCCCAGGAGGGCTGGTAGGGAAACTGAGGCTCAGAATGGCACCGCCACTTGCCCACACTGCTAGGAAGTGGCTAAACCGGAGAAGAATCTCTGGTCTCTCTGAAGTCAAGCCAGAGCTCCTGAACCATGGCACAGAGGCATGAGGCTCCTAGGATCACCTGTCGGAGGCTGGACAGACAGAGTGACACATGTCTGTCAAGGAGGGACATGGCTGGAGTGAGTCTACCTTTCCACAGAGAAGGCAGAGCCATCCCTTGGTGCTTCCTCTCCCCTGTAGGGGCCCTGACCGAAGCACTCGAAGTGGTTAGCAAGGGTCTTCCAGGCCCTGTAGACTCTGCAGTGGCGGAGCCCCTTTCCCCTGGAGACCCACCCCCTCACCAACCTCAATGAAGATATTGTATTCCCCCACAGTAAAACTGGGGAGTGCTGACCTTATTACCTGGCGTGAGACAGAGGAAAAGAATTCCCCTTTAAAGAAAGCTTGGGGGCACCTGGCTGGCAGGTCGGTTAAGCGTCTGACTGTTGATTTTGGCTCAGATCATGATCTCAGGTTCGTGAGGTTGAGCCCCGAGTCAGGCTCACGCTCATTGGGGGAATCTGCTTGAGATTCTCTTTCCCTCTCTGTCTGCCCTTCCCCCCTCCCCAATAAATAAATACATCTTAAATAAATAAATAAATGTAAAAAAGAATAAAGAAAGCTTAGGTTCCCCCAGGGTCACTGCTGAGTCCAGCACAGAGGGCTTTAAAGAACCCTCTGCCCCAGCTCCTTTCCTGGAAAGGAGGGCAATTTAGTCTCTGTCTTGTCTCCTATAGCTACAGAGCCTTCCCGTCCAATCCAGGATGTAGGCCCACATCCCAGGGTCCTCAGGGTACCCTCCTTCCTCCCCAGTTACCAGTGGTTTCGATAGGGTATGACCCTGGGGCCCTGGCCAGAAGGACAGAGGCACAAGAAGGTACCCACCACGTCACTCTGGGCGGACAATCCAGATGCCTCTGGTGTGCCTTCCTCTCTGGAAGGCTCTATGGGGTGTCCAACCACCCTCAGAGAAGAATGCATGCAACCAAGGGCAGGTCTGGGCCATTGCAGCCCCTTGTCCCTTACAGTTGGCCTTTCCGTTCCTCAGATGCTCTCTCCACAGGGACGGACTTTGCCCATACTCTCCTCTATTGGCCTCTCTGTGGAGGACGGGGGCCTGGGTGTCCAGTCCAGTCCCAGAGGAGTCCAGTAACATGCCCAAGATCCCACAGAGGAGCTCAGGTCTTTTCTCTCTCCCTGTCAAAGCCCCTGGGTGTTCCCTGCAGGGAGGCCTGGGTGGGCGGAGGGAAGGCTCTGTGTGTGCACATGCTGGCCCCCGGCTTACCGTGGCACTGATGGCCAGAGGTTGGCCCAGGCTGGAGGTGCTGCTCCAGGAGCCGTCCCACCTGCTGGGTGAGGCTGGGGTGGCCACGTAGCTGGGCTCCTGAGCTCTGGGCCCTAAAGGAGGGTTCATCCTGAGGCAGGGTAGTCCTTTCTCAAGCTGTCAGGATATTAGCTGTGCCCAGCCTCCCAACCTTCCTCTGTCCTCTGTACCCCTGCCTGGTCTGCGGCCGCCTGTTCCCGCGTCTTGCGTGGACCCAGCTCGGAGCTACTCTTGAAGCTGATGACTGCTGTGTCCAGTGAAGCACAAAGGAACAAGTGTCACAGCTATGGCAACTCACAGCCACGGGCTCTGTCCCCACCTTTAAGTAGCAGAGCTGGGAGTGCACATGCCCAGTTGCTCAGTACTGCGAGCTCCCCCAGATACAGGTCCCTGGGTGTCTGTCCATAGAAGGTCTGATGATGGCGGTGTCCATGTGGGAAAGTGTGTGTGTGTGTGTGTGTGTGTGTGCATGAGTGTGAGAGTGTGTGTCAGTGTGAATGTGTGTATTGCAAGGGAGACTGTTGTCCTTGGGCTTCCAGACACTGGGCAGAAGTCTTTGTCCTCCCGTCTGACAAGGCTCTCTTTCTCCCCTGAGCTCATCAGAAATAGCCGCTGCTGCCCTCAGTAAACCCCACGGCTGTCCGGGAGGGCAGCTTCACCCTTTCCATGGAGCACCTGGCCCTCAGTTCTGCCCACAAGAGTCCACCCCATCGTCACAGCCACCCCCAGGAGCCAAGGCTGTCACCCATTGCACAGATGAAGAAGCTAAGAGGTTGTGTCGTGATATCACACAAGCAGGGTGAGATCAGACCATAAGGCATTTTTATTTATTTATTTTTAAATTAACATATAATGTATTGTTAGCCCCAGGGGCATAAGGCATTTTTTGTTTGTTGTTTCTTGATAATAAACTTTTTTATTGAAGTATAAAGATTTTATTTCTTTTTAAGATATTATTTATATAAGACAGAGATAGTAAGAGGGGAGAAGAGGGAGAAGCAGGCCCCGCTGAGTAGGGAGCCTGGTGTTGGACTCGATCCCAGGACCCTGGAATCATGACCGGAGCCGAAGGCAGACGCTTAACCCACTGAGCCACCCAGGTGGCCTGAAGTATAAAGATGTTTAAAAACCACCAAGTGCAAAGCTGGTAGAGACCTGGGAACGCAGGCCTGGCTGCGATGAGTGTACGTCAGTGGGGGAGGCGTCGCCAGGTCTGCACCTCCATCCAGTCTTGCAAGAGGCAGTGGGAACGAAGTGAAGAGTCCCAGAGCTGGAGGGAATGGCAGCCGAGCAGTCTTCACAGGTGTCCCCTCGGCTTCCAGAACATTCTACCTTGGAGCGTGTCCTGAGACACAGTGCAGAGGTTTGTGGAACCCTGGAGTGGAGACACACATCATCTCTTGCTCCAGGACAGCTCCCGGTCTTTACAACCAGGTCCCCTTGAGCCCCAGATTGGGGCCAGCAGGTGGGAGCACCCACACTCAGAGAGAGAAGCTGCACTTCCCAACAGGCGTTAACTCATGGCTCAGACGCACTTACCCCTGACACCTTCCATTTCAGGTCTTAGCTCACAGAGGCTCACCTAGGGTGCTGAGTGAGGCTGGACCCCGGCTTTGCTTTTTCTTGTAATGCCCAGTGTGGACTTACCAGCGGCTGGCTTTTGAATACAAGGCTTTCCCTACTGATCGCCGCTGGGAGCAGCTCTGAGCTGACGTGAAGTCCCATTCAATGTCCTCTCTCCCTCTCCAACCTGAAAACTAGGAGAGAAGGCAGTGAAGTAGCCAGGACCAGGAGCTCTCAGAAAGGTTTGTTGGGTGGACAGAAGAGAAGGGGCCATGCCCAGGGCAACACAGGCCTCGGAGCAACTCCCAAAGGCCCAGGGAATTGAATCCTTTTATATTGCCCTTCTCCGTGGCTGACATACAGCCCCCTTGGAAGTGACGCTGAGATGTTCCATCCCTCATCCTGTGTTGCAACCCTTAGTAGAGGCCCCACCCACGACCGTCATGCTCCACACCTCTGTGCCCAACTTCTGCTCTGCTCGGATCCTGCAGTCCAGGCTGAGTCAGGAGAGCTACACGGGCAGCCCCAGCCTCTGAGGACACAGTGTTTAACTGTCCCCCATGGGCACACCGCTGCCCAAGCTGTCCTGCTTATAAGTCACGGGTCTGAAGTGGGGGAGCCCTTGACCTTCCATCACTCTCCTCAGACCTCTCAGGTATGCAGCTGCGTTCCCACCTCTGAGCCCCACTTCTGCTCCCTGCTCTGCCTTGCCTGTCAGATCTCTCTCCAGGCCTGGCTCAGAGTGGGGCCCAGCCTCTCCAGGCCCATCCTGGCCTTCCTGTCAACAGTCTCAGGTGCCCCGCTCTGCCCAGGAATAAGCACAGGGACAAACAGAGAGGGGGGCCTCCAACCCCTCCCAGGTCCCATCCTGGCTAGTGCCACTCCCTCGGATGGCATCTCTTCCTCTCCCTGTCCAGCAGCCGAGGGCAGGCGATGTTCAAGGCCAGCCTCTGGCTAAGGGGACCTCTGTGTCCCCCAGTCCCCCGAGCTGATAACAAGTTGCCATCCCCGTACAAGGCTTCTCTCTTCATGGCGTCCCCTTTTCTCTTGCCCCCCGCCTTACAACTCATTCTTCGCACTGCAGCCCTAAAGTCATTTGGAAACATGGAGTCAGATAACCCCATACTTAACCCTTTGGCGGTTTCCATTGCTCCTGAGACATAGACAAAGGCCCAGACTGGAGAGGAGGTAAAGGAAAATAACACAATGCCCATGGATTTTGTTGGGGAAGCTAAACCCTTCAGCATCAGCAAGAAGAGGCCTGCTCTCACCCACCGCCTCAGTGTACGTGCATACGGGCCAGGCGGCCATCACTCCCTGCTACTGCCCCTTTTGGATGCATGTTCCAGAACAGCCCTGTTTTCAGGAAGGAGCGGCTGAGCTCAGGTGCCAGGCAGTCTGGGTGTGGCTGCCTGCTAAGCCCGGAAGCTTCTGAGAAGGCCAGCTGCCAGTACCCTAAGACCCTCCTGGGAGCTGGATTCAGGCCATGGGGGAAAAGGGGAGCTAATCACACAGGGAATTGAGTTCAGGTGCAGACCCTCTTGCTGGGGAGGAGGAGCTAGCTTGGTCCCTGAGCTTCTGGGCTCACTCTCCAAGGTGTCCTCACGGTGCTCCAGCCAAGCCAGACTCCCCTCGGCACGCAGGAGAAGCCCAGTCCCTCTGTCGCCCGGCTTCGCTCATGCCTTGCTCTTGAAACTGTCCTCCACCCCTTCTCAAGGTCTCAGCTCAAACACCACCTCATCAAGGTGTCAACGAAGCCATCCTGAGGACCCAGCTGTTCTCAGCCTCCTGTCCATCCTGTGGAGGACTCACTAATAGTGTCATTTATAGTGATCATTATCTGATTCTGTCCTCTCCCTTCCCTGGGTCACAAATAGATCTATGTGCTTCATCTCTGTGACCCACTGCCCAGCGGAGTGGCTGCACATCCTTTCAGGAAAATAAAAATCTCCTGGGTCCTTGCGTCTTGAAGTGCGGTCCAAGCAACCGGTGGTAGAAGTGGCCCTGAGGGGGACACTGAGGCAACCCAGGGATTAGCAAGAGCAGGACACTCTGCCAAGTCTGAGGCTGGAAGGACAGAGGAGGAAGGGGGGTCCTGGGATACCAGGGGCTAGAGATGTCCAGCAGGCTGCTGCAGAGAGAGGCTGCTCACAGGTGGGAGTGGAAGCCTTGGTGGGGACATGGCGGCCGACAGGGACTCCATGGTGGGCAGAGCGTGAGCCTGCGCTCCCACCCTCTCCTCTCTGGACTCCTGTCTTCTGCTCTTCCCTCACAATGGCGAAAGCTGCCTGGAAGCCAGAGGTAAGAGGGGCTGAGCAACGTGGTTCCCTGGCATAGAGAACAGAGTAGGGAAGGGCGATGGTGCACACAGGTTATCATCCTCCACCCCGCCCCCAACCTGCCACCGTGGCCAGTAGATGGTTTGGGTGCCACCCCAACCTCCCGGCCAGCAGATCAGCCCTCCCAGTTCACCCGTAGGTGCTCTAGCTCCTTGATTTCTTGTGACCCCCTCCCCAGAGGATGCTTGTGGAGGGATGGCCTGAACCTTGGGTGGGTAGTGGTAGCAGCTATCCCCCTGGCCAGCCTCTGGGTACCCCTGGACCAGCCTGGGCCATCCTGCTGTCCAACCTGGCCTAGGAGTCTACAGGCCATCATGCTCACGCCCCCTCCGCATGCACACGCACAGTGCCGGGAGATCTGAGTGTGCACTCTGCACCCAGAACCCTTGCCTAATCTCTGTGTTGCCTGCTCCTCATACCTCACTGGCATGACTGCAGGTAGGGAAAACTCTCTAGGTCCCTCATCCTCAGGGGAGTTCTGGGGACATAAGAAGCAAGAAGCCTGAGAGCTTCCTGGGTGTCTGCACAGCTGAGGGGCTGGGGAGGCAGGGGTAGGGCGTGTTCTGTTAGAGCGGGCAGCGGGTATGCACATCTCACTGGTGGGTCATCAGCCAACACAACCCATACTGGTTGGGGGGCTAGAATCAGCCAAGGGCATGGACACTCTCCACAGGGCCCTGATTCCAACTTTACTTACTTCTGAGTCCCAGAATTCCTGTGCAGCGTAAGGAAGTCCTGAAAGCTCTTATAAGAAAAGCTGATAGAGGGACGCCTGGGTGGCTCAGTCGGTTGGGAGTCTGCCTTCAGCTCGGGTCATGGATCCCAGGGTCCTGGGATCGAGTCCTGTGGCGGGCTCCTTGCTCATCAGGGAGCCTGCTTCTCCCTCTGCCTGCTGTTCCCTCTGCTTGTGCGTGCTCTTTGACAAATTAAAAAAAAAAAAAAAGCTGCTAGAAAAGCCAGGAGGGCAGGCCCGTGGCCCCTGCGTTTCTGTCTTTCTGGCCACAGCACCAGTGTCCAGGGAGCCAGGTCCCTGTGACCTAGCCTAGCAGGCAGCACTGTACTGACACTCCCACGCCCTTCCCAGCCTCTCCACGGCTTCGGATCACTTTCCACATCCTGAGGCTGGTCAGGGCTATCTGGTCACCCAGAGACTCCTGGGAAACTCCCAGAAGCTGTTGCCAGGGGAATATTAAATGTCTTAGTGAGCATATTCCCTCAGGCACCCAGCAAGCCGCTCACCTAGGAGCCTCCTCTCCTGGAACCTGTTGGGCTCCAGGCAAACCCTGTCAGGATAGGGCTCACCGTCCTACAGCATGGGGTGAGGGTGGGGGACATAAACTCGGAAATTTGGAAAATCTTGCTCTTTTGCTGTCTTCGGTCGCAGAGCAGCAGATATAGCTCTGTCCATCTACCTGCTCTGAATGCCATCCAGATGCGCCCCTCCCCCACTGCTGCCCCATCACCAACGTAGGCCTAACTCTTGGGAGCCAGCCGAGTAGCGCAGTGGCTCTGCTAATGTCCCCAGAGGCATCCAAGGGTCTTTAGGTCCCTGTGGCCCACATTTTTGTCACTCCTCCCATACTTACTCCCCCAGAATGGGGGAGGTGCCTTCTGTGCACCCTATGATAGCCAAGAGAGGGACTCGCCAGGGTACAGCTGTAGGACAGAGATTCCACAGCACTGCGGGGCCCTTTCCTATCCTCACAGGAGCACCTATGGTGGCTCCTGGGTTTGCTACCTACTGACGCCTACATTCCTGGCTTGGGGTCCAGACCCAGGGCCTTCAGTGTTTCCTAGCCCCATCTTTCCTGATCCACGTGCGTCATGTCAGTCTGGGGGCTCCAACCTCGTACCATCCAAGGACCATGCATTTATTAAGTGACTATGGTGTGCCCTGCCCTGGGTTAGCATCAGCTAGAGTGGCTGCTGTGGGCACACTTGCTGTGTTATCAGGAGGGGAATGACACAGTCTCTCTCTCTCTCTCTCTCTCTCTCACACACACACACACACACACAGTGCCTGCCGACCCCAGAAACTAGCTTTTTCCTCCCCTTAGCTGGAAGCATCTGTCTAGGGGAGTCAGGGCCAGTTAACAGGTGCAAGAAAAGAACAGGGAAACAGAAAGTCAAGGGAAATATGAGTAAGGCCAAAAAAACCAAACCCTTTAAAAAAAGATTTTATTTATTTATTTGTGTATTTATTTAGAGAGCACTCACACAAGCAATGGGAGACGCGGAGGGAGAGAGAGAGAGAGAGAGAGAGAGAATCCCAAGCAGACTCCGTTTCGAGCTCAGAGCCCGATACAGGCCTGGCTCAATCCCATGACCCGGAGAACACGACCCGAGCCGAAATCAAGAGTTGGGCACTCAGCCGACTCAGCCACACAGGTGCCCCAAGAACTTTTAACTCAAAAACTGATTGCACACCCCAGAGAGTCATGTCCCTTGGGCAGGCCCAGCCTGTGGAAAGCAAGAACTTGTTACTGGATTTCAACCACAAGACTGATTCCTTAGAGCCTTTGACATTTCCTGGGGACACATGCAGCACTCCAGCTGATGCTCGCAGAGAGCCGCGTGAACCACCTGGGGACTCTATACTGTTTTTTGACCTTTGGATAACATGCTGGAGTAGCAGGAACAACAGTTTTCTTCCTCACTGTGTTTTCACTTCCTGAGCTCTTCCTTACCAAGTGGAGCATGTGTCTGAGGGGGAGAGGAAAGGAGGAAAGCATCCGCTTTGATTTCTAACAGCCCAGAGTGATTTTTGACAGCTCACAGAGGACACGTTGGGGCAGGATGGAAAACCTACACGAACCACAGAGATGCACTTCATAAAGAGGGCAGTTCTAGCATGGGACATGTGTCTGGGTTCATTCTCAGTGAATAAAGTACCCCATAAACCCTCAGATTTCTGAGCACTGCATGAGTAGACCTGGAAGACTTCCGAATGCAAACCCTGAACTTGAATTGGCTTTGTCTTTTGATGTTGACTGTGGACCTGGTAGCTTTGCAGGGCCGCTGAAGCAGGAGAGGGCATGTCCTGGCTTCACCCCGGGGCTGTGAGGTTTGCACAGCACAAATGCCCACCCCACCCCACAAGGACACTGGGGTCAGCCAGGGCTGCGCCCCCCTGTGGAGCTGGGTGACCTTGGGGTACTCCGTCTTGCCCTCTGAGTCTCCTTCCTTGTCTATGGAATGGAGACCAGGATAGGATACTTCATTAGAGGCAATGGTTTAATTTGACAAGAGAAATGACTCATGCACCTGGAACACAGCAGGCTTCAGCAATGTGAGCCCCTAATCCTTTTAGCTGATTGCAGAGGGATTGAGATGGCTATGGCAGGCCTTGCCAGGATCACAGCCCACTTGTGGCAGAAAGCTCCTGAAGCCCTTGAGGTCAGGGAGCAGATGCGCAGAAGTCAGCAAGGCAGGTGTGGGGACCACATCCCTTTTCCCAAAGAGAGGAAGCAAGCCCCTGGTATGAGTGTGAGCTCCCTGCCCATGAACAGCCAGCCCCACTGTCCAAGGCCCCAGCTTTTCCACCCGCAGGGAATATGGGGGTTGGCTCTTTGCAGGGCGGTGGGTTGGGACAGAAGGTGCTCATTTTCTCTCCTTAGAAGACTGGCTAACTCCAGGAGCTGCTGGCTGTTTCAGGCAGCCAAAGTCAGGGACTAGCGGCGGCTGGCACCCTCCTCTGTTGGGGCTCCTCAGTCTTCTCTCCCATCCTTCCTTCCCCACTTGGGCCAGTTGGGGCTCTGGACGGAGCTCCTAGTCAGCTCACCGATGGACCTCTGTGAGCCTCTGGGGCCTCTTTCCTCTCTCTTCCTGTACACCACTCTGTCCCTTGCCTTCACATCCAGCTCCCAAGGTACTCTGGAATCGTCAGGGAGCTTAAAAAATTATGTCACCCGGAGCCCACCTCCCAGAGACTCTGATTCAGTTGGCCTCAGGTATGAGCTAGGCGCTGGGACTTTTATTTTATCTTTTTAGAGATTTTATTCATTTATATGAGAGAGAGGGAAAGAGAGAGAGTAGGAGGGGGATCGGAGGGACAAAGAGGGAGGGAGAAGCAGACTCCCCGCTCAGTCCCAGGACCCTGGGAGCGTGACCGGAGCTGAAGGCTGACGCTTAATCGACTGAGCCACCCAGGGGCCCCGGCACTGGGATTTTTAAAAAACACTACCTAACACAAAGTCTTAGGTGCCCGTCCTCCATCTTTATGCTAATGCCTTCCAGACACAGACCTGGACTCAGAGGCGGGTCGTGCCCACACCCGCCATTAGCTCCAGTCCCCTCAGCTCCAGCTCTGTCTGCTCTGTATGGGGCTATGGTTTTGCAGCCTGTTTGCAGCCTGTGCCAGGAGTGGACTCCTCCACCTTCTCCGTCCCGCCAAAGTCCAAATTCAGGCTCGAACCAGACCTGCCTGAGCCCCTCTAAAGTAGGGGAAAGGGCTGGTGATGAGGGGTCTGGTGCTTGGTGCCCAGGGGCAGAGGGGCACACGAGAGGAACCAGCGATGAGGGCTGTGAGGAGCAGAGCAGTGAACTCCAGAAGCCAGGCGGGAGAGGCAGGGTTCTTAGCCAGGGGTCTGCCGGGAGACTTCAGGGCATCCTTGAACTTGGGTGAGAAAAAAATGATACTGTTTGCACGAATCTCTAGCCGAAATTCAACATTTTCCTTTATTATGAACATGGACAAAACCCCACAGTAATATGGCCTGTGATTCTGTCACTAGTGGAAATCACTGCTGCTTTTCTATGGTGGTAGGATTGTTGTGCAATGGCACAATATTGGTTTTCGTCTTCACCGCTTCAGACTTACAGACCCTGCATACACCGCCACCAGACCTTGTTGACTTGTTAATGAAGAACCATGCATGTAACCCCATCACAAATTCATTTATTTACTATATTAGTGGTCATATTTCACTGGGATCAGTTTCCTTTGTAATCCTGCGTATTTTATTTCATGCATTTATTTCATGCAACCCTCCTGGAAAGGACCCTAGAGGCTGCGCAAGACTCTTGGAGTAGAAGTTGAGGCAGGTGTTCCGAGATCAAGCTGTGGCCACGATTGTAGGGGGCTGTCGGTGGCCTCCCTTGGGTACCTCACAAAGGTGGCCTGGAGATCTTTAGGAACTGGGAGACACCGGGAGACACCGACAAGCCTCTGGATCCTTCAGGTCTGGTTGTTTAGCTTTGCCGAGGTCCCCAGAGGCAGCCAGCATCTGGCAAGATCTGCCTGGTCTCGAGGCCCCACCGTCCATCCCAATCCCTGAACCCTGACGCCCGGTCGTAAGTCCTGCCTGCCTCTTTCTGAAGATAAACTTCGATTCCTTGGAGCCGGCAGAGCTGACCAACACCCCATGGGGACAGAGTGTGCAGGAGGCCTCGGCCACCCAGAGGAGAGGGGACCCAGTATGTGGCAGTTGCCCCCGAGACAGACTTGGACTCAGTGCGCTGTGCTCAGGGCAGTGCCTCACCGGAGAGCCAGAAGCAGCCTTCACCGCAGATCCAGGAAGCTACTAAGCCTTAGGGAGAGGGCCAGACAGAGCAGGGAGATGATGTGGAGAGTAAGAAGTGGGACCCTGGGTGCAGGACTGACTGGCAGAGCCTGGAGCTGCTCCCTTCGCTGCCTGTGGACACAGAGGGGCTGGAGGCCCACACTCACACCCCAGAGCATGGACCCTCCAGCCTGGCCCCCCCCCTGCTCTTCTCACTCGGAGAGGCAGTGGTTGCCACCAGGGACTCTACCTTTCCCTCATCATCTAAAAGCTTCTCAGAATCCTGGTTCTGAAAGTGAAAACTTCACAGCTTCACCCCCAAGGACTGGGAAGCCTATGGCTTCACAGCAGCTCCTCCAGCCACCTCTCCCCACTTGGCCCCACTTGGCCCCACTTGGGGCTCTGTGTCTACAATAGTGGCAGTGTGAGTAACCGTGTGACAGATTTGAAGAGTGAGGGCTCTCCCTGCCCCACAAATCCCTGAGGACAGGCCAGGGCCAGGGAATTCCTGGGATTGTTTTGTAGTTTTTATTTGTGCAATCTAATTGATACCAGCACATCCTTTAAAAATGAAATCATGGGGTGCCTGGGTGGCTCTGTTAGTTAAACATCAGACTCTTGATCTCAGCTTAGGTCTTGATCTCAGGGTCATGAGTTTGGGCCCTGTGTTGGGCTCTGTACTGGGCATGGAGCCTACTAAAAAAATAAAATAAAATAAATGAAATGAAATGAAATCATACCAAAAGGTTTATGTGAAAAATAGTCCCTTGTCCCAACCCTTCTACTCCCTAGTTTCACCTCTTGGAAGCAACCATTTTCAATCCCTTAATATTTCTTCTGCTAGCTATCTCCATATTTGTAAACAAAAGGCTTGTGCTGCTGAATCTTATTTAGAAGGATGTAGAAAGAGACTTTTCCTGTTGTTGGTTAAAGCCCCAAAGCAGAAGTCAAGAGGCTTAAGGGTCCCCACAATCTAGGAAAAAAATGTCACAGAGCTGCTTGACAGCCTTCCAAGCCACCTCAGAGGAACCCGAGCTGTCCCCTGCACCCCTTCCCCAGTGAGCCACCATGTTTGCAGGAAGGTATGCTGGTGTTTTTCCTTCCAAGCAGCTGGAGGCTGGGTGAGTCTCCTCACCCCTACTTCTCAGAGGTAGATCTGGCTAGTTTTCCCAGAGAGGACTTGAATAGAGAAGAGGGCTGGTTGGGGAGAGAGGTGTCTCAGTATTCACTTAGCTGCCTGTTTTGGTTCAGTACCTCCAAGCCCATTACTTTTGTCCAATGCCCATCCCCCAGTGCAGAGATCCCCCCACTCACCCACTCCAGGGGAGACCCTGCAGTCTTCGACTGTGATGGGGAGACAGCTATGCAGAGTGGGGTGGTTGCCAAGGGCTCCTAACACCATCTAGGGCTTCCTAACACTCCTCCTGCAGGCCTCTTCGCTCCCCCCAACCTCTTCCCAGGTACCTGGTTCTGCCTACTGCAAAGCCTTTGGTGGCTCCCACCATGTAATCAAGTGATTATGGGTGGTTTATGGTGGTTCCCATTGCCGGTTTAAGACCTGGCTTTCTCGGGGCTACTGAGTCAGTTTCCACTCATCTTCCTGTGTCTAGGTTCCAGATAGTTGTGGCTTCCTCTGCTGTTCTCCCCATCTTTGGAGGTTTCTGTCTTTCAAATGTCCACTTACTGTGACTTTCATGGAAGTTTTGGACAGACAGCCAACCCAGATACAGTGTTCCATCCGCTATCTTGATCGGAAGTCCCGGTTTGCTTTCTCCTCTGAGGTGCCCTTCGAGGCTGGGTGTTTTATGTTCTTCCCCTTCTCTGTAGGTTGTGAGGGCACAAGTGGAAGCAGGAATTGGCAAGAAGCACAGGAGCCCCGGACTGAGGCACTGCCTATCTGTGCTAGGACATCTGTACTCTGCCCTGTCTTCTAAAGATGGTTGATGAATTATTCAAAAGGCTGGGGTTTTATTATATATTTTCTAGCTCACTTCATTAGTTACTGGGGAAGAGAATATCTATGAAGACATTTTAATCGACTATTGTCACCCATGATTTGGAAGTCTCTCCAGAAGCATCTTTGTACATCAGGTTGGTCCTTCTGGAGGCTTATTTTCCCAAAGTTCTTATAGCGGGATTCTGGGGTACAAGCCTGGTCAAGGATCTGGACCTCTGTTCTGAGGGTTGGCCTTCCCCACCGTCCCCAGCTTCCCCTCCCCAGTGCAATGCCCAGCATGGCCACCCCTGTGTGCAGCTCCAGCGTGGACTGCACTGAACAGAAAAGCACAGATGAGAACAAATCGCCCTAATGTGGGGACTTGAAGGAAAAACAGTATTTGATTTTACAGAACCCTGACACTAAAAACCTAAAAGTTTTTAAGTTTTTAGTTTAAGATATGCCCCTCCCCCATGCCAACCCCAGGTCTAATTGACAGGCATAATAGGACTTTAAATCCCTCTCCCCAGCAGCCCAGCCCTGGGCTGGAGTGTCCTTAGGTTCAGGTTTCTGATCTTTAGACTTGTCACATAAAACTGATGTGTCCCCATGAGAAAGAATCGAGGCCTGGAGACCCCTAACTATGTCATTTTCAATCTCATGGTAGATAGCCAGTCTGAACTTCTCTCCATTACAGATTTTGCTGTTCCTACCTCTGGTTAGTGCTCCTGGAAGAGACTAGGATCCAGGGGGCCTGGGTTCTCAGGCACTTCTGAGCCCCACAATTGGGACGAGGCTCTCCCCTGGGCCTCCTGGGTCCAGTATCTACAGAGGACACAAAGACAGAGTCTGCAGGAGCTGGGGCAGGACTAGGCTTTGAAGAGGAAACTAGTTTCAGAAGTGAAGAAGCCTATCCTCAGAGCTGGGCCTCAGGCACCCCAAAAAGGATGGAGGTACTCACCTGAGTACTTGCTTGTCTCAGTGAGGGCAACAGCAGCAAGAGCTCTCTGGGAGGTCCATTAAGGAACCACCTACCCCTACATTCCTATTCTCCTCCTCTGCCCTGGTCTTGGGCCTGGCCTCAGCCACCCTGTGCTCTGAATGAAACCACACAACAGTGTTCTGTTTGGGTAGGGCTTACCCAGGTGAGGCCCAGGGAAGGATACCCTGCAACCTCCTTCCTATACCCTTGCTGTGGGGACTGTGGGTGCTGTACCCTAGGCCCTCACATCATCATGCCAGCCACTAGATCCTGCCCCCATCCACCTACAGAGAGTCCCAGGAGCAGGGGCACTCTTGACCAGCTCTTGAGGGCCCGTGCACATAGAATTCCTGGGACTTCAAACTCAAGAACAGTGAAATGTCAGGGTGGGAAGGGCTCAGCCAGACCTGAAAGTAATGTGAGCAGAGTAGGGAATGGGAAAGGCAGCCAAAGGTGCCATGTCAGGCAAAGTCCTAGTCCCTACCTGATGCTGCTGGGAACTCTGGGGTGTAAGCTACCCTTGGGATTTAATCCAACCTCAAGACAGGGGGCCTGAGCTAGCAATTCTTTGCTATGGGCTACCCCACAGGTACCTAAACACCCTAGCATTTCCAGTTCCCTCCAGGGTGAAGAACTCTCAGATGCCAGCACTTAGAAGGGGGTGGGTGGGTCCACAGGACTGGGGAATGGTGGCCATAGGTCCTGGGCAGAGCACCAAAAATGCCTGCTGCATTGAAGAAGTAACTAGAATGAAATTCTCCCAAAGACTAGAGATTGGTGAGTCACCAAATCCCAGAGTGGGAAGGAAAGTCAGAGGTCATTACACGTGGATTCCCAACTTCCAGTCCACCCTCTGAGGGGATAGGGAGGGTCTTCTCCCCTTGAAGTTTAAACCTTCCAAATTTGTCATTCTCTCACCAGTCATCCAGCCTGTGTGGTCAAGCTGGCCACAAGGTGACACAAGAGCCTTGGCCAGCATCTTCTCAGATGACTGCTGGGACCCTGGTATTCACCTGGGCAGCCCTGCAGCCCACCCACTCTTGCAGGCTTTCAGGAAGGAGATTATCTGACAGACAGAATATTTAATGACTCTAACCACACCTCCCTTTCCCCTGCTTACAGGTTTTAGAATTGAGCACCAATAGACATTAAGACCTAAGTCTTCTAGAATTGGCCCTTCATACTCTCTCTTTTTCTACTATACAGTGGGATATTTGTCCCCCTCATCTCCCTTGGCGCCCCCCTACCTCAGGGGTTCTAGATGTCAGGACTACGCCTGCTGTGTTGGCCACCATGTCCCCAAGGTCTCTCCTGGTGCCCAGCAGACAGGAGGAGGTGCTAAGTGACTTTGGTTGATCAGAACTGATGTCACAGGATGTTTGTGACACCAAGCGTGAAGAATGAGCCTTGTCTTAGCCTGCATTCCCTGGGAAGCAGAATCTGAGGCAAAAGCTTAGATGCTAACACTTTTTGAGGAGTGAATCCCAGCGAAGCAGGAGTGAGGCAAGCAAAGGAGAGGGAACCTAAGGGAGGGCTGACTGAACCGAGCACAGCACTGTAACAGGCACAGTGATTGTTCAGTTCGAAAGACGTCTAAAGAAAGCTGCATGAACCACCATGACGTCAAGGAGTCGGCCTCAGAGAAAAAAAGGGGGAAACACACTCCCATCTCCTAGTTGCTGAGTTTACCGGGTGCCTGCACCTGGGGCCTCTCGAGCCCTGCTCTTAGGTCTGGTGCCCCTCGCAGCCCCAGTAGGAATCAGAAGAACTAAATCTCAGGGCCGTGGTGGCATGCTTTGGCACGAGCTGCCGCCTGTGGGCAGGCCAGCCAGGGGACTGAAGCCAGCGGCCCATGACATCACTGTCTTGCGGCCCACAGCTCCGCAGGCCAAAATGCACACACAGGTGCCCAGCGGGTCTGCAGTTGCTTGCGTCCCAGTAGGGACAAGCTCCAGGATAGAAGGAAGAGACAAGTAGCAAGAATGTGGGGGCAGGGATGCCACAGGGCCAGGAGGTCAGAGAGGGCACTAGGCAGACATGGCCTGCTTCACAAGGCTGCACCCAGCTCAGCACACTCCCTCTGATAAAGATCCAGACCTTCCCTGTGCCTCAAGGATGTGGTGGTACCAGGTGGTCCTCCAGAAGGCTCACCTGCAATATCAGGCAGAAAACGATCAAGTAAATCCAGGGAGATACACAAACTGGGTCTAACATAAGACTTTCTCAGCCGCTGTGGGAGAAAAAGATAACCCTCCGTCAGAGCTGGGTTTCTGGCCCCATCCCCACTCAGGTTCTGTAACCCCTGGTTCACATGGGGAGGTTCTGGGAAGTGCCTGGGGAGGGTCTGAAACCACAGAGTGGGGGATGGGGAGGCCAGAAGGGGAGTGGTGAGTAGCTGAGGTGGGCAGCCTTAAGGAGTTGGAGCACACTACCCAGATCCTCCCAATGGCCCAGAGGGCAAGATGGACATTTTGGAGAAGAGATATATTCAGGTTGAGAATGTGACTCACATGGTTCCGGCTGCCCTGACTCAAAGGGGTGTCCACAGTAGGCATTGCTGGTGTGGTGGATTCAAGATGGCCTCTAATTCTTTGACACTCCTCCCCTTGAGAGGTGAGATGTGTCCCTGCCGCTTGAATCTGGGCAGGCTCTGTAACTGCTTTAACCAGTAGAATATGGAGGGAGTCCTGCTCTACCAGACTGTGCCCAGGTCTTAAGAGGCTGGAAGCTTCCACTTCTTGTGTCTTAGAACACTGTGTGTGGGGAGCTCTGGTTGCCTTCCAGGAAGCCTGATGCCTGGGGCTGCCTCACTGGAAAAGCCGCATCAGTCAGCTTTGTTTCATAGCCCAGCAGTGCTCGGACTTCCGGCCATCCTGGCTAGGTGCCAGGCACATGAGGGACACAACCTTGGACCTTGCCATCTGCCAGCCAGGTAGCCCTGAGTGACCTTGGTTTGTGTCTGGCGCAAACATCTTGCCGCAGAGCCCTGCCCCGATTCCTGACCTACAAAACTGTGAGACAGAAGAAAGTGGTTGTTGGTTGAAACCTCTAGGCTCTGCGGTAGTTTGTTACACAGGAAAGGACACACAGAACCAGAAGCTACAGGCCCTGTCCACCAGGACTCTCGCTCCACTTTTGTGTGGTTTTCCTCGCTGTGCCTTCTTCTGTGTTGGGCATCATTTTCAGCTTAGACTAAAATGGCCTTATTTACTGGTGTGTGATCCAAGCCTAAGGGATGCAAGGGTCGTTTTCAGAAATGACACCCCTCATATTAGCGTGGTCCTACCTAGTCTTCCCTTAAGATAAGATAAACTGCCCATTCCTAAGCCAACTGCTAGTGAGGAAAATGGCGTGAGGACCATAATCGGCTTAGATCTGCACTGTCTACTATGGTAGCCTCGAGACCACATAGAGCTACTGAAATTAAAATAGAAATTAAATGAAAAATTCATTCCTTCAGTTGCACCAGTCACATTTTGTTCAGTTGCCACATGTGGCTTGTGGCTAATGTAAGGGAAAACACATAGGATAGAACATTTGCTTCATCAAAGAAAGTTCTGCTGGACAGCACTGACTTAGATGAATCCTTGGGGAGTTGGGAGGGTAAATCTGGGGAAGTCAAGCACAGTGGTTACCGCTGTTAAGAGAGGGGGTCTGTGGAGGCCGTGGTTTTGTCTGTCCTTCCTTATTTTAGTAGCCAGTTAGGTTTATAATTCCCTATAAACACCAGGACCTCCTGCATTCTTTCTAAGCCAAGACTCAGCAAAATATAAGAAAACTAAGTCCTCGTGGCACTTACAAATAGCAAAGCAAGAAACCAAATTGAATCTAACAGCACATCAAAAACTAATATACCATGATAAAGTGTGGTTTCTATCTGAACTACACAGATAGATACAATATTAAGTAATTGATTAATAGAACAGACATATTGATTGTTCAAAGGAGAAAAATCATGACCATCTCCACCGACAAGTAGAGGATGTTTAATACAATTTGACATTTCATTTTTTTTCTGCTACAAGCCCTACCCTACCTGGGGACTGGTCAGGAACCTCTCTGCTGTGTGTATTATATGGCAAAGGTAATATACTGGAGAGATATTGAGATGTTCTCAAAGAACCAAATAGAATGTAACAGAAATAACATTGCACCTGAAAAATAAACAGATAGGACTTCACCACCCAGTTGTATGAATGCTCCCCCTCCGCCACCATACGTAAGCCTGGACTTGTCTGTGGTAGTGTGGTTAAAGTCTTGGGGAGCTCCCATCACTCCTTCCGGTGACCTGGGGTCTCCTTGGCAAATGGTGCGAGGGTGTGACTATGCTCTACAGAGAGAAAGCTAGCTACGTATCACATGCCCGACAGGAGGCCAGGTGAGGGGGTCGTGGGAGTGAAGGGGACTCTGTGCCTGCACCATTAGCCCTGAGATTCCCAAAGTGGGCTACGGGAAGCTCAAGTTCCTCTGCCCTCTGGAAGGAGGTATGGCCTGAGACCCTCAGCTGTCCCCTTGGGCTCCCTACAAAGTCTCATCACTTTCACCTCAGTGTGTCCTCCAGTGATTAGCAGATCTTCTGTGTGCTGTGATGAGAAAACCGGTGGGGCACCTGGTCTGGGTAATAAGACCCTGACATAGGAAAGCATTCTTCCAGAGGACAGGAATACCAGGCTTTCTGACTCAGTTTCTGGTGACCCTAACTAGGAGGGTCGGAGGCCAGAGCTGTTGTATTTGCCAGACTGGGGCTCTCTGGGAACAACTCAGCTGACAGTGCCCGGCTCCTCCTGGGGACACCCACCCCACTGGCCCCTGTGCATTGGCCCCAATACAGACCTGTTTCTTGGGACAGCTACTATGTGCCCCCCACCTTTCCCCATGCTTCCCAGTCCTGATCACTAGCTGTGTTCCTCAGACTCCCCACCATACTCTATATCCAAATTCTATGGAAACAGCCTAGAATCTGTCCCTGACTCCCGTCCACCCCTGCAGACCACCAACTGAGCCCCCTTCCGGGGCTGACAGCAAAAGTTGAACTGAGGAGATAAGGCTAATACACCCCAAACAACTGTGGGCCATACCAGCCAGAGACCTACAGAGTGGGGTGACCCAAATGAAGAGACCAGGATGTCCTTTCTGGAGGAAATGGGGCTAAAGTGAACTATGCCGGCTCCTATCATTGAACACAAAGGCACACAGAAATTCTGTCCACTGATGAAAACAAGCACGTGGTCAGACCAGTCTGGAGCTCCCGGGATGGCCTTCTTCCCACCTCACCCGAGCAGGCCACACACATGGATCCCTCCCCGGGCAGGTTACAGAACTAGCTCCTGTAACACCTGCACAGACCAAGTCAGGCACCAAGTCAGGGACAGCAAGTCTGGCTGGAGGCCAGGGTGCCCTCTCTTGGACCTTCTGGCTCCCATTAAGGAGGGAACTGCAGGTGACAGAGGCAGAACTGGGCGGGCAGTCAGCCCTGCCCCGACCCCCACTGCCTGGCCAGACCCTCCCTTGGATCCCCCCAGGGTCCCTCCAGGCCTGTCCCAGGTGGTTCTGATAGGTCTGCTTTGGGGCTGGATGCCAGTCAGACAGCCACTGGGAAGCAGCCTCAGGAGCCCCTGAGATGGACTCACCCTTACCCAGCCTCAGCAATGGTAAGCTTCTGACTTAAGCAGAAGCAGTCAGTTAAGCTTCTGACTCTTGGTTTTGACTCAGGTCATGATCTCAGGGTCATGAGATTGAGCCCTGCGTCAGGCTCTGCACTTGGCATGGAGCCTGTTTGCTTCTCTCCCTCTGCTCCTCCCCCATCTCTAATAAACAAACAAACAACAACAACAACAACAACAAAAACACGAAAACAAAATCAGATCACATATCCCTTGACAGGCAACTCTGTCCCTCCCTCTCCATATATGTTACACAAGCCTCCATTATAGACCTTACCTTATTGTGCTGCCCCTCCCTGCCCACACAGGGGAGGCCCTCCGGGGTAGGGTCATGCCTATCGAGTCACTGCTGCAACCTCAGTGAGAAGCAGAGGGCCTGGCAGGCCACTGAGCAAGCCCACCTGGACAGCAGTGGTATCCCACCTGGCTGGCTCAGCCATTCCTCCCATGTAGTCCACGAAACTGGAACTAAATTTGTTCCAGGAGCAAATGTGGATGGCGCTTGTTCATTTCCATTCAGATAGCTAGGCATTGTGCCAGTCCTACTTACTAAATACACCTTTCTGTTCCCGCTACAATGAACTACCATCTGAGTTATATATTGTATTCTCATAGGTGCTGCAATGCATTTCTGGGTTCTCTAATTAATTGTTTCATCCTTCCATGTATCTACGCTTACGGTGATACCAGTGCCCAGTGCCACTGCCGCCCAGACTTCGGCCCCCCAGGAGCAGAAGGTGACCACCCAGATGCAGCGCTAACAAGGAGTGGTGGCCAGGGCGTTGAGAGGACACCCTGCGTGTGCACAAGAATGCAGGAGTCCCGCTCCCATCCATCTCCAGACCCTCCTGGCTGCAGCTGGAGAGCAGTCCTTAGGGAAGGTCACTAATGGCCTCTGGCAACCTCAGGCACTGCCAAGATCCCACTCTAGCCAGACCCACGTGTTTGTCCAAGCTCAGCGACCCCAGGCCCTTGGAGCCTGCCCCCCCCCCTCCCCCCGGCAGGTAAGCAAGGTGAGCAGGTGCCTTAGAACAGTAACAGCCCCACTGGAGAGGCTTTGCTACCTAAACCACTTCAGCAGAAACAAACTCAAATGTAGTTTTTATAACCCAAGGGATCGACTGTAAAATGTCATCCGCAGGAAGAAATACATCAAAACAGAAATTTTGGGGAAAAAAAAAAAACAGGAAAAATCCTGGTCTTGTCAGATATAAATAAAATATATACAGAAAATTACTGTAATAAAATACTATGAGACTAGCACAGGGATAAAGAGATCAATGGAACAGAAACCAGAACAGAGACCAGAAACAGACCCCACACATCTGGTCCTGTAGATGTGACAGGGCAACACTTTTAAACTCTGGAAAGAGGATAAATTATTCAATAAATAATGTTAAACATCTAAATAGGTGATTTTGACCCATTTTTTTTTTTTAAAGATTTTATTTATTTATTTGACAGAGAGCGATCACAAGTAGGCAGAGAGGCAGGCAGAGAGAGTGAGAGGGAAGCAGGCTCCCCACTGAGCAGAGAGCCCGATGCGGGACTCGATCCCAGGACCCTGAGATCATGACCTGAGCCGAAGGCAGCGGCTTAACCCACTGAGCCACCCAGGCGCCCCAGATTTTGACCCATTTTTAAAAGAGATGTCACTTTCAAAAAAATCTCAGAGCAAATCTTAGAGGAAAGATTTAATGGTTTAAAAAAATCGGCCATGGGGCACCTGGCTGGCTCAGTCAGTGGAGCCTGTGACTCTTGATCTCAGTGTTGTGGGTTCACAAGCCCCACGCTGGGAGTGTAGAGATTACTTAAAATCTTAAAAAAATTAACCATAACAAAATAGCAAAATCAAACCAACCAAAAAATTATGCAAGAGTATCTTTTTGGAGGTACCTGGGTGGGACAGTCAGTTGAGCATCCGACTCTTGGTTTCAGCTCAGGTTGTGATCTCAGGGTCGTGAAATCGAGCCCCAGGTCAGGCTGCACAATTGTCAAGGTAAATAAGTCTTAAAAAAAAAAAAAAAAGGCAATGAGCAGCCTTAAAACTCTTCAGGGGTCTCCCTTTCTAATTAGTAATGCTGGCTTGTATCAGACAACTGTCCGCTGATAACAATTCTAAATTCTGGACAAAATATTTTTAAAAGCCAACTGTCTGAAAGCATTTGAGAGCAAACAGAAGTAGGCAGAAACTGGGGAGGATATGATCCTTAAAAAAAGGGGGAAAATGTAGAGTGAGATCCCCATTCACTCAGCTTTTCTCCCAGGTCACTTAGTCTGTGCAGTGGGGGGGGGGGCGGTGCTGGGGTGGAATAGGTGTGGGTGAGGAGGGGATGGGGATAGATCTCAAGCAGAAAGAAGCCAGTGTACCTGGCTGAGGAATCAGAGGTCAGGGAGCTCAGAGCTTCAAACATTGAAGGAGGAACCCCAGAAAGAAGGGCACACCAGAGGGAGAACCCCAAGATCTGCACAAACTCCTCTGAAATCCTTGGCTGACTCCTGACTGCACGGGTACAGGGCAGGACTCCTAGGAAGCCAGAGGAAGGCACAAGTTCAACGGAAATTTCAACTGTCATCCAATGCTAGAGAAACAAAAATTTGGAGCTCAAATCCTGTCGAGTTAGAAAAGTCTGGTAAACATTCTGGCTTTGAAACCCCAGAAGATTCACACCTTAAAAGAAAGGCCCACTTCCTGGAACCAAGGACTATACCCTAGGAAAAAGGGCAAAATGGAAATAGACCCATTCTAAAAAGTTGAAAACCAAGCCATCCTAGGCTCAAAATGATCTGCCTATGGTTCCTTCAAGAACAAAACTTGACATTTGTAAGTGGAAGATAATGAAATCTGGAGTCTCTAAATTGTATCAACCACAATATTCAGAAGCCAGTAAGAATTTTCTGGCCATGCTGAAAAGTGGGAAAATGTGACTCATAGAGGGAAATGGTCATGGGGAGCATATAGATAATACAGATGTTGAAACTAGGAGAAAAGGATTTAAAAATAAGTAACTTAAATACATTGAAGAATGTATGGAAAAGATAAACATAAGAAGAAAAGAGATGGGAATTTCAGGAGAGGGGTGGAAATTCTAAAAAACAAACCAAATGCAAATTCTTAAAACTAAACATAAACAGTATCCAAAATACTGTATTGCAGAATTTCAGTGACTTGATAGATTAAGTTTGCATATTATAATCTTTAGAGCAACTACTAAAATACAGTGCAAAGAGCTCTAGGTAAAATGCCAAAAAGGGAGAAGATATACAATTCTAAAAAATATGCCCAGTGGGGCATGTGGGTGGCTCAGTTGGCTGAGTGTTCAATTCTTGGTTTAGGCTCAGGTCATGACCTCAGGGTCCTGGCATTGAGCCCTGGGGTGGACTCCAAGCTTGGCTTGGAGCTGGCTTGAGATTCTCTTCCAACCCCACCGACCCTCCATCTAGAGCTCAAGAACTTGAGCACACACACACTCTCTCTTTCTCAAATAAATAAATAAATAAATAAATAAAACCTTTAAAAAAATGTTCTGTTGACCCAAAAGAAGCCAAGAGAGGGGATATAAAGAACAAATAGGACAAATAATAAATAGTAAGATGGAATATTTAAACTCAACCACATAAAAATTACACAAATAAAAATCATTAAATCAAATTAATTTAAAAGGCAAAGGGTAAGGGATGCCTGGCTGGCTCAGCTGGCAAAACATGTGAGTCTCAATCTCACAATCGTGAATTCAGACCCCACATTGGGCATGGAGCCTACTTTAAACAGATAGATGATAGAAAGAAAGAGAGAGGGGGCGCCTGGGTGGCTCAAGCAGTTAAGTGTCTGACTCTTGATTTTGGCTCCGGTCATGATCTCAGGGTCATGAGATCAAGCCCCATGTTGGGCTCCATGTTGGGTGTGAAGCCTGCTTAAGATTCTCTCCCTCCCTCTTCCTCTGCCCCCCTCCCCTCTCAAATAAATTAATATATAAATAATAAAAACACTAATACAAAATCTGATAGGGCTATACTATTATCAGATTATACTTTGAGGCAAGGAGTACTACCATAGATAGGGAATGACATTTCATGATCATTCTAAACAATTTTATTCCGATGAGCTTTACTTGCAATTGCATTCCCACAGTTCTTTCTTCTCATTTCCATCTATCTATTTAATCCCAGGTACCTTGAACCCATCAAGCTTGGTGTGGGGGTACTGTGGGCAGAATTGTACCACCCTTGCCCCAAATTCATATGTTCAAGTCCTAACCCACAGGACCTCAGACTATTTGGAGACAGGGTTTTTTTTTGTTGTTGTTGTTGTTGTTGTTAAAGTTTTATTTATTTAAGTAATCTCTCTCCCCAACATGGGGCTCAATCTCACAACCCTGAGATTAAGAGTCACATGTTCCTCCAACTGAGCCAGCCAGGAACCCTGGAGATAGGGTCTTTAAAGAGATAATTAAAGGGAAACTGGGTGGTTCAGTCAGTTAAGCATAAAACTCTTTTTTTTTTTTTTAAAGATTTTGTTTATTTATTTGACAGAGAGACAGAGCAAGAGAGGGAAAACAAACAGGGTTGGTAGGAGAGGGAGAGGCAGGCTTCCCAAGGAGGAGGGAGCCCAATGTGGGACTCGATCCCAAGACCCTGGGATCATGACGTGAGCTGAAGGCAGACACTTAACGACTGAGCCACCCAAATGCCCAGCGTGCAAGTCTTGATTTCAGCTCAGGACATAATCTCAGGGTTGTGAGATTGAGCCCCATGTCAGGCTCTGCACTCAGCAGAAAGTCTGCTTGAGATTCTCTCTCCCTCTCTCTCTACCCCTCCCCCTGCTCATGCATGCTTGCTCTCTCTCTCTCTCTCTCTCAAATAAATAAATCAATCTTCTTTTTTAAAAGATTTTATTTATTTATTTGACAGAGATCACAAGTAGGCAGAGAGGCACGCAGAGAGAGAGAGGGAAGCAGGCTCCCTGCTGAGCAGAGAGCCCCATGCGGGGCTCGATCCCCGACCCTGAGATCATGATCTGAGCAAAAGGCAGAGGCTTAACCCACTGAACCACCCAGGCGCCCCAATAAATAAATCTTTTAAAAAGAGAGAAAGAGAGAGAGAGAGAGTTAGTTAAGGGTAAATGAGGTCATTGGGGGCAGACTCTAGTCCACTATGACTAGTGTCTATATAAGAAGATACAATTAGGACACAGAAACACACAGAGGAAAGGCCTCATAAAAACAAAGGGGAGATGATGGTCCATCTACAAGCCAAAGGGAGAGGCTTAGGATGGAAACAAGACTGTTAAAGCCCTCTCTATTCCCTTCCATCCCCAGTGACAGTAAATTAGTCCATTATTTCCTGAGTATGTCTCTTTCTTGAAGTTTCTTGCCATATGCAGTCAATACCAACCAACACAAACTATTAACATTTGGTTTTTTAGAGTCTTCTGGAGCTATAAGTTTACCAGCTCACAAGCTTACTAGGTTCATGACCTACCTCCCAAGTACTTATAGGTGATGGTTTTCTCAATTGCATCAGTGTAGAACAGCTTCCCAAATCAGCTTTATTGCTCCCTCAGTTGACTCCTACAAAAATCAGGTTTTTGTTAAGGCACACTTCATCTCTTAGCTTCAGTTTCCATGTCAATCGAAGTATGTTAACGCTCTTCTGGGGACGGTGTCAACAGGCATTTGGAGTGGCCCGATGTTTGACGTACCATTATAAGCTGTCCTACAGGACAGTCTCTGGAGGTGCCTGGGGCTCAGTGGGTTAAGCCCCTGCCTTTGGCCCAGGTCATGATCTCATGGATTCGAGCCCTGCATCGGGCTCTCTACTCAGCAGGGAGCCTGCTTCCCTCTCTCTTTCTCTGCCTGCCTCTCTGCCTACTTGTGATCTCTCTGTCAAATAAATAAATAAAATCTTAAAAAAAAAAAAAAAAGACAGTCTCTGATAAAATGAGGCTATCCTGAACCCCTGGTAACAGCATCATTTACCTTTGTACCAGGAAGATTGGGAAAGCACCAAAATCTTCATGTGGCTTGTGCCCAGGCCAACTTTGAGGAAATTGTGCTGCAAGACCTACAGTTCTTATGAGCTTATCTAGAACAAAAAAACAGAGACTCTTAATCTCAGGAAACAAACTGAGGGTTGCTGGGCGGGCAAGGAGGGATAGGGTGGCTGGGTGATGGACACTGGGGAGGGTATGTGCTATGGTGAGCGCTGTGAATTCTGTAAGACTGATGATTCACAGACCTGTACCCTGAAACAAATAATAGGTTATATGTTAATAAAAAATAATAACAAAACAAACAAACAAACAAAACGTCAGCAGGGCCTATGGTGGTTCCTTGCGTACTAAGTGTATGTGTGACATGCTTTCTTCCCTGAGATGGAGAAAATGATTGTGAAAGTGTTGAAGGCACAAGGTCTGAGTCAGAAAGCTAAATTTAAAGCTGTAGCTTTTTGAGTAGCAACAAAAAACAACAAAACCCAAAACAAACTCTGCTAGATTATGTCAAAATCTTAATGACATACAACAGCAAAGCTTTCTTCCTTGTTCGTGCTGTAAGTCTGTTGCTGGTTGCTGGGACTCTTTCCCTTGACTTTCTCACTCTGGAGTCTAGGCTGCTGGGACAGTCACGGTCTTGAATATGGCAAGACTCACAAGCAAATGGATTGTTCTGGAAGGTGACAAATTGGCAATTAGATGTTCTGGTCCTGAAGTGGCACACGTCCTCTGATCAGAACTGATTGGTCAGAAGCAGCCAAGTAGTACGACCAGAAGTGCAAACAACCAGGTTCCATAAGGTAGAGAGCAGGAAATATTTGATCAAAGCATCATCCAACTGCATATGAACTATATGTGTGCTCTAGGTCTGGTGACTAGAGGCCTGACTTTGCTAGAGTTGCAGCCCCAGGTGGTACCCTTTCCGGATTTAAGAGGCCCTTGACCAACTTTCAAACCACAACTGTATACTATATACCTTCCTCCCTGTCTTTCACCAAGGAACCTGTGGTGATTTTGCCAGGTAAGTACGCCAGGTAAAGAGGAATCCCCCCGGGTGCCTGGGTGGCTCAGTGGGTTAAAGCCTCTGCCTTCAGCTCAGGTCATGATCCCAGGGTCCTGGGATTGAGCCCTGAATCGGGCTCTCTGCTCAGCAGGGAGCCTGCTTCCCCCTCTCTCTGCCTGTCTCTCTGCCTATTTGTGATCTCTCTCTCTGTCAAATAAATAAATAAAGTCTTAAAAAAAAAAAAAAAAGGAATCCCCCCAAACTTTCAGTTACCTTTGACCCTCCCTCTAAGAAGGAACTCATTCCTTGACACTCAGGCCACTAACTTGGCCACCAATCAGGGCCTTACCAGCATTAGAGTCTTCAACAGGCCCTGTAAGCAGCCGTCATCAGGATTATGTCCCCAGTTTCTGAGTGTGTGGTTGGAACGGATGGCCTGCTGCCACAGAGCTGCTGTGGGCTTAAAGAGTAAGTCCATCTTCATAGGAACTGCCAGGTAGAAGCCACTGGATTACCCCTCCCAGCCAAGGGAAATTAACTCCCAATGTTGGAGGTCATTGGAGCTGTGTTTTCCTCGTCTTCTGCACTCAAGCGATCACTCCCATGGGTCATGGAGCGTGTATAAAACTCACACAGGGGAAGCATGTCACAAGAAGCCAGCAGAACCTCAGGTAAAAGGGGACACAGCTGGAGGTACCTGGGGAGGATCAATAACCAGGGATGAAATCTAGAACATATATCAGAAAGTTCTCTGTGTGGTCGAAGTGGGAAACCTAATCAAGAAACATGGAAAGAGGACTGACTTCACAAAGTAAAAAAAAAAAAAAAAAAAATGTGGAAGGACAAGGGGAGTCAGGGTCTTCTCAGGAAATGAGTCTCTTTTTGTAACTGAAAAACCATATACAACCCCAAATGTGGCAACTCCTTATCAAAATATCAATTTTTCCAACTTTTGTTCATGAAAATGTATTTTTTATAAAGACAAGTGTTTTGTTTTGTTTTAATTTTAAAGATCCTATTTATTTATTCGACAGAGACCGCAAGAGTAGGAATACAAGCAGGGAGAACAGCAGGCAGAGGCAGACACAGGCTCCCTGCTGAGTGAGGGGCCCGATGTGGGACTTGATCCCAGGACCCTGGGATCATGACCTGAGCCAAAAGCAGACACCCAAAGACTGAGACATCCAGGTGCCCCCGCAAAATGTAAAATTTTTGAGATGTAGAAGAAATAGTTGTGTCTATCTAGTTTATTAATTTAGCTATTCATATTTTTAAATGCGTATTTTATAAAGTAGTATCTCAATCTGTAAATGTTTCTTTTGTTCATTCCACGTGTTGTGAAAAAACCCCAGTTTTTATGTCCCCTAGAGCCTCTTGGTGAGTCATCCAACAGGTTTCTTAAAAAACTCATTTTTTGAGAACAAAACCAAGAAGCCTCGAGAATTTCAATTCCCTACTTACCATCAAGAAGATCTCAAGGAAATCGGTTTGCATGTGGTGCACTTATCGTAGGTGGAAATGGGGACCCGCTTGACCATTCTGCGGAGGTGTGACGCTGCTATAATGCCAGGGGAACACCCAAGGCCCTGTCTGCTAAAGGGTGGGAAAAGCAGATGGCCCTGGGACTTGGGACATGCTCACAACTGATTCAGTAGTGGACAAAGGATCCATACTGGTTGCTTAGGTTGAAAAAAAAAAATAGGGGTGCTTGGGTGGCTCAGCCGTTAAGCGTCTGCCTTCGGCTAAGGTAATGATTTCAGGGTCCCGGGATCAAGCCCCGCATCAGGCTCTCTACTAGGGCGGGAAGCCTGGTTCTCTGTCTCCCACTCCCCCTGCTTGTGTTCCCTCTCTCACTGGCTCTCTCTGTCAAATAAATAAATAAAATATTTTTTAAAAAATAGAGGAACTTCAAGAGATTAAGAGAAATGTAAGAGTCCTGTTAACAGAATGTAATGTGTTACTGAAACAAACATTTGGGGACAATTAGGGAAATCTGATCCTCAACTGGATATTAGATTCTTTTTTCAAAGATGAGATGATAGTATGGTGTTTGTGCTAAAAGCATCATTTTCTGGGATGCCTGGCTGGCTCAGTCAGAAGAACACATGACTCTTGATCTGTGGGTCGTGAGTTCGAGCCCATGTGGGTGTAGAGATTACTAAATAAGAAAAAAAAATTTTTAAAAGAAAGAGTCCTTTTCTTCTAGATACATAATGTCTAGAACTTAATTTAAGATAATCTAGCAGCAGAGGTTGGGGAGAAAACAGAGAGGAAGTGTGTGTGTGTGTGTGTGTGTGTGTCTGTGTGTGTTGGAGGGTGGAGAGTAAAGAAGGAAAAAGATTGGCCACAATTAATAATTGGTCAAGCTATGTGATGAGTACTTGAGGGATGATTATACTAATCTTTCTATTTTTAAGCATGACGGCTTTCATTTTAAAAAATAAAATGTCTTCAGAAGTTTGTTTTTCAAGCTGAGGTAATTTAGAGAACATCCTATAATAGGAGAGGCTTTTAAGGACTACACTATTGTTTTTTTTAACTAGGCCATTAGTTATTAATTTTTTGAAGCTTTAGGCATGTATAATAAGTATGGAATGCAGAACAGATAGGGTTCCTTGCCTTCCCCTTCTAGCAGTTGCAAAGTATCAAGAGGCTGGTTGACAGTCGACCAATTGTTTACATTTGTGTAATACCTTGGCAGAAGGTGTTGTGTGTTATCAAAGACACCTGTCACCCCTTACTAAAATGCTCTACCATTTAAAAATTGTAAATAGGGACACCGGGGTGGCTCAGTTGGTTAAGCTTCTGCCTTCAGCTCAGGTCATGGTCCTGGGATCCAGGGATCTAGCCCCACATTGGGCTCCTTGCTCAGAGGGGAGTCTGCTTCTCCCTCTCCCTCGGCCACTCCCCCTGCTTTGCTCTCTCTCTATCAAATATATAAATAAGATCTTTTTTTAAAAAAAGTTCCTCCAGTAGGAAAGAAGGCCTGCCACTCAGCCTGCATAAGGGTAGGGAGGAATTCCTTTGACCCCCACACCAGGCATCTTGAAAATTCCACTAGCTTCAGCCTGCGGCAGAAGACCCTTGGGGTCCCTTCCATCCTGGGCACTGGTCACAGACATTTCCGAGTAGTCCTTCTCTCCGAAGCAAAATGAAGTTGTTTTAGCAACAGGTAACTTCACTCTTCCTCCATTGTAACAGGCCCCCCAGGGGTCCCCCTCAGCAATAAGGCACATTCCGTCTAGAGTTCGTCTCCTTCTCCAGCTTGTGGACATTTCAGTAAATCTCTCCCGTCTGCATGTCCTAGTCAAAGGCGCCCATGGAGCAAGACAGACTGTCAATGTCATGAGGATGTCGTGGTCCGGGGCCAATCCAAACCACGGGAGATGTCTGACTGGTCAAAGTACTTTTCCATGCAGTGGTCAGGAAAGAGGGAGTACAGGGACCCCTTGTGCTGCTCTAGAACAGCCAGGGCGGTCTTCTCAGCTGTGGTGTTAGCCAAGTACCTCTCAGTGGGCTCCACCTGCCCGTCATTGAACAGATTGTTTTTCTTGTCTTATCTGCTGCAGCCAGCATGACCACTGACTGATCTTCCCAGTTCGAAGCATAGACTTGTTCCAATGGTAGCAGCGTAGCCTCCTGACTGGCGAAGAGCCACAGAGCCGGCAGGGGCATTGACGGTCACTTGCTGCACTCACATGCTGAGCAGACACCACTGGCAAACATTTTCTGCAGGAATATCTATGAAGAGCGGAGAGTTGGACGCCTCCTCCCCCACCTGGAGTTTCGTCGCCCTGGTAGCTCTTTGATGGAACGCACTCAGGCTTAATGGAAGACCTTGTCCTGGGGGCCATCTTGGTGCTAATGACTGTGGGAGAACTGACTCAGGACTAGATTTCCTTTTAGTCTTCTCTGAAAGAGTCTTTGAAAATGAGTAACTCTCAGTGTTGGTGTCTGTGGTAGTAATGAGACCAAGGTCTCATACTTACCACATGGTAAAGCTAGAGTGGTCTTTGGCGCTCTCTCCTGACAGCTATGTGACCCTGAGTCACAGCCACCCATGTCAGAACCTCACACTAGTTTCTACGACAGCCTTCTCTTCTATCTTGATTTGGATCACTTGGTTGGTTCATGAGGCAAAGTTGAGCTCAGGCTGGAGGCCCACCAGCCTGGGATATTCGGTGTGTGCCGTGGGCAGTGTGTGTGTGTGTGTGTGTGTGTGTGTATTTTAAAGAAGGAAAAGAGAACACATATCAATCTAGAAAGTCAGTTCGATTCAGTTCAGTGAAGGGGCACCTGGCTGGCTCAGTCAGTGGAGCCTGTGACTCAGTCCCGAGGTTGTAAGTTCAGACCTCACAGTGGGTATAGAGATTACTTAAAAATAAGAAATGTGGGGTGCCTGTGTGGCTCAGTAGGTTAAATGTCTGCCTTTGGCTCCAGTCATGATCTCAGAGTCCTGGATTGAGCCCTGTACTGGGCTCCTTGTTCAGTGGGGAACCTCCTTCTCCCTCTCCCTCTGCTGCTCCCCTGCTTATATTCTATCTCTGCCAAATAAATAAATAAAATCTTTAAAATCAATCAATCAATCCTGGAACTCCTGGGTAGTTCTTGGTTGAGCATCTGACTCTTGATTTCAACTCAGGTCATGACCTCAGGTCATGAGATCATGCCCTGCATCAAGCCTTCTGAAGGTTCCCTCTCACCTTCTCCCTTTGCCCTTCCCTCCTGTACTTGCTCTCTCTCTCTTTCAAATAAAATAAATTTAAAATCTTTTTAAAAATACAGTTCAGTTCAGAGAGTTGTTATTGTATTTTTGAGGAAATGATGTATTTGTTAGCTTTGGTGTGGTAACAAACATGCCTCCTCCCCTAATCTCAGTGACTTACAACAATTTGCATTTCTCATTCACATTGCATGTTTCTATCTAGGATGGCTCTGCTTCTTGTATCTTCTCATTCCAGAACCAACCATTGAAAGGATCAATCCCCTATTGAGGATATGCCATTTTTATCACCAAGGGAAACAAGCAAGAGACAGAATTGAATCATCTAATGACTCTTAAAGTTTCTGCTTGACTGTGGTAACTATAAGTTCTGCTCATGTTCCACTGTCCAAAGCAGTCATATTGACAATGGGTTAGGAAGTACACTCTACCTTCGGGAAGACACTGCAGATTACACATATAATCCTCTTACAGGGAAGAGAGCAGGTAGTTGGAATCAATAATCCAAGTGCCTGAATATTGTAGTATGTTCACTGTTGCTGCAGGAGAGTATAGGAATATTGCTGTTATTTTTCTATTCTCATATCTTCCATTTTTACAGTATTTATATAATTTTCATAATTCAACATCTGTTCTCCTAGGGTAAACTACAGTGTCCATTACCTGGTCTTTAGTACATTGGAGACATTGGCTAACTATGAAAATTGTACCATTTATTTTGCACCTGTCAATCTCTCCACTTGGTTTCTTTTTGAACAGAGCTCAGACTGCTTCACACCTACATTTCTTTACTGTGTTTGTGATTGACTCCTGGACCCTTAAAAGCATTAGTGAAAATATATGTATAAAAGAAGCTGACATGTACTAGATATTCACAAAGACTGCTCAAATCTGAATCGTGTATTATTTGGATAGATAAAAATTTCAGTGCAACATAATAAAAACATTTGATTTTATTTATGGTATTTTATTTTATAATTCAACTTTTGTTACAAAAATAATAAATGTTCATTTTAGGAAATTACAAAAATATTTTAAAAAGCCAAAACCAGTGGGTAAATTTACTAGTCATCTCACCACCCTAACATAACCACTGTTACCATTTTAGTGAATATATTTTCAGTGATGGGGCATCTGGGTGGCTCAGCCAGTTAAACGACTGCCTTCGGCTCAGGTCATGATCCCAGGGTCATGGGATTGAGCCCCACATCCGACTCCTCACTTGGCGGGAGCCTGCTTCTCCCTTTCTCTCTGCCTGCTTGGCGGGAGGCTGCTTCTCCCTTTCCCTCTGCCTGCTGCTCCCCCTGTTTGTGCTCCCTCTCCGTGTAAGATAAATATTAACAAAATCTTTAAAAATATTTTTTTTCAGGGTGCCTGGGTGGCTCAGTCGTTAAGCGTCTGCGTTCGGCTCAGGTCATGATCCCAGGGTCCTGAGATCGAGCTCCCTGCTCAGCGGAAAGCCTGCTTCTCCCTCTCTCACTCCCCCTGCTTGTGTTCCCTTTCTGACTGTGTCTCTCTCTGTCAAATAAAAAAAATAAGATCCTTAAAAAAAAGAATATATTTTTCAGTGATATTTCTAGTATATGTAAATGTGTAAAAATGTATAAAATATAAAAATGTATAAAAATGTATAAAAAATCATGTTGTGATTGACTAGTTTCATTTCTCATATGATGTGACTAGTTGTTGATGCCATTAGGTATTACACCACATTATTAGTGGTTGCACAGTATCCTATCCTAAAGAAGCAACATAATTGAACTAGTTCTTTATTAATTATCAATGATTCTATTATAAATTTCCTCATAAATGAATAATTTCAAACAGCCACGATTAAAATTTCCATAGACCAGCTTTCTAGGATGAGAAATGCTGGAGCAAACGCTTACATGTAATTTTCAGTGCCAGCCACAGTATTGAATTACAAGAAAAGTACTCAAAAGTCATTCTATTTTGACAAACAAAAAAAGAGACAAACCAAAAAAATAGTCTCTTAACTATAGAGAACAAACTGATGGTTACCAGAGGGGAGATGGGTGGAGGGATGGGGGAAATAGGCAAAGGGAATTAAGAACACACTCATGGGGGTGCCTGGGAGGCTCAGTGGGTTAAAGCCTCTGCCTCCGGCTCAGGTCATGATCTCAGGGTCCTGGGATCGAGCCCCACATCGGGCTCTCTGCTCAGTGGGGAGCCTGCTTCCTCTTCTCTCTCTGCCTGCCTCTCTGCCTACTTGTGATCTCTGTCTGTCAAATAAATAAATAAAATATTTAAAAAAAAAAAAAGAAGACACTCATGATGATGAGTGCTAAGTGATATACAGAATTGTTTTTTTTATATATGTTTCTTTTTAAGATTTTATTTATTTCAGGGACGCCTGGGTGGCTCAGTTGGTTAAGCGGCTGCCTTCGGCTCAGGTCATGATCCCAGCGTCCTGGGATCGAGTCCCACATCGGGCTCCTTGCTCGGCGGGGAGCCTGCTTCTCCCTCTGCCTCTGTCTGCCTGTGCTCGCTCGCTCTCCCTCTGTCGCTGAAAAATAAATAAAATCTTTAAAAAAAAAAAATTAAAAAAAAAAAAAGATTTTATTTATTTCAGACAAGAGAGAGTGAGAGTGAGAGAGAGAGAGAGAAAGAGAGATAGCATGAGCAAGAGGAGGAGCAGAGGGAGAAGCAGTCTCCCTACTGAGCAAGGAGCCCAATCATGACCTGAGCCGAAGGCAGACACTTCGCTGACTGAGCTACCCAGGCAACCCTAGAATTGCTGAATCACTATATTGTACAACTAAAACTAATATAACACTATATGTTAATTACACTGGTATTAAAATAAACATTTTAAAAAATCATTGTGGGGTGCCTGGGTGGCTCAGTGTGTTAAACCTCTGCCTTCAGCCCAGGTCATGATCTTGGGGTCCTGAGATCGAGCCCCACATCAGCTCCCTGCTCAGCGGGGAGCCTGCTTCCTCCTCTCTCTCTGCCTGCCTCTCTGCCTACTTGTGATCTCTGTCAAATAAATAAATAAAATCTTTAAAAAAAATCATTGTATTTTGGTGTCTAATATATGATTGCAGATCATCTGTGCTATTAGGCTTCTTGCATTCCTCAATCCTCTAAAGAAGTACCAAGCTATGACATGATTTTAAACCAAGTGAAGAACTCTCATTTTCAGAAATAGTGAACTCAATAATTCAGAACTAACCTTCTATTGAAGACAACTAAAATAATTCATATGAACTATAAAAAGCTTTCTCCTAAAAACAGAAAAATGTTAACAAGTAACAAGGAATCACCTTGCCAATCATTGGCAAGAGACAATTGCTCAGAAAAAGTGAACAGCCAGAGAGGAGAACTCAGTTTGGGGGCCACTTTTGCAATCAGCAGAGTAGCTAAAAAGCTGAGGGAGCTAACTAAGGTCATGTATGTTAGACTCTCAGGCTTTTCAAGGCAGAGTCAGTCCTGGAAAACCACTCCAAGCTCAGGACTGTAATCCTGAGTGGCTGCACCCTGGAAGTAAGAGTAAACTGAAAATAAACTAGCTTTCTCCTGTGCTTCAGCTCAATTTCAAGTACTCTGGGTGATTCAGAAAAATCTCAAGCACTGAAAATGCTTGTGGTCCTTCTGGATTGCTAGTAGGGCCCCTCACATTTGCCAAAGTCAATGGAAACCCTTTCTGTAAGAAGATGATATTATCCTAGTCTTAACATCACTCCAACAAATTTTTCAAGTACAGTTTTCAGCACACAATCAAAGATAATCAGACATAAAAGGAGACAAAATAAGAACAAGAGCCAGCATAAACACTAGACAATAGACTTTCAACAGTCCAGACAGTGGGGTCATTAGACATAAATCAGAAAAAAAAAAAATCTTAGTATGGTCCGTAGGATAAAAATTGAACTTTTGATACAAAATTGAAAACTAAACAAAACATAAATTGGGGTGCCTGGCTGGCTGAGTCAGTATAGCATGAGATTCTTGATCTCAAGATTGTGAGTACAAACCCAATGTTGGGTGGAGAGGTTACTTTAAAATAAAGCCTTGGGGTGCCTGGATAGCTCAGTTGTTGAGCGTGTGCCTTCGGCTCGGGTCATGACCCTTTTGGTCCTGGGATCGAGACCCACACTGAGCTCCCTGCTTAGTGGGAAGCCTGCTTCTCTCTCTCCCACTCGCCCTGCTTATGTTCCCTCTCTTGCTGAGTCTCTCTCTGTCAAAAAGATAGATAGATAGATAGATAGATAGATAAATAAATAAATAAATGAAGTCTTGGCTATTGTGAGTGCTGTGAATTGTGGAAGACTGATGATTCACAGACCTGTACCTGAAGCAAATAATACATTATATGTTAGTGAAATTTAAAAAAAATAAATACAAATTAAAATAAAAAAATAAAGTCTTGGAGCACTTGGTAGCTCAGTTGGTTAAGCATCTGCCATTGGTTCAGATCATGATCTCAGGGTCCTGGGATCGAGCCCCATGTCCCCTGCTCAGCAGGGAGTCCTCCTCTCCCTCCCCCTGCTCATGCTCTCTGTCTCTCAAATAAATAAATAAAATCTTTTAAAAATAAAAGATAGAATAAAATAAAATCTTAAAAAACAACCACTATAAATTGAAGATTCAAAAGCCAATAAATATAATGGCACAAATTAAGAACTCAAGATATGGGTCTAAAAACAGATTAGATGAAGAAGATAGCTTTGAAGAATCATTCAAAATTAGAAAATTCACATGTATTTAGACTTTTAGTTTCTGTAGGTTATATTATGAATCATAGGTTTGTTTAACATTTTTCAGCTGCTCAGGGACCCTATTTCCCCCAAGATCTTGGCACCTTTCATCAGAGATGACTTTCCTCCTTGTCTGCAAGGTCATCTGTAATACTTGCTGCAGTGTTTCTTATCAGTTCTTTCCAGTCTGAGAAGCCATACCCAGGCTCAGAAGCTATGGACACCAGGGTAGTCTCATTCTCTTCTAGACTCAGCTGTGCTGGTATCCCTTTTTCCCTCCATCTGAACCCAGACCCAAGGTATCTCTGCTCCTGGCTTCACTCTATAACAGATACATCCTTCCTAGGGGAGTGGAATGTCCCTTCCCATTGTCCCAGAGTTGCTCCTCCCTCTCTCAAAGGCAAATCACTCCTTCTTCTCTAGAATACAGCTCTTACCTATTTTCCTGATCAGGGAAGCCTTATCATGTAACTAAAAGTCTTGTCAATCAGGAAAAAAAGGGGGGGGGCGTCCTTGAGGGTGGGGACTGTTCAGGGAGGGAAAACAGCATCCTCTTCTGAGATCAGAAGGCCTGGGCCCCCAGAGGGTCAGAATGGACTTGTGACAGTACAACCTGGCCCACTGTCCCACCCCCATTTTGACCTTGACTGTGGAGTACAGGAAGGCCCTGCACCCAAGGGGATCCACCCTGTCACCTCTGGTGACCTTCAAAGCCTGCTGTAAGGACCCCCATCAGCATGGGGTAGGGCGAAGGGCCCTCATCGAGCAGCCTCAGTACATCCATCCTGCCACTGGGTGGCACTGTGACCCCTCAGAGAGGGAACAGCACCCACTGGGAGACTGACCACAAAAAGGACTGGGAATACCATGCCTGCCCTAATGCGCTGGGCATTGTGGTTACAAAAAAGTATAAGAAATGGTTCCTGCCACCCGTGAGCCCATGGTGGGACAGATAAACACATGGATAATAGATTAATTGCTCCAACAACCCATTCCAGCTGTGGGGCTCAGGGAAGGAGGAGGCACTTGAGCCTTGATGCAGAATTGGCCATTCTAGGACAGGCTGGCTGTGATGGTGCTGACTCCCAGGGCACACCGCACAGATGGGGATGGGGGAGGTTCACAGACTCCCAGCAAGGAATGGCAGGTAGGGAGCTGGGGACTGGGGGCACCTGGCACAGGTGAGGAAGGATGGGCATCTGTGCACAGGGTTTCAGCACCAGCAAGCTCAGGTGCTCTTTGTGTCCATGGAGCACTTAGCTCAGAGATGTGGTGAGGCCCCTGGTGCTCCCACGACTAGAAAATGCTGGAAGATCCTGGCAGGAGCAGAAGACTACTGGCGTCCTGTCCTCTTGCTGTGCTTTTCTCTGCTCAGCCTCCAGTTCCAGCACTGGTCCCATCTTGCTGCAGGATCCGGGGTCAGACACCACAGCTCTCTGGCCTCCGTGACTGTTTGTGTACAAGGGATCTTTCATATGCACAAATATGTTGAAAAATGAAAAAGTTTAGTCAGAAGCCACAGAGCAGGAAAAAATAATCCAAAGAGCATCAAAAACTACGCATGCTGTTTCCTGCTGCCCTGGTCTTTTTGGAGGTGGGGCCACTGGGGAGGAGGACTCCCTTGGCTCCCTTCAGGCCTGGGCAGGACCCAATAGAAAACCAGATTGTAACTATTTGTCCGTGGAGAACAGTCCATCTCCACAAAGTCTGTAAAATTTAATAAGCAGAACTTTGCAGCAAGGAAACAATTTAATATCTGGTATATACATTTTCATTAAAATCTTAAAGATGGAACAAAGACTCTGTTTTCAAATTTCCTATTCAGAAGTTAACTTATTATGGTGTTGAAATCCACATGGAAACAGTTGAACTGAAATGAGTTTCCTAAAACAAAACACAAGTAGTAATGGACTGGCAAGTTTGAGACTAATGACTTCAAACCCTGGATGGTGGGCAAGGCCTCAGCCTGACTCTGGTCTACACGCACAACCACCAGAAGGGGGTGCCCGTTGTGTCCCTTATCCCCCACCCCCTACCCCCCACCCCCACCACCACCATAGGAATCTGGGGACCAGCAAGGGTGCTCAGGGCTCCAGGCCAGTGCAGACAGTACTATTTCAACCAGATACTCCCCACCTCCTTTTGTAATTTACAAATGAAGCTGATAAGAGGTGATAAGGCACTTGGAGACACCCAGTGTTTGTCAGGGAAGAGGCTCCTCCCTACATTCCCCTCTACTAGTGTTCAGCCCCAGAGCCAAACCTGCCCAGCTCAAACTGGGGAACCCAGGTCACCTTTTAGAGAGATTATTCCCCTCCACCTAGTGAAGATTCCAGAAGAGGCACAAGGGGCTTTGCATAGCAAAGTGCATAGCATGCACATCCTTTTCATTAAAAGGTATATTACAGTTCTGTTAAATTACAGTTTTCCAAAGATGCTTTCAAACGCACATTTTACTGCAAACAACATAAATTTTATGTAATTATTTGAATAATGATGAAAGGGAAGAGATGAACCCTGGGGAGAGGTAATGGGGATTAAGGGAGATAAAGTCCTTCCAGTCCCA
The DNA here is from genome assembly GCF_010015895.1 of Lontra canadensis. Classification (NCBI taxonomy): domain Eukaryota; kingdom Metazoa; phylum Chordata; class Mammalia; order Carnivora; family Mustelidae; genus Lontra; species Lontra canadensis. The sequence goes on from NW_022630997.1 coordinate 31,814,590, forward strand.
CCCTCTCCTCTGCTTTTGTCCATTTGCTCCTACTCTGTTACTTTTTTAAAGTATAAAGAATCATGCAGCAATAAGTCAAGAAAAGCCTTGGCCCAGGCTTTGGAGTACAACACCACAGTCAGAAGGTATGTAATTACATCCCCAAACTGACAAGAAGTCAGCACACACTAGACTCGGTACAGAAAGCTCCAGCTTTATGCACAGAAAACTGGTCTTGGAGGAGGGGTGATTGAGTTTTCAGAAGATATGATGTGACGCCCACACACACAGATTTATTATCTGCAACTATATGTCCCAGAAGAGTCTTTTGGGAGACATGAGAAGTTCTCTATTCCTAATCTGTCTTGCAGAATGCTTCTAATCTCTTTGCAGAGTATCCTAGCACCCCTGATTTCCTTTTATACATTTTAGGTATGTATTTAGAGCAAGTGATATTGTATCTGGTCTTCCGTCAATCAGAGCTTACGGTTGACTTTGACATTGTCAGTACCTTGGTCATGTATTATCCTCAACACAAAAAGAACATATATAAACTAAATTTTTAAAAATAAGTGGTAAAAGACACGAAAAATACAATTCATAAAAGGTTAAGAAATGCCCGGTGTTAGATGAAACTGTCCCTCACCTTTTATGACTACGCATATAATCTGATACAACTGAGAATAGTTTCAAAATGTTTCAGTGTGTATGCTCTGATAAGCAGTTCCACTTCTCCAAATGTATCCTATGGAAACATTCGCTCAACTAAACAGAGACAGATGTACAAGGATTTTCGTTGTAGCTTTATATAGTATAGGAAATTTATTATAGAAAAACTGGAAAAAAGCATAAAAGTCCCTCAAGAGCAGATTCGGACTTCTCCAAGCCTCAGCCAGACGCGGGGAGCCGAGCCAGCAGGACCGAGCGCCGAGTGCCCCTCTCGCTCCTGCGGAGCCCCTGCTGGGACCCTCTGTGCGACTGGTACCCGGCGCACAGCCCCCTCTTGGACTGGGCCTTCGGGCTGGCCCAGCTGCCCCAGGAGCCCGCACAGTGTTGGTTGGGCCACAGCCGCTGGCAGGGCTATCTGCGCCGGCTGCCTGGGGCGGCGCTGGAGGGCCCTGCCCCGCTGCAGCCCTGGGCTCTGCCTGCAGCTCCGAAGCGCGGCTCGGAGATTTCGCAGACGGTCAACCGCTGGCGTGTCCCTGGACGTCCACCGCTTCGCGCCCAGGAGTTGACAGTCAAAACCAACGACTGCGTGGTGGCGATCACCGGCAAGTACGGAGAGAGGCAGAAGGAGCATGGCTACGTCTCGCGGTGCCTCTGTAGAAAATACACATTGCTCCACATCCCATCCCCCACCCCCCTCCCCTCTGAAACCCTCAGTTCCTTTCCTGGAGCCCACAGTCTCTCATTGTCTCCCTCTCTGATCCCTGCCCCCTTCAGTTTTCCCTTCATTCTCCTTTTGTCCTCTGTTCTATTCCTTCTGCTCCACATATGAGTGAAACCAGATAATTGTCTTTCTCTGCTTGACTTATTTCACTTAGCATAATCTCCTGGGTTCACCCATGAGCATGCCAATGGTGGATAATGGCTGAGTAATATTCCATTGTATGTATGAACTGCATCTTTATCCATCCATCTGTTGAAGGGCACCGAGGCTCTTTTCACAGTTTGTCTATTGTGGTCATTGCTGCTATGAACATTGGGGTGCATATGGCCCTTCTTTTCACCAAACCTGTATCTTTGGGGTAAATACCTAGCTAGTAGTGCAATTGCTGGGTCATAGGGTAGCTCTATTTTTAACTTTTTGTGGAACCTCCATACTGTTTTCCAAAGTGGCTGCACCAGCTCTCATTCCCACCAGCAATGTTTCAGAGAGGATAGGGTGAGGGGTTGGGGTAGCTGGGTGATGGTTAGTAAGGAGGACACACATTGTGATGAGCACTGGGTGTTCTATGCAACTAATGAATCATGGAACACTACATCAAAAACTAATGATGTACTGTATGGTGACTAACTTAACGTAATTAAAAAAAAGAAAAGAAAAAATACATGCTCCTCTCTACGGTGGACCCTACCCTGGTCTCCCCCTCTCCATTCCCTGAGGGCAGGCTCACGCTAAAGGTGCCAATTCCAAGGCCAGCCACCCAGTCATCAGAAGTCACTTTCCCTGGATACCTGGATGCCTCAGTGGGTTAAAGCCTCTGCCTTCGGCTCAGGTCATGGTCATAGGGTCCTGGGATCGAGACCCACATCGGGCTTTCTGCTCAGTGGGAAGCCTGCTTCCCACCCCCCTACCCCCACCTGCTTCTATGCCTACTTGTGATCTCTCTCTCTCTCGGTCAAATAAATAAATAAAATCTTAAAAAAAAAAAAAGTCAGTATCCCTGTCATCTTTAAGGCATCTTAGAGCATGGGGGCCCAGAAGCTGGGACATCAGAGCAGCCTGGAGCCAAGGAATGGGCTTAGCCCTGCTGTCCACCTGTCACCTCTGTAGTCATTACTACCACCCGCCAGTAGAGTTCAAAGCAACAATGACCCCCTCCCAAAAAATGTAGCTTGGTTAAACTATTGGTTAACCATACAATAGTCCATGAGACAATTAAAAAGTATAAGGTAAATCCGTACCTCTTGATATACGCCAAGATGTCCTCAAAATACTGTCAAGTAAAAAAGGAAAGCAGATTAAAAACTAGTATGGTCCCTATGAGTTCTATGGAAACGTATGAATCTATATATACATTGAAAACCTGGAAAGTTACACAGGTTAAATTTGTTAAATTTCCGTGATTGACTAGCTTTGGGATGGATTTAAATTTTCCTGTTCTCAGGGTGTCTGGGTGGCTCAGTCAGTTAAGTGTTTGCCTTTGGCTCAGGTTCTGATCCTGGGGTCCTGGGATTGAGCCCTGTATTGGATTCCCTGCTCAGCCGTGAGCCTGCTTCTTCCTCTTCCTCTCCCCCTCCCCTGACTTGTGTTCTCTCTTCCCTCTCTCTCTCTCAAATAAATAAAATCTTTTTTAAAAAGAAAATAAAAGTAATAAATTGTCCTGTTCACATCCGGATTTTTTAAAAAAAACTTCTATAATATTTCTTAGTATTATGATCAGCTAAAAAAAAAAAATAGGATTCCCAATTGGGGAGAAAACAATTATTCCAACTCCTGAATCTTTGAACATTTTATGAGTTATCTACCTTCCTACAGGTCAGGGAGGAAGCCAATTATATCATCTCAATCTTATACATGGGTACCTTGAACCCCCAAAAGTATAGGGATCCTGGCCAGGATCACACAGACAGAAGCACATGTTCCCACCTCTTCAACTAGATGTTTCACAATGAGCTTTGTTTTGTTTTGTTCTTTCTGGCAGCCATACTTTCTGCCCCAAGGATCTTCAGGCAGAGCTATGCTGGTATCCTGTATTTTCCTGTAACAAACACCGTCAATATCCTGCCTGTCCCCTCTTAACCTTTATCATTTCATTGCACACGAGCCTGACTTCTGAATGCCAGCAGCTGTAGATAATTGCCTGACAGCACTTTCTGGCTGCTGGAAACCACTTTGCCTTCAAAACAGTCCAGAAGTGACAGAGAGCTAATCCCTCCAGGTAGCAGCACTCTACTTAATCACAGGCAGCAGCTGCTCTATAAATACCCCCATGCCCTCACACCTCAGGGGGCTAACACTGCAGCAGGCATTCTACACTGGCTTCCCAAGTTCTGTAGTGGGACTGACCTCCAGATGCCTACAATAGTAACCTGCTTGGTAACATACCCTGTATTGACTTCCTTCCCACTTTTCCACCTCCTTACTAGCATTTCTGGGAATCCCTTCCCAAATGGAATGCTTTCACTGAAATCCTTATCTCAATGAACAATCTTGGGAAAACTGAACAGCCACATGCCAAAGAAGGAAACTGGCCCAGAATCTTATACCATACACAAAAATTAAATCCACTCAAAATGGACTGAAGATTTGAATGCAAGTCATGAAACCATAGAACTCCTAGGAAAAAAATACAGGAAGTAAGCAACTTGACATTGGTCCTGGCGATCATTTTCTGGATTTGACTCCAAGAGCAACAAAAACAAAATAAACATGTGAGACTACATCAAACTAAAAGCTTCTGCACAGCAAAGGACATCATCAACAGAACAAAAAGACAGGGACACCTGGGTGGCTCAGTCAGTTAAGCATCTGCCTTTGGCTCAGGCCACGATCTCAGGGTCCTGGGATAGAGCCCCACATTGGGCTCCTTGCTCAGTGGGGAACTTGCTTTTCCCTCTCCCCCTGTTTTTGTCCTTTACTTCTCTCTGTCGAAAAAACAAACAACTTTTTAAAAAATGAAAAGACAACTTATTAAATAAGGGTAAAAACTTTCAAATCATTTATGTATATGATTTTATCCTAATATATATATAAATGACCTCTGATAAGGGGTAAATATCCAAAATATACAAGGAACTCTACAACTGAATAACAAAAAACAATCTAGTTAGGAAATGGGCAGAGGAATTGAATAGGCATTTTTCCAAAGAAGACATACAGATGACAAACAGGTACATGAAAAGATCCCCCAAATTGGGCACCTGGGTGGCTTAGTTGGCTGAGTGTCTAACCTTAGTTCAGGTCATGATCTTGGGGTCCTGAGATCAAGCCTGGTGCCAGGCTTTGGGACCAGCAGGGAGTCTACTTCTCCCACTCTCTCTGTCCCTCTGCCCCACCCTCTGCTTGTTCTTTCTCTCTCTCTCAAATAAATAACATCTTTAAAAAAAAGAAAAGATGCTCAAAATCATTTATCAAGAGGGAAAGGCAAATCAAAACCATAATGAGATATCCCCCTTATACCTGGTTATTATCAAAAAGACAAGAAATAATAAGTGTTGGCAAGGATGTAGAGAAAAGGGAACATATATACACTGTTGGTGGGAATATACATTCATATGGTCACTAGGGAAAACAGTATAGAAGTTCCTCAAAAATTAAAAATAGAACTACCATATGATCCAACAATTTCACTTTGGTAAATTTATCTGAAGGTAACAAAAACACTAACTTGAAAGACACATGCACTCTCATGTTCATTGCAGCATTACTTACAATAGCCAAGACATGGAAGCAAGCTAAGTGTCCATCAATAGATGAATGGATAAACAAAATGTGATATAAATAATGGAATATTATTTAGCCATAAAAAAGAAAAAGTCTTGCCATTTGCCATCAACAACATGGATGGAACTTGAAGACATCATACTAAATGAAATGTCAGATAGAGAAAGACAAATACTATATAATTTCATTTATAAGTGGAAGCTAAACAACAAAACAAAACAAACTCAAACTCACAAATACAGAGAACAGATTAGTGGTTGCCAGAGGTAGGGGTTGGGGAGGGAGGTGAGATAAGTGAAGGGGGTCGAAAGGTACAAATTCCCAGTCATAAGACAAGTCCTGGGGAGAAGATGTGCAGCATGATGGCTAGAATTAATAATACTGTATTGTATTAGAAGTTGCTAAGAAAGTCGATCTTAAAATTGTCATCACACACAAAAATCTGCAACTATGTGTGGTGACGGATGCTAACTGGACTTCCTGTGATCATTTCACAATACATACAATATCGACTCACTACACTGTATACCTGAAACTAATTATATTATGTCAACTATCTCAATTTTTAAAAATAAAATGAAAAAGAAAAGACAGAAACAGAAGAGTGTAAATAACATCCTACCTGTTTTTGTAAGAAAAGGGGGGAGGATGGGCACCTGGGCGGCTCAGTCATTAAACGTCTGCCTTCAACTCGGGTTATGATGCCAGGATCCTGGGATGGAGCCCTGCATCAGGCTCCCTGCTCAGCGAGAAGCCTGCTTCCCTATCTCCCATTCCCCCTGCTTGTGTTCCCTCTCTTCCTGTGTCTCTATCAAATACATAAATAAAATCTTTGAGGAAAAAAAGGGAGAGAAGAACTTGGTTGGCTCAGTTGGTTGAGCATCTGCCTTTGGCTCAGGTCATGATCTCAGGTCCTGGCATTTTGCCCTGAATGGGGCTCCATGCTCAGCAGGGAGTCTGCTTGTCCTTCTCCCTCTATATACTATATTAGTTTCAGGTGTACAAAATAATTATTTAATATTTTACATATTGCAAAGTGATAATCACAATAAGTCTAGTTAACATCCATCAGCACATATAGTCATAAAACTATTTGTATTGTGATGGGAACTTCTTTTTTATTTTTTAAGATTTACTTATTTTTTAAAAGATTTTATTTATTTATTTGACAGAGAGAGAGATCACAAGCAGGCAGAGAGGCAGGCAGAGACAGAGAGGGAAGCAGGCTCCCTGCTGAGCAGAGAGCCCGATGTGGGGCTTGATCCCAAGACTGTGAGATCATGACCTGAGCCAAAGGCAGAGGCTTTAACCCACTGAACCACCCAGGCACCCCAAGATTTATTTACTAATTTGAGAGAGAGAGTGCTTGTGTGGAGGGATAGCAGGGGAAGGGGCAGAGGGAGAGGGAGAGAGAAACTCAAGCAGATTGTACACTGAGCACAGAGCCGGAAGCTGGGCTTGATTCTAGCACCCTGGGATGACCACCCAAGCAGAAACCAAGAGTTGGAGACTCAACTGACTGTAGCACCCAGGTGCCCCATGATGGGTACTTCTATGATCTACTCTCTTAATAACTTCCCAATATGCAATACAGTATTATTAGCTGTAGTCACCATTCTATATACTACTTCCTATATTTACTTTTACTTGCATAAATAACCACTGGAAGGATTCGCAACAAAGAAATAAAAGAAAGTGGTTCTCTATAGAAGGCAGATGGGGAGGAGCACCTGGGTGGCTCAGTTAGTTAAGTGTCTGCCTTCATCTCAGGTCATGATCCCAGGATCCTGGGATCAAGCCTCTTATCAGGCTCCATGCTCAGTGGGGAGTCTGCTTCTCCCTCTCCACCTGCCCCTCCCCCTGCTCATACTCTCTCTCTAATAAATAAATTAAAAATCTTTAAAAAAAAAAAGGAGAAAGCAGGTGGGGAGGTAATGGGCTGGATGGGGGCTTAAGTGCAACCAAGACTTTTAAGCACAAACTTTTTAATACTGTTTTGATATTTGAGAGAAGTGTTACCTTTATGAAAAAGTAAATTACAAAAACCAAACAACAATGGTATCATCAAATCTGGTAAGGATCCAATAAAATGATTTTACACACCCACACAGCCATCTCCATCCAAGCAAGCATCACTCATTGCCAACATCAGAGGTCATTTTTCAGTTGCTTTTTAAATTTTTTTTTCTTTAAATCTTCTGGAACTCTGTGATGCATTGCAAGGAAATGTAATGTCTGGGTAGTGACTAGTTCAGTAACACAGGCTGGGAGAAATCTAGGTGAAGATGGGCCAAAGGGAGCTTTGACTTTCTTTTAAGGCTGCCAAGCATATGGACTTGTCTATGACTCTTGGTGGAAGGCAGAGATGATCATTTTCCACTATGGAAGCCATAAAGGCCAGATACTCTCTTTTCCAGCTTCCTTTACCCATAGGATATAGACTCATCTGACATATTATCAGTAGCTAATCAGATGCATCCTCCCCAAAACCTGAAGTGGGAGCTAATGGTATCCAGAATCCTCTCTAGGTCATCAGCAGTAGCGAGGGCACCATCCACGTCCTGGGACAGCAAAGGTGTCCAGGGCTAACAGGAGGTCCACACCATATGCTGACTGACCACATAGATGCAGCAGTGGTCTCCTTTCCCAGCTCTGGTTTCATTTTACAGCATCAACTGTTGCTGCCTTTCTGGCTGTATGGCTTCCCTCGGCCATGCCTATTTCCCAGGCCTGTGTCTCCAAGTCTCCTTCAATTCATTCTATGCATTCTGTTTTCCTTACATCTGTCAGAATTGGCTTCTGTTGCTTGCAGAACCTGACTGTGCATTAGGGGGTTCTCTAGGTGGAAGTCAGAGAAAATATGGGAACCAACAACCCAGCCAGCATCTCCAGACCTTTACCTTTGGCAAAAAACAAATGGGGAAGAGGGTAAAGCAGTCCCATAATTGCATGCATGCATCCGTGCGTGTGTGTGCGTGCGTATTACAGGGCCGCAGTGGGCGTGGCAGTCAGACAGGAGAACACAAGAGGCTTTCCTGAGAAGAGGCTGCTGGTCCCAGGTCCTGGGTCGAGCTGGGTCTAAAGCCGGCTGGGAGAGGTTGACAGCTACACACAGGTAATGGTTTTAACTAATTAGCAATAGGAGGTAAAAACTGGAAGTAGGACAGAGAATCTGTGAGAGGGAACTTTCTGCTACATAGTTACAGTCTGAAATCGGATGATTTTTTTAAAGATTTTATTTATATATTTATTTGAGAGAGAGAGCACAAATAGAGGGAGCAGCAGGCAGAAGGAGAAGGAGAAATAAACTCCCCACTGAGCAGGGAACCCAATGCAGAGCTTGATCCCAGGACCCCAAGATCATGACCAGAGTTGAAGGCAGATGTTTAACTGATGGAGCCACCCAGGTGCCCTGAACTGTATGATTTTTTTTTTTAAATAATGATCATTTGGGGCACCTGGATGGCTCATTTGTTAAGCATCTGCCTTCCGCTTCCATCGTGATCCTAGGGTCCTAGGATAGAGCCCTGCTTCAGGCTCCTTGCTCGGTGGGGAGCCTGCTTCTCCCTCTCTCTCTCCCCCTGCTTGTGTTCCCTCTCTTGCTGTTTCTCTTTGTCAAATAAATAAATAAAACCTTTAATTAAAAAAATAATGATCATCAGTTCATATGGCACTTTTGAACTTAAAAGACAGATGGGACAAAGGACTGCAGGGGTGCAGGTATGTGTGATTGCTCCTCTGTATATATCCAGAAAGACTTCTCTTAGATCTGATTCATTTATTCATTTTACACATGTTCACCGAGCAGATACAGAAGTGAATTAAAAATGTGCATCTCATATGATACTATATGTGGAAAAAAAGACTCCACTCCAAAACTCCTACAAAACTTGTACAGGAATTCAGTAAAGTGTCAGGATATAAAATCAATGCACAGAAATCAGTTGCATTTCTCTACACCAACAACAAGACAGAAGAAAGAGAAATTAAGGAGTTAATCCC